>NC_070598.1:27166235-27858735 GCF_027409825.1 Scomber japonicus
TAGAAATATGAGAAATGAAGTGTAAACCCCCCCCCCCCAGAGGATGAATCTAAGAGAAAAACTAGAGCATCTAGTAAAAGGGCCAAACTAGGATTGCAAATACACAAATTGATCTGAAATGTACTGATAAAACAGAAAGAATAACTAAACGTTACAATATAATCCCTGACTTATCAGACAATGATCCTTGTACATTGTCGCAGTCACCCTGATAATGTTAGGTTGTTGAATCACAAGAACAGTTATAAAAGTGCCACTTCAGCACAGTAACCAATGCAAAGCAGAAGCCAATGTTAGAAGTTACTGTCGGAATAAATCAGATGACACCTCAGAGCCAGCTATTGCTTTGCTCCTTTCCACATCATAATTGCTGTTTCATAAAGAGTTCATCTTTTCTGACTGTGCTATTTGTCACCATCTATTTTTTTATCCTCCCGCTGGTTTTGTCAAGTGCACCTCACTGAACTGCTGTGGCTGGCTCATTTGCAGTGTTCACACAGACAGTGTTGCTGTTTTCCATATTATTACATTATAATAATTAGTTGTCTTTTGATGAGACAGATTAATAATAATATCTGACAGACATGTGTCTGGCTTCTTGTATGTCAGCCACGAACACTTTTTAATTGATTATATTGATTATTCTGCCAGTTAAAACCCCCCTATCACTGCTCCAAGTGAAGAAAATCCCTCCAGACAAAACCAAGTTCCTCAAACATGCCAAACACACAATAAACGTCTAAACTAACTTTCAGGAAGAAAACTGACAACAAATTAGGAAAATAACAACAGCAGATCTCTGTGTGGAAGCAGGTAAAACAACAGGCAGGAGTCCTGGTTTCAACTAATATCACAGAAAGCAAGGAGTTGTGCACCATGTGGGCTGACCCATAGTGCTGACCCTTCATGTCTGTGACATATTCTACAAATGTAGTAATAATAATAATGATAATAATAATAATAATAATAATAAAAATCATTTTATTTAAAGGTGCCTTTCAAAGCACTCAAGGACACCTTACAAGGCCCATATAACACAACAGCAGTCACACCAGGTGACATTTAGTGCAAAGATAAAGAATAAATACGAATGTGACTACAAAGTGCATTAGTACAATAAATAAATAAGAACGTGATAAAACATTGAAACTAGTAAAAGGTGTAATATTGTAGATATTTTGTCAATACAACCATCAAAAGATACTTTTTACTGCCTATTTTTGCTGAGAACAGCATACATCATGCAAAGAAAACTGGCAAGCAACGCAGTGTGGGCCGTGTAATCTGTAAACATGCTGCCAAAATGAAAAGCATTAGGTTCCATGGTTGCACTACTCATGCTTCCTATGTGTGCTTCATGAGAGTTAGGACTGAGTATCAGTACTCCATACCTTTAAGGTATCGACCAAATAAATCGATACCAAGTAGTAAGGAAATGTTTCCCGTCAAACGGTACCTGCAATTCATCCTTTTTGTACCCAGACCAAAAAAGTATGACCTTTTAGTATGGAAGCAAGCGTTATTTGATTAATACATATTAATAATTTGAAGACTTTAAAAATTTGTGTAACAAGTTTGTGTAAAAATCTAATCATTTAGATGTGGAAGAGTGGTAACCTTTTATACAATGTAATGCTTCAATTCACATGATGGTAAAGAATGAAGTACTCAGTTGGTATCAATATCATTGTAATGGTAATGTAATTTTTTAAACGATACCCAGCTCTAATGATAGTCCACAGCATCAGAGTGGAAGTAGCGGAGTGAGACGTCTGTACTGTAAACACACATGGCTGTTAGCCAGCAGCTGCTCTCTTATCTAGCTGGTTTTCTGAGTGACTTACTTTTTGCAGCCTATTTTATGTAGTTTTTCTTGTGTATGTGGGGTCACTGGACATTTTGTTGCTTGTAATATTTCTTTCACTGTGTTTGGTTGATTTTGATGGCATCAGCTTCCTGATCATTAGTAAGCATGACAGCAGGTGGAGGCTTCAGTCTAGAGTTTGGACCTGGCTCCAGCAGGTAAATGTAGTGTGGACTAGAGCAGTCTGACTACTGGGGAGATGGTCAGTTATGGCTGTGTTAAATCTGCCTCCTGGATAAAGAAAGTTAAAGTAAACAGCATGGTTATAAAGACACCTTCATTCTGGTTCTTGCTGGTCAAACTCATAAAAAGAGTAATAATTTCTAATGTTCCACCATTATTTAGAAATGAAGTGCTGGCGGAAGAGTTGTCTAGGTCTTGTGTAAAACTGATCCCTCTGGGATTTAATACATACCATGTCTGTTTGCAGACAGGCCCTCATGATTCTTAATAGAAAATGAGGATGAACACCTCACTTTCAAATGAAAAGTGGATGACTTTGATTGTATATTGCATGTAAAGGCAAAAAATATGAAAAACTTTGGACTGTGCTTTTATAATTATTTTAGAAAAAATTGGGGCAACTAAATTGCAACAGTGGTGGGATTTTGGAAAGAGTCTGGAAGTCTGGAATTTGGGACTAAAGTAGGTCTACACGTTCAGGTCTCCAAAGACACTTTTCTTTTCAATTAACATTTCTCTTCATCCTCCTCTGCATAGTTTTGTTTTGATCTACTTTGTTTGATTTTTTTCCCTCTGTAAAAGGTGCTATATAAATTAAACATATTATTACTATTGTTATTATTACTATTACTATTATTATTAGCTGCAGTCTTTTGCATACCTAGATGAGCTGCTGGGTACCTCTGCTAGGCAGTGCTGCCAACTCATTCTCAGAGGAAGTTGCTACAGGCAGATCTTTTTGTTATGGAATGTTTCTAAATGATGTGATGTCATTGTGTGGTGACATCATTACATAATGGCATAAGATTGTATCATTATGTATCATAATGACATTACTCAATCTGGCTGGTCATCTCAGAGAAAATCATGATTTGATATGTGTTAGTTTAGATATGTTTATTATCATATATTTTTATTTTTACAAGTGATATTAAAAATGTTGAATCTATAAACATTTGTTGTGCTGGGAAGTAAGTCACAGTAAGCACAAAGGTGTGTCATTTATTCTCTACTTCACATCTGAACTGACAAGACAGACACATCTATATCACATCACTGTAACTTGCATCACCTTACGACATATTAAAAAAAGCTGTATTTGGAACAATATTGTGTGTCTGACTTGGTTTTTCCTCAAAAAAGTATTATCATGTAAAAATTTGTGAAAGTTTGTGAAAAATTCTAAACTCTCTCTCTCTCCATCTCACATTCAACCTGTTGCTGCTCATGTGATTGGTCATCACTGTTACCGACACACCTAATTCTAATTGTAATGCACATACTGAAGTGTCTCCTCTCTCTCCTCAGTCTCTATGGCAGACACATGCAGGCCAACCCAGAACCTCCAAAGAAGAGCAATGATAAGAGTAAGAAGATCAGCCGCAAACCACTGGCCGCAAAGAACAAATGAAGAGAAGACAGAATGGGGATGAATGCTTGCTCAACCAGCTTAACTCACTGCATGTGCCTTTTTTTATCTCATTTTTTATTATAAAAAAGCAATTTGTATTACATGGAGATTTATTTGATGTTTCTACATACTGTACCTTGTGTTAAATGTCATTTGGGGTCATCCAGTCTGAGATAGATGTTTTTTTTCTACTCTTCAAGTGTCTTGGTTTTGGACACTTACTTAGAGACATAAAGGTGCCTCCTGATAACATCTGCATAACTACAAGATCAGTGTTCAAATTTATTACATTGTAATATAATTTGAAACACTTCAGATTGTTTTCATAGAAAAGACATTTGCATTATGGTGGTGGCCCTGGAAGGCAAACAGATGTACTGTATATTGGAATTTTGAGGACATCAGTATTAAGAAATTGTGTAAGGCAACACTATTAAACATCCATTGTTACGAAAGGCAAACACCAGATAGAGGTGACCTATGGAAGGGTGAAGGAGTACTGCTTTTCACTTCTCTTTTGTAGTCTACTTTGCCACTGAGAATATTCAGCTGCGTAATGACAAACCCCTGTGAAACACACAGACACACACACTCCCTTACTCCCGCTCCTCTCTTTCACTCTCACTTATGTGCTGCGCATACAAACATTAAAGATAGCTGTAGCATAACTTAGAAAATAAGTAAGTGGTCTGGTCACACACTAGTTAGAATAGTATTAGGTTGTTTCTAGTAAAACCCCAGCCGTGGCCGGTGGATACTGCATTATCATAAGACAGTAGTGTTTTATGATAATGCAGGAAGTTTTTCCTTACCACTGTTGCCAAGTGCTGCTCATGGGGGAATGTTGGGTCTGAGTGCAGTGTAGAACTGCTCTATGTAAAAAGTGCTCTGAGATAACTTTGTTATGATGTGGCTATATATAAATAAAAATTACTTGTCTTCTTCTTCGCTGCCAAACACATGGATTCATTCACACATCATTCCATTGATCTCTGAGAGCAGACTCACTTCAATCATTCTTGTCTTCTGATGTTTGTCTAACTGTACCTTTAATTCCACATTCTCTTCATTAAGTTATTTTTACCAGCCTTACAGTGTCCACCTCATTTCAGCCTTTTGCCAACATGAATAGGGCCACTGCCCCTCAATGGAGCAGTGTTTTGCTTTTATCATGGGCCACAATGTATTGGCAGTTTGTTGTGTTCTTCTGTTGAATTGTTAAGGTAAACATCTGGTACAGTACAAACCATAAGGATTGTAGACATGACTGTGTATAATCATGTTTGCATATATCTTACTGTTACTATTCTCTATCATCATTTTGAACTGTAGAGTTTGTGTTCCTTTTCTTTTTTCATTTTGTTTTGCCAGCTGGGTGCAGCACCAACACTACAGATTCCTGGAAACGGGTTTCTGGGCATCAGATGTAATGCAGAATGTTTCACAAAGGTTAAAAATTGCATTTTGAAAAACATGTCTGCAGCTAATTACCAACTCTTAGTCTTATGAAAACAAACCAAAGGCAGACTGTGGTCTGGACTAATGCTTGTGTGCTACAACACCAATGTTATCTTAATTCACAGCAGCTTTGAGATGCTACTTAAGTGTCCATCCAAACCAACTCTGTCCTCTGTTATGACATATATATTCCAGGGTCCTGACAAGCAGCTGCCCTGTCAGGAACACAGACAGCAGTCAGACAAATTTTACCAGGCTGTTAGAAATTCAACAAATAGAATAGTCTTACCTACTGTGGGCTCCAGGTAGAGTATATTGGAAGAAAATCTACCTATAAATGCCTAAAGTGAATTTAGAAAGCCCACAACGACACTCTAATGTAGTCCTTGTGATGAAAAACTAATTAATGCAGTGTAGCAGTCAGTCAGTCAGTAATACAGATTTTATAGTTGTCCCTTACTACTGATATCACTCTGCAAAGTTAACAGTTGGTAGATGTAGTTGCACTGAGCATCTTTTAGCTTGCATTAAACAGTTCAAGGATACATTTTCTCTGGTTATTGCCCACATTACAGACCCATGACCTGTTTGTGTGATTTGAATCAGGGACATGCACAGACATTTCATGCGGCAGTGATATTGTAGTAATGATGTAAACATGCGTTCAGAAAATACAATTTATTACAACTATTGCTAGCAAAATTACTAGTAAACATTACTATGAAGCTATGTGTAGTTGTTATAAAAGTTAATATTATATATATGCCAGCAATGCAACTGTATGCAAAACAAAGCTATTTTAATGCCATTGATTGGTGTCTTCATTATTATATCACATTATAACTGCTACTAATCACATGAAAACATAACTTAGATACAAAGAAATAAAATACTTTGCTAAAGGTGTGTGTGTGTTTGTTTGTTTGTTTGTTTGTTTGTTTCATGATTTTTGTGAAGGAGTAAGGATTTCCTTTGCATTCAAAGAAATGAGCTAGCACTCACAGTGGTATGACAAGTAGCTGAACATTGGCACCAGTCTTTAACAATATGAATCTGCTCTGGATAAATCAGCCTGTCTGTTAAACACAGGAAGAGCAATTGCTCTGTTAACATATCAAATGTTACTGTGCCAAATATTTAAGTTGCTTTTGTGACAGGTAGTGTCTTTCTGTGGACTTATAGTGGATGTTATTTTCTTTCACATTCACAATGGAAATTCTGAAACATAATCCACAGACAATAACTATTATTTGTCCTATAATAGTGCAATGTGTCACTGCTGTTGTACAAAAATCTTGTATCAACACCCCCTTTACACTGTTGACCATATGCTATAAAATTAAGAATCTACAATGGGCTATAAATGGGATATGGAATACTATTAGCCCATGAAGAACAGTCTAACCCATTTTACACAAAGCATGAGAAATCACAAAACTGGAATTACAAGATTTTCATGTAACAATATTGTGTGAAGCCCAAATTTAACAAAAGCTTACTGTTGTGACTTAAACAGTCACCATCAACAGTGTATCATGTAACTGCAAAATAGCCATAGAAAAGAATTACTTTACAGTATGCCTCAGAGCAGACCAATAGGCACATGCCTGGTTAACTAGCATTAGCTGAACATCATGGATAAAGTTAATATTCCTGCACATAAATGTCTCATTACATGCTACTAGTGTTTAGAATCAAAACACATGCTACTGACTTTTGCAAAAACAATTTTAAAGTAGTATTAAACATTGTTGGGCCTGGATTTTACTGTGTAACTGAACTCAGTACACAGTTCCTTTGTGCTTTATGTTAGTTTTTAGTTTATGGCTGGAGCTTATAGAGTACAGCTTCAGATCTGGTTAATCAAATGTCAAATTAATAACTGCAAAATACACTTAGGTTTATAGCACCAAAAATTGTTGCACTTATTAATAAAAGTGAGGCAGATTATACTCTGGATATACTAAATATAATCCCAACTAAATATAATATATTAAATATAATCCCTATTTAGTTGAGTCTGATTCGAAGAAAGCTAAATGTTGTTATCATGGGGAAGTTGTTGTACTGTGTGTTTCTGTATGCACCTGGATGTATGCAAAAATCTGGTTGTGTTTGTTTGTACATGTGCATGTGCACTGCAGTAGCCAGTATGGTAAAACAACAGGATATGTCTGATTACCGTAAACAAAGTCCAAGAAATAATACCTTTCTCAAACTTCAGCAAACTTAAATTAGTGATGTAGATTGTGTGTAATGCATCACTACTTTGGGACCTCAATGTTAATCCTTCAATTTAAAGTACAGCACTTGTTTTTAATAGTAGGAACCACTATCACACTCAAGTTATTTGCTGTGGACAACAAGTTAGAAGCAGTTTTTTTCTGTGTACGGCGTTTGAGTTTCAGAGATTAGCCTCCTAATGAAGCAAACGCCTTCTGAATAAATTCAAATGTGAAGGCAGGGCTACTTCTTCCTCCTCTGCAAAATATGGCTTCTTAAATGGCAGTTTATCTCCATAGGAGGGGTGTTATCTGCTTGTGCAGTGTAGAAACATTGGTTGCAGCATTGGTCATGTGAATCCACCTACAGCTTTAAAGTGTTTCTCTTTGCTGAGGCATGTACGGTATGCAGTGAGGAACCACTATGCAGTTGCACTATTAATACACCAGGTGGCTTTAAAACTATGTACATGCAAAACAGGAATATCTATTATGCAGAAATTGAAAACAGAGGTTATTTCTAACTCTGTTACGCTCTTTGCTTTGGGAAGTAATGGGAGTTTACCTGCAGAAACCCCAAAGAGCAACATACCACACAGGTAGATAGCTTATTTTACCTGCTCACTTACATTTATTTTCTAGATTCCTACTGCAGTTCATCACATTAAAAACTGCACGTTAGGCAAAAATTCTCCCATACATTCAAACATAGTGAGATAGATACATAGAGTGTATTCATCAGAAGTGTGACATCAGCAGGCAGCAACACAGTTTGGATACCCAGTCACCACATGTTATTGTCTTGACATAATTTTACTTGGTGTTAGCAGCAGTTATAACAATTGCTGTATTATTAATAATTACAACAATTTGATCATGTTTAATTACTTAGGCATAGGAGCAGGGGCCCAAGCCACTGTAAGCACTGTGTATAAGTTTGAACAGCTGCCTGTGGAAATGATGCTTTGTTTATTTGTCCTGCAACTGCTTGAGCTGCTTATCCTAACCTACAATGAGGACGTTAACACAAATCTATGTTTTTAAATGTAGCTTTAATTAAGATTGTTTTCAGAGCACCACACAGATCAATTTGTTTTACATTGCTTTTTAAGCTTTTTGGAAAAGGGGTGTGAAACTTCTTAAATTTAATCTGCAGAGAAAGAGGATTATTCTATAAAGTTGTGCAGATGCAGAGGGCGGGTTTCTTTTAAAGTTTCCCAAATTTTCAATACGGTAGCCTTAATTTAAGACCTCCATCAATCTCAGGGAGAATCTAAAGCTATTGCCTTTCAGCTGTTTTGTCAAGAGTCTGTTAGAAAGGCTAGAAGGTTAGAAATTTAGCCTAAAAAATTAACACAGCCATGGAATGCATCATTATGTGAAAAGAATGTTGTTCAGCCATGAGAAACTAAAGACAAGTCAGTGACCTTTTCAAACTATCACCAACTATCACCTCCATCCTAAAGCCCATTCTAGCTATATTCACTGCTCTACTCCTGTGGTGGCTTTCTCCATTGTCCCTTTTGGTGGATGTTGTTCTTTTTTGTTCTCACTTCATCTCAATTCATCTCACACCTTCCAAGGACACAATGAGTCCCAGGCTAACCAAAGTCAATTGATTTTCACAAGGTGATTTATAGAAGGTGTGTGTGTTAGGGCAGGCTTGATTGTCTAAGAGGGGCTGCACTGTGCCACTTTAATGAGGGTGGTGACACGGGGCAGAGAAGCAAGCATCCCGCCCACCACAGGATAAGCTGTTATACACAGTATACATATGTATGGCAATATGTATTTTCTTTGCTTATAATGTCCATAAAATGAATGTCAAATATTTTAATTTGAATTTTTCATATTAGGAGAACAATTGTCAGTGATTGACCGAAACCTATCTAGGGAAAAGAGGATTTTCCTTGTCTAGAGTGAGCTAACACAATACACGATAGCCAGACAACTTTGTATATTGTGCAATGTTTCAGGTCAGCCACTCACAAATGTTAAAGTTTACTTACTATATCAGTGGATTATTTAATTATATCAATTTGTGTTCCTGGTGTACTGTTTTACGGACTTTGCATTAATGTATTATCCAATAATGAGATGGTGTTGAGACTAATTCCATTTGAGGAGAACTTTCTCCCAAACTCGTCTGAAGCCTTACTCTGTACTGTATATGTATTACAATATATCATTACATGCTTACAAGGTAGCTTAGCAACTAGTGATGTCAATAATATGACATATGGATTTGGATATTAAGGTATATGTGCCCTGAATATATTTTTTAGGGGCAGCTGTTGCTCAGGAGGTAGAGTGGGTTGTCCACATTCAATCACTGGCTTACTCACACGGCATGTGGAGGTGAAAAGTGGAATGCATTTATCACATCCTTCTGTGATTGTTACATTTTCAACTTCTTACAAACCAGAAACGTAACCACTCTCCTTTAAGTAAGGGCAGACAATATCCCTAATATGTACTATGGCCTCTTAAACCAAGCAAGCTAAGAAAGAAGATGCCAGGAAAGTTGATCCACCCACCAGAGCTGATCAGATTATGCTTAGCCTGTTTTGATTCCCCTCTGTGTACACTTCAACTAAGCACATTTTCCTCTCATTTTCCCAAAGTCTTCTGAATTTGGGAAAACGTTCTCCTCTGACCTAGCCTGCTGGAGGAGCACCGCAACTCTATATTTTCAACTCCAGATTGTGCTCCATCTTAATAGAAGCCTGTGCTAAACTGACCTGGAGGGACTACCAGAGTCTATTCAGGGCCCCCTGCCCCACAATCTTCTTCTCCTGGTGGAGATATTCAACTACCTGATGTTTGTCCATCTGGTGGCACTCAGTTTCCCCTCCGGGCATTAATAAAGTATTTTGTATTGTATTGTATCAAATACAACAAACTCCCCTGGAACTAGATCATGCCCACTGTATGCTAGCTGCTAAGCTACAACAAGGAGACAAGTCCAGCCCTGTGCTTGGCTATGCTTTTCTAATGGATGTAAAAATGTGCACTAAAAGAAACAATGGTTGAGACAACAGTTAAAATGCACTCTGATTTTCTTTCTTTGATGTTTTGAGAAAATGCACTTGAATAATATTTTATTCCAGGTTTAATTATCAGATGTTTGAGCGATTTGATTGATTGCTCTGGTCTTCCGGGTTCTGCCTGTAGGGGGTGTGTTGCTGATGGCTCATTCATTACAGTTTGAACCTAAAGCTAGCAACATTGTGTCCTGCTTCTTTTCTTTCTATTTCCCCTTTCAGATGAGGAAAATTATTGTAAATAATGTTTAACTGAGTATACATGTTTCTATGTTACAATGAACACACTGCTGATAAAATATCTGTGCCGAGAGTAACTTTAGTGAGTGAATTCACTCAAACAACATGGAAATGTTTGTCCTGGTTTAGCATGCTTGCTAGTTTGAGTCACGTAGACAGCGTCATAGAGACGTGCTCAGCATTGTTCAGTAAGAAAGTGGGTTTTGTCTACATTCATTTTGTAACGTATGAGTAAAATAACAGTGTGAATATGTTTCAGTTTAAAGAATATTGTGTTTGTTAAATGTGCAAATGCTTCGTTGATTTGTCTGACAAATTTAAAGC
Organism: Scomber japonicus; assembly: GCF_027409825.1. Taxonomy (NCBI): domain Eukaryota; kingdom Metazoa; phylum Chordata; class Actinopteri; order Scombriformes; family Scombridae; genus Scomber; species Scomber japonicus. Next base: position 27,176,982 of record NC_070598.1, read on the forward strand.
AAGAGCAAAGCATATGTATCTTTCTAATTGTGTAGTAGGGACTACACATTTTGAGTTGTAGTCTATTCAAGAGAAAGTATATGTATTTTCTTGAATGTTAGCTGTTAAAAGATACAGTACATATTTTTTGAAAGTGAGGTGTAAACATTTGGTTGTTTGGGGTTTAATGAACATGTAATGTGTGTATTGGCTGATGCATTACAGTTTGAACCTGAAGCCAGTAACATTGTGTCCTGCTTAATTTCTTTCTATTTCCCCTTTCAGGGGCATAACACTTTCACTGACATCAAACTAAGCAGCTAGTTGTCTGAGAGGCCCATAAATGGAGGAACGACTTGAGGTACCAGGACACGCCAGTTTGTATCTAGGAGGATTACTGCCCTGAGATCCAGGAACAGTGGTCAGTTTACCAAAATATCATGGCTAAGCTCTACTACCAGGGCTTGTATCCTGCTCTTCTTTACCAAGCGACGCTAAAAAACACAGAAAATCGGACAACTTTATGGTCACTTATACTTTAAACTTGTTATTTGATACAGAAGGATAAAACGTACATGATGAATTGTTATTTGTTGCACCAAATCAATTTAAGTTGGTAAACAAGGAAGCATGGATTTGAGTGGTGAAAAGATTGGAATATTGTGTTGTAATTACTGTCACTATACTGCCCTCGCAAGGAGAAGTCCTATTCCACTGCTAGACAGTTAGCTAACCGATTATTGTGGTCCTCCAATAACCACAAGGCCACAATTATTCCTATCTGTAAAACTGTGAAAACACAAATACAAACATAAATCAATATTTCAGCAGTACTAGCTGCTAAACTTAGCCAGCACTTCAAGTAACGTACAGTAATGGGTTAGGGCTTTAGGACATTGGACATATCAGGGCTGCTTGTTTATGTCACTCTCACTTGGCTAACCATATTAGCATGGACCCAGCTTAAGTAACAGGTACATCATTTTAATAACCTTTCTGGATCTCATCTAGATCTTTTTTTTTTTTTTGCAAATAACACTGCTTTGGTGGACTTGACACACTGCAACTCAAACCTTTTTTTGCCTGTCTCTCCAAAGCACTGAATTTTTCAAGAGAGATACTACCTCAGCCTACACCATCATCTACAGGGGGCCTAAGCCCCTCTTTTACACCTTGTAGGGATGATATGTCTTTGACTCCCAAATAACTTAAAAGTGAAGAGACTGAGTCTCTACAAAATGTTTCATTTGCAAAAACTGTCATACACAACTTGATCATGTAATACTATCTTTTTTGATGAACAACAAGAGAATGTGTGAGACCAGGTTCTGATATTAAAATATGCACAAGACATATTTAAGTTTTCTTCCTTCCCCTTACATCCACTCCCAACTCTCAGTTAATGTGTTTAGTATTCAGTTTCAGATTTCAGATTCATTGCTCATTTCCCCCCTTCCCTCCTAGATATAGATAGTCATTATCCGGTTTTAGGTGGCGATTTTAATCTCAAACTGGACCAGCCTCAACAGGTCCTCCTCCAGACCTTTTACTCTCTCTAACTCAGCCCTAGTAATGTAATCACTCACAGACGTGCTTGGTTTAAGTGATCCTTGAAGGTCCTCCCATCCCTCTGCCAAAGCTTTTTTCCTTACTCTCCCACGTTCATAATTTGTACTGGAGAACTGATTTATTGTTTGTTGATAATAAACTTTTACATTGGACTAATTATGGTATGTACCACAGCATAATGATCTCAGATCATGCCCACACTTCAGTTGAGATACACTTTCCTAATTACAACCTTCCACCTAGGCAATGGAGGCTCCCCCACATTACTAACTGAAAGACAATTCCAAATAAATTGTTGTTGTATGACAAAGAGGCACCCTGTGGGAGAACCATAAAGCCTTATGGTTCTCCCACAGGGTGCCTCTTTGTGAGGGGACGACCTATTTCTTTTGCATCTCAGCCTAAAAGGGCAGAAATGGCCATGTTTGTGGCAGTTTCAGATCAGCCCCATAGGGTCGACATACAATATGCCACAGCGTGGCGCCTTAAGCTTCAAGCCAAAATTGTCATCAGCTGAGACTGCAACACACACACACACACACAAAAAATAGTGTTTTGAAAAGGAAAAGCCAGCAGAACTCCTCACTCATCAGGCCAGAGCTGCAGCTCTCTCAAGATTCATCTGACCCAAAAATGGTGAATGATGTTTTACAAATTTTGATTCTGACGTTGATTCCTCAGAGACCTCACCTGATGTCTAGAGTGGCCACAATCCTCTGAAGTAGTTAACATACCTGAATCACTACCAACCTAGTTAACAAGTTAGGAGCACCAATAACTACTGCTTAAGTAGAAAAGGCAATTAAAATGTTAAACATGGTAAATATCCCAGCCTGGATGGGTGTACTGTAGAACTGATGATGAGAACTACTCATAAACTGTCTCTATACACAGATGACCGGTTGTTATGTGTTTCCAAACCAGCTTCCTCCCTCCCAATTGTCAAAGACTGTCTAATTACTCTGGATATAAGCTAAAGGTCCAAAAAGCAAACTCCTCCCCATCAACGAGAGTTGTGTCAGCAAGTTTTAGATACTTGGGGATGTTTATCACTACGTCATTTGAGGAACTTCTGCCCAATTGTTGATTTATAACTTGTTGTTCTTCTCTCCCTTGGCTGAGTTAACCTCACCAAGATGGCGACTCTTTCTTTCGGCTGCTAGATTGGGTAATATTCTCAATTCTGTAAGCCAAATAAACCTCCACGCATTAAAAAAGCAATTTTCACAAAAAACATCATGCAGCTTTATCCAGTACACTGACAAAAGAAGTTATTGGTTTGATACGGGGTTGAGGTATGCAGGGATTAAAGCAAAAAAAATATTTTCTGACTGAAATTTTTTTTCTGACCAAGTCATAAACTGTTCACCATTTACCTTGTCATAGAAACCCTTTTACAGTCACTTCCAAAGATTTAAGGTAAAACAAAGTGGAAACTGCTGAGAAAACAGCAAATTGTTCTCCTGCTGAACAAGATTAGATAAAAATAAAATAATTTTGTTTCCTCCAGCTACTATGAGAACAGTCATATGTCTGCCTTTGAACGGGACCAACATTGATTTGTTTGCTTATAGTTCGCTGGAGCATTTTTTAAATTTTATATGGCCATGTACCGTACAGTTTTTTGTGACATGTCGGCTAAAACGCATGATCACGTGACTTTCTGTGTAAAAAACATGACATCATAATACACATATGGCTAGAGAAGAGTTAAAAGACCATCATACTTTTTACTGGACCTCAATCGACCAAGGGAAAGTGGTATAATCTGATATTTTAGATCAGAGTTTTGAAAAAAGCGCCAAATCTAGCAGACGTCTCCCTCACGTATGTTATCCAGGTGACGACGCACCATTCTCAGAGAGCGCTCTGGGAGTGTCCGCTATCTGTTTCTCCAGAGCTGGAGCTTCTGGGACTGGTTCTCGTTTTACAGCTTTTTTTACGGCAAATTTTGATAACATTTTAAATCTGGTGAAAATCAGAGACAACATCACTTCCAGTATCATCAGCCCGATGAAATCCCTCAGCTCGATCCCCCCCATTGCGCCCCAGTTGCGGCTCCGGGGGCATTGAGTCCCCTGGGGGCAGCGCGAGTAGCTTTAGCTACCCCGGGAGCCGCGATACACAGAGAATTATAAGGTGCAGACAGGAGATCTTTTAGGAGCATGATGTACCTTGCAAAAGCCACCTCTCTGCAACCTATGAACATTATAGCATGATCACAGCCAAAATGACAGCCAAATGAAAAATCTGATGGTCTATAAAATGTGGCAACAGGATCTGAGGGTTAAACGTTGCTACTCTGTGAAATTACTATGTAGAATAATGTAAAGAAAGTTTGTTAAGCATTTCATACACTAAAAATATTTTTTTTAAAGAAGTGAGATACAGGGTTCTCACATGACAGGGATAGATATAGATAAATCTACTCAATAGTATATTTAATTGTTAAATTGTGCTAAACTTAAACAGCCTCAGCAATAAAATGCATCATATGCATTGATTCATCAATGATATCAATCCACAAACATTCTATAACAGTAAAACAGAGAGGGACCGTTTTTACTTGTTTTTACTTTTATACTTAATTGCATTTTGCAGACAAAAGTGAGGTTTTGAATGCAGGTCTTTGTAGTGGAGTATTTTCACAGTGAGGTATTAGTAGGCTACTTTTACTGAAGTAAGGCATTTCAATACTTTGTACACCACTGGTTACAAGATGTTTGTCTTTCTTTATATTTAGAAAATGGAAAAGAAAGCCGCCCAGGCCCCAGCCGACTGCCACACCCAGGCCTCTGCCGGTCGCCCAGGCCTCTGCCGGTCGCCCAGACCAGGCGCCCAGGCCCCAGCCAGCCTCTGCTGGTTGCCCAGACCAGGCCCCGGCCAGCCTCCACGCCCGGGCCGCCCACAGCAAGGACTACAGCCTCACATGGGGCGGGCGCTCCACCAACCGAGCCAAATACCGCCCCTATTTTTTATTTTATTTTAAGTTTATTTATTATTTATTATATATACTGATTGTTTTGTTTGTTCATTGTCTGTTCATTTAAAGAGTACCTCATGTTCAAATAAATTATTTTCATAATTGCACTCCTTTTGTCTTCTACACTTATTGAAAATGTTAAAAATGTCGTCAGTTAAAAGGAATATCAACTTAAACACAAATATTAAGCATTAAAGCTCAAGTTTTTAGTCAAGTTTTACTAAAAATTGTAAAAATTCTCACAACAGTGTTTCTGTTTTCTGACCTTTCCAGGGTGCCCATGGAACCTTAGAAAGTCTTTACCAGTAAATATTTTTTTTCAAATGTATTAAATCATATGTCTATGTCTTACCTTTACTAACGGTGGAACTCTAATATGTAGATAATTATCTACTTGCATGAGAAATCTCTCCACATGATTAACTGATTTAAATAAGGTTTAAGATGCATGTTATAGATCTAGTTTTAAGAAAGTCAGAAAAAAGAGTGCCTGTGACAACAGGTGGCAGGCAGACGCTGAGTTCATGCTCAATACAGATTTTATTGAAAGCACAGGGGAGGATGGGGGCTGGAGAGCAGGGTCCAGTTCTGTCTCCTCATGCTGACGACCCACTTGTCCAGCCTGTCCGGATCACCTAGAGGGAAACTTTAAAATGACACATATAGGTGCTCAGCAACTTATAGATCAGAGGTCACAAACCTTTTTGTAGGGCTCAATGGGAAATTGCTCCCTTCTGGTGCCAGCCCCCAGAGGCCGCGGGGGGGACTGCAGCTTTTTGAACGCGGAAGTGGTCTTCACTCGGAGAACCCACAACTCCCCCCTTGGTATAACCACAGTGGGGGTCAGAAGTATAAATGTTTTATTTTAGCACATTATGGGCTTCAGTAAATAGTTAACATTATAAAAACTCAAGCGGTCCATCAGACCGTTGCAGTGACACAGAGAGGATTTTTTTTTTAATTTATATTTATTGCTCTCTTGCCTTGATGACAACATCCAGTCTCAGATGAGAAAACAGGTCATGTTTTGTTGGTTTGCCAGTGATTTTATTTTTTATTATTTTAATAGGAAAAGGAAATCTAACCATTTTTAACATTCTGCTCCTTGACCAGGAAAAGGAAAAATTGTATTTCAATTTAACATTTTGTATTTTAAAATAAAAATCAAGTAACCACTAGTTTTTTAGGTGGATTAAATTAAATTCTTCTTCTTTTTTTTTTACTCTGGAAGCTTTTATTGCATTTACAGTAACATAACGATGTAGCTGTCACCTCCAGTTTTCACCTGGTTCACTTTCTGTGTGTGAGCAGCACACACCATTTTGCCAAGTCCGCTTTTTATAAGCGACTTTGGGCTTGTTTTTCTGTAAAGCTTACAAATATTGGTAGTCGCGGTTTGCGGTTTCTTTGGGCTTGTTTCTAAAGGGTAGTTGCTTATTTGGGCTTGTTTCCAGCTCCATAATAAGTTGTCAAGAAGATATTTTCTATTAGATATATTTAAACGTAGGATAGTTTGTCTTGCCTGTTCCCTCTGTCCCCCCCCTTTCCCCATACACACTCACATCCTGCTTCTAATTGGCTCTGACCCAGATGGCAATGAGTACTAGCCAATCAGAGGCAATTTTTTTCTGGTTTGGAAAACGTCAGTGACTTTTAAATGAAAATACACGCAACTGATGGTGGACTATAATGTACTTGGTACATCAGACTATCCCATCTGTTTTCTAATGTTAAATAATGTTAAAAGATGGTTTAACTCCCTCTTGTGGTCATTGTCCTGAAGCTCAGGGGGGAGAAGAATAAATTAACTGTGTATCGTGGGTACAGTTTTGCAAAACTTCGCACAGTTTACCAATCTGTCCATGGATGTAATTTGACAATCGGATTGTAAAACCGTGTACACATTTATTTTTCTCTCCCCGGAACCTAGGGGGGCTCCGTAGAATAAGTCGTTTGTTTTGGGCTTGTTTTCACAGGCCTGGTTGCTTATTTGTCTGGGGAGATCTGGCAACACTGGCACACACTGATGCTCAGCTCTACCAGAGGTAAAACTCTTGAACCAACCAAAACCAGCATAACGTTGCTGTTGTGTACATTTAAACAGCACGCAGGTGTTTGGGGTGGAGCTGCAGGGTTGAGTGGAAGTGTGTGGGGAAGCTAACAGCTAACACAACAGCGTCCTACAGTCGCTACCTCTGTAGCTGCTTACTGGTAGAGCAACTCTGTCCCCCATTCAGTGTCCAGACCTTTTATACAGAACAGTGAGGAGGAATAAAGTAGTAGTATTCTTGCCGTGAACAGACTCTCAAGCAGAGCAGTGCGATGACAGCTAACAGCAGCAGAGGCTAACATTAGCGGCTTCTCTCCTCCGTCTCAGCGGGGCGGAACTGAGTCCTCCATGAAGCAGACACAGACAGACAGAGGTGGGGGGTTGTCACAACTTAACTCAGTCATTTAGATAATGTAATGATCTGCTGACTTCCAACACCATTTTAACAATTTATATTATATTTGGAAATTGACTCGCGGGCTGCCCATATCTGCTGTGTGTCTGTTGTAATGATCATTATTATTATACCTTTTTAATTCTCATCGGATCTGCATTGATATATGGCCTTTCAGCAGTCCAATTGACGGAAATCCATTGTAGCGACGGAGAACTTTAATCCCTGGCTATGTCCTTCATGGGAACTACAAAGTTCAGTCCTGCAGTCTCTCCTTACTGCCCAACTTCCCCATAAAATACATAAAATGTCTTAAATCCAGTTGTTACCAGCCCATTTAAGATTTGGATGCTATTCTGTTAACATTTTGGATTGGACAAGCTCTGCACATTAGCCCCATTTTTAAAAATGGGGAAAAAAAGTCAGAGCTCCTATCATTTGACATAGGTGAATGAAATCCTGTCCGTGTTCCTGGCACCTCACCTTGATTTTGGAGTGAATTCCTAAGTTTAAAGTATCACAAAGTTCTAATTCAATGCACCACAATAGTTCTTAGATCAAACAAAGTGGACACAGAGAGATGTTTTTAGCGCTCTTGCACCAACAGCAAGAGAACTTGAAAGGCTTTGTCAAAATAATCCTGGACTCAACAAACACACGCCTGGATAGTTCAAGAAATTAAAGCCAGCATTCACTACACACAGAAAGAGGTGGATGACATTAAAATGGGTATTATAAATAAGACTGATCACTGTAGGCATGCAATCAGAATTTTTTAAGATATGTGAGAGTCTGTTGGCCACCATCGACAAGTTGGATTATCTGGAGGGTCAATCCAGAAGAAACAACTTGATCATAGATGGAATCGAAGAGACACCGGGAGAAACCTGGGCAGATTCGGAGGGGATGATTGAGGTGGAGAGAGCACACCGTGCAGGGAAACCTGTGTCCAGGGGCAACAGACCCAGGCCAATTGTAGTCAAGTTTGTAAAGTACAAGGACAGATCAATGATTCTCCAGCGAGTCAAATGCCTCAAAGGCTCAATGATCTACATAAATGAGGACTATACAGATGCTGATGACAGAAAAGAAAAGAACTGATGCCTAAATTGAGAGCTGCTCGAGACAGAGGGGACATTGCTGTTCTGCGACACGACAGGCTGATAATACACCCCCGCAGCAGCAATAATGAAATTGTAAATGAAATTGCTGTGTCAGGATATAATGTTTTCAGGAATGATAGGAACAGCTATGGTGGTGGTGTGGCAATATATGTCCAAAAGGTGTCCAAAAGGTGGGACATATCCATACGGATACCTGTTAAGACAAGAGGTCACCTTTTGACGTCAGATATTTAGGCACTGTGGTTTCAAATACATTTACCTCACACCAAACCATTTCTTTTAGGGTATTGTTATAGGCAACCAAGCGCACATGTTCAGTACTTAGAAGAAATACAGTATGCTTAATGTTGCAGAAGGCTACAGACTGCGATAGAGAAATCTATTTTCTTGGGGATCTGAATATTGACTGGCTGTCAGCAACATGTTCAAGAAAACTGAGTGTGATTGCAAAAGTGTGTAACTTATCTCAAATGTTGAACGTACCAATTTGATTGTATACAAATAGTGCAGGACAAAAATCTGCTACTTGTATTGACCACATCTTTACAAATGCTACATAAATGTGCTCAAAGGCTGTATTAATCTCAATTGGCTTCAGTGATCATAATCTGGTGGCAATTGTTAGGAAATCCAAAGTTCCAAAGGTTGGACCTAAAGTTCTCTTACAGAGATATTTGAAAAATGAATTAATTGGGGACATAAATAAGGTACAATGGGATAAAGTCTGTTCAATAAAAAATATGGACAACACTGGAACTATTTACAGAAATGGTCTTAGAGGTAGCTGATAAACATGCCCCCATTAGGAAATTCACAGTGAGAAATAGAAAAGCACCTTGGATTGATGATCAACTGAAAGCCTTGATGACTCAAAGGGATAAAATGAAAATGGTGTCAATTAAATCTGGCAATAAAACTGACTGGAAGTCATACTGTTCTTTCAGAAATCAAGTCACAAAAGTAAATAGGAAAAAGAAAAGTAGGTATTATCAAAATAGAATAAATGAGATTCAACATGATGGAAAGAAACTGTGGAAAACACTAAATGACATAATGGATAGATCTGGGGATAATACACCTTCTTTCCTAGAGTCAGACGGCACTTTCATTAGAAAACCTCATGATATTGCCAATTATCTTAATGAATATTTTGTTGGAAAAATTTAAAAACTTAAAAATGAAATGACAAATTCAGGTAAGAAAACGTTCAAAACAATTAATCAATGACTATCTTATGAAAAATAAAGATTGCAAATTTTATTTTCAACCAGTTCAAGTGAATATGGTGGAAAAACGTCAGCTAAATCTAAATGGTGAAAAACCCTCAGGATTGGATAATATTACGGAACACTCTTGGGGATGGTGTCTGGCCCTATTGCATTACCCATCTGTCATATTTTTAAGTTTCTAAGTTTGCAGGAAGGTGTATGCCTCCAGGCTTGGAAAGCTGCAAAAGTTATTCCTTTACCCAAAAACAAGAATGAAGTGTTTACAGGTGCCACTAGTCACCCTATCAGGATTCTTCCTCTGCTAAGTAAACTGTTAGAAAGATTTGTGTTTGACCAGATCACACATTATTTCTCAGTTAATAAACTTAACTCTGATTTTCAGCATGCTTACAAGAAAGGTCACTCCTCAAGTACAGCTTTAATGCAGATGACTGATCACTGGTTGAGTGATATAGACAGGAAAAGAATTGTAGGTGCTGTTCTGCTTGATTATAGTGCTTTAATGAGTGATTTGAAACTTACTGCTTATGGTTTTAATACTCTGCCTCTTAACTGGATGAGGAGCTATTTATCCAATAGAACACAAACAGTGTTTTTAATGGTAGTTTTTCCACTGTCAAGACAGTACAGTGTAGAGTTCCCCAGGGGAGTTGCTTGGGTCCTTTGCTCTATTCTATTTTTACCAATTACATGCCTCTTGTTCTGAGTAGAGCCAGTTTAGCTATGTTTGCTGATGATTCTACAGTATACATGTCATCAAGCAGTGTGGAAGAGTTAAATGTTCTCCTACAAAATGAAATTAAACATATTTCAGATTGGGTAGATAATAACAATTTAGTTTTGAATGTGTCTAATGTGTCCAAATGTATTGTTTTTGGATCAATGTATGCAGGGAGGAGAAGCAGTTATTCATATCCATCAAGGGCAGCTGTATAGAGCAGGTCAATGAGGCTAAACTTCTAAGGGTTACCTAATAGTAAACTATCATGGCAGAATCACATAGATAAAATGGGGAGAGGAATATCTGCTATGAGAAGATGCTCCTCTTTTCTTACACCAAGTACCACATTGCAGGTTATTCAAGCTTTAATACTGTCTCATCTAGATTATTGCTCAGCTATCTGGTCTAGTGCAGCTAATAAAGAGCTGTATAAGCTTCAGTTAGTACAAAATACAGCAGTCCGTCTTGCACTCCGGTGTTCAATAAGAAAAATAAGACGGAGTCTTTTATAACATTATTCTGGAATATATATATGTGTTTTTAAACAACCAACTTGCAAGCATCTAAAAAGGTTATTCTTGGGTAGAGGCCGGAAAAAAATATTTAATATGTATCATTGTTTTGTTTGTTTGTTGTTTCTGTAATGTAGGTTATTGTGCACAGTCATCTGTGTGTTTGGATACCAAAAATGTAAGTTGGTTTGAGTGTAATTGTACCGAGTTTGTTGTCTTTTCACTGTTTTAATGGGGGGTGGGGGTAAGGGTTAGGGTTAGAATGAAACTCTAGGTATGCATTTATGTTATATTGTAATTGTAATTGTAATTGGTTGTATTTATTTTAACATGGACCCCAGGAAGAGTAGCTGTTGCCTGGGTAACAGCTAATGGGGATACAAATAAACTAAACTAAACTAAATTAGCAGGTGTTACATTTTAATGACCTCTTCCTATATATGATCTTATGATATTATATGATCTCTATGATGTTTGGTGTTATCTAAAGACCTTTGCAATCAAAAATCAGATCAAAATCTTAAGTTTTCATTGAATGCCATTGTTTCACCATGAAACTGGAAGTTGTAATTTTAAGAGTAAGAGTAATAGTAGTGCAAGTCAGCCTCATATGACTAACATTATCCAATTAACATGAATTTACATGATGTGCGGGTCTTCTCTCTTATATCAATTTTCATTTGAAAGATCCAATATTGATTCATAAAATCCTAAGATCTATCTTTAATGTATGCTATTTCCTGTATCCTCTGTGCTAGTCTTGCATGACTGCACAATTAAATCTGCCCACCCAGGCGGGTGAACCAAAACATGGCAGAAGCTGCTCCGCTCAAAGCATCAACAGGCCTGAAGATAGATGTCAGCTATTTGGATTTAAAAAGTGTGAGGACAGAGAAGAGCTGGACAGAAGCAAAGCCATATGCAAGATGTGCATAGTAGAGGTAAAATATTTTGGAAATACCATAAATCTCAAAAACCATTTAACCATACATCACACTATCAACAAATACATCCGTGCCAAACCAAACAACACTGGAAAAGGCATCTTCAGTCAAGTTACAATAAAATTCTCCACATGCCACAACTGAGGCTCTAGCGACGTTCATGTGCAGGGAATACACCCATGCACCGTTGTTGAAAATGATGGCTTGCAATGACTTGTTAATATACTCGAACCACACTACATATTACCTACTCCCAAACATATAAATGAAGTGGCTAACCCTTTCAGTTTTGCACCTGTGGGCCGCGGGACTGCATAGGTTATCAGCTAAAGACACCAAAGATAGGGTCTATTCGATACTTTCCTACTACTCGTACTAACTCTGACATCATTTGAAGTATGTTGTGTGTTTCAATTGCGTAGTATGCCATTTAGAGTATGTGAGAAGTTCCTGGATGGTTTACCAAATTCACCAGAAACGCAGAGTATGCATCAAGCTGACTACTCACACTCAAATTACCCAAGATGCAACGTAACTTCTGAAAAAAACCCAAAATACAAACCTCACAGATCACCACCTCGGTGGCTTCAAGTTAGCTACAGCGAGGGTATGTTCACTTCCTGTTTTCAAAATAAAAGCACCAATTCTATCGTTATGGTTTTCTTACTAATAAAAGGCAACAGGTGTTTTATTTTGTGAAAATAACTGGAAGTGCGTTACTCGCTACGGCTAACTTGAGTGGCTCCGAATTTGCAGGAACAAAATTTTAAACTTGGACAAATTAGCATCACAATGTGGATCTAAACTTTCTCGCCTAAAAGGGTATATTTGGAGTTTTCAGCTCGGGTAGGAACGAAATGCATTGTGGGTTATCATGTAGTTTACTACAGTGTAAACGGTCTGCCTACTATCTGGTCGTTTAGTGTGTAGTGTGTAGAATGGAAGTATGTAGTATAGAAGTATGTAGTATGCGGTTTCGAACACAGCCATAGGCTGTTATCCATGAGATGCTCAGTCACAATGCAGCTTCCGACCACATGGTGGTGGTAATGCGTCAGACAGTTGTTTAACAAGTTCACAGAACAGAAGAAGACATTCAGCTAGCCGCTCACCTGTAGCAAAAGTGATGGAGAATTTTTTTTAAACTAAAAAAATGAAGACAAAAGTGGTGCCGACCCCCCGAAAAGAACACTCCTGACTTCATCAAGTTTGGCTTTGTAAACAAAGGTAAGGAGGTTTACAGCGTATATCTATCTATCTATAAATGACAGGAACGTCTGTCTGTCTGTTATTCGCATATCTCTCGAACCGTTCATCCGATTGATTTCAAACGTGACGTGTCTTGCACGAGTAAGTGCAGTGCCAAGTTTGACGTTTGGATTATAAATGTAAAAGATATAGATAAACATATGGGTAAAAGAAGCACACATTTGCTGCTGCCGCTCTCGTCGCTGGCCACTCCCCCTCTCACACACAGAGCACAGTGCAGGACTTCCGGCTGCGCCACGGTTTAGCTCCCTCCTCTACCCGGTGTCAACTCACACTGTGTGTGTGAGTTACGGCAGCGGAGCGCAGCTCTGGGAGAGAAATCTGCCTTTTAAAATGAAGTTGCACTGTTAACCTTTGTACCCTAATGTTTTTTACTGGCACATTTACCACATTGGACAAAAGATGCCATGTTTGATGCCATAAAAAAGGCATATTTGAGATTTTCCCCATTTTTTTTTGCATGCATCTTCTAATCCACTTATCCTCTATTGATCCGATCCAAACCATTGATTTAATTCATTTCAGACTTTTAACCCCTTCAATGCCAGAAAATAGAGTCCCTGGTAAAAAAGTGGTGAAAAAAGCACATGAAAAGGTGGTTATTTCCAATATACTGAATGCAAATTGAATTCGGTTTGGGGGGATTATAACAGTCTTGGATATGTAATTGATGAGTAACACGACTGATTTCCAGGGGTTTTTAGTTGTTTTGTAGTGTCAGATTAAAGAAATGGCTCCCATAGACTTCCATTATTAAAAAAATGAATTGAAGTCTATTCGTGAGACTCCTCCTGCAACATTGCCTCGTTGCCCAGAGAGTCATGGGTTTAGTGCCGATGCCAAGTTGAAGGTTCGTTTAGCCCGCCTTCAGCTAGAGGCACAGGAAAAGGAGAGCAGGCGTAAAGCCGATTATGACCTTAAATTACAAATTCGTAGGTTAGAGATAGAGGCTGATAAGGAGGTCCAGTTGCGACAGCTTGATGTAGAGGCTATGAGAATCTCCTCTGAGCAGATGATGGCACGTACATCTGAGAATCTGGCAGTTTTCCACAAACATTTTGATGTGAGTAAAAATATTGCCCTGGTGCCAACATTTCGAGAAACAGAGGTTGACTCTTATTTCGGCGCATTTGAAAGAATTGCAACTGCGCTAGAGTGGCCGAAGGACATGTGGCCTATCCTGCTTCAATGCAAGTTGGTCGGTAAAGCACAGCGTCATCTCTTTCTTTAGAAAACAGCTTGAAATATGATGTGCTGAAGGAGTCCATTTTGCGTGCCTATGAGCTGGTGCCAGAGGCTTACAGGCAAAAATTTAGAAATCATAAAAAGTCAAGTAGTCAAACCTTTGTGGAATTTGCACGAGAAAAGGGGGTTCTTTTTGACAAATGGTGCAGTGCTAATGATGTCAAGAACAGTTTTGAATCCCTTCGCGAGCTGATGCTGTTAGAGGACTTTAAGAATGCTTTGCCTGAGAAGATGGTGATTTTCTTAAATGAACAAAAAGTGACTACTCTGTCTAAAGCAGCTGTTTTAGCCGATGAGTTTGTTCTAACACATAAAAATGTGTTTATGTCATCTTAACGCCCTGACAGAGTCTCAATGTCTCGACCCATGACCCATATTTCAGAAGGCTTTGTTTCACTAACTGGGGTTCCAACAGATCAACAGTCGGTAACCATCCTTAGGGATTCAGGAGGCGCCCAGTCCATTATTCTAGAGGGCATCTTACCTTTAACATCAGAATCATCATGTCACTCAAGTGCAGTTGTCCGGGGTGTTGAGATGGGCTTCGTACTTGCTCCCCTCCACAAAGTTCATCTTCAGTCTCCCCTGGTCAGTGGATTATTTAAAGTGGCTGTTCTTCCTGCCTTGCCCATTAAAGGTGTTGATTTCATTCTTGGCAATGACATAGCTGGAGACAAGGTTGTGCCGGCCCCTGAGGTACTAGACAGACCAGATCTGAACCTTGAGTCTGACAACACAACCCAGAAATCTGATATTTTTCCTGCTTGTGTGGTAACCAGAGCCCAGTCAAAAAAATATGATGTTGACTTGTCTGACTCTTTTATGGTTATTGAGCAGGATCCTGATGCTGTGATACCTGAGTCCGAAAATAAGGTAAAGGCCAAACCTGCTGATGCAAGGTCATCCTCTTCCAGTTTGGAAGTTATGGACCTACCAGCCACCCGGGAGGAAGTCATTGCAGCACAGCAAGGTGATAGCACTCTTTCAACATGTTGTTCTTCTGTTCTCAGCCATGAGGAGGCCAAGATGAAGAAAGTGGCCTATGTTTATAATGATGGCCTGTTGATGCGTCGCTGGGTTGGTGATGCTTCAGAGCAAGATGCAAATTGGAGTACAACATACCAGGTCGTTGTGCCTATGGCCTATCGTTTGCAGGTGCTGTCCTTAGCTCATGACCACCCGTGGTCAGGACACATGGGGGTAACCAAAACCTACAACAGAGTCCTTAAACATTTCTTTTGGCCAGGACTCAAATCTAATGTTGTTCGTCATTGTCGTACTTGTCATGTGTGTCAAGTTACAGGGAAACCGAACCAAGTTATCCCTCCTGCACCTCTCTGTCCCATTCCAGTAATGGGACAGCCATTTGAGAAAGTCATTGTTGATTGTGTGGGACCATTACCAAAGACTAAGTCTGGAAATCAGTTTCTTCTAACAATAATGTGTGCTTCCACCAGGTTCCCAGAAGCCATCCCACTCCGTAGAATAACAGCACCAGTTGTCACCAAGGCTTTGGTAAAGTTTTTCACAGTGTTTGGTCTGCCCAGGGTAGTCCAGTCAGATCAGGGCACCAATTTCAAGTCCAAGGTGTTTGCCCAGGCACTTAAAACTTTAGGTATTGACCATGTAATGTCTAATCCTTACCATCCTGAAAGTCAGGGGGCACTAGAAAGATTTCACCAGACCATGAAATCCATGTTGCGCAAACACTGCCATGAGTCTCAGAAGGATTGGGATGATGGCGTCCCATTTGTTTTGTTTGCTGCCCGCGAGGCTGTACAGGAGTCACTAGGTTTCAGTCCCGCTGAGCTAGTGTTTGGACATGAGGTCCGGGGTCCTTTAAAGGTCCTTAAGGAGCATCTGGTTACACCAGAAAAAGGAGTCACACGTATTCCAGAATATGTCACCAAGCTCCAGGATCGCCTCCAGTTAGCCTGCTCTTTGGCTAGAGAAGCTCTGACCTCTACTCAAGTTAAAATGAAGAAACATTATGATCAGAGAGCGACTGCACACTCATTTCAACCAGGTGACAAAGTTCTGATTCTCTTGCCTGTTTCTGGTTCTACCCTCTCAACTAAGTTTTCTGGTCCCTATGTTGTAGAGAAAAAACTCAGTGACACCAACTATGTCATCAAAACCCCTGACCGCAGGCGGCGGTCCAGAATGTGTCATGTCAACATGATGAAGCGGTACTCCTCCAGAGAGAATCAGAATGGGCCATCCACAGCTCAAAATCTGCAGACTGCCGTCTCCCCTATGGCTTCTGTCTCGAAGGTGAGCTCTCATGATGATGACGATGATGACGAGTTGGTGATACATAGTGCTACTCCACAGGGGGCGAGGCTCAGTAATACTGAGATATTGTCTGATTTGTCCCACTACTTGTCTCATCTCTCTGACGACCAGCATTGTGATGTTGAGAAACTTCTCTGTGATTTCCCAAACCTGTTCAATGACATTCCCTCCCAAACTTCTGTCATCACTCATGATATTGTTCTGACTAGCCCAGCACCGATCAAACAGCATGCATACCGAGTTAATCCCACTAAGAGAGAACTCATGAAGAAAGAGGTAAACTATCTCCTACAGAATGGATTTGCAGTACCAAGTTCTAGTCCATGGAGTTCCCCTTGTCTTCTGGATGCAAAGTCTGATGGAAGTCCAAGATTCTGTACAGACTTCCGCAAGGTAAATGCTGTAACAGTTCCAGATGCACATCCATTACCACTTATTGATGACTGCATTGATGAAATCGGTCCAGCAAACTTTGTCAGCAAACTTGACATGTTAAAGGGATACTGGCAGGTTCCTTTAACTGCACGTGCTTCTGAAATTTCAGCTTTTGTAACCCCTGACAGCTTCCTCCAGTACACTGTGATGCCCTTCGGTCTGTGCAATGCACCCGCTACTTTTCAGCGGCTAGTGAATAAGGTACTGGGAGGTGTTTCGAACTGCAGGGCATACTTGGATGACATTGTTGTGTATTCAGATGACTGGCTTAGTCACATGACTACATTGAGAGATGTTTTCACCCGTCTGTCCAGTGCTTCTCTCACCCTCAACCTCGCCAAATGTGAATTTGGAAAAGGCACTGTGCTTTATCTTGGTCAGCAGGTTGGTCGAGGACAGGTGCGTCCCGTGGATGCAAAGGTCTCTGCCATTGCTGCGTTTCCCATACCTACCACCAGGAGAGAGTTGCGCCGTTTCCTTGGGATGGCTGGCTACTACCGACGGTTCTGCAAAAACTTCTCTTCTGTAGCTGCTCCGCTGACTTCCCTAACCAGTCCCTCAAAACCATTCAGTTGGTCCAATGAGTGTCACCAGTCTTTCGAGAATCTAAAAAGTCTACTGTGTTGCACCCCTGTTTTGTCTGCACCAGATTTCTCACTGCCCTTCAAGCTTGAAGTTGATGCAAGTGGAGTTGGCGCTGGCGCTGTTCTTCTACAAGAGGACCACCAGGGCATCGTTCATCCTGTGAGTTACTTCTCACGAAAGTTCAATAAACACCAACTTAAGTATTCAACCATAGAGAAGGAAACTCTTGCACTGCTATTTGCCCTGCAACAAAAAATCTTAAACAAATGAGACAGCAGTCATGATGAAGAAGTCTCTCTCTCTCTCTCTCTCTCTCTCTCTCTCTCTCTCTCTCTCTGGGTTCACGCTGCTGTGAAGACTTTGTGTCCTATCACTACTGAAATTTTCTTTGTTTATTATTTTTGTTGTCCATTTTGGAGAAAATAGCTATGCTGACAAGTAACATTTAAGGATGATGATTCGGGTGAAGCATAACCATGGTAACTGGAGTAAAAATGTGCTGTATTATGAGAGTAACTACAGGACAGCTTTAGTCTTAACATTTAGGCAAGGTGACAACATAAGAGGCTTGATGGAATGCTCCTGAATGAAAACCTGAGCGGGAAATAGGGACAAAGTTAATTTTGAAACTTAAGAGTGAGTTAGTAGAAACCTCTCTGCCAGTCAGTCAGGAGAAATGTTCATAATAACGTATAACTCTTTCAGTACACATAATGGGCATGTGAGCCTTTCCTTTCAATAAATACAAAAATGTAAAAATGAAATATATAAACGCCGACAAAAATTGTGAAACAATTCAAAGACATGTTATTTAACATATATTAAAATGTGATTTAATCACTCTCATGGTAACAAATGTATTGTAGGAGGCTTCCGGTTTGAGCGTGCTAGAATGTAGACGCGTCTCTCGCAAGCTCCGACAAGGTCGCTCTTTAAAATGTAATATAACTGTCAAAATAAGTCATTCTTATGTCTTAAAGTTATTTAAACATCTAACAACAAGTTGAAACCGTTTCAAGACTACGATGGTGGCGCCAAACACTCGAAACCAGTCGGCGAAACAACAACGTACCTCGCCCAACCAGACACGGTGTCGGACGCTGCGGCTAGCCCGGCTTCACCCGATGCTTCGACTGGCAGCAATACGCTCACATCGAAGATGCTCTTTGACTCGCTCAACTCCCTCCAGGATTCTGTCTGTGGAAAGATTGGAGCAGCCATTCAGACACTACGGGAAGATATTAAGCTGGATATTGCCTCTGTGAGGAGCGAGCTATCGGTGGCGGTCACTAGCTTGCAGGCCTCGTTAGCATCACATGATAACCGACTAAAGGAGCTGGAGAAAGCTGCCGACTACACTGGTGACTGCACTACCGAACTCGGTGCCACTGCGACCCAACTTCAAAGTGATGTGAGGGAGTTGCAGGCAAAATGTGAGGATTTAGAAGAATTTGCGGCTTACTGGTGTTGAGGAAGGGCTTGAAAAGGGCCAGCCCATGCAGTTTGTGTCTCAACTTTTGAAAGACATACTGAACCTGAGCGAGGCCCCGCTGCTGGACAGAGCCCATAGATCACTACGAGCAAAACCAAAACCCGGGGACCCCCCCGCGTGTGTTTATCATGCGAGTGCACTACACACATTCGAGGGATGAGATACTACGCAAGTCCGCTCGGGGCCCCCTGATGTACCAAGGAAAGATGCTCCATATTTATCCTGACTACACCACTGTGGTTATGAGGAAAAGGGCAGTGTTTGGAGACGTGAAAAAGAGGCTGAGATCCATAGAGGGAGCCAAGTACGGGCTACGATTCCCGGCCATGCTCCGTGTCACTCCCCCGGGGAGTAAGGAGCACACTTTTGAGGATCCCAACCTGGCACTGGACTTCTTTAATCGTGGGACACGAGATGCCGACCCAAATGAGTGATACAGCCTGCATCTTTCTCACCGGGATAAGAAGTACTGCCGCTAATTAAAACAAGCCATGTGCCACAGATGTTTTATGCTGGTCATCTCCTTGGGACATTACTCTTTGTTGGACTGTCACGCTATGGAACTGTAAGTATGGCTGCCATTAGTTATATCGACAGCAGACAGGTATGTTTCTCACTCCTTTTCTATTCCTGTTGCTATTGTTCATTACAAGTTACACATATGGTTCCGTGTGGCACTGTGAGTTTGATATTATCAGCAACGGGACTATTACTGCGTACTACCTGGTGCCTGTGCACACAATGTTTGACTGTTCACTGCAATGTGAAATGTAATTAAGCACATGGACTTGTGAGTGCTGTTATATGCAATTATATTGTTCACAATTTAATCTATAAACTGAATTTATTACTATAGTAATATGAGAGCAAAACAGGTTTACTTTTTTGTAGATATTCATTCTTTTCCTGACAAATTTTGACAGATTTGCAGTTAATGTATAGACTAGACATTAGCCTGCGACGCTTTTGAGTGTTATTTTAATAGAACATTTGATGGGATCTTGTAGGCACCTATGTTGGGGAGGTGCAAGGGGGGGGGTGTTTTTCGTTTTTCTTTTTGTTTTGTTACTTTGTCTATCTTTTCTTTGTTTTTGTCTGATACTTTGCAAAGTACATTTTCTGAGATGATCTCGGCGAGAGTCAAACTATGTGCAGACATTGAGACATATTACCTAACAGCTCTATTTTATGGTACTACCTAATAGGTTACTAAGCCCCACAGGAACATCAATAACATTTGCCAGTTGGAATGTCCGTGGGCTGGGGAAACCCACCAAGTTAAATAAGGTTCTTTCTCATCTTGATACAGTAGCTTGGGAGTAAAAGTTGCCTACCTGCAGGAAACGCACTTAAACAAATCTGATCACATGAAGGTATGCAGGCGCTGGCTAGAACAATCATATCACTCTCTCTTTAATAGCAGGTCAAGAGGCACAGCTATTTTTATCCATAAATCTCTGCAGTTCACCCCTTCAGACATCATTGCAGATCCTCAGGGCCGCTACATAATTGTTACAGGTTGTATTAACATTCCTGTGATACTAGCTAACCTATCTGCACCCAATTGGGACAATGATAATTTTTTCTCTGATTTGCTATATAGTTTACCCAATCTAGACTCCCACTATTTAATTTTAGGTGGTGACTTGAACTGTTGCCTCGATCCAGTTTTGGACAGGTCTTCAACTAACCCTTCCAATCGATCTAAATCTGCCCAAGTCATCAATTCTTTTCATGAAGACTACGCTGTTTCAGATCTATGGCGAAGCATGAACCCCACCACTCGGTCTTACTCCTTTTTCTCCCAGGTACATCAGACATTTTCCCGTATCGACTATTTTTTAGTAGATAATCGTTTACTCTCTTCAGTCGAGGCCTGTTTATACAATGCCATAGTCATATCAGACCACTCCCCCCTCACAGCTACTTTTAGGTTTGCGCACAATACTCCTAGACCCCGCTGGAGACTTAGTTCCATCGCATTATCTCAGGAGGAATTTGTGCACTTTGTAGCTGACCAAATAGGATTTTTTGTTGAGATTAACACTTCTCCAGACATCTCTTGTACAACTTTGTGGGAGTCACTAAAAGCGTACCTGAGAGGCCAGATAATTTCACATATATCGTATAATAAAAAGCAAGCTAATCAAAAATTATCAGACATAACTGCCCGAATTTCACGATTAGAACTGGCATACACAGGCTCCCCCTCATCCGACTTATTGAAGGAGCTTCTGCTTGAGAGAAATAAATTTGACACCTTATCAACCAATAAAGCAGAGAATATGCTCTGGAGATCCCGACATACACACTATGAATTTGGCGACCAAGCCAGTAAGATTCTTGCCCATCAACTTAGACAAGAGGCTGCCTCACTTATCACAAAGATTCAAACAGCTGATGGTTATACACATGACAATAAAATAATAAATGATATGTTCAGGGACTACTATAGTTCAATTTATTCCTCTGAGCATGACTCTTGTCCCACATTTGACAGTTTTTTCCAAAATTTGAACATGCCCACTATTAACAAAGAGTCTAAGAACATATTAGAAAATCTCATTACTGCTGAAGAACTGAATGTGGTTATTAAAGCACTTCAGAGTGGAAAGAGTCCGGGGTCAGACGGGTTCCCATCCGAGTTTTTCAAGAAATTTTCCACCCACCTAATCCCTCACATGCTAAACATGTATAACGAGTCTCTTGACTTAGGTGTACTGCCCCAATCGCTAAGAGAGGCATCTATATCCTTGATCCTGAAAAAGAATAAGGACCCTAATCATTGTGAATCTTATCGTCCCATCTCATTACTGAATGTAGATGTCAAGATTTTAGCCAAGGTGTTAGCATTGAGATTAGAGAAATTCTTACCCCAGATAATTTCCCCTGACCAAACAGGATTTATAAGAAATAAATTTTCTTTTTTTAATATTAGACGACTTTTAAACATTATTTATCATGATTCAGATCCTACCACCCCAGAGCTTATCATGTCCATGGATGATGAAAAAGCCTTCGATAGGCTGGAGTGGGGGTATCTGTTTTATGCATTGGATAAATTTGGCTTTGAGAAACAATTTATTAATTGGATCAGACTTTTATACAGCATGCCAGTAGCTTTGGTTTGTACCAATGGGATGCACTCTGAGTATTTTGCAATTTCTCGTGGAACAAGGCAGGGCTGCCCTCTATCACCTCTACTTTTTGCATTGGCCATAGAGCCTTTAGCTATCGCTATAAGACAGGATACTACAATGATTGGCTTATTCAGGAAGGGAATAGAGCAAAGAATTTCACTTTATGCAGATGATATGATTCTGTATGTTTCGCACCCAGACATATCTATGCCCAGGATCCTCTCCATCCTCGAGAGCTTTGGTAAAATCTCAGGGTATAAAATAATCCTTCAGAAAAGTGAGGTGTTTCCTATTAACTCCCTGGCCCGCTCTTTCTCTTTCCACACATTTCCCTTTAAGGTTACTCTTGATCAGTTCACGTATTTGGGGGTGCAAATCACAAACAGTATAGGCAGACTTTTCAAAGAGAATTTCAACCCACTGGTGGCCAAGGTGGAGCAGGGTTTTGAACGCTGGATGCCTCTACAACTGTCACTTGCTGGTAGAATAAATGCTATAAAGATGAATGTTTCGCCCAAATTTAGCTATCTTTTTCAATGTCTTCCAGTATATATTCCCATGTCTTTTTTTAAACGCCTGGACACTCTTATATCCAGCTTCATCTGGAATAATAAGAGTCCACGATTGAGCAGAGCCTATTTACAACGTCCAAAGGTGTTAGGTGGTATGGCTCTGCCCAATTTTTAATTGTGTTATTGGGCTGCTAATATTCGACCTATTCTTCAATGGCTATACGAGGATCCAGGTGCTGACGCCCCCTCATGGTGCACTCTTGAGGCTAGATCCTGTGCCCCGTCCTCATTGTCAGCATTAATCTATGCACCTCTAGCCTCAGACACCGCCCCGTATACAAGAAATATCCTAGTCAGAACAACACTTAGAATATGGAAGCAGGTCCGCCAGCACTACAGATGGCATAGTTTTTCACTGAGATCCCCAATCCATGCAAATCACGTTTCCCCCCTCTCTTTAGGACAGCGTGTTTCTGCAGTGGCAAAACAGAGGACTGCGCACACAGCAGGACCTCTTCATAAACGGTTCCTTGGCCTCCTTTCAACAATTGTGCACTAAATTTCTTATTCCGCATACACAGTCCTTTCGATACTTACAGTTGCGTGATTTCATCCGCAAACAGCTGCCTCATTTCCCAGAATGTCCCCCGAGCTCTGATATTGACTCTCTTTTGGCACCTGTGCAGTCATTTAAAGGTATAATATCTAACCTATATAGTGCACTTTCATCCCAAAAAAATGTATCCCTTGACACCATTAAACATAGATGGGAGCGGGATATAGGTGAGACCATACTTGATGAAACTTGGGATGCAATATTAAAGAGTCCACACCTCCTCTATCAGTGCAAGGCATGGACTAATACAATGCAAAATATTACATCGAGCCCACTGGACCAAAGAGAAGTTATCAAAGAAATTTCCAGACATAGATCCAGCGTGCAACCGTTGTAAAATGACCCCATCCTCGTATATACACACGCTTTGGAGCTGCTTCAAGCTGACGACCTACTGGACTGGAAAACACTCTCTGAGGTCCTTAGGCCTGTACTACCAAGCTGGATTAACCGACCCGGGATATCTCTCCGTTACCTGGGTTGACTTACCCAGACATTCGCAATCTGGGATAAGCGGTACTACGAAGCTGGTTATCAACTCGGTAATTGAACCCAGGGTTTTCCAATCTGGATCACTGCACGCTCACATAAAGGGGAGGTGTTTGCAGCGTCTGACCAATCACAAACATGGAGAAACCCTGCAGAGCAGCCTACTTTACCATGGAGGAGCAGACAATTATTATTCAAAAATATGAAGAATTCAAACACATCATCCAGGCCAAAAGTAACTCTGATGCTGCAGCAAAGGCCAGGAAGGAATGCTGGCAGAAAATTGCCGACTCTGTTAATGCGTAAATTTGTGAGATTATAGCTACAATATTAATAAATTGGACAATATAAACGTACTCTGATCATTCAATGTCACTTTATTTTACGGCACAGACGTTTCGGGCAGAGCGCTTCCTCAGTTCCCTTCCTCTTGTTGCGACATTAAGTTAGTTTAATATTCAACATTCAAAATACAAACCTATTATGCGCTTCAACCACTTGAGTGAATGATGTCAAACCAACTGTATAACAGACTAATATCCCTCATGTGCCTCAAGGATTACTTTTTTTAATATATATTTTGGCCAATTAAAAAATGGCATCTATCCCTAAAAACTTTTGCTCTCCTAAGCGCTCCTCTCACGATCCACGCACCAATGTTGACAGGATCTTTTAAGAATGGGCAGGTCATTTTCTAAGAGAACTGATTGGTCAGGAGGTGGTGCTTTTACACTCCTTGATCTCTTATCCAGAACATAACCTGCTCCGGAGCAGGTTAGCCGTTACCATGGTGATTTACCCCGGTAAGAAGTGAACCAGCTTCGTAGTACGGAAAACCCAGAGTTATCCCTGAAGTTACCTCGATTAGAGAAAATCCAGCTTCGTAGTACAGGCCTCAGGAGGTGTCTATATCTCCGTGCCCCATCATAGCTCTCTTTGGAGTGCCGTCCAGTGTTTACGGCCTAAACAATTCCCAGTGTGACTTTCTGGTTTTCTGTACCCTGCTCGCCTGTTGCTTAATCCTTCTGAAATGGAAAGATGCCATCCCTCCATCCCACACACCTTGGATCAGAAGTATTTTATATTATATGAAATTGGGAAAAATAAAACACACGCTTAGAGGTTCAACTGGTAAATTCAATAAGATTTGGCAACCCCTTCTGAGATATGTGGAAGAGAAAACAGAGCTGGATAAATCAAGTTAATTAGGACAACCACTGACTTCATTATGTCCAGATGACAACCCGCTTAAATACTATCCTGTATGGACTGTACTTAATGTTTTTTGTTCTCTTGTTTTTTTTTTTTTTGGGGGGGGGGGGGGGGGGGGGTGTGTGTTCTGTAACATTCTCTCCTTTTTTTGTTAATACGTCCCTTATTACGACATGACATGCCTAACATACATTGTCTTAGATTTATTCATCCATTTTTTATTTTTTTATCATTATTATTATTCATTTATGTATTTATATATTTATTTGTTTTCACTTCATGGGGTGGGGACTCTGTTCTGAGTGTTCCTGTATGTATGTGTTTTATTGTGGAAAAACCTCAATAAACAAAGTTTAAAAAAAACAAACAAAAAAAAACAAATGTAGTTATTTTATTTAACATATTTTTAAAGTTATTTATTTAACTGTGGATTTTTTTCCAGTGACACTTTTATTTTATATTGTAGGTTCCAGTCCCCCCCTCATCATCTTTCAGCCAATCATGTGCCTCCAGACTCTTAATCAGCAGCTACAAGCTAGATCATGTCAAACACAAAGACATGCTGTTCACACTCTTTTCTTTGGGTAACTTTTGAATAAATGCTCCTCTGCAAATTGTCTGAATCAACCGTACAATTTTCTTATTTGAAAATTGACATTAGAGAGAAAATACTAATATGAAATGAAATGAAATGGATTAAAAAACAAACATTTTGAAATCTATAACAAAAACAAAATGAATTCCTACAGCAACTCCTTGATAACTTAATAAGGATCTCACTGTAAAGTAATTGTCAAAGCTCAAATTGTAAAGCTCACTGTCACCTCTAAATGTTTATTTGAACAGTTAGAGGGAAAATTAGGTGTAGCAGAATATGTGAATATATGAATTATAAATGAAGAATGAACGTTTTTAAAGACTGTTTTCCACCGTTGCTGACACCTGGCAGAGAGGGAAAGATAGTAGTTCTCCCTCTCATGAGCAAAAGGCTCCTTTCAATTTTGGTTCTGTCATGTTTAGCTAACAAAAACTGCTCTGTAAATGTTACAACTCTGTATATTTTGAGGACATTTGTTTGTTTTAAGAACACTTTACAAAGAGCTAACTAGATAAAAAGAAATCGTTTTATTGGCTTGAAGTGCTCACAGGTCATAGAAATAAAACCTTTGTTAGAGCCATCAGAGCTGGAAGGATTGGGAAGGACTGCACTAAAACCACATTAACTTCAGCTGTCTGAAATCTGACAGATTTCAGCACAGCTCACTACATGAAGCCACTGAAGTTCAGTCCCATTTTTAATATTGTGTCACACTGTTTTAGTCCCTTGCCTATTTCTGCTTTCTATAAACCCTCCAAAACAATTCATCATTCACTGCACTGATATTGAGTGAAGTGGCAATCCAATGATCTTCTGTTACCTTCACAGCTCATTTTCAGGGACTCTCAATAAAGGGATGTTTGGAGGCCTAATGAAGCCAGGGAGGATGATGTTAGTTCGATTTTAGTGGCATCACTGTCGGTGCCTCCACATCCTCCTGTTCCACCAGACAAATGATTATTTCCTTATGAGCACAATCAATTAATGACAATGTAAGTAATTCACCCAAGCAATATTTATCAAAGTGCTGTGCAAAACCTGTTAAGCTGTTTTCTTCTGTGTTTCTGACTGATCATTTAGTAACCATCTGTATTTATTAAGGCATTAATTGCCTCTTATTTCTAAGTTAGTTGATCTGGCATTATTTGTCTATAGCTAGTCTGTTAAGAATGATGGAGCATCGGGATGCTCTCTCTCTCTCTCCCTCTCTCTCTCTCTCTCTCTCTCTCTCTCTCTCTCTCTCTCTCTCTCTCTCTCTCTCTCTCTACTCTATTACCACTGTGTCTCTGTGCTATTGACTCTTCGCCTCTAGGCTATAACAGCCATACGGTCTAACTGGTCCTGATCCGCATTAAGAGTCCAGCTGCCGTACAAACACTTTACTTCGGCATCTGTGAGTCAATAAGGGAGCAGACCCGAAGTCTGGATTTAAGAGGCTCTCGGAGATGCTGAATCCAGTACTTTTTGAAATCACCAAAGGCTGAACTTTCAGGGAGACTTGAACAAGCAGCGCATCAGCAGAAAAAGTGTGGATAGGTGAGAGACCAGGACGAGGCCAAAGGGAGGGTGGGGGGGGGGGCTTCGCTTTAAAAAGTTAATTAACACAAAGTGTAGCTCTGCTACACTTTTTTTCCTTTTATAGAGTTACCTTTAGTCAGCAAAATTTCACCCAAAAGCAGACAACAGGATCGTCCTGCGCTGACGCGCCTGGTCGGCAGGAAGCGGCTGGTGGCGGCGGGGGTCCTGGGGGTCGTTATGGTTCTGGTTCTGGTCATCCTTATCCCGGTTCTGGTCAACTCAGCGGGGACGGCAGCGCACTACGAGATGCTCGGTACCTGCAGGATGGTGTGCGATCCGTATGGCACTAAATCTCCTACCAGCACAGCTACGGCGGACACGGTCAGAGACAACAGCCTCGTGCAGTCTTTACCCACTTTTATCCAAGGTCCGAAGGGGGAACCGGGTCGTCCGGGTAAGGCAGGGCCAAGGGGACCTCCTGGTGAGCCGGGGCAGCCCGGTCCGGTCGGGCAGCCTGGAGAGAAAGGTCAACCAGGCAGACCAGGTTTACCAGGACCTCCGGGACCCAGCGTTGCCGCCGGTGCAATTAGTGCGGCTACCTACAGCACCGTTCCAAAGATCGCCTTTTACGCAGGGCTAAAAAAGCAACACGAGGGCTACGAGGTGCTCAAGTTTGACGACGTGGTGACCAATCTAGGAAATCACTACGATCCGACCACCGGAAAGTTCACGTGCTCCATCCCCGGGATTTATTTCTTCACTTACCATGTCCTGATGCGCGGAGGAGACGGCACCAGCATGTGGGCTGATCTGTGCAAAAACAACCAGGTAACACAAGTCGGACACAACACTAACGCTCCATCCATGTGTGCACGGTTGGCTGATGACGTACAGTGTTTGTTTTAAACACTTTTTACTTTTGTCGGAGGCCGGCACACCTCACGTTCAAATTCCATCTGTTACTGAACCGCTGATTACAGTTAACAGTTCAGACACGCAGTATGTAAGGATGATGCCGTAATACAAAAATAACGACAAACGTCAAAACGCTGATTATGGACGATATGTTTATGGGCTTAATGATAGAAAAAGTCAGAGGTCAGCATCTTAAGAGAAGAAAGGTAGGCTAGTTACTGTCGTCACTGGAAATAAGTCTGAGCACTGAGCAATCTTCAGGAATACGGTTTAAAATGTGGACAATGCACTGTGGGTGTAAAGGTTTCCTGGAGTGTCTGTTAATTGCATTCCACAGTACAACAATGCTGCAGTTGCTTCAGGGGCTTGTGTAGGCTATATCTGATATATGATCTTCAATGTGTTCTTTATCTGTAGGTTGACTACTTCCATAATTTACTAAACCAGAAAAGGCATTTTCCCCCTTTAATTTCAATATGTCTAAATATATCTTACACACACAAACAAACACACACACACACACACACACATATATAATATTAATGAATATTTCTCCATCTTTTCTCACCCAATAATAGTGGTGGACAAATGATTATAGTAATATAGTAAATTGATATAGTACATTATGAATGTGTTCTATTGATGCATAATACCATGATTTAACTGATCTGAGAGAATAGAAGATGTATGAGTGTATGACTTATACACTATTGACTCGATTAAGTGCAGAAATGCATCATAGTTTATATGCATATTTGCAGCAAAATAAATACGTAAATGAAAACATACATAAATATTCAATTTGCATAGTCACTCTCTGGTTTCCCAAATGTTCTGTCTGGTAAAATTAAATAAAAGTGTATTTCAGCTCCATTCAAGTTTCGTTAACTAGTTCTAGGAATTACCTGAATATCTGAACATAGCTTTTTTTTTAATGTTACGTTATAGTTATGTTAATTCAGTCAGGGAAAATGAATGATATTTTTGAAATACCTTCACAGAATGCTACTTGTTAGTAATAATGATAACATTAATAATTCTAATTATTATAAAGGTCTGAGGACCTTCAGAGGCCCTTTGCTGTCCTGTCTCTGTGTGTTTGCTCCATCTCAGCATCCTGCTTGCTCTGTGGTGATCAGGCTTTCAGCAGCAGATCTAATCCGGGGGGTAAACCAGTGTTGCAGCGTCGCTCTGCCAAGCACATCCCTCCTTTCTGTCAGCCTGCTACTGTAATAGTGCTCCCGACCGCAGCCAACACAGCAAACATCTCTGGGATTAAACCAGCAGAGCTGCACTCCATGACAAATCAGATGCTGAAAAACATGTTTCAATTAGGACTGCTACTGCTGAGACTTTTAAATAGGTTCAGAGGGGAAAAACCAACACACCAAGCCGACCTATATCCTTGATTTGTCATCCATATTAAAATCACATTAAAATCAGACTTCACTTGATTTCATTGAAATAAATCACGACTTTTGTCCTTTTAACAAGTAATTTTGTCTATTATTTAGTTTTAAAATCAAACTCACATACCTTGTTTAACAAATGTCTAAAATATTCAACATTTACATTGTCTGTAGTGCAATGATCAACTTAATTGTGTAGTCTTTCAGGATACAGGCAACTTTAAAAATAAATACAAACACATTTCCACTGAAAAAGAAAGAGGTAAATCACCCACTGGCAAATTGTGGTTAACTTATTGGAGAAAAGTACACCATAGCACTGCAGAATAATCCATTCAGTCACAGATTGAATTGATAATTCAACAGAAAAACATGGGCCATAATTACAACTACAACTATCAAATCCAACTGAAGTAATGAAATTATGGTTCAAAAACTTACTGTAGTTAACCAGTGGATTTATACTCCAAACCTAAAAATAGCATGGCATCATAACTCACCTTTAAACCCCTGTTACAGCACAGACTGTCACATTAAAGGTGAAGCTGTGCATCAGGCATTTAGTCAAGAAACATGTGGAGGAGACCTTTGTCTTAGTCCTTGATTATACCCTAATATACAGGCACCAACCTCCTGCTGGACACAGCTGACACTCTGGACCACACCACTGCACATTTTAACCAACAAGTAAAAGAAAATGCAATTATGATTAATCATGCCCTTCTTGAGTATTTTTTCTGGAATTATGCTGCACCATTTTATGCTGAGTTTGAAGTTTGTACAAAATCTTAGAAGTCAGACACAGACTAGCTGCAGTAGTTTGTGGGCCGACTCATATTCAGCCAGTGCTGTAATTCCAAAAAGCAATGCAAATTTTTTCCTCAGTAGAAACATTTAAAAGAGATAGAACTAGAAACAGTAACAATATGTGTGAATTTGGATGCTAACAATTTGATGTTAACTTGGTTGTCTAATGGCTGGTAAACTGGCAGGACCCAAAAGCAGACTAAACAGACAGGAATGTGGTAGGAAGGGTTTGGGGAATTGAGGGATCGGTGAGAGGAGGGGAACTGGCAGTTGCCAGTGGCTGGGGAGGGTGAGCACACAGGTGAGGCTTCAGCCAAGGTGGAGGCAAAGAATGAAGAAGGGGTTCCTTGAGGGACTGAGGTTCCAGGTGGAATGGCAGGGTGCATGAGGGAGTGGGGTAGCTGAGGTTGTGGTGAGGAGGGCAAGTGTGATCACACAAGGCTGAGGGGGTTTCCACAGGAGCAGGAGGCTGGGCTGGGCAACAGCTGGATGGCGGAGATCTCTAGGCGAGGGCTGACGCTGGAAAGGCACGAAGACACAGATCAGGTTAATTAGGCAGCACAATATCATAAGCTCTCAAAGAAACTCAGGAAATCACTGAAGGGACGTTTGTACCACGGGTGGTGTCAATAACGAACTGGTGCCGAAGGGTGGGGAGACCGGGCTCTTATGCAGTGCTGATTACCAGATGGAAGACAGGTGTGCCCAGCCGGAGACTCTAGCCACCAATAAGCCACGTCCAGCCCCTGCAAGCACATGAGTAGAAACCTCACACAAACAGCCAACACCGCACAACCACAACAGGCTGAGTGAAAATACTGCCACATGCAAATGGTATAGTCAGAGATAGGGTCTGTTCAAAACTGCATACTTTCCTACTACTTGTACTAACTCTGATGTCATTTGAAGTATGTAGTGTGTTTCAATTTTGTAGTATGCGATTTAGAGTATGTGAGAAGTTCCCGGATGGTTCACTAGATTAGATTAGATTAAGACGACTCACACTCAAATTACCCATGATGCAACGTAACTTCTGGAAAAAAACCCAAAATACAAACCTCACAGATCACCACCTTGGTTGTTTCAAGTTAGCTACAGCGAGGGTATGTTCACTTCCTGTTTTCAAAATAAAAGCACCAATTATGGTTTTCTTAATAATAAAAGGCAACGCATTTTATTTTGTGAAAATGACCGGAAGCACTACGGCTAACTTGAGTGGCTCCAAATTCGCAGGAACAAAACTTTAAACAGGTGTTATTCGGACAAATTAGCGTCACATTGTGGATCTACAGGGCTACTTTACTTTCTTCCTAAAAAGGTTAGAAATGTGGATAAAGTGGTATATTTTACAGCTTTAGAGCTAAAATAAAATCAGCTTCAGCTTGCTGATTTCAGTTCGGGTAGGAACAAAATGCATTGTGGGTTATCGTATAGTTTACTACAGTGTAAATGGTCTGCTTCCTATCTGGTCGTGTAGTGTGTAGGATGGAAGTATGTAGTATAGAAAAACTAAAACTACAATTCCTGTACTGTTCATCAGTGGATATACACACCATCAAGATAAAGAAGAATGATTCACCTCACAGTTATTTATTTTCTTCATGGAGTTGTTATTTAAAGCATCTGTTTTAAACTTAAAACATTTTCTTTTATTACAGACTTTTCAGGGAACTAGAGTAGACAGCTTGTGAGACACCAGGGACGACAGCAGTGTGTCACTCACCTCAGATGGTTTCATTAGTTTCTAACTGTATCTATCAAGACTGGCTTTCACAGTAAAACATACTCTCACAAAGCACGTTATTAGAAACACCTGTGCAATCTAATGCAATCCAACAGACAACAGCTTGACCATAAATTCTACTTTTAGGTATATTTTGTCCACCCAGAGGCAATGGATAACATATTAGGAATTCAGCACACCACCACCATCCACTACAAGCTCAATAATAAGACACTTTGGGGGGCGTCATGCTGGGAAAAACACTTTTTTATTAAAGACTGGTTTAATGAATGTACCAGTAGTTATTCATTTTTTATTCAAGTTTATACTCCAAAACTTCAATTTACTTTTATTTGAAACACAATCAAACACACATATTACACCTGAAACAGTTAATGGTTAATAGTTTGGTAATGATTTGCTTAGCTGAACTGGACCAGTATATTAAGTCAGACTGGGTTCAGGTTAGGCTGAGTTTCAATTAAACCTTTTAAAAGAACACAGTAACTTTACATACACATGTAATACACGTATGCTTGCTCGGGTCCCAAAAACTCTTCATCAGAGCTGTCACTGTGCGCACGAGTCGCTGTTACGCCAGGTTCAGACAGGACGCAGAAGCACCACGCTTGGACATTGTTGCGCGCGCCACAGCCCTCCAGTTCACACCAGAAGCGTATTTCTCCGCGCCGGTCAGCAAGCGGCTCTGCTCCTCAGCTCCTCTGTTGTCACACTTGGAGCAGTTTTTTCTCACTGTCTCTGTTTGCGTGTGTATGACACCCACTCTGTGTCCCTCTCTCTCTTTTGTGTGCGTGTGTGTACGCACACGCGTGCCTGTGTGTGTTCATCTCGTGCTCTGATTAGACACACACACACATACACACACATCGCATTCGTCAAACGGGGTGTTTAATTATTGAAAAATAGTTTTATTTTGAAATGCTTTATTTTGTCAATCAACTGGATTCTCTCGTTGTTGCTTTGTTTGACTTCCTACCCGGCCTGACACAATCAGCCGCGGCACACGGAGAAAATAGACCAGACAGAGCACTGCGGTGCTTCCTATGTGAACGACACCATTGGTTAACATGGGCACCAAAACAAAAACCTCTCCTCGGCGCTTCGCAGCTAATTACGGCACTTCCGCGTCCGGTCTGAACCTGGCCTAAGGCTCACCAAGCACACTATCCTCGGACTCTGTGTCAGTCCCAGAGTCAAACAGAGCATCATTCTCTGTTCCATCCAGTGGAAAAACACCAAAGTTAGTGAATCTTTTTGGCTTCAGATCTGTGCTTATGCTACTGTGTGTCTCTGCCACAGCTCAATAAAAGCTGCTCATCTGTGCGCACATCAGTGTGTCCTGTAAATTCTTCAACAGCAACTAGTGTCCCTAGTGCTCGACACTGCTGTTTACAGGACATTATAGTTCATAAGTATAGGTGCTCACATCATTATGTTTATAGTCAGCCTATAGTTATTGTTATAATTATCTTAGTGTGTGGCAGTGACGTGCGGTGAGGTCAGTGGCTGGGTAGGCAGTGGGCATTCAAAAATCACCCTAATAAACATAAAATGTTGTACCCAATATCAGTAAGCTCAATCAGCTGCTTTAAATATCTGAAATAAAGGGCCATGCTGGCGTAAATTACACATGTGAGAGTTTGTTTGTCTGGTTTAGTTATTATGAAAGCTTATACCATTGTGAAAGTCACAAAAGCTAAGAATACAATTACAATACAATAAAATCTTGGTGTTATTACAAGGTATAAATTAACAACACACTGGCATTTGTTGAAATATGAGAAATTTAATTGAAATATACAGTATATCAAATAATTATTAATTTGCAAGTAATGACTACAATAACAACAGACCTACATAACAGTGTTTCCCACAGATCTGAAGGCAATGTGTGGTGGTAGTCCTGCGACCGACGAGGGGGGGGGTTGGTTGGTTGGTCGGTTTCGGTAAACCGGCCGACGGGGGGGATGATCTCGCTGATGGAGACACACGCGGTGTGCACAGAGGGGAGGGACTGTGTGTGAGCTATGTGAGAGAGACGCGTGAGTGACAGAGAGACGCAGGGAGAGCAGAGAAAGGAAAAAGGAAATGCAGCTTAACGAATACGATGCGTATTTTTTAATTAGCGTTAAAAAAAAATTAATAACGAAACGCAATATGTGGCGGCCGGTGTTGAATCTGTGGCGCACCGCCACAAATTAGTCTATGTGTGGGAAACACTGCATAAATTGAGGGCCAACGCCTGCACAATAAACAATTTTCCCTCCACATCTTTGAGGAAACAAACAGGCCTATTTCAGAATCAACCAAGGTGACTCAAAAATACTAAACATACACAAATGCCAGCCTTAATTGCAGATAAAACACTTCACTTAAACTATATCATTGCAAGTAATGAAGACTTTACCTAGATTTGTAAATAAAATGCCCTTGTGGACTTTGTAAACATTTGTAAAAAAAAAAAAAAAAACAATATATGCTGCAGGCTTTGTATAGATTTATATATATATATATATAAACAATATATGCTGCAGGCTTTGTATAGATTTATATATATAAAAAAACAATATATGCTGCAGGCTTTGTATAGATTTGTAAATATTAACAATAAAGGCCCTTGTGGGCTTTGTATAGATTTGTAAAAATGAACAGTATATACAGGCTTATGAACTATGAAACTGATTGGATTATCAACTAATAGTATTAAAAGAGTGAAATGAAAAACCAATGTAGATTAACTTGAGATGATTCCTCAGCGTGGCAGGCTCTGCTGGAGTGATCCCGGTTACCGGAGCCCTCACGCTAATCATTTCCCCAAAATGCTAGCTCCTGCTTAGCCAAGAAATACGTAGCACGTATTGAGTCCTTGAGGATCTCTCGGTTTTCCCGCACCTTGACGTGGTGCACGGAGACTTGCAGTCGATTAGCCTTGTTTAAAGCATGGCTGATCGGAGTGCATTTTCTGGTTTTGAGCGCAATTTGATGTTGAATATGGGCACTCGATAGCTCATGCTTAGTTATAGTAGTAGGCAAGTTGTTCAAATTACTGTAGCCAGGACCTACCCACACATTATCCCTCTCTTTTGAGAAGAGAAGACCAGGAAAGTTTGCTGCTAGCTTCACATCCACACAGTCACTCTTTTTACGAGAGTACCACTCCGGTTGAAATGACCGGACGATTTTCGGTCCCTTACGCTGGTGAAGGTCACGGAGAGGAGGTGTACACCTGCCTTGCTGGTTGATAAGCATCTTCTGCTGGTAAACCAGCCTGCTGAAGTTTTTCAAACGCTCAATAGTGGACATTATGTCGGACTCAGAAATAACATAATAAATTTCTGACATATCTGATTGTAACAATTTCGCATTTTCTCCGCCCTGATTGGCTCCCGCTCCCTCAATAAGCAGTGTCATTGGTGTGTGGACAGCCTTTTACAGACCTATAATAATATCCTGGGACAATAATTCAGGCTGAGAATTTGACTCCATTCCAGGCCAGTCTTTTCATGCAGACCATCAGACCTCTAATTTTGTATTCTAACCCTATTAGTTGATATAACAGTTGAAAGAAATGTGGGAGTGATCAATAAATTCTCTATTTGAATACAGGTTTTTCATTGAACAGTCTATCTACACTCTATCTCATATACATATTTATATTATATTAAAGTTATTTTAATTATTCAGATTTATTATTAACATATTGCTAATAAAATAACTACCTAGCTACCTGTTTAATGCCCAGTTAATAATAGGGACTAGTTAAAGGTGCGTAGTGATCAGGGATTGAAGTACAGCCTGAGTTGAGTGTAAACTTGCTCAATAGAGCAACAGTGTGTGTTTGAGTGTGAGCTGGGTTATCTGGCAGCAAGTGACATGCACATCCTAAAAAAATGATGAAGAAACTAAGACAAAGTCAGGTAATGTATTTAATCACAAACTTTATCTTGGGAGGAAAAAAATATATTTCTTAACGTGTTTTAATGAAAAACCTGAACATTTTTGGATAAAAATTTGATTCGGACTAGGCCTACATTACAAAATGATCATAACAACACGTGGAAAAAATAGCCTAGCACAAAGGCATTTACAAAACTTTACAAAACATTTACAAAACTTGGCAAACTATGAATTTATTAAAATTTTGCAAACTATAAAACTAAAAGTGCTTATTGAACTGTGAACTGTGAACGGTTTGATCTAGCCTAATTAAGGCATAATTAATGTCCCCTCAGACTTTGCCGAAGTAAATTTCTCTTCGCTCACTGGCAAAGCAAAAGCTGCGGAGCACTTTTCGGAGGTCCAGGCCATCGGTCAGGTGTTTGTGGATGTGGAGGAAGAGGAGGTGATTTAGGCGTCGCTCAGTCATTGTCAAGCGAAGAAAAGTTTTCAACCGAAGGAGGGAGGAGAAGCTCCGCTCAGCCGTTGCGGACATGGGCAGCGTCAAATACAGCCGGAGGAGCCTGTCGACTTCACTGAAGAGGGATTGCGTACCTCGTACCTGTGGCCAGCATGTCTGCAAGTGTGGCCATCTTCGTCACCTGACTGATGGGACTTTCAGCAGAATTTTGGCTATTATGTGCCTGCAAAACAGCTGGAAGCATTGACAGCTGGGTGCGCAGCCGCTCCATGTCCACATCGCCTGTGTACATGTCGACCACATTTTGGGGGATGCTGATGCTACTGAATCCGGGGGAACTGTTGTTAACTGCTGTGAGGAGTATTTCTTCCATGCTCATCAACAGATGCAGAGTGGGCTGGTTGAACCTGCGAGTCAGCTCAGAGGTGAGCAGGTCGACTATTTGAAAGAACTGGCTCCTGTAGTAGTCCTCTGGATTTTCCCACTGGTGCGGTGCGTCTCCGTCATCATAGCGGTGTGGAGGTGCGCGTCGCCGTGGGGGCAGAGCCGGTTCCTGTACCAGGTCAACATTGACCATTTTTTGGGCATCTTCAAAGATGCTGTTGAATGCCTTGGTTGACCGGAGGTTTTTGTAGTGTGTTTGAAGCATCTGCACTGATGACTGAACTGTCTCTGGACAGACGTCTGTGGACTGAAGCACCCGAGCCACCTCCTCCGCAGAAGAGAACAGTTTCTAGAGACACTTTCAAGCCCAGAAAAACGCTGAATTGTGTCATTAGTGCCTGTAGCCCTGGTGCTTTTTTGCAGGCCTCTGTGTTTCCCACCATCCCGATTATTTCCTCCAACGTGTCGTACACCGCTTCCTAATTATCCAGCAAGAATTTTATTGCACTGGCTCTGGCTGTCCAGCGAGTGGGGCAGAGCGGTTTGAGGCCAGTGGGTGTGACATTAGATGCGGCACTGATAGTGTTAAAGATGGCAAGTTGTTTCGGTGAGTTATTTATTATTTCATGTATGTCATGAACTAAACTGAAGGCACCACGCACAATGTTGCACTTTGAAGCAGCTTCTTGTAGTATGAGGTTTAAACTGTGATTAGTGCAGTGCATTGAGAGTGCTTTTGGATTTATGTAATGTATCCGTTTAGCCACACCTGACATTTGTCCCTGAAGAACGGATGCTCCATTATAGGTTTGCCCTCTCATGTCACTAATGTCAAGGCCGCATCTAAGTAGTATGTCCTTTATCGTTTATTGATTCTGCGTCAGTTTTAGGACAGTCATACATTCCTATGAAGTCCTCATGGACAACATAGTCAGCAGATACCCATCGGACAGACAGAGACAGCTGTTCATGCCCAGCAATATAGTGAGTTTCATCCACGATAATTCCGTAATGTTTTACATTGGATTTTATTTCCGTTAAGAGAGTGGTGAGAGACTCCCGGTACATCACATTTATAAGTTCATTGATGGTCTTGTGTGATGCATATTTCCCAGTGAGCATAAAGCTTTTCAGAGTGGGGTTTTTCTCAGCTACCAGTTCAACTAGCTTTTGAAAATTGCTCTCCTTATCAGTATGCCCTCTGACTGCGAGTCCCTGTCGGGTTAGAAACTGTAGACAGCGAAGTTGCTCCATCATCCCCTCTCTTCTTTTTTCCTGCTCAATGTGCTGTTGTTTTACAAGCTGAATATTGACAGGTGTTTGGCAGAAGTACACACACTTTTTTTGGACACACTCTTTATGAAATTGAGATTTCTCATGGCTGTCTAGTAGGCTTGGACATTTTTTCCAGTTATTTATTCCGAACTTCACAAAGCTGTCTTCTCCACATTTGGAGAAAGTGACAAGCTGTTTGATAGCAGCAAATCTGCATATTTCGCAGAAGGCTCACTTGGTGGTTTTACACAGGACTAACCACTCTCTGTTTTTGTACCAGTCTGCATTGAAGTACCGCTCTCTTTGACCAAATGATCTAGCGGTCTCCTTTTTACCGATGATTAGCTGTACAGCTTTACCCGTCTCAATATCTCGGCAACAATCCCCCACGCAGTCGGAACCAGCCTGGCTGGGTTCATTGCCAACTCCGGCAGTAGTCTCAGGGGGAACAGAACTGCTGCTTTGGGGTTCTTCTGCTGGCTGAGATGAAGATCCAGGCTCCGATAAAGTTGTTGAAATCGATGTAGCATTTTTCGTTATGAAGTTCAATTTTGTAGGTTATGCAGTCTATTGCAGCTACAGCAGTTCAAACAGGCAACACACAATATAGCGAGTAAATGATTGTATTGTTTTTTGAATTGTATGATGTGATCTTATTGGATTAAAAATGTAACTACTCTCTTCTTCTTTTCTTTTGTTTGTCTACTACGGAGCCGCGGAGGTGCCATTGAGAAGAAAAAAAACAACACTAGAAATTGTTTGATTGCAAACCAGATAGACACACAATTTGGCTCGCTTTTTTATTTATTTCCATTTTTATAACTCTTTGTGGGGATTACTGCTAGGTGCTAGAGCCAGAGGGCTGAGAGTCTACCCGGAGCCTGCCGAAGACACTCGAGGCTTTACCGGGCTGGTGAGGCAGTAACAGGCAGGAAGGTTTGTGGAGTCTGTGCGCACAATTGAGTGCCTGCTGGAGGCTGTTTTCTTTCTCTCTATGGCCACTCTCTGTATTTTACGTAACGTATGAGTGAAAGTGATGAGTAAAACTCTTGCGGTAAACTTTTTTTACCGCAAGTAATATAATATAGGGACCTTTGATTCAGCTTAAAAATAATGTGGCAGGAGGGTAAAAGTGGGGGGGCCAATGGCCCCCTGGCCCCCCCTGCTTCCAGTGCCATTGGCCCCGTGTTTCCCACAGAATTTAGAGAGACTATGGTGGTGGGACCAGAACATTTTGTAAAATTTTAATTCAAATGCATCATTCTGGTGCACTCTGAGAGCAACATTGAGAGGTTATGTCTAGAAAAAAGTATTTGTGCTTTAGTAATTTAACTGCTGGTTATACAGTATAGGTATAAATGATGATGACACACCCACAAAGCACAGGAAATAAATGTTACCAGTTAATAAATGTTTCAAACAAGCCATCAAAATAAACCTAATGTCCATATTTTAGCTCTGAAACAAAGAAAGCAGACATGATTATCTAAGTTGAACTAGTTTATTTCTGAGGAACATATATTGTTATGTTAGCTTTTGATATTTTTCAGTAAATATCTTTTTCCAGGTTGTTTCAAGTTTGCTTTTTTTTTTCTTCAAATAACTAAACTAACTGTCTTCGCTGATCAATAAAAGACTTACATATGTCTTAGAAGTAGATCAGGTTAAGAGTTGATAATATTCACCTAGCATTTTGTTGAGTTTATCCAGGATCCACTTTCTAGAATCCAGTCTTCCTAGGACTTATAAAGACACAACAGAGATTAAATCTCCTGGTTAAATGTTGAATAATATAGCGTTTATATTTTTAAAGTACTAAATAATATTCGTGGATAGCTGGATTTTAATCAACAGATTTCATTTTAGGGGCTATTTTAAGAACTGAGACTTGGTTTGTACATTACACACAAATGGACATTTGTGTTATGATATTTAAACCATACATCCATAAACAGAGATCACCTGCTGCATCTTGTTTGTGTTGTCAGTGAGGGTTAGGGTTAGCTGTGAGCACAGTGCCACAGCTTTGGCTTCTGTCTCTGATGTTTATAAAGAGAAATGCGTCTCTAAATTGAGAGTGATGTGCATGTTTATGTGCAATGCACAGCAGTGGCAACTTCATTAATACAATATCAGTAAAGATCTTATTAATGTTCTGTTTTCTGCTACACAGGTCAACTGACATGCAGATTCCAGCTTTATACAGTAATGTAGCCTTAAGGATGAATACCGAGTTCCATCACAGCTGTCAGGTTATTTTTAAGTAGCTAAATGTCCGAGATAAGCCCACTACCCCATACCCACTAGGTCCCCTCTCTCCAATGTCTGACTGAAGATTTCGTTTGTGTTTTCACAACATTAAAAATCTGCACTATTCACATTAACTACAAGTTTACAGTAGCCTACAAATCATGTTACATTTTTTAAAATAACAAAACACAATTAACAAGCAATAAATATAAAAAGAGTGTCAGAGCAGCAATGGAAAGATTTGAAACGTCTAAGGGCTTAATGAAATGGTTTTGGTTGTTTGTGGAAGAGGGATATCATCATTTGTGCGTGGTCTATTTTCTTATAACTTTCTTATAATTTCTCTATGCATATTCTAAATAATGAACAAAACTTCTTTTACTCACTTTGGAGATTAAAGCATTTAAAAGGAAGAAGAGGAGGTGGAACCAGTCCTGGGAATTTCAAATTTACAGTGTGTTTTCCTGAGATACACTGAGCTGCTGCAAACCATTAACATGTAAATTAACTTTTATGTGTCTGTAGTGTAGCAAACTGCAATTGCAGTGGTTTGTGTGTGTGTGTGTGTGTGTGTGTGTGTGTGTGTGTGTGTGTGTGTGTGTGTGTGTGTGTGTGTGTGTTTCTCTGTGTGTGGTGGTCTGTGTGTGCTGGTGGTGGGGGTTGATATCTAAATGTGTGTTTGTGTCTGTTCTGTATGTGTGTGTATGGCCTGAGGTGAAAAGCTGTTCCTCAGCCTGCTGGCGCGTGTTTTCAGAGACCTGTATGTTCTTTTTGAGGGCAGCAGGGAGAACAGGCTGTTATGTGACTTTGCTGGGTCCTCAACCACCCTCAATAATTTTTCTTAGGCACTACTGGTTCTGCTCTTGCAGACTGGGCAGCTCACAATTGGGGATGTGTGGAGCCATGTTCACCACCCTCCCAATGCCTGTCAGCAAGTTTTCTGTGGTGCTTTATTAGAAGTCCTTGAGGAAGTCCCCACAACTTCTGTGTCATCCACAAACTTCACAATTGTCTTCATGAGTATAAAGGTTGTACAGGAGGGGGCTGAGTACATAGTTGTCTGGTGCTTCTATGCTGAGAGACAGTGGAGAAGAGGTACAGTTGTCCACCCTCACCACCTGGCAGTGGTCCAGGATCCAGTCCCACAGTGACCAGATGCTTGAGTTAACTGATGAGCCTTGAGGGCACTTGAGGGAACACTGGTATTGAGCTGTAAGTCTACAAACAGCAACCTCACATACAGTAGGCGTCATAAAACATGCTATATTAAAATGTAGATAAATAAAACGACTTCACCATCACCAATTAGTAAAGTACGTAAGTATGAAATATTAGTTAAGTTTGAGACACAACTTACTTGGCTTCCACAAAAAATAAAATAAACCTGCATATGAACCCACATTCTTAAAAGGTCACTTTAAATCTCAAAATTAGTCTTCACAACCAATTACTACTACTAAAACTGAACCCAAAATAATTAGCTTAATGTATATCTTGATTCTTAACCTCTGATATAGAACTGAGTCCTGAGTTGGCAACCCTCTGCTGCTATTTTATGTTTTTTGATCTTCTCACATGCCACCAAAGTGTGAATTATTTATACATAGCTAAGAAAATATGCATATGTATACATGGACTTTCAAATGTCCAATGAATCTGTACGAACTGCACTCATACATTTTGTAGCTATCTTTATAATGCTTTGTACAGCAAATGAAAATATGAGATAATGAGCAATATAAGCTGTAATCGAATTGGAGGGAGGCAAAGAAATGTTAAAAACAAGCATGACAATACACATAAATAAATACTAATAAATGAATATATAATAACTAATAAAAGATGCTTTCACATGAGTTTTTAAAATATTGTTATTCTTAGATTGGTCGAGATCAAAGATATGTATGTACCATTAATGACATTTTAGAAAAATATGTGCATCAGAGAGACCGTGTTTAAGAGAAATCATTGGTAACACTTTACTTGACACCTATCTCTATAATGCATCATAAATATACTTATAATGCATTATAATGATGTTATAGCGCTGCATAACTATAGTTATAAACACTCATAAATGATAATAATTTGTTACAACAATAATCATAACACACTATAAAACATTTTATTATGACTTATAAGGTCAGGTATTATAATGCGTTATAACTGTTAACAACTCACTGACAATGACCACATAGATAATGCATTATACATATATTTATGATGTATTATAATTGGCTTATAAACATGTATAACTATCATTATAAACACTCATAAATTATCATAAGGCTTAAGGTCTAGAATTATAATACTTAATGATTGCTGGTCCCTTGCTAACCAGTTTTTGTTGCAAGGATCAAAGGGTATTATTATAATTATATAGTTGTCATATATTAAAACTCTTTATAATGCATTATAATCACTGGTATAATGCATTATAATGTGATTATAACTTATTGTAAATGGTCATTGGGTGCTTCAAGTAAAGTGATGAAACTGCTCAGGTATAGGCTGATATAACACTTTAGAAGCTGGTCATAACAGTTATAACGCATCATAATACCTGACCTTATAACACATTATATTACCTGATCTTATAAGTCATAATAAAATGTTTTATAGTGTGTTATGATTATTGTTGTAAAGCAATATGATCATTTATGAGTGCTTATAACTATAGTTATACAGCGCTATAACATCATTATAACACATTATAAATATATTTATGATGCGTTATAGCGATAGGTGTCAAATAAAGTGTTACCAAATCATTAGTCTACGACATGCATGTGTGAAAGGAATCCCTTATCATTTCAAAGTTTATACTATAAGGCAAGCAGGCATCCTAACCATATGCCTACCCAGGCATGCTGCAGCATAATTTTAGGGTACAAGTAAACTTTATTGATCCCCCTAGGAGGAAATTCAAAATTGACACAACAGTATAAGTATTTAAAATAAAATAAAATACTGTAAACCATCTCTAAAATAATCTGCAATGTTCCTGGGATTAAACAGTAAGGATTTTATTAGTGGGAGTGGGAGGTACCTAGAGCTGTGCTGTGGTACAGTCTGATGGCTGACCCCAAAGTGCTTTGAGGCACGTGGCTGAACGTGCTCATGAGCTGCCTCAGCTCAACATAGAGAGGATGAGAAGGATTGTCCACGATAGCTTCCAGCTTTCCTCTCATCCTCTTCTCTTCTCTTCTCTCTCCACACTGTCCTGTCCCGACTATAGAGCTAGCTTTCCTCACCAGCTTATTCAGTTTATTTGCACCACCTCCCCAGCACACTGCGTCATAAGCAGTATATAATGGCTAATTTTGAGTTTAATTCTCACTGAAAAAAATTATATATACTCTAACCCAAACATCTTGCAAATAAACAGAAAAATAGAATGATGAGGAAATGGACCTTAAAGGCCATGTAACAGGTCATGCTGGAGGTGGAAGCAGGAAGCCAGCCAAACAGTTCGGGGACCCCAAGTCAAGCCTCAATGACTGAGATGTGTGGCTTCTGGCTGTGGTCATGGTCATCTTTGTCCCTGAAGCTTCAGGTCCCAGCCCACACATTATCCATCTATAACCACTGGCACCCAGATCCATAGACTATGCTTGGCCAGACACAGTGGTTAAATTTCAGAGAATATTATCACCATCACTGACCCCAGCCATTATTGACCATTATTGACCGGCATCCTGCGCCAAGAAGGGGTCCACTAACAGCAGGCGGCTGCGGCTCAGGAAGTAGAGCGGTCATCCACCAATTGAAAGATTGCCAGTTCAATTCCTGGCTCCTCCAGTCCATATGTCGATGTGTCCTTGGGCAAGACATCCCAAAATTGCTCCTTTTGCTGTGTTGCTGTGCCAATGCATGAATGTGTATGCATGGTTAGCTTCCCTCTGATGAGCAGGTTAGCACCCTGTGTGGTAGCTCCTGCCATCAGTGTATGACTATGTGTGAATGGATCATGTGTGAAAAAGCGCAATTTAAGTACAGTCCATTTACCATTTCCCACTAACGAATACTTCAGGCTTCAAGTATTTTGCTGCTGTAAATTACTTAATTTATCTTTACGCCTACATTTTTGCAGTTTGCAAAAACTGTCATGAAGTCAACACCACCTTTCTCAACACTAAGTAGAATTTAATTACATTTCTTACACCCCCACCTTTGGGTGACAAATAAATTGTATTTTTCCAAACTAGTTTATTAACACTACAGTTTGACTATAAATATGCAAATAAGTGGCTTAACATATAGGCTGACTGGCAGATTTGTACTACGTTATTAATTATACTTATTTTTAACTAATCAGTTGGCTCAGCTACTGTAGCATTTCTTATGTCTGTTTGTGTCTTTGTTTAGACACTGAATATGCTTCACTGTTTGCAGTAACGCTGAATCAGTGATATTGGATGTTGTTACTGATTGACCAAAACTATACAGAATATAATTTCAATCATCTAATCTCTTGTACTCTGAAAATATTTAAAATTTGCAAAGGAACTGTCTTTAAAATAGACATAATATTGATATTTAAGTGATAATTGTTTTTGATAAAATATTTAATATCTCTCAGATGTATTTAATGCACATGAAAATATA
This sequence comes from Scomber japonicus, assembly GCF_027409825.1. Classification (NCBI taxonomy): domain Eukaryota; kingdom Metazoa; phylum Chordata; class Actinopteri; order Scombriformes; family Scombridae; genus Scomber; species Scomber japonicus. The sequence goes on from NC_070598.1 coordinate 27,221,642, forward strand.
TAGCATTCCTCTTTAATTGGTTATATCACTTGACATTTTCCTGCCTATTTAATAAAAAACATATAAACTCTATAAGAACATGAACATGACATTTGAGAGAACCTTGCTCATGCATTGAAAACTAAGCTCATCCTCTTTTTTAATCATCAATACTAGATGAAGAATGAAAAAGACGTGTCTAAACTATGTCTGTTAGTTGTACACCCTCCCTCAGCAGACTGCAGACTTTTCTGCTTTGTGTGTATACTGCTAATTGGGAGATGTAGCCTACATATATGAGTGATTGCTAAATTTAATGCATTTAGGGCCTGATTTACTCCCAAATAAAGGGAATTAAAATGCGTGTGCAGCGCAATAGATTGTGTGTTTAGTTAGCATGCATTTTGAGGGTGATCTCCTCAGAATGACTGCGTAAATGAAAACAGGTGCAACAGGGTGCAGACAGCAGTATTTAAATGATGCTTGTGTGTGTCTTAATAGAGAGTTTCGACAAGCATAAAGCCTGCAAGTGCAAACTAAAATGTGATCCCATGGAATAAGAGGTTCTAGTGGAAGAGGCTAACAAATATATTCAGATATAGCAAAGAAATATTGCCAGAAAAAGAGTGTTTGACAATGTTGTTAGTAAGACCAAAAATATTCCACTCCAAAAATATTAACAAACAATAAATCAGTTATCTGCATATTCTGTCATTGTGCCTCCGTCTCCTCCTCTCACAGTGACAGCAGTCAACTGTATGCAGTGCACAGCTAGTTAATACCTGCCCTTCAAAGATATACACTATATTGCCAAAAGTATACACTCACCCATCCAAATAATTGAAATCAAGTGTTCCAATTCCACTTCCATGGCTACAGGTGTATAAAATCAAGCACCAAGGCATGCTGACTGTTTCCATAAACCTTAGTGAAACAATGGGTCGCTCTCAGGAGCTCAGTGAATTCCAGTGTGGTACTGTGATAGGATACCACCTGTGCAACAAGTCCAGTTGTGAAATTTCCTTGCTACTAAATATTCCACAGTCAACTGTCAGTGGTATTATAACAAAGTAGAAGCAATTGGAAATGACAGCAACTCAGCCACGAAGTTGTAGGCCATGTAAAATGACAGCGGGATCAGCGGATGCTGAGGCACATAGGGCCTGATTTACTAAGATCCCAGATAAAGGGTACTAAATTGCGTGCACAGTGCAATAGATTGTGTGTTTCCTTTGTATGCGTTTTGCAGGTGATCTACTAAGAATAACTGTGTAAGCGCGTACTATCTTGCACAGTTGAAAGCCGCAGACGTCAGTGCACAGCGTTAGTAGATCAGTTTGCATATTTTTTGCGGGTGATGTCAAGTTTGAACATATTTTATGCAGACCTTTAGTAAATCAGGCCCATGGTGCGCAGAGGTTGCCAACTTTCAGTGAGTCAGTCGCTACAGACCTCCAAACATCATGAGGCCTTCAGATTAGCTCAAGAACAGTGCGTAGAGAGCTTCATGGAATGGGTTTCCATGGCTGAGCAGCTGCATCCAAGCCATACATCACCAAGTGCAAAGTGTCGGATGCAGTGGTGTAAAGCACGATGCCATTGGACTCTAGAGCAGTGGAGATGAATCGTGCCTCACCATCTGGTGAGCTGATGGACGAGTCTGGGTTTGGCAGTTGCCAGGAGAACGGTACTTGTCTGACTGCATTGTGCCAAGTGTAAAGTTTGGTGGAGGGAGGATTTTGGTGTGAGGTTGTTTTCAGGAGCTGGGATTGGCCCTTTAGTTCCAGTGAAAGGAACTCTGAAAGCTTTTGGGCAATTCCATGCTTTGTGGGAACAGTTTGGGGATGGCCCCTTCCTGTTCCAACATGACTGTGCATCAGTGCACAAAGCAAGGTCCATAAAGACATGGATGAGAGAGTTTGGTGTGGATGAATTTGACTGGCCTGCACAGAGTCCTGACCTCAACCCGATAGAACACCTTTGGGATGAATTAGAGCGGAGACTGAGAGCCAGGCCTTCTCGTCCAACATCAGTGTGTGACCTCACAGATGCGCTACTGGAAAAATGGTCAAAAATTCCTATAAACACACTCCTAGACCTTGTGGAAAGCCTTCCCAGAAAAGTTGAAGCTGTTATAGCCCCAAAGGGTAGACCACCATCATAATAAACCCTATGGATTAAGAATGGGATGTCACTTAAGTTCATATGCGAGTCAAGGCAGGTGAGCCAATACTTTTGGCAATATAGTGTGTATATGACGCAGTTACTGTCAGTAAAATTACCTTCAGGTTTGGTAAATCACAATGCGTGTGCTAAAAAAATATTTGCATTTTCTCCTCTCTGTATTGTGCACACTGGGGTTTAAACATCCCATATTACATATTCATTATGGTAGATGTCAATTCCCACATAAAACAAATTTCAAGGACTGCCTTTTTTCATCTATTTAATATTGCAAAAGTCAGATACATCCTGTCTCAAAATGATGCTGAAAAAATAGTCCATGCATTTGTTATTTCTAGACTGGATTATTGTAATTAATTATTATCAGGCTGTCCTAACAAGTCTCTAAAGACTCTCCAGCTGGTCCAGAATGCAGCTGCTCGTGTTCTGACAAAAACTAGAAAGAGAATTTAAAATCCTTCTCCTCACTTTCAAAGCTCTTAATGATCAGGCTCCATCATATCTTAAAGAATAGAACCTTATGTACCTACCAGAACACTGCGCTCCCAGCATGCAGGCTTACTTGTGGTTCCTAGTATTACTAAAAGTAGAATGGGAGGCAGAGCCTTCAGCTATCAGGCTCCTCTCCTGTGGAACCATCTTCCAGATTGGGTCCAGGGGGTAGACACCCTCCCTACATTTAAGAGTAGGCTTAAAACTTTCCTTTTTGATAAAGCTTATAGTTAGGGCCAGCTCCTAGTTTATGCTGCTATAGGCTTAGACTACCGGGGGACTCCCATGATGCACTGAGCTCCTCTCTCCTCCTCCCTCTCTCTCTCTATCCATCCATCTATATCTATTAACATTCATGTACTATTAATTGCATTCACTAACTTAAACTTCTTCCCCGGAGTTCTCTGTGCTTTCTCGTCTCACAGGTAATCTGGGATTGTAGATGACAGATTCATGCTGTGGACCCACTATTCTCCTGTCCGGGACCTTCTAACTAACAATGTTTTTTTTTCAATGAGATTAATGTGCTTCTCTCTCCTCTCAAAACATCCAGCAGGTGGTGGTAAATCAAAATCTAAATATAGTTAAATATAGTTAAACCTACTAATTATTTCTTTATTTCTTATTTCAATACTTAATTATACATATTGCAGAGAGTATGTCAAGAATAATATATATGGGCAATGAAACACAATGATAGCCATCAAAATGCTGCTGACTGCAAAAATGCTGTACATGTGACTCTATACGTGACTCTGTATTTTCAATACAATAAACGATATTTTTAATGTTCCTGTAAATAAAACAGTTTGTGGCTTCAGTGGATCTGCCCTCAGCTTGGAAGAGCTCAGGGTCAGTTAGAAGTAGCATTATCTGCTAACACTAGCATTACTCATCTTGTGTTGAAGCTTGTTTTGGTAACATTTCTGTCAACACACACATTGCTGTCATAAATTAGTAGCTTGGTGTGGGTTTCCTCACATATTTTATGACACCAGGTGAATCAGTTCAGATTAGGAATGTGTTGGGTGGGTTGAAGGGGTATGACAGGGTAACGTAGTGAAGAGGGGCAGGTCGCAAACACCAGTACACACATACAGCAGTCAACTGATAGAGGACTGGAACTGCTGTTGCTCTACTACTGACATGCTGTTGTCAACCCTCCTGATATGTTTCTTACCCCTAAACTTTAGTGAACGTTAGTGTAAGCATTCATGCAGACACATGTATACACTTATGTACACACCATACACATTTTCATCAGGATGGGGGGCAGTTATTTCAGTGCTTTGCACACCTACAAAGCTTTCAACAGCATGAACAGCACCTCAGCAGATGAAAAAAAACCCAAGATGTCTGTCAGTGTGCACAAGCACCCTACATGCTGCCTAAATGACTGTGACACCTTCTCTTCTTGTTATAATTACTATTTGAATTATGGTGAAAACCGTGCCAATTTGGTAGTTTATGTTGAAGATGGACGCCTGGTCACCATCAGCATGCTAAAATCACAGCAGGCAACTGACAGAGGACTGAAACTCACCACTCTGCCCGTGTAGACAGTGTTAGAATAGCAAAACTGTTTTTTTCTTGTGTCATTACACCTTGCCTACACTGGGCATGTAATGGTAGCAGCACCTCAGCAGCGACTGCAGTCCTTATCACTGTCTACACAAGATCTGCTCTGCCACACACTACTGTCACTCTTTTTTTTAGAACAGGTGCAACACTTCATGAATATTGCTTCTCAAGGTCCCTCGCAGGGTTTCAGACTTTTTAAGATTAGATTTTTACTTAATGTGTATGCTCTGTGTGTGTGTGTGTGTGTGTGTGTGTGTTTGTGTGTGTTTGTGCATTCCTGCAGGTGCGTGCCAGTGCCATAGCCCAGGATGCAGACCAGAACTATGACTATGCCAGTAACAGCGCTGTGCTGCATCTGGAGCCAGGAGACGAGGTCTACATTAAACTAGATGGAGGCAAAGCTCATGGAGGCAACAACAATAAGTACAGCACCTTCTCTGGATTCATCATCTATGCTGACTAGAAAACACATTTATAGTATTTTCCCTCTACAAATAAGATGCTAACATGTGTGGCGAAACCAATATAAGCCTCTGTAACCCACATACAGTATTATTTTATTTAACATAGTGCATTATGATACACTGGTGGCAGATGATAATACCATTATAAACATAATTACCACTTTCATACAATAATGTCATTAATAAAATAATAATTTTTTATCAATGTGTCATGAAACAACAGTGTTGAGATTATTTTACATTGCATACAGTGATTTTAATATTGTGATTATTTATCATTGATTTTATCATCACCTCCACTAAAGTGTCATTGAAATGCTTTCATACATTCTTCTCTTCGTCACCTACTGCCAGTCACAACCAGTCTCAGACTGAACACCAATATTGTCCAATAAAAAAACAGAAGAATTACAGCTAAAGGTACAATCTGTATTTAATTTAGTTTACCTAACCTTGTTTATTTGTATTTTAACTACATAATCAAGTATTTAATCCATATCATAAGCACAATATTTTCATCACCATTTTGTCATTCTTTTTTTTCCTTTGTCCAGAAAAGAACAGGAACCTTCTTCTTGTAAAACAAATCTTGGCATGGGGATATTTATTGATTAATGTATTGAAAGAAGGTGAATGATAAAAATAAAATGTTAAACATGACTGTAACATTAGGAAATACAGCCAGGGCAGAAAATACATTTGATAACATGGAGGTCATGCCTGTGTTGTTGTTTAAGGTTGTGTTGGGTTTTAAGGCTGATAGTGATTCTTCTTTGGGCTCAAAATATTTTTGGTAGATGGTTTAAATATATGAAATAGATCAACATTTTTTTTTAAATGGAGGGATTTAGGTTATTTTATTGTATAACTACCTACCACATTCACAACCCAGGCTCACTGCAGTTTGTGAAATAGTCATGAAATTGAATCTATAAATTTGTGTACACTGAGTTGACATGAACAAAAATTAAATGTGACATGCATAAATGATTAATTAAATTATTAACAGTGGGGGTTAAATGCAATGCTCAGTTTGATGAAATATATAGAAGTGATAAGTACAGGGATTAAATGAGAGATATGACATTTAAAGTCCAGATTCAGTCTTCATCCTGTTTATATGGCCATGGTATATACAGTAATGACACACTAACACACAAAATGTTGTTGTGCTTCGCTGGATGACGTGGCTCAATATTAATTGAGGAAGACTGTGTTTTATCTGATTTCATATTAAAAAAACCTCAACCACATATTCCTTGAAATATAAAACTGAATGAACAACTTCATAGTTGACAATCACAGGCTATAAATGCCTTTGAATTTGAAATGGAATGCAGCACACTGATGACCGACAACTCAAAACAGTAGTTGAATGTGCCGACAACACAATGCTCTGCCATAGCCTCCCACTAATAAAACCTTACAAAAAACAATTTCTCAGAAAGGAAAATTAAAATGGATGATCTTAACATTAACCCATTGTATTAATGAGTCATCATGGTGGCGTTTGTGGGGTTTTTTTGTGGAAAATGTTAAAGATAGAGAAACCTAAACCTTCGTTTTCTCTGCCCACCAGACTTCAATGCATTGATAAAATTAAAATAAAGAAATAAAAACAAGCATAAGATTAAATGTTGAATAATGAAAAAAAAAGAATAACAAACGAGAAAAAAATCTTCTCTGCTCAAGAAAACAAACATCATACAAGCATGGAAGATGTTTCAATTGAAATACATTAATTTGACAGTTGTGCTGAGTGTCAGGAAAATTGGAAAATTCATGTCCATGTTCAAAAATCTATAGATTACATTTTGTGATTATTTCACTTCCTGCTGTGAGACTGGGTTGGAATTGTATAAACTCACAAAACTGCCAAAGTAATAGCCCTGTGTCCCAGAAATTAAATTTATAAACTATGAAATAGTTTTACAAATGAAGTTGTGGTGGCAAACATAATCAGTGCCTGCATTATGTTCACAGGCAATGTTTTTTGATAGAATGAAGCATTACATTTCTGTACTGCACCAGAGTTAGAAGGGTGTGGCTCAGGAACACGCAGAGACTGGATTTTGCATCTTGAATCTCATCTATTCTTAGGCATACATGGCACGACTGTGTGATTTTGGTTAAATGTTAAAGTTAAGTTCGCTTTTGTGTATTAAACACTGGTCTTGTGCTGTGAGTAACTAAACATAACTATAAAAATGTTGATTGAGACGATATTATACTGTGACATCTGATATTTTGGAAAAGAACAACTGAAATGTGCTAGTTGCCAGTGAACATTTTACTGATGTGCTCAATATCTACATTTCTGTTAACTGACATAATTTCCTTATGTTTTTCTTTTAAAGTAATCTGAACAGCACTGTGTTCTAAAATGTTGCTTTTGCAATTCATTTTTATATAAATAATTTCTAAGGTACAGGGTTGAAAGTAAATATACTTTGATATAATACTATTTAAATAAGACGCACTAATTAATATCAAAAGTAATACTATAAAGATGTGATGCTTCAAATTTAGACTCCTGTGAAGATGAGTCCAAAACAGATTACAATTGCATGTTTTATTCCACCAATTGGTTAATGACAAAAGAAAACTTTCCACACCCATATTTGGAGGAGTTATTTTTTAAGAATACTGGTGTATTATTTCCATCTTAAACATTGTATTGTATTGTATTGTAATATTGTGTTCTTATTATTTTTTTTTAAAAAGCCAAATATTTTTGTTGTTAAGGGCATATAGCTCACTTCCCTTTGAGAAGAGGTTGCCAAAGCAGTAATGGACTGAATGTTCACTACTGTATATTTACACATTCTTTTTTGTTGCTCAGTTGCAGGTAATGAAATGTCAATATGTAAGGTATTGCACAAAATGCTGGAAACCACCATACATGATCTAGGTACAGTGGGTATCACAGTGACTTTATGTCTGGTTCAAAAACATAATGGAATTAAAGAGAAATTTGCTCAAATCTAAACAACAACCTATAAACCCCTGTTCTGTGCTGGTAAGAGACCAGAGGGGTATTCCAAGAAGGTTCAACAAACTCTGAGTCTAACCCTGAACTCTGAGATGGAAAACTCTGAGTATTTGGTTCCATAACAGCTGATCTGAATTAGTTCAATCAACTCTGAGTATGTTCACCTTGAGTTTAGCACGGCCGCTATCAAAAGCTATCATCAATGGAGCCCTGATACTGCGATTCACCATGGCAACTACTGAGAAAAAAAGATGGAGTTACGTCACCTCACTGTGACTGGAGCTCCCCCTGCAGGCATTCACCACAGGGTGAATATGATCATTTATTTCACAAAAAGTAACACCGCTGCAGACACTATGGAGAGAGAAGCAGCATGGGAGAAAAACTGCTGCCCGAGTCAATGCTTAAGTTTGAATGAAGCACTCCACTGACTTAACATTCCTCATTTAAAAATGTAGCATACAGGTGAAAATTGGAATCAGCTAAAAATGAAATAAGAAAACATAATTCAGAAAAGTAAGGCACATTTTGCTAGGCTGTGATTGTACCTCGCTTTAATTTTTTTCATAGTTGACGTAGGCTATTAAACAAAGTACATATTGATTCTGTTTCTATTTCAACATGTACAGTAGTAGCCTAATGTAAACCCCCAACAGAAAGCTGTTTTAACACATATGTCCTCTCGTCTAATATCCTCATTAACATTTTACACAATTTTAACACTTTTATTCAACACAATTTTACATATAATATACTTATTGGAGTCATTGATTTTAAGACTAAAATGTGACGATATAATACTGTATATAAAATGATGTAATGAACAGTGATACCATTCTAACAGATATTCATCTCGGAATGAAAGTACATCCAATCGAGCCCTGAATACATCCCCAACATAAGGCATTGAATTCTGCCTCGATATCTATCAGATTGCGAAGAAACAGAAAACCTGTCTGGCAGGTAGAAACTCAGAGTTTCTTATAGAAAACCTGCCAGCGAGCAGGTTATGTTCGCAGAGTTGGTTACCATGGTGACTGACTCTGAGTTTCAGTTACCTCTCTTTCTGGAACAGATCACATAGAGTGTGTTCGTATATACTGGCAACAAATCTGGAAATTACAAACAGAATTCCCTCATCTGGGAGTTTCTTCCCATGGAATCACATCAAATATGGTAACTTGAGTTGTTTACAAGTTCCAACCAAGCAGCAATCACCATGGCTGAGTAACTCCAAGAAGTCCATGGATTTTGTTTGACAAGGAAGACTTGTTTTTCGTCTTCAAGATGCTACAGTGTTTATGTTTACTTTGCCAAATGAGTGTCCGGAGGCCTGTACTACGAAGCTGGATTTTCTCTTATCGAGGTAACTTCAGGGTTAACCCTGGGTTTTCCGTACTACGAAGCTGGTTCACTTCTTACCGGGGTAAATCACCATGGTAACTTATGCTGAACGGCTAACCTGCTCCGGAGCAGGTTATGATCTGGATAAGAGATCAACGAGTATAAAAGCACCACCTCCTGACCAATCAGCTCTCTTAGAAAATGACCTGCCCATTCTTAAAAGATCCTGTCAACATTGGTGCGAGGATCGCGAGAGGAGCGCTTAGGAGAGAAAGAGTTTTTAGGGATAGATGCAATTTTTTAATTGGCCAAAATATATATTTAAAAAATATAAAAATAAAATATTAGTAAAATAAGCCTTGTGGCACATGAGGGATATTATTCTGTTATACAGTTGGTTTGAAATCATTCACTCAAATGGTTGAAGCGCATAATAGGTTTGTATTTTGAATGTTGAATATTAAACTAACTTAATGTCTCTTATGAAAGGAAGGGCACTGAGGAAGCGATCTGCCCCAAACGTCTGTGCCGTAATAAAGTGGCATTGTGTGATCAGAGTGCTGTCCGTTTATATTGTCTGATAAATTAATATTGTATGATCTCATGAATTTACACATTAACAGAGTCGGCAATTTTCTGTCCGCATTCCTTCCTGGCTTTTGCTGCAGCATCAGAGTTACTTTTGGCCTGGATGATGTGTTTGAATTCTTCATATTTATGAAGAATAATTGTCTGCTCCTCCATGGTAAAGTAGGCTGCTCTGCAGGGTTTCTGCATGTTTGTGATTGGTCAGACGCTGCAAACACCTCCCCTTTATGTGAACGCGCACTGATCCAGATTGGAAAACCCTGGGTTGATTTACCGAGTTGATAACCAGCTTCGTAGTACCGCTTATCCTGGACCGCGAAGATCTGGTTAAGTCAACCCAGGTAACGGAGAGAGATCCTGGATAGGTTAATCCAGCTTCGTAGTACAGGCCTATGGTTACACTTTCAAAAATCATTGTATCATTAGTTTAAAAGTTTTGGGACATTTTGTTTGATGTGTTTCAGCCCTGGTGAATGCTGGTCCTACCTCAGCCCCTTTAAGGCCTCCATCTCTCTGACCAAATTTGGATTTTCTGTTTCCAGTAACTGACAAAATGGGTGTGACTTGAGGTCTCCTCTGTAAATCATGTCATACTGTATGTAAGAGACACTATGACTGCTTTTCTACAGCGTATAAGCAAGTGACATATATATATAGCAAGTATGGTGGTGCCAGGATTTAATACCTCTAAGCTAACATAGTGCCATGCACTCCAAATTCAATCTTGGTGAGTGGATTTGCTTTGTCTTTGTCCTTTGAAAAAGTTTTTAGGTTCTCTGTAGTTGGCACTAAGTTTTGATATACACACCTCTTCTAGTCCGCAAACAAGGTCAAGATGCTATACGTACATCAGCACCTCCTTCCATAACAATATACAGTGAGCTTGTGACTTAGATTTTGTTTTCCTTGGAAGTATATTTCACAATTTGAAATAAAGGCACTATGCAGAAGTGGAGAATAACAGTTCATCAATGTACAGTAATATGTATCTTATCTAATCTACAAAATCGTGTAAATACTGAAATACTGTAGTTGTATAAACTGATGTTATTTTTTCTGTCAATCTCATGTACAGAATGCTGAAAGAGCACAGAGGAAGTGATTTTAAATACTTAATCAACCCATTTATTCAATAATCAACGATTGTCTTGAAGTTATATCCTCGCCAATGTATTGGTGTCAAAGGTATATGTAGGGTAGTGTGTGCAATACTATAAAAACTTGGCACTCTTACAACTGTCTTACAACAGTCACCTGTGTACTGTTACCTCAACAATGTCTCCATTAAATGGATAGAAATAACACTGTGTCTGTGTATTGGGTTGACTGGTTTCTTGTTCCTCAGAAGGGCAGGTTTGTTTTGAAAATGAGTCTCCATCTTACATCTCCTACATCTTACACCTCCTCATTTATCAATTAAAATGGCTGAGACATATTTAAGTATTGCATGTGGAGTGCTATTTTTTGTTATCTCCATGCACAGTGCCATATCTAAGTGTAGCACACATAGATATGGGGTGGGATCAATAGTTAGCAATACATATAGTTAGCTTCGAAAAAATCCATTATATAGTAGGTGGCTGTGTTTGAGGCTGTAACAATCATGGCGAATCACATTCATTACCTTCATCCCCTTTAAAAAAGGACTCAAGACTATGAAGACTTGTAGGCCTTATTAACGTTGACCTCAGGTTTATAAATGTGATATAAAAAATACTATACTAATGTTTTAGCCTTTATAAAACTTGAAAAAAAGCCTTCACATTGCAATCAGTCAGGACAGCACTGTACAGTAGTGATGTGCACCAGTCTTGGTCCCATACTCTTGACCCTACAGGTTTAACATGTCTTCTCCTCAGCCTTTCAATTATAAGATGAGCACAACGTTAGTGATGAGGACAACATAACATACATTAGCAAAAAATTTAAATCAAAATGAAGATGATCAGAGAGGTGAGGAGGTGACACTAGGGCAAAATCCATGGAGTCTGTGCAGCAACTGCTTGCCTATGCCAACCAAGAGGGTTTGTTGTAAAGAGCTCTGCTTTCTGTCAACAGCTGTTCAAGGTAAGCATATGGATCAAACTATCATTGATGATAAAGGGTATTCAATACCATGTGTCAATTGACAGAGTTTTCTTATTCTGATTTTAGTCCCTTCCAGATGGACCATATTGTTGATAGTGCTGCAGATTCACTGAGAACAACTCTGGACTCCATTGCTCCTTTAAAAAAGAAGGTAATGAAACAACAGAGAACAGCATTGGCAGAATTGTACAACTCAACAATTAAAGCAAACTGCACAAAAACTAGAAAGAATATGATGTTCCACCAAACTAGAAGAATCTCGCTTAGTCTGACAAATATAATAGGCTCTGAGAGGGCCCTCAGAGCCTATTATTCATCACTAATAGAGGAGAATAAAAACAGTCAAAGGTTTCTTTTCAGCACTTTGGTTACACTGACAAAGAGTCATAACTCTACTGATCCATTTATTCCTATAACTCTCAGTCGTGATGATCAATTTTTTTTCTTTCATGATACAAGGTTTACTATTAGGGACAAAATTAATCACCTCCTGCCCTCAATAAGCACTGATTTATCCTGTAACACAGGATACCTAGAAATTGCTGTTAAACCTGATACTTATTTAGACTGTTTTTCTCCAGCAGACCTTACAGAACTAACTTCAATGATTACTTCATCCAAACCATCATCCTGTCTTTTAGACTCAATTCCAACTAGGCTGCTTAAGGAAGTCTTTCCCTCAGTTAGCATTTCCTTATTAGATATGATCAATCTGTCTTTAGTAACAGGATACGTACCACAGTCCTTTAAGGTAGCTGTAATTAAACCACTTCTTTAGAAGCCTACTATTGATTCAGAGGTTTTAGCCCACTATAGACCTATATCTAACCTCCTCTTTCTCTCTAAGATCCTTAAGAAAGCAGTCACCAATCATTTGTGTGACTCATCATAGCACAGAGACAGCACTAGTAAAAGTTACAAATTACTTCTTAACTTCATCAGACAATGGACTTCTCTCTGTCCTTGTCCTGTTAGATCTTAGTGCTGCCTTCAACACTATTGATCATCAAATCCTGTTGCAGAGACTTGAACATTTAATTGGCATTAAAGGAACAGCATTGCAATGGTTTAAATCATATTTATCTGATAGATTTCAGTTTGTAAATGTTAATGATAAATTCTCCATGCAAACAAAAGTTAGACATGGTGTTCCTCAGGGTTCAGTGCTTGGACCAATACTATTCTCCTTATATATGCTTCCTTTAGGTAACATTATTCTAAAAGACTCGATACATTTTCATTATTAATCGGACAATACTCAATTGTATCTATCAATAAAGCCAGATGAATCCAACCAGTTAACTAAACTACAAACATGCATTAAGGACATAAAGGCCAGGGGTCCGTTCCATAAAGCAGGCTCAGAAAAGCTGCACTTATTGTCGAACAACTGACTTGAATGAGCCTAACAAATCAGGCTAAAGCGGTTCCATAAAGGCCGAACTAATTCAAGATAGGCTCAAGTATTCAGACTAATTGCGTGTGCACGCCATTCATGAGCAGCCCATGATGTCGAACACAGATCAAACAGATTCACAATGGCAGAATCCACCACAAAAGAGCAGAGAACAGAGCAGCAGCAGTCTGCAGCACACACTTCTGCTGGACACATATGTAGAATTTAAACATATGATCACAAAAAATAATAAATAAAACCCAAGAAAAATCTTGGGTTTTATTTATTATTTTTTGTGATCATATGTTTAAATTCTGGCTGGTAGGAATTTGCTGATCGATTGGATGGGTCTGATCTGTCTGTGAAGGTGTGCTCTTGTTGCAGTGCCCTGTGTACTATGACAGCTCTGTCATGTTCAAACTCCTCAATGAAGGGACACACAGTGACAAACAGAAACAGTTCATGGGTTGAGGTCGTTATATAGACTGGACCTTAATCAATTAACAGAATAAGGGACACGCCTAGACATGCATCCACTAAACACATCTTAGTTGACTTTTTAGACATTATTTTAAATGTACTAATCAGTAACCAATACCTTTTAAAACAACGCTTCCCGAGGCCGGCTCTACGCAGGGGCAAGAGGGGGCAGAGCCCCCTTAAATAAATGTCTTGCCCCCTCAAATCAAAATTTTGTAAATTGAGAAAGCACATTTTAATATACTCACAAAATTAATATACATTACAAGTTGACAAAATAATCTGCAGTAGCGGAAAAATCCGCCGAAAAAGGGACACACACGATAGCCTACTACAGTATCGGCTTCCCTCTCATCTCTCTGTCCCTCCGCTGTGCGTGTATTCACAGGCTGCGCAGCGCACACACACACACCCGCACACACCCCTCAGCCCTCAGTCAACATCCAATCACTGTTGCATTATGCAAATGAGCCAAGACGTACCCTGACAGTTGGTTTCAGCACTGCCACGGAGTGGGTTAGACTTTGAAGGAGCAGCAGCGTTACAAGCATAGAGATGAGTGCCCACGTCCACTGCATGTGACAAACTGAAGACAAGTGACCTGTGTCTGACCCATAGACTGTATATAATAAACTGTATATAGACTGTCTGACCGACCCTTTATACAGTCTATGGACGGACCCCTACGTAAAGCCCCGCCCCAGGCTGTAGTTCTCTACTGTTTTTTTTAAATAATCACAGCAGCTAGCAATACTGCACCTTTAGCATCAGGAAGCACTGATTCTCCTGCACCAGCTCCCTCCATCCCCTCAACAAGTTAAGCTGCCAACAAAAAAACAAAAAACAACCAAAAAAAAATGTTCTGCTGTACATCTGTTGTGTTTTATAAAATAGTTTGAGAAGATTTATTATTATTATTCATAAGACTGCCTTTCAGTTTTGTAAATATTAACTATAGTGTGTGAAGTCCTACTTTAGGTTAAAATGTATTTGAGAATTAGGCCATCCAGTTAAGATAAATGTTATGTTGTTGGTTGATACAATCTGGATGAAGGATTTTTTATTTTATTCATTTTATTTTTATATTTTTCAGTTTCTCCCCCCTGAGGGATTGCCACCTTATTGTGGTCAGGGGGTTTGCGTGCCTCAGTTAGTGTTCAGGTGGGACACCCAAGTTGGACAGGTCTGAAGGTAGAGGCCTGACAAAGTGCAATCCACTTCTCCAGGTTGGGGTTGGACACATAGACCCCTTTCAATGAAGAAAGCATTGTTACTATAAGCACAGAAAAAAAGTGCTGGAGCATGATGTGTACACATGATGCCCCCTGACTGCCCCCTCATATATGCCTGCCTAGAACCGGCCCTGGCGCTTCCTAGCAGGAAAATAGTAGTTAAAGACATATGGATTGAAATATTACATCTCTTGTCCAAATATTTTTGCATACGTACACATTAAGTTGACTATGTACTCGACTATATATATGTATGAATGTATATATATGATTATTAAGTCGACTATACATATACAGTATGTATAAGTATGTGTATATGTGTATACTGCTGAAATATACCAGTACTTTGTTGAACTGGGAAACGTTTTTGCCACAGGTGATACTCCATATGACAGTTTTGAGTCTATATCACATCACCTTGAGGATCATATTTCCATTATTGCAACATTCAAAGTGCTTATAAGTAATCATGTTCAACAAAACATTGCTGAAAGAACATTATGCATCATTCTTGAAGGAATTTACACTCTCTAATTTACATCTTTAAGGGAGATGTCGATGGAAATAACACTTCAGGTAGAAGCTGATATACAAGTGCATGGTATGGGCACATATTCTGCATCAGAGAGGAAGGCCAAGGTAAGTGATAGAAATTAAATAAGGGTTTGGGGATGGAGGTTGATGCAGGCCAAGAATACATAACCTGTATTGCAACTTATTGATTGTAACATGTACTTAGTACATGAACTAGATTATTATTAATAGGCTACAAGGTAATAAGACAATTTATTCACACTGTGAATTAACACATTTATTTATACATTTATTTTATACATACAACATACAACATACCAGCTGCTCAGCTGACTCACATGCAGGATTTAGGATTTAGCTGGATGGCCATATCTCAGATGCTGTCTGTAAACATTTGAACACTGTACAACCACAGGACACAACCATAGTCCACTATATGGGAGTTTCACCGACGTTTCAAATGCTGATCTTTATCATCTTATTACTGAGGTTCTTAGACAAACCCCTGGTTCAGGAGAGAACTACACCACAGGTAGTTGGAGAGAGAGCGGGATCAGAGTTCAGCGATGGTGAGTGCGAGAGCGTTTAAGAATAGTTGATCCAGTGGGAAGAGCCTTATGAGGAAGAAAGGCAATTCAGCGGAGGGTCTACAATGTCTCTGTCCCAAATCAAGGGTGGTATGTGTTGTTTTGTAAATTTAAATAAGATTACAGTAATTACTCCCTGGCTGGTCAATGAAGCAAGTCATAAAGATTGATGTAAGGATTTAGGATGAAAATGTGAGATAATGCAATAATATTTAAAATGTTAGGAAAATAAACATGATGAAAGAACATTATAATTACAAAATTAAGATGAATTTTAAACATTTTTAAAAAAATTTATTACCAAGTAGCAATAGCCTACTTGATGATAATAATAATAATAATAATAATAATAATAATAATGTATTTCTGTATTTTACAGTCGCTGCATTACCTACATGAGATGTTGCAAAGACAACCAAGCATTGACTGCCTTGCAACTTTTCCAGGGTGCTGTTGATCTGTTTGGACCCCTGCATCATATCAGAGGTGATGCTGGCAGTGAAAACATTGCACGGGTTATGATTGAGAATCAAGGGGCAAACAGAAGAAGTTTTATGGTTGGACACAGTGTTCATAATCAAAGAATTGAAAGATTGTGGGGAGAAGTAAACAGGGTGGTACTACTTTAAAGACCTTTTCATCTTTATGGAAAATGTTGAACTTTTAGATAGTACCGACCCTCTTCACGTTACAACTCTTCACCATGTTTACCTTCCACCACAGCTTGAGGACAATGGAAAGTCGCTCTCGGGAGCGGCCCCCTCCAAATATCTAGAGAAAGTCTACTTAAACATATTAAATATAAATTAATTAGATAATGCTAAATAATTATGAAATAAAAAGTATTTGCTTGTTAGTCTCTCAGCACCTGTCAGCATTCATTATAAATTGATTTCAAATGGTATTTTATTAATTTCTATATGTACTTCCTGTGTGCGGGGAGCTGGCCTAATTTTTTTTATTCCAGTATTATAACAATATAAACATTAAAGGCACATTCTGTGATACCATAATAGATGTTGAATCAGCTTGTAAAATATGAAGAGAAGCCAATACAATAAAACAAAAGAAAAGAAAAAATATTGTTTGTCTTGTAATACAAGAATTTCTTGTATAGCTTGAGTTCATTCTTCCAACCGTTGATGTAGTACAAGGATTTCTTTTATTGCTTGAGCTTGTATAGCTTGAGTTCATTCTTCCAACCGTTGATGTGTATCTTGACGTATTTACATCTGTGAATAAAATGTTTCCCAAGTGAGATGTGATTGTTCACCAAGAAGTCCAAGTCAAGTTCTTCTCCTTTAACTGTACTCTAACCTTAATAAGACATCCAGTGGCCTCCTTCAGTTTTCCCATGGGCGCAGCTCTGTGCGGACACACCCACTTTTGTTTCCAGCGAATTGTTGTTGTTTTATGTTTTTTAATCTACTTTGATTGGACAGTTCTGGCTGTCATTCACGCCCTCCCGTCAGCTGCTGTCACACAAACTGCTGCTGTTCAGGAGATGACGTTAAAGTGGAGCAGCAGAAATTAAAGAAGATTATTTGGTTATTTCTCTACAAAAACATGATTTCATAAGACTTTCACTTGAAGAGAGAAAGAGGATAAAGCAGTTTAGACCGGACCGGCTTCAGCAGCAATAGGTGGTAAAGGACGAGCTGAGACCTGAGGCCTGTACTACGAAGCTGGATTAACATACCCAGGATATCTCTCCGTTACCTGGGTTGACTTACCCAGACATTCGCAATCCTGATAAGCGGTACTACGAAGCTGGTTATCAACTCGGTAAATCAACCCAGGGTTTTCCAATCTGAATTACTGTGCGCTCATGTAAAGGGGAGGTGTTTGCAGTGTCTGACCAATCACAAACATGGAGAAACCCTGCAGAGCAGCCTACTTTACCATGGAGGAGCAGACAATTATTATTCAAAAATATGAAGAATTCAAACACATCATCCAGGCCAAAAGCAACTCTGATGCAGCAGCAAAGGCCAGGAGGGAATGCTGGCAGAAAATAGCTGACTCTGTTTATGCGTAAATTCGTGAGATTATAGCTACAATATTAATAAATTGGACAATATAAACGGACAGCACTCTGATCACACAATGTCACTTTATTACAGCACAGACGTTTCGGGCAGAGCGCTTCCTCAGTGCCCTTCCTTTCATAGAGACATTAAATTAGTTTAATATTCAACATTCAAAATACAAACCTATTATGCGCTTCAACCATTTGAGTGAATGATGTCAAACCAACTGTATAACAGACTAATATCCCTCATGTGCCTCAAGGATTATTTTACTAATATTTCTTTTCGTCATTTTTTTTTTACAATTACAACACATAAATAAATAAAGTTATTATGCTCCCTGACACTTTGATCTCAAGATGTCAAAACTACAGAATAATATCCCTCATGTGCCTCAAGGATTATTTTTTTAATATATATTTTGGCCAATTAAAAAATTGCATCTATCCCTAAAAATTCTTGCTCTCCTAAGCGCTCCTCTCGCAATCCACGCACCAATGTGGATCTTTTAAGAATGGGCAGGTCATTTTCTAAGAGAACCGATGGTAACACTTTCTATGAAGGTCTTGTGTATAGCGCATTATGAGCACATTCATAAGACATTATAATGCATTTATAAGGCTTTATAGAAGCCGTTATGAAGGTTTATAATCATGTATGGCAACTTATAACAAGGTTTATAAAGTATTATAAGACTTAATGCATTATAAATTCAGCATTCATAATGCTTTATAATTCCATGCCAAAGTGACAACAGTGTTTGAAGGAAGAAACTGAAGTCCTGAGTTACATAGCACATTATAACTATCATAACTTAATCCAGTTATAAAGACTCAAAAAACGGCTCAGACATATAATTAGTTTCTGAAGTGGAATAATGCCTTATAAACATCAATATATGCTATAGGATGACTTTAAGAGCTTTAAGTAAAGTGACACCAATGTGAAATGTTATTGAGATGACTGTATTCTCTCAATTTTCACTTTCAATTCTTTCTTTTCAAAATAAAATCATAATTCAACAGCTCAAAGCTTTTCAACACAAAATAAAACAGTAAGGCCACCAGGGCCAGGACTTGCCGCAGCAGCAGCACCCAGCTGTTGGCCATCAAGGTCAATGTACCTGACTTCTCAACAATTAAACTCATTTTCATTCAAGGGCTACATACAGACCAATTTGATCTCATGTGGGATCATTAAAAAGATGGAAGGATGGAAGGAAAAGAGGGATGAGAAGGAAGAGCATACAGGAAGGAAAGATGGAAGGAAGAGAAGACCTGAAGGAAGGAAAGAAGGGAAGAGAAGACAGATGGAAGGAAAGAAGGGAAGACAGGAAGGAAGGAAGGAAGGAAGGAAGGAAGGGAAGAGAAGACAGATGGAAGGAAAGAAGGGAAGACCAGAAGGAAAGAAGGAAGGAAAGAGAAGACAGATGGAAGGAAGAGAAGACAGGAAGGAAGGAAGGAAGAGAAGACAAATGGAAGAAAGAGAAGAGAAGACCGAAAGGAAGGAAGGAAGGAAGGAAGGGAAGAGAAGACAGATGGAAGATAGAGAAGAGAAGACCGGAAGGAAGGAAGGAAGGAAGGAAAAGAGGAAGAAGGAAACTGGGTGGGATTGGACCTCTTGGCGGGCCGGTTCTGGCCCACGGGCCGCATGTTTGACACCCCTGATCTAGATATTCATCTTTAAACTTCAACCCAAACATCTAATTATTAAATAATGCATTTTCTTTTTCAGAGAATAAACTATAACCTCACAAAAACAAACTAGCTCTGAGGCTGATAATCCACATTTAATGTGCAATGGGCAGTAAAGTACCATTCGCCTTCATTTCGCTTATGTGCGTTTTAATGTCAGTTGTAATGGCTGCACGACACCTATCAACAAATGTGGAGAGCTTTTCGGATTTCTCGTTCCA
Source organism: Scomber japonicus (assembly GCF_027409825.1). Lineage (NCBI taxonomy): Eukaryota > Metazoa > Chordata > Actinopteri > Scombriformes > Scombridae > Scomber > Scomber japonicus. The sequence continues at coordinate 27,241,528 of NC_070598.1, forward strand.
CTGGCCTACAGCTTTGAAAGCTTCAGGGGCTGCGAGGCTAAGCTCTGCGATGACTGCTGTTCTGGCTGTTTTGTTGCGGTCAACACCGACTTCCTCAAAGGTAGCTTTCATGGACCCTCCCTCGCTGTAGACCTTCAGCACTGCCTTGTACCTTTTGATGATGTCTCTGCAGTTTTTCACTGAAAGAAAAAGAGTGTTTTTAAATGCATATCCACGTTATTATTTCATGCCAATCCCTTGAGCAGAATGCCAGTCTGCCTCCCTTATAAAATCGTCATCAGCGGGGGGCACACACAAGTCGATATTTCTAATATAGCAACATGGTTCTATACAAAATGGTTAAAAGGATAAGTCAGTCTCTAAGAAGAAATTCGAAGAAATGACTGGGACTAACTTAAAGATGACTTAATGTCACTGGAAGAGATGACCTGTTTACTTGACTTGATTACATTTTGATATATATTGTGTATGTACTGATTTCTCCAATGTTTTATCCTTATGTATTTATTTTTTTTATCAAGTTAGTGCCCAATTCTACAGGTCACAAATTTTATTCATTACTGATGTATAAAACAATCTCACCACAAACACGACTGGTTTCTGATTTTGGGCTTCCAACCAACTTTGGGGATCTCTTCTTGAATTTTTTCTCCTTCTTGCAGTCATCTTCCAAGGATGAGTCCGACAATGATGACTGATGGCTAAGGTCGAAGCGACTTCAGACTCTTCATCAGAGATCAAGACTCTTTTGAACTGACGTTCAACCTTGGAAGACTCTCGTGCAATAAATCAGACAGGTACACTCAAACACAGAGTTATTTTTTTTTTGTTGTTTAAAAAAAAGAAAGAAAAAAAAATTATGAACACATGAATGCTTAAGTTTCTATCTATACTAAACATTTTAGAACAATTCAAGATGGTGGTCCAAAATCCACTTTATGTGTTAAATTATATGGAATGACCCATGAGCAACACAACCTGGCATATAATTGATCACCTGAACTTGATGAAGGCTCCATCGATCTGTTCCCAGTCTTGAGTAATTCTCGCAGGAAATCATCTTTGTTGGTCAGTTCTTGCTGAAGGTAGTCTTTGTCTGATTTCAGCATTGCTACAGTTTCTTCTCTGAGTCGCCCTCGTTCTTTTTCTGCCTCCAGCTGAATTTTTATCAAGGCCAGCTCATGCTTGATTGTAGGTGCTGCACACAACATAACAGATCACAAACAAATACAAATTAGTTTACATTAGCTGACATAAATTTTATTACTCTGTAACTCCATACTTGGTTGTTATGACCTGTAACACGTTAAATATGCATTCAAATTGAGCAATTTTAAAGCATAATAGAATAGAAGTACACATAGCCCTTAATCCTGTGTGTATGTTGTTACTAAAAAACTACACACTCTGCTGCTTGTTATGACATTTCTAACTTTACCAACTCACTGTAATATGATAATAATAATAATAATAATAATAATAATTATGATAATTATAACAACAACAACAACAATTACTATATATATATTTGTACCGTAGCAATAGGATAAAATTACTGTTACAGTAAAACCAAAGTTTCAGCTCTAACTTACATGCTTGAAACCCTAAAAAATATGACAAAGCCCACTGTGACTGATATGGTTTGGACAACGTACAGAAAAAGAAGCAAATTAAATGGCAATACATACCAATGTTCTCCTCATGCGTAACAGGGTTGTTGTCGCCCTTCGGTGGCGCAGGATTCACAGCACCCCTTCTCGTATGCATGGCTATTGAGAGAGCATATCAAATGAGGATTTAATTTATCAGCATAAGGATTTGGCTCACGTTAGTTTGAAATTGCTTCAAATTTTACACCACAATTTCTTAACACCAATGCTTACCAACCATGTGGTAAGCATTGGTGGTTACCACATTGACACTACACACTAACTTATCTAACTTTAGCTTTTTCTCATTTTCGCCATCGGAAAAAAGGGCAGGCCTTTCACTGACTTCGCATGGATGTGTGAGTAAGTGAATTAACGTTACTATTTACATGTTTCAGAATCAGTGTATTTAATACGATACATAGTGACATACATGCTTCCATAGACACAGATGTAACTTTACGTTTGGGGGGTTTAAAAAGAAAAAATCTCACTGAAATGTACTGTGTTGTAGGCGCTAACAGTGGCTTCATTTACACAAAAATTAATTTCAGGGTGGACAGGAAGAAGGGCTTGAAGATAGGAGAGACATACTGTACACAAATGACTACCAGGCAAAAGAGTTCATACATTACATAGCAGAGGATGAAAGAAGAAAGATGAGGGCAAGATTATCAGAAAGCAAGTTCATCTCGGTCATGTCAGATGGATCTCTAGACAGTGCAGTGATGGAAGAAGAAATGGTCTACATCAGGAGTGCCAGTGAGGGGAAGGTCAGAGTTGATTTTGTCGGGGTAAAAGCTGTCTCAAAGCCAGATGCTACAAATATAGCTGAAGCTGTGTGCAGTATAATGGACAGTGAAGTCAGCACTGATTGGAAGGACAAGCTAGGTGGCCCTCACCACAGATGGAGCATCTGTAATGACAGGAGCAAACAATGGTGTAGTTACAAAACTGCGTGCAGACGGACCAAATTTGCTGGGGATCCTCTGCATGGCCCATAAGCTGGAGCTCGCCTTTTCAGACGGAATAAGGAAAAATGTGATGGTCAGGGAAGTTGAGGACCTGTTGAGTGGACTCTACACCTCTATCATCATCATAAGAGTGGAGTAAACAGGGCCAGCCTAAAGCAACACTTCAGGGAGCTCCATATGAAGGCTTTGATGCCAACCAGAGTAGGTGGAACCCGGTGGCTACCACATCTCTTCAAAGCACTTGACCATTTTCTCAGGGGATATGCTGGAATTGTACGCCACTTAGAGGAGAAGGTATGTTAATTTATAGCCTACTAAAACCAGCGGTTTAGATGGATAATTTAATAATTATATTATAATTGCTTTCTTTTTTCTTTTCATCAGTTTTAAATGCTGTCTGTGATATAATGCAGTTGTTTTGTTTGTAGTCCCAGGACGCCATGAACATCAATGCTGTTCTGAGGGCAAAGGCCAAGGGGTTCCTCAACATAGGCAAGGATGGTGGAGTGCTCAGGTTTTGCTGCCTTCTCCATGACCTTCTCCATCTATCAACTAAGCAACCTCTCCAAGTCACTGCAGAGGTCAGTGTCAACCCTGGCTGAAGCGCAGAGCTGCTTGTCCTCCACTCAGGCGCAGAAAAGTACAAGTCAAGGTATGTATCATATATCCTACAATTTATGATTTGATTTTAGGTTGTGTTGGTGTGTAAGTGTAAATAAAAATAAATAAAAAGATGCCCATCCATCTATCTCTGCACAACTGTAGACTTGGGCCTAAGTTGAGAGCAGTGCTGGACACAGACACCTATGAGGGAGTCCTCCTGAAGCCTACTGATGCTGACCAGCATGACAAGGCAAAGAACGAGCTAATCAATTCTCTGTGCCGGTGCATCACTGCTAGATTTAGTGATGTGAACAGTGGTGTCCTGCAGGCTATGCGGCTGACCAGTTTCCAGTGCTGGCCAGAGGCAGACACGAGTTCAGGTTAGCAATTCAAATGTAATGAACACATCTTAATGCATTTTATGTTTTAAGACAACAGCTTAACTTTATATTAATGTTTTCCCCTTTGTTCTCAGATTTTGGTGATGAAGAGGTGTCTGCTGGAGTGGATGTGGAGTTGATCCCTGATCAATGGACAATTCTCAAGACTGAACTGTACTCAGCAGGATTCAGTCAAGGTACTTGGAGAATGATGTTTGAGAAAAAAAATCTCATACTGATGTACCTTAACAGTAGCATTTTTAAAAAAGTGCTTGAAAAGTATCCAAGCTCTATAGAAATGTCTAATATTGTGAGACAGTTTTATTTAGTTTATCAGGAATCAGAGTAAATGTAATTTGTTAAAGGCACAATCCAAATTTGATGCCATCTTTTAATAACTAAAGTTGCATTTGAAAATGTATAGTTGTTTGCAAGTGCATAATGCATATTGTCTGTCTGACCCTGCTACAGGAACCTTTGAGAAGACCTGGCCTACTGTGAACAGAATGTTGCGCCATCGGTGTCCTGATGTCCTTGATCTTTTTGATGCTCTCCTCACCATTCCTGCAACTACAGCTGACTGTGAAAGAGGATTCAGTGTAATGAAGCAGGTAAAGAGTGACTGGCGCTCACGCATGAAAGGTGAGACCCTCTCTGACCTCCTTAAAACCCAGTTGTGCTCACCTGACATCAAAGACTTTGATCCAACCAAAGCCATTGACATCTGGCATGCTGACAGTTTGCGCTCACGCAGGCCTGAGTTTGTGTGCAAACACAGAGCAAAAGGAAATGAGGCTGGCTCAGATTCAGATGGTGCCTCTGAAGAAATTAGTTCAGAGAGCTCTGAAGACATTTGATTCAGATGATAGTTGGATACTTTATTGATCCCAAACTGGGAAATTATCAAAATGAAAATGAAAAAGAAATTAAATGTTTGCCCTTTCTTTGTATATTTTGTTGTATGTATTGTACTTTCTGTGTGTTTTTCATGCAAACAATGTTAATAAAATGATCAAATGCATTCAGTGGCACTCATAATCTCTCTTATTTTTACCGAAAAGAGTTTGGCTAGTGGAAATTTGGCACCAACATTAGCTGGTGATCAAAAAAGTTAATTAGAACCCTGGGTGAGAAGCCGATCAAGAGAAGATCTCCTACCAACCATAATACGTCAAGTGAGAGGAGGATCACAAATTGTGTCTGATGAATAGCGAGCTTACCAGCGGGCACTTACAAATCTACAGTTTGACCATCACACAGTGTGCCATAAAAGGCATTTTGTTGACCCAAACACGGAGCTCACACTCAGCACTTGGAACGTGCATGGCAGACATTCAAGGTTGAAGTATGGAGGCACCGTGGAAACCGTACCACAAAACTTTTGAAAGAACATTTAAAAGTGATTGAGTGGGAATACTGGCTGGGCAGGAATCATAGATTTCAAATCACTGGCCGGCTGTTGCATGACATTTGGAAATAAGCGGTTCATAATTGTTGAGAAGTCAGGTACATTGACCTTGATGGCCAACAGCTGGGTGCTGCTGCTGCGGCAAGTCCTGGCCCTGGTGGCCTTACTGTTTTATTTTGTGTTGAAAAACTTTGAGCTATTGAATTATGATTTTATTTTGAAAAGAAAGAACTGAAAAGTGAAAATTGAGAGAATAAAGTCATCTCAATGACATTATACAGTGTTGTCACTTTACTTAAAGCTCTTAAAGTCATCTTAATAATTATAGATCTAAAGCCACAGGTGATGTGGAGAATTGGTTAAAGGACCTAAACATACCAAAATTAGACGACACCTCACGTGAGGCCCTAAACACAGAATTATCTTCGGAAGAAATACTAGATTCTATCAGATCAATGCAAAATGGAAAAAGCTTGGGACCAGATGGTTTTGGCGTTGAATTTTATAAGAAATTTGCAAGTCAGGTAACCCCAATCTTACACAGAATGTTTTCCCACTCAATGGAATCTGAAAGATTTCCTCCAACCTTGTATGATGCTAACATTGCACTCTTGTTGAAGCAGGACAGGGATGAAACCGAGCCTTCATCATATCGTCCACTTTCCATGCTCAACCTAGATTTTAAGATATTCACTAAAATACTTGCAAATAGGTTAAATAAGTGTATAGAATCAATCATTCACACCGATCAGACGGGTTTCATCCCAAACCGATACTCCTTCTTTAATGTTAGACGTGTTATGGACATAATGTACTATTCTTTCGACAAATATGATAAGCAAGCCATACTGTGTCTAGATGCGGAGAAGGCGTTCGACCAGGTGGAATGGCCATATCTCACAGGAGTGCTGGAGAAGTTTGGTCTCGGTCCATCCTTTATTTCTTGGGCACGCATGATAATGTGTGGGAGAATGTCTTAATTAAACCTTTAACGCTAGGTGGAGTTGGTCATAAGATTTCTCTTTACGCTGATGATGTAGCCCTTTTTGTATCCGATCCTGAACAATCAATACCACATCTACTCCATCTCATTAACTCCTTTGGAAAGGTCTCCGGTTATACTATTAATTGGCAGAAAAGTGAGCTCATATCATTAGCTTATGACCTGGACCCACTATTTTTGTCATCCACACAATTCAAAATAGCCTCTGAGTATGTAAAATACCTGGGCATTAAAATATCAAAAAAACCACGCGCCCTTTTTAAACTGTATTTCTCTGAAAAACTTAACAAACTCAAGGAGAACATAGAAAAATGGAGAACACTGCCTTTATCCTTGATTGGGCGTGTAAACGCTATCAAGATGGTCTTGCTACCGCGATTTTTGTATTTATTTCAGAACGTCCCTGTTTTTATTCCCAAATCTTTTTTTAAACTTCTCGACTCCATCATCATGCCGTTTGTTTGGGGGTACAAACAGGGGCGGGCTGACCATCGGGAAATTCGGGACTTTTCCCGAACGGCCGGTCTATTCCACGCCCTAACCGGCCGGTGGTCGGAGTGTTTTTTTGTTTTTTTTTAAATTAATGATGTTAATAAAGCGGAGCCACAGCAGGCTGCCCTCACAGCCCCGGCCGCAGGTAGCACAGAGTCGGTGGGACGTCAGACCGGATCAATCTAATGTTTTGCAAATGAAGGGGGGGAAACGAGCGGCCCCTCCCAAATTGAACTGATCCATGTTTCCAGACATACATGTTTCTGTCAGAGGCTAAATATGATTGGCTCAGCTGCTCAGTCAGTCATTAAAGTATTTTCCTGTTTTGTTAGAAAAAAAGAGAGAGAAGGTCCAGATGGTATTCAGCAAGCATGGCGAAAAGAAAGAGACAAGAAAAAGAAATGGGTGGAGCGGAGAAAGTAAGGGCTAAAAAGAAAAAGTTGTTAGTACAGGATGCAGCCAAATGTGCGAAAATAACGGATCTTTTCCGTGGAGGGGCTGCAGTCAGCCAGGCCGCTGACGACACGGGTCCGAGTAGCACGGCCACAGCAGGTTAGCAAGTGCAGCCGACATAACCCTATCATCACAGACTTGGCATGTCACGTGCTTGTGTTTTTGGATGTGTTAAGATAACTTTAAAGGTAGTAGCTATCAATGTTACACCATATGCATCACTAATCTGCTTTATCAATTAAAAGAACATAGATACATTTCTTTATTGCAAGTATATATTTTAAATTACTCAACAAACATATTTCAGGAGCGTCTCTGTGTTCAAAGTTAAAAAGATAATAGCCTATTTAAATTCAGGCTGTGCATTATGTTTTCCTGTTCTGTTTCTACATTAATGTATTGCCATTTTACCAGCTCAAGAGAATTACATTAAAGTGAGTAATTATTTTACAAAAAAAAACTATGAGCAGATTATCAAAATCAAAACAAAAGAGTGAATGAGTGAGTGAGTGTGTGTGTATGTTGAATGTATGTGCTCTAACACTGTGAATTCTTTACAACAGTGCTTTAACATTTATCATTGTTGCTGTTATTGTTATTATTAGCAAACACAGCCAGTATAAGTCAGGACAAAGAAACAGATGTGGAGGGACAGAAGGAGGAGGAGAAGGTGGAACAGGAAGAGGAGAAGGAGGAGGAGGAGAAAAGACCAACAGTGTCAGGTACAGGTGCACTGCACAGGACTGAGTTGTGAATTGGTCTTTGCATGGAATAGTATCAAGATGTTATATATTGATGTTCCAACTCCAGTCACATAGAAACAATAAGCCCATCTACTCCTGCAGTTATGTTCTGAAATAGATATCTGTTCCCCCCCCCAATATTAATGACACAGGAGCATCTTGAGGCATTTATGCTAATGTCAACAGAGAAAGAGACCCTGGTGACATTAGACAACAACGCAGTCATAAACAGAGTTGCAGAGACAAGTTCACTGCTCAAAAGCTTGTTAATGATATGAGACAATTTGATTTTCTTGGGAGATATTTAGACGTTATAGGTCTGTATATCTTTGGAGTTTGGTTTTTGTTGCCAATTTTTTGCTAAGCTGCTTGTTTTTTTTTTATTGCTTATCAACACACACACACACTCACACACTCACAAATGCAAAACACACTGTAGTATATAGTAGTAGTAATATAGTATTTTTACACTTAAATTAAAGTTGTAGTGTTAAAATCACGGTTCCACTTGCGTCCTTCTTGCGGTCGGATAAAAGGCCTCTTGACACCAAACTCCCGGGCTGAATTTAAACCCCAGTCCGCCCCTGGGTACAAAAACACCTTCAAAAATCAAGGGATTGTGGGGGCCTGGGTCTCCCGTGTTTTTTGCATTATTATTGGGCGGCCATTGTCAGAGTTATGGTGTACTGGCAGTATGGCTTTGAGAGAGGAGACAGGTTCATACCACCGCCTTGGTTAGCCATTGAAAAAAACCTAACTAACAAGACCTCTCTCCCTGCTCTGCTTTTCTCTTCCCCAAGGCCCCCAGCAGTCTACAGGAAAGACCATTTTGTACTGTTAAATGCCCAGAAGATCTGGTATCAAATTAGAAAATGTTGTGTGCTTCCAGACACCTCTGTAAATGCTCCGATCTGGCAGAACCATGACTTTGTACCATCTCTTATGGATACAGCCTTTAAAGAGTGGAGCTGTAAGGGTATTGTTAGTTTAAAAGACCTTTACGTTGGTGGACACCTTGGCTCTTTTGAACAATTGCAGTCCAAATTTTCTCTTTCAAAAGCTCACTTTTTCAGATATTTACAATTGAGACATTTCAACAGGCTACTAAGTCTTCTGAATTAGCATCTGAAAAAAACACATTGTTCAAATCCCTCCTGGTTCCCCCTGAAGCCAAACATCTGATCTCTGCGCTAGTTGGTTACTTCTCAGATACTCTGGACTCATCTACTACCAAAATAAAACAAACTTTTTTATCATTGCTTTATTTGCCACTGATGATTTTCTCACAGCGTGTACGAGCTTTCTTGCTCTCGATATAAGCGAATCAGCTTTTGGGTGCTTCATGGCATCTTTCAGGGTGAACTGAAGGGTGTGGGCCAGGCATGGCATTCTCTGGAATTTGTTGTTCTCCACATCATCTGGCAGGTCAAGTTCTTAGCAAAGCAAACAGAGAGAACAGACAAACAAATAATTTATTATCATCAAATGTAAAACACTTGTGTAGAATGAAAGAATAGTACAGTTTAATAAAGAATTATTTATGAATTAGATGTTTTTGTCCTTGCTTGGTTTTCAAGCAAGGATGATAACATGACTTGTTTTATGATATTCAATTTCTTACACTGTGAGTGCCTTAATTTGTTTGACAGGATAACATGATGTTTAATATAGTATCTTTATGTCAATGTAACAAGTTTTAACAGATATATATCACTTGGGTTGTGATATGTTATAAGTGTTGTCTCTTCCTGGTTTTAAAGGCTACATTACAGTAAAGTGATCTGATTTTCTGAACTTAACTAGTCATTGTATCCACATTATTGGCGATAACCAATCAATAAATCTCATTGGGTTAATATTTTGTTAAAGCATCAATAGCCATCCTTACAATATCATCTCAGTATTGAGATATTGACTAATTTTATCACCTTAGCTGCTCCCACCTGAACAAGTCGTCAGTCACAACCAATACGATCAATCAATATAAAACTTCACTGTTGTGCCATATTTTTCAGCTATATCGCTCAGACCATTACAATTTATTTAATTTGTTTGTACATTAAATGTGTTATACTGTGATATATATCATTATTGTGATATGAAATTATCCATATCATGATAGAAGATTTTGACCATATCGCCCAGCACACAATACTGTGACATTTTATTAAGACATATTTGGCACTATAATCACACTTACTGACGTCTCCAGTCTCTTCAATCTCATCATCCTCCTCGTCTGTCTCCTCTGATTCAGATTCGATACACAGTTCATCCAGGCCGTCTCTGGCATCTCCTGGCTGACCCCGCAAACCATCTATGGACTCCTCTCTTTGTTCTTGGCATCTATCCCTAAGCAGCCGTACAGTTTTCACAATGTTTGAGCCGTTATCTGTTACAATGAGCAACACCTTATCTTCTCCTATCTCCCATGCATTTAATGTCTCATCAATGCAGCGAGCAATGGACTCTCCAGTGTGTGGGTGCTCTATTCGGTGTAGGTTCAGCAGAGCATGGTAAACCTGGCCTCCAGGTGGATGACAAAAACACCTATGAAAGATGCTGTTAAGCCTCTCTTGCTCCAACCATCCATCCATCCATCCATCTTCTTCCACTTATCCGGGGGCGGGTCGCGGGGGCAGCAGCCTAAGCAGGGAAGCCCAGACTTCCCTCTCCCCAGCCACTTCGTCCAGCTCTTCCCGGGGGACCCCGAGGCGTTCCCAGGCCAGCCGAGAGACATAGTCTCTCCAGCGTGTCCTGGGTCTTCCCCGGGGTCTCCTACCGGTGGGACGTGCCCTGAACACCTCACCAGGGAGGCGTCCGGGAGGCATCCTAATTAGATGCCCGAACCACCTCATCTGGCTCCTCTCGACGCGGAGGAGCAGCGGGTCTACTCCGAGCTCCCTCCGGATGACTGAGCTTCTCACCCTATCTCTAAGGGAGAGCAGAGCCACCCAACGGAGGAAGCTCATTTCGGCCGCTTGTACCCGCGATCTTGTTCTTTCGGTCACTACCCAAAGCTCATGACCATAGGTGAGGGTAGGAACGAAGATCGACTGGTAAATCGAGAGCTTCGCCTTTCGGCTCAGCTCCCTCTTCACCACGACGGATCTGCGCAGAGTCCGCATTACTGCAGACGCCGCACCGATCCGCCTGTCGATCTCCCGTTCCATCCTTCCCTCACTCGTGAACAAGACCCCGAGGTACTTCAACTCCTCCACTTGAGGCAGAATCTCATCCCCGACCCGAAGAGTGCACTCCACCCTTTTCCGGTTGAGGACCATGGCCTCGGATTTGGAGGTGCTGATTCTCATCCCGGCCGCTTCGCACTCGGCTGCGAACAGGACCACATCATCTGCAAAAAGCAGTGACCCAATCCTGAGGCCACCAAACCGGACCCCCTCCACACCCTGGCTGCGCCTAGAAATCCTGTCCATAAAAATTATGAACCGGATCGGTGACAAAGGGCAGCCCTGGCAGAGTCCAACCCTCACTGAAAACAAGTCCGACTTATTGCCGGCAATGCGGACCAAGCTCTGACACCGGTCGTACAGGGAACGGACGGCCCTTATCAGGGGGTCCGATACCCCGTACTCCCGGAGAACCCCCCACAGGATCCCCCGAGGGACACGGTCAAATGCCTTCTCCAAGTCCACAAAACACATGTGGACTGGTTGGGCAAACTCCCATGCACCCTCAAAGATCCTGCAGAGGGTGTAGAGCTGGTCCACTGCCCGGACGAAAACCACACTGCTCCTCCTGAATCCGAAGTTCAACTACCCGACGGACCCTCCTCTCCAGCACCCCCGAATAGACCTTACCAGGGAGGCTGAGGAGTGTGATTCCCCTGTAATTGGAACACACCCTCCGGTCCCCCTTCTTAAAAAGGGGGACCACCACCCCAGTCTGCCAATCCAGAGGCACTGCCCCCGATGTCCACACGATGCTGCAGAGTCGTGTCAACCATGACAGCCCCACAACATCCAGGGCCTTGAGGAACTCGGGCCGGATCTCATCCACCCCCGGGGATGAGATCCCCGGGGGTGGATGCCTGCCACCGAGGAGCTTTTTAACCACCTCGGCAACCTCAGCCCCAGAGATAGGAGAGCCCACACCCGAGTCCCCCGGCCCTGCTTCCTTACCTTAAGGCGTGTTGGTGGGATTGAGGAGGAAGTATTCCTTCCACCGATCCACAACCTCCCGAGTCGAGGTCAGCAGCGCACCGTCCCCACCGTACACAGTGTTTACGGCGCACTGCTTCCCCCTCCTGAGACTCCGGATGGTGGTCCAGAATCTCTTCGAAGCCGTCCGGAAGTCTTTTTCCATGGCCTCACCGAACTCCTCCCATGTCCGGGTTTTTGCCTCAGCGACCGCCCTAGCTGCGCTCCGCTTGGTCTGCCGGTACCTGTCTGCTGCCTCCGGAGTCCTACAGGCCAAAAAGGCCCTATAGGACTCCTTCTTCAGCTTGATGGCATCCCTCACCGCCGGTGTCCACCAGCGGGTTCGAGGATTGCCGCCCCGACAGGCACCGACCACCTTGTGGCCACAGCTCCGGTCAGCCGCCTTAACAATGGAGGCACGGAACATGGCCCACTCGGACTCAATGTCCCCCGCCTCCCCCGGTACATGGTTGAAGCTCTCCCGGAGGTGTGAGTTGAAACTCTCTCTGACAGGAGACTCTGCCAGACGTTCCCAGCAGACCCTCACAATGCGTTTGGGCCTGCCAGGTCTGACCGGCATCCTCCCCCACCATCGGAGCCAACTCACCACCAGGTGGTGATCAGTTGACAGCTCCGCCCCTCTCTTCACCCGAGTGTCCAAGACATGCGGCCGCAAGTCCGACGACACGACTACAAAGTCAATCATCGAACTGCGGCCTAGGGTGTCCTGGTGCAAAGTGCACATATGGACACCCTTATGCTTGAACATGGTGTTCGTTATGGACAATCTGTAACGAGCACAGAAGTCCAATAACAGAACACCGCTCAGGTTCAGATCGGGGGGGACGTTCCTCCAAATCACACCCTTCCAGGTCTCACTGTCGCTACCAACATGGGCGTTGAAGTCCCCCAGCAGAACGAGGGAATCCCCAGGGGGAGTGTTTTCCAGCACCCCCTCCAAGGAGTCCAAAAAGGCTGGATACTCTGAGCTGCTGTTCGGACCATAGGCACAAACAACAGTCAGGATCCGTCCCCCCACCCGAAGGCGGAGGGAGGCCACCCCCTCGTCTCCCGGGGTAAACTCCAACATACAGGCACCAAGCCGGGGGGCAATAAGTATTGCCACCCCTGCCCGGCGCCTCTCACCAGTGGCAACTCCAGAGTGGACGAGAGTCCAACCCCTCTCGAGGAGACTGGTTCCAGAGCCCTTGCTGTGCGTCGCGGTGAGGCCGACTATATCTAGCCGGAACTTCTCAACCTCACGCACCAGCTCAGGCTCCTTCCTCACCAGAGAAGTGACGTTCCACGTCCCTAGAGCTAGCTTCTGCAGCCGAGGATTGGACTGCCAAGGTCCCCGCCTTCGGCTGCCGCCCAGCTCACTACACACCCGACCCCTTTGGCCCCTCTCACTGGTGGTGGGTCTGTGGGAGAGGGGTCCCATGTCCCTTCTTCGGGCTGTGCCCGGCCGGGCCCCATGGGTGAAGGCCCAGCCACCAAGCGCCTCCGAGCCCCACCCCCAGGCCTGGCTCCAGGGGGGGGCCCCGGTGACCCGCGTCCGGGCAAGGGACACGAAAAACCAACTATGTTGCTCGTCATTGGGGTCTTCTGAGCTACCTTTTGTCTGGCCCCTCCCCCGGGACCTGTTTGCCATGGGAGACCCTACCAGGGGCATAAAGCCCCCGACAACTGAGCTCCTGGGGTCATTGGGACACGCAAACCCCTCCACCAAGGTAAGGTAGTAGCTCAGGGAGGGGGCTTGCTCCAACCATCCACACAAAAGGTCAGCTTCCTCGTGTCCTTTAAGATCTCTTTAAATTTGTGCTTTGTTTTTTCCATTTTAATTTTGGTTCGAGTAAATTGCTGAACCCTTTGAGGGCAATCGAGTCACACAGTTGTGTGAATATCCCAGTCTTAATAAAGCAATGCATCTTCCCGCTTGTGTGTTCCTGTGTATTTACTAACCAGCAGCTATTTGGTCGTCGGTGAAAGCAGTCCATTATAGTTGTCTCCTTACCTGTGCAACTTGGTTGGGATGTTGCTTCTCTTTCGGGGGGGGGGTGTCAGACTCACAGAGACTAGCTTGTTTTGTTACTCGAGATTAGCCGCCTTGTGCGAGCTTCTTGAGATTCGTGGAGTTTTTCCCCTTGAGAAGCAAGCCACATATTTTGTCACAGTCTGTTTCTACCACAAGACACTTGCTTTTATCTTTCTCGTCGTCATATTCAAAAAAGTCCCATACAGGACAGCCGCCATGGTGCTGCCAGGTGATGTCACGGACCGTGAGGTGCAGTAAGGTGCTGCTGCTGCTCCCAGCTGGCGCAAAACTGCCAGAGCGAAATAAATCGATCATATGAATCCAACCAATTGAGGCTTGTAATTAAATTGACAGAGATGAAATTGAAGGGAATTATATCTATAATTTCAGTTTTAGTTAATTTTCTAAACACGCAATACAGTTTCAGTTAGTTATTGTTATTGTTATTGTACGAAATTGTTTTTTCAATTTTAGTTTTCGTTATTTTGTTTGTTTTCGTTAACGATAATAACCTTGATGTGAACTGATTTTCTTTTTAAATTATGGTGATTAAAGGTTGAATATGTAGAATATTTATTAAAAACTATATTTTTTTAAAATAATACAGCCACGGGGCGTTTTGAGGGGTACAGAATGAAAGTGTTGCTTTTCCATAAAAAAAAAATTTAGTCTGAATTAATATTTTTAAATTTTTTTGACGGGTTCGACAATGACGTTCTGACACGTTCTGTGTACATTGTACCAGCCAATTAGCGGCCGGAATTGCGGGTTGCCAGGGTTGTCTGTTGTTCCGGTGCAGCTACTGTAGGCTGGCACTGGGTGAAATGGAGTTGTAAACAAGCAGAGCCATGTTGGACTTACTAAAACCAGTGTTTTTTGCTCTCAAGTACAACTTTTCATCACAAAACTTCGAAGGTAAGACAGAATATCTGTTAGTCACTGTAAATAAGTGGTTGTTTACCTTTGTATTCTTTGGCTGCTGGTTCACTGAGTTTTTAGCGCAATAATAGTGATACTGTTGAACTCGCCAGGGTCTTAGCTTTCATATGAGATGCTATTTGTTTGTGTACCATGAAGTATCAAAACGGTAGCAATGGAAATGTGGAGAGTGGGTTGACTTTCTGACGCTATTCGGGTTTTGATATTTGATCATTAACACTAGAACCGCCGTGACGGTCTGACAGACCGTTTGGGTTATTAAAATGTACATAATTCTGTTTAAATAAAGACTACAAGCCTTTCAGCCCATGACTTTTCCTAAATATGTGTTTTTAATATGTCCTGAAGTCCATAAGGTGCTACAATAAAAAACAAATGATTTATGAGCATTTATACCTCTCTCCGCCCTGCGGCCACACGTACCGCAGCTGATTTGTTACATATTATATACATTTCGCGGGGTTTGTTTTCGCGCTGATTCGCCGGTCTATTGTTTCCATTTGAGAGAGAGAAGACAGAAGAGATAGATAAAGAAGAACAGATAGATAAATAGATAGCTAGATTGATAGATAGATAGATACATACATAGACAGATAGACGACAGACTGACGGACAGGACAGGACCAACGGACGGACAGGACGGATAGATAGACCTAGCCTAGTAGTAGCAACGATCTGAAGATGGAGAGGGGAAGAAAACGACAGCGATATACTGTTGAGGAGGCTTTGGTGTTATTACATCAACTGAGTGAGGAAGAGTCTGATGGAGGAGAGCTGGACCTCAGCGACATTGATTGGAGTGAGGAGGAGAGCTCCGACACCAACTCGGAGCCTGAACCCAGGCAAAAAAAAAGAAAAATTGTGCCAGCCACCCCATCTGTTGGTGTATCCACTCCAGGTCATTATTATTATTATTATTATTATTGTTATTATTATTATTATTATTATTAATAATAATAATAATAATAATAATAATATTATTATTGTTGTTGTTATTGTTAGCTAATAGCTATTATTATTGTTGTTAGCTATTAGGCCTATTATTATTCTTAGCCTAGTCTAGCTATTATTATCGTTATCATTATTATCATTTATCTATTTTTATTATCGTTATCATTATTATCATTTATCTATTTTTATTATCGTTATCATTATTATCATTTATCTATTTTTATTATCGTTATCATTATTATCATTTATCTATTTCGTTCATTCGTTTTATTCGTTTTTATAAATGTATTTGTTTTATGGAGCCGATGCCCTGGAAATCTTGGCTCTTTCTCGATCTTTCCAGCGCAGCTATATATTTTGGGTCATTTACTAATTGGTTACAAACTGGATACTGATTTTGTAAATAGTATAGACAATTAACACCAAGGAACATCTAAAATTATCACAACAAATTAAAAAAGGGAATTCTAATGCAACCCTAATAAATCTCAACAGTGCAACCACCAGTCCAAGTGCTGCCTGCGGCTGTTCAGTCCAGCGCACAAGCTGCACTCATCTCGACCAGCGCTCATGCGTCATCTCCAGGTAAAGTGGTTATTGTAAAACATTTATGGCTGTGTTCATCTTTTGTCAAATGCATATAAGAAATAAATAAATAAATAACAAAGTCATAAATCTCAAATGTGCTAACACCAGCAGGTACTGACACCAGAGCGCGCACACCATCTCCGGATGCGGGTAAGACTTACAAAATACTGCTAAAGTGTACCAAAATGTTAAAAAACAAATGTTAAACTACACAAACATGTATAAAACAATTTCTGGAAACGAAAATATTTATTTGAAAACGAAAATGTTTCTACAAAATAAATATAACCCAATTAGCATAGTGGAATAATGTAATATATATACACACACACGCACACCTATTAATACCTATTTATGTTTTGCAGTCCCGAGCCCATGTGAGCTGGGGAAAGATGGGACAATCTGGAGTGCCATCGCCCCTGGAGGACACTCAGGGAGACAACAAGCCCAAAATGTCCTCACAGAATCTGCCGGTCCTACAGCGTTTGCTAAGCGCAACATAGAAGACGCTCAGAGCGCGTTTTTGTGCTTGCTTGACAGGCAGATGCTACAAAATATTTGTGAGTGCACTGTAGCAGAGGCACATCGTGTTGAGGAAAGCTCTGAATGGGATCTCTCGGTTGGAGAGTTGAAGGCATTCCTCGCTCTTCTTTTTGTTAGAGGAGTGTTTAACAAAAATATTGAAATGGAGAGCCTTTGGTCTGAGGAGTGGGGGTTGTCTTTTTTCAATTCCACGATGCCAAGAAGCAGGTACCGGGAGATCATGCGATACCTGCGCTTTGATAAGAAGGAGAGCAGGCGTGCTTGTCTCTCCACAGACAAGTTTACATTGGTGTCAGATGTGGGGGGGGGGAGATTTGTGGAGAACTGCGTTGCATGCTACAAACCTGGGGCTAACTTAACAGTCGATGAGCAGCTGTTCCCAACAAAAGCACGGTGCCGCTTCACCCAGTACATGGCAAACAAGCCCGATAAATTCGGCATAAAATTTTGGATTGCTGCAGATGTGGAAACCAAGTACATGCTAAATGCCTTCCTATACCTGGGCAGAGATCCAACCAGACCAGCAAAACAAAGTGTGGGTGAAAATGTTGTTATGAAGCTGGTGGAGCCCTTCATGGGGAAGGGAAGAAATGTCACAACGGACAACTTTTTCACGTCCCTCAGCCTCGCCAAAAATCTGCTGAGGAAGAACACCCGCCTGGTTGGCACAGTCAATAAGGCCAGACGGGAACTTCCTCCTTCGGTCCAGCAACAGAGAGGAGAGCTGTTTTCAACTAAAGTGCTGAAGAACGAACGCACCACTCTCACTATATATCAGGGGAAAGCTTCAAAGAACGTGGCACTCCTCAGCTCCATGCACCAGAGTGTGTCCATCGGGAGTGATCCCAAGAAAAAGCCGGAGACAGTCAGCTATTATAACAGCACAAAGGTGACATATGTGATGGTTTTATCATATAAAGGAATAATTAATATTTGTTATAATGTGAAGAACTTTAGGCTGCGTTGTATGTAGGCTGTGACAATTGTTGCTGTTATACTATTATTACAAACGTATTTACATTGCACTAATTTCCATCATTACAGTTCGGGGTTGACGTGCTGGATCAAATGGCACGGCTTTATTCTGTGAAAGGGGCAACAAGAAGATGGCCAGTAGCAGTGTTTTACAATCTCCTGGACATGGCTGCAATAAACGCCCACATTCTCTACCAGAAGTGCTTGTCGGTGAACACAGCAAGACGAGCCTTTATCTTGCAGCTGGCAAAAGAACTGCGGGCGGAACACATGTGCACCAAGCCCGGTCCAGTAGTAGCTCCACTGGCAGAGCCGCAACAAAGCCACCAAAGACGGCAGTGTCAGGTGAACAGCCACTGCCAGCAGAACAAAACAAAGGTGTCCTGTAAAGGATGCGCGCGACCTGTGTGTGGGAAGTGCACCGTAAGGGTGGAGAGCTTTTGCGCCAGCTGTGTGCCACAGACTTAGATTTGTTGTCTTGTTTGTAACGTTCATACGTTTATGTACATATAGATTTGTATTATTATTATTATTATTATCATTGTTGTTGTTATTATCATTATTATTATATGGCCTGATATTTTATTGTATTACATTGTATATAATTGTATTATTAATAACAATATTAAGTTGTTGTTATATTAAAAATATGGTTATTATTATTACTATTCCCCCATTGTTTCTGAGTTTCTCTTTTATTGTGCATATGTTTATTAAAATACAAACTACTGCCTGCAATGAGGTAAGTTACACATTTCAAATAAGTGTAGGCTTATTGTATTTTAGCATTGTGCGGCAAATTCGTCCATTTGGACGCGAAACACGCAGCAGCAAATAAATAAATATATAATATATATATATATCCATAACGGCATCAGGTGCACTTATTATTATTTATTATTATAATATATATATTATAATTTTAATTTTGCTTTGTGCTTTGACTGATACCCCCTCCTCCCCCGCAGCCGCATTCTCTTTGATCCTTGTCTCATTTCTCTCCTTTTCCTAGTAATCTTGTGTTTAACTGTTGAACGAGTAGCTTGTACACTAAACAATGACTGGTATTGATTGCCTGACTATGTGACAGTAAGTTGTTTCCCATGTCCCCATACACCTGAAGGGTTAAAACAACACAAACAATGAAATTACATATAGCGGTCTGGCGGACCGCTAGCGGCGGTTAAAGGGAGTGTTTGAATGTTGGCGGTCCTAGTGTTAATATGCTTGGTGTTTGAGTTGTGTTTGGTGTGTGTAAAAATGACGTGCTTGTAGCGGAGTTTGTGATGTGCAGTATGACTGTATTGCTACATAATTAGGGGATCATCCCTATGTTCCCCGCTTTGTATGTGACCGGGGAACATAGGGATGATCCCGTCTACAGTTAACCAGTTAGCTGAGTTAGCCGCCGAGTTAGCAGGTAAGTTAGCCGCCGAGTTAGCAGCCGAGCTAGCAGCTGAATTAGCAGCCGAGTTAGCCGGGAACATAGGACCCGGGGAACATAGGTTCGCTCCCCAGGTTTAACTGCTACTCCCACTGGCGTTACAATGTAATGTACCTCGGTGGTTTCAAGTCAGTTACAGCGAGGGTATGTTCACTTCCTAATAAAAGCACCAACTTTATCGTTATGGTTTTCTTAATAATAAAAGGCAACGGGTGTTTTATTTTGTGAAAATGACCGGAAGTGCGTTACTCTCTACGTGGCTCCGAATTCGCAGGAACAAAACTTTAAGCAGATGTTATTTGGACAAATTAGCGTCACATTGTGGATCTAAAGGGCTACTTTGTCACCTAAAAAGGTTAGACATGTGGATAAAGTGGTATATTTACAGAGTTAGAGCTAAAATAAAATCCGGCACCGGACCTGGCAACCCGACTGCTGGAATTACTTTTTGGTTGTTGCCTACGATCTCGAGACATTAGATGCCGTTGTTCTGCTCATTCTACATATTCTACCTTTAATGAAACCATATGATATATTAAATCATCTCTTTTCTTTCAGGCTAAGCATGCTGATTCACTTCTTACCAGGGTAAATCACCATGGTAACTTATGCTGAACGGCTAACCTGCTCCGGAGCACGTTATGTTCTGGAGAGCAAGAGTTTTTAGGGAGACGCAAACCTTTAGATGTCCCGGTGACATCCTATACAAAAGGTACAGATCAGATTTTCAAGCGACATTAACTTAGTTTAATATTCAACATTCAAAATACAAACCTATTATGCGCTTCAACCATTTGAGTGAATGATGTCAAACCAACTGTATGACATTCAGATTAAGATCCCCCATGTGCTACAACTTTTCTTTTTCAAATATATCTTTTCGTCAGTTTTTTACATATACAATAAATAAATAACCTTACCACCACTCCAGTTTCAGAACTTGTGTCAGGAAAAAAAAGTCTCAATAACAACATCTTAAGAGGTGGCGGAGTTTAGCTCAGTGGGAGGAGCGCCCGCCACATGTGTTGAGGCTGTAGTCCTAGCTGCAGGCGACCCCGGTTCGAATCCCGCACGAGTGGTCCTCTTCTGCGTGTCATTACCCCCCTCTCCTCCTGTTTCCTGTCTATGTCTACTAACCTGTCAATTTAAGGCAAAAAGCCCAAAAATATATACTTTAAATAAAAAAAATAAAAACATCTTGAGAGTAATCACTGCAAAAGTGCAGAATTTTATTCATATTTTTTAATTGTAAAAATTTAACAAAATATATATTTAAAAAAGAATCCTTGTGGCACATGAGGGATATTAGTCTGTATGTTATACAGCTGGTTTGACATCATTCACTCAAATAGTTGAAGCATAATAGGTTTGTATTTTGAATGTCAAATAAATGTTGAATATTAAACTAACTTAATGTCGGCAATTTTCTGCCAGCATTCCTTCCTGGCTTTTGCTGCAGCATCAGAGTTGCTTTTGGCCTGGATGATGTGTTTGAATTCTTCATATTTTTGAATAATAATTGTCTGCTCCTCCATGGTAAAGTAGTCTGCTCTGCAGGGTTTCTCCATGTTTGTGATTGGTCAGACGCTGCAAACACCTCCCCTTTATATGAGCGCGCAGTGATCCAGATTGGAAAACCCTGGGTTCAATTACCGGGTTGATAACCAGTTTCGTAGTACCATTTATCAGGATTGCGAATGTCTGGGTAAATTAACCCAGGTAATGGAGAGATATCCCGGGTATGTTAATACAGCTTCGTAGTACAGGCCTCTGGTTAGTTTGCCAGCATGAGTTGCCGTGGTAACTGAGCTTGAACTATGCTGAGTTTGCTTTATGGAACCAAATTTGCTGGAAAATGAGCCAGAATAAAGAAATAAACCTGGATCGTTTGGTATTCCTGCTTTATGGAACAAGGCCCTGGATTACTAATCTTGATGGCATCATTTAGGCCTCCAGCACCACTGTAAAGAATCTAGGAGTTATATTTGATCAGGATTTGTCCTTCAATCCACACACAAACAAATTTCAAGGACTGCCTTTTTCATCTGTTCATAAGTACAGTACAGTCCAATCTGTGTAATATTGCAAAAATCAGATATCTGTCTGTCTCAAAATGATGCTGAAAAACTAGTCCATGCATTTGTTACTTCTAGGCTGGATTATTGTAATTTATTATTATCAGGCTGTCCTAACAAGTCTCTAAAGACTCTCCAGCTGGTCCAGAATGCAGCTGCTCGTGTTCTGACAAAAACTAGAAAGAGAGATCATATTACTCCCATTTTAGCTTCACTGCATTGGCTTCCTGTAAAATCCAGATTAGAATTTAAAATCCTTCTCACCTTCAAAGCTCTTAATGATCAGGCTCCATCATATCTTAAAGAGTTTATAGAACCTTATGTACCTACCAGAACACTGCGCTCCCAGCATGCAGGCTTACTTGTGGTTCCTAGTATCTCTAAAAGAATGGTTATCAGGCTCCTCTCCGGTACAACCATCTTCCAGATTTGGTCCGGGGGCAGACACCGTCTCTACATTTAAGAGTAGGCTTAAAACTGTCCTTTTTGATAAAGCTTATAGTTAGGGCCAGCCAGGCTTGTCCTGGACCAGCTCCTAGTTTATGCTGCTATAGGCAGACTGCCGCAAGAGGTCTTAGCTGCAGGCTCCACTCTCAGGACAGGAAATGCACGGGACACGTTTCAAAATAAAATTGCGAATGCACTTCCGGTTGAATCGCTTTCCTCACAAAAGCATGAATTAGTAAAAATATGACGTAAAATCTATCAATTGCTATAGTATATATTGTTTTAATTTATATAGTAAACTTTTGTCTTGTTTGACATTTTTGTTCTGTGTACCTTTTATGTTGCACTTGAGCCCCAACATGGGCATTTTGATTTATTCTGTCCAAATCTAGGACAAAAAGCCATCTGTATTAATTGAAAGAAAAAAACATTTTGATTTGTTAATTTGTTATTCTGTATTCTTATTCTTAACCACCATAAATTTCATGTTTGGTTCTATGTCTATGCTAATTATGTTCTTGTGCTGCTGGAACACCTAAGTACCACTAGATACAACCCTAACTCTTGATATCTACAGTATAATCCAAGTGAATTATTAAGTGATCAAAGAGAAAAACATAAAAACACACCAAGTCACAACATGATCAAATGTTCTGTAGCCCTTTATTCTCGAACACAAGTCACTCATCTGTGTGACATTCACAATAGGCCAAATTATTTCTTTTGTCCATTATTTCCTCATGTCCTCAGTGCTATAAAATGTGAATTTGAAGGGCTCCGGGATTGATTCCTTCTCATGGTCATCCAGTTGATCTTTCCACACCCTCCCATACTGCAGAGCAGCCTCAGCCTGGTGCTTCCTCCCCCATGTACAGAACATCAGGCAGAGAACAGTTGTTTGTTGGCCTCTGCTGCACCAACAGTATCTGACCAATAGATACTGTGAAAAAGCTTACCCCTTCCACTGGTGTGTCCACATTGGCAGGTGTGACTAAGACCTCAGCCTGCTGCTCTTCATCCTGAAAATATATAGATAAGCAAAATGATCAGTTGGCGGCAGATCTTCTTATCTAAGAGTAAGTCCAGAAAATGTTTATATTAGACAATGACAAACAAGTCACATGAATTGTGTGACGTGTGTATCTTTAATCTAAAATGCAATGGCATTACTTTGTGGACCTCCAAATGCCGCTGAAGTCTGGCTTGGTTTAAACATGCCTTTGGGGCAAAGGGGGCAGTGAAACTGACTGCAGCACACTGTGCAGCATTCCACTGCAGGCTTTCCATCACATGGAATGATTGAATGATGCATCTAAAAAGGATATAAAATGCATCATGTGTTTAAATTATAGTACATGAACTTCAATTCAAATTAATGTATACAGCCTGCAAACTTAGATTGTCTTTGCTTACAGGTAAAATGGCCACTTGCACCAGGTAGTGTAAATGAGGCCTTACTTCTGTAGAAGAATTAATAATGACTACGAAAATGCTGCACGCCGGGTTAATGTTCAGCATTCAAAAATGTACTTAAGTGACAGTGGCTTGTTACGACTGGCTCCATGGCCACAACAAATAATCACAATCAATAATGAGATGCTCAAAAGGCTGAGTTATAGCTGGTATTGGGTACAAAGGGGCAGGTTTAAGGGTCTGATTAGGTTTGCTAGTAAATTGGCATGTATGACATGACTTAATGTAGACTGACACATCTTTTTTTCAATCAGGGCCAAAAGAAATACCTCAAGATGCGGTCATATGTCTTTCTGACACCCAAATGACCATATTCATTGTGGGAAATCTTCAGCACCAAACTGCGCAACCTGAAAGGCACAACAACTTGGTAAATAGGATCAACAACAAAATTTTCCCACTGGAGGCACCCACTTCCTCATCAACACCCCTTTTTCAACAAAATAACACTGAGCATGATTTTTCACTTCAACCACAGGACAAGCCTTCCCCAGCAAAGCCTTGAGAGAACCATCAGCCTGCTGCTCTTCCACCAACTCACTGCAGGAGACAGACCAAGTAACATCAGGACATGTCAAATCACACTGCGGTGTGATGTCGCCCTCTTCCACAGAACCTCCAGCAGTCTGCACACGACAGGCGAAAATGACTCGTCGCTCACAGACGCCATTTGTTTTACAGTGCTCAAAACCTTTATTTTAAAACAGATGCACCTTCAGATTCGCCCTCACTGCCTCCTTAACCCGTCTGTCACCCACATCAACTTTATAATGGTCGACTAACTTCAGTAACTGATCCCTTGAACACTCGTCCAAAAGCTGCTCAGACGGTCTCTCCAAAAATGTTTTAACAACTTCATCCATATCCATAAGAACAGAAAAAAAAATACAAAGGGCTAAACCCAATCAATGGCTTACAGCCTCAGTTTGGAGTTTCTCCGCTAGCTACCTGCCTAGCGAAAACCTAACTAGGATAACTCACCCCTAGTCTTCATGAGGTGTAGTGGCGGGTACTTGTGCACCTAGAGCCCGCTGGCCTGAAAGTAGCAACCAGTAAACTGGCCACCACCTCAAAACCACAGGCAGTGCTCCCGAGCAAAATTGAGGAAAAACGGAAAGGGATGCCCTCAACCCCCCCCATGACGAATCCCAAAGGGAAAACGCCGCTAAACCTACCAGGAAAAACTCCAAAACCATGCAAACACTTTAACCAACACACACCTTCCTCCGCTCCAGCAAGGACCCATTACGCATGAATGAAAACGGCCCAACACACACACGTGCCTCAAGGCTCCACCCCTCCTCAAGGGCAAAACAAACACCATAAATGAAAACACACGTCACCATCCACTAAGGAATCCCCAAGGGAACCCCGCATCACTGACGTCACTTACTGCACAAGCTCAATTAACCTACTTCACTGACTGCCACACGCTGCCAATTACCCAAACTCAGACGCCAAATTTATGCACCGACACAGACCAAATGCGGTCACAATACAAACGCCTAAGACAAACTAAAGTAGGCTAACCTACTTTAGAAGACATCCACAACGATCGGACGAGCCCCCAACTTTGTTACGACTGGCTCCATGGCCGCAACAAAACACGGATAACCGGCGTGTGATTTAGACCAAAGCAGCTCAGTTTATTTACAGCAGCACAAATTAAATGTACAATGGAGTGTGGAAGTGTATGTCAGTGGTGTAAGAGGGTGCTTGTAGGTGGTGTCAAATGTGTCACACGTGTTGTCTGGTGCAAAACAAAAAGGTACAACAGCAGCCGTGTGTCAATCCTGAGGGGGAGAGAGCGAGGACTTGAGCCAGCCGGCTTAAATCAGCTGCAGAGCCAGGCACAGGTGCTCCCAATCAGCCATTCCCTGCAACCTGCAACACACAGCCACACCCACTAAACACAGGACACAGCCACACCCACTACACACGGGACACAGCCAAGGGCTGAGGGCCGTAACAGGCTATAACAAGACACTTAAGTAATCTAGTATGTTATGTTAGAAGCAAAATATACTCAAGTATCAAAAACAAAAGTACTGATGGTACAAAAGCATGCTATTTCTCAGTCATTTCAGTTACAAGTTATTGTGTTTATATACTGTAGTATACAACAGAGGTGGAAAAATAAAAATGTGCCAAGCAGTCCTGCCACATTTTGATTTCACTTGTGCACTTAAACAGGAGCTAGTCGACCTCTGGCAAAACATCATGGTTTGTTGCATCGTGTTGGTAGCTTGGCTGTCTCGCATATCATGTTTGTGAGTTCAGAAAGACACGTTTTCAACTTTGTGACGATGCCCAGCTATCCAATGACTTCTATAACGTTACTATTTTTTTACGGCACCTATATTGATGAAGAACACAAGAAACCATGTATTTACTTTCTGTGGATAAGCAAAATCAGCAACTCACCGCTAATCTGGACATATACTGACTCGCTGGTCTCCCTCGAGTTAAAAGGCAGATGAAATGGACATTTAAACGCCCATTTAAACATTTAAACGCCCCCCAAAAACCAACCTTGGTCAACCTTGATTGTCTTGTCAACCTTGGTCATCAACCTTGGTCATCTTGTCAACCTTGGTCAGCCTTGTGAACCTTGGTCATCCCCAATATCGCCCATCTCCTCCCTGGGCTACATCCCTTCCACACACACCCCCAACACTTTCATGCCCCTGGTTCCCCATATGGACCTCCACTAACCTCTCCCTCCATCCTCACCTGCTTACCCACACTTAAGCACTCTTGCCTGGGATACACTCTCTGCCACACACCCCCCAAAACTGCCCCTGGTACCCTATCTTCCACCAGCCATGAGGACTTTGTAATTTTTACACACTGTCAGGACCTGCAGCCTCTCCCTCCATCCTCACCTCCGTACCCACACTTAAGCACTTTTCTCTGGGCAACACTTACTTCCACATACACACAATAGATTGCAGCAAACCCTGACCCAGAATCAGGTCGTCTGCAAGTGATTTAGCACCAGGTTCTCCACAAACATGCGGTGCGAGATAGGAGAGGGGCGACCATCATTCGGCCACACCCCAGCCCTGTCACAAACGTTCTACTCACCGACCGATGCCGGCTACCCGGGACCAACCGAAGATCCGCGGCGCTATGGTATCATTACGTCTAGGCGGGATTCTGACTTAGAGGCGTTCAGTCATAATCCCACAGATGGTAGCTTCGCACCATTGGCTCCTCAGCCAAGCACATACACCAAATGTCTGAACCTGCGGTTCCTCTCGTACTGAGCAGGATTACTATTGCAACAACATATATTGGGGATGGCCAAGGTTCCATTACAGCATATTTGACCTCAAAACTAAATACAAAGTAAAAGAAGTCTGATAATAAAAAAAAATATTAATAATGAAAAGAATAGCTGAGTAGTTATTCACTAAACAACTATTTTTGCAATATCTAAGCAGTTTCTTCACATTACATCTCAAATCTGAATATGCCATCGGATTGCTCATGTAGGAAAACCTACAAAAGCACATTTAATTCATGTTTTTACCTTGTTTAGTCAAAAAGATACACTGAAAAATAGATTTCAGCCTGGCGGTGGTGGCCATGTTGGATTTCTCAAATTTTGAGGCATTTTGGGGCATTTTTGAGCTTCATTTACAGCAGATTTGGATTCAGCACCCCTTAATACCCCTAGAAATGTTGTATATTATAAATATTTGCAAAATGCCTCCACCACTGTAAATAAGCACATTTTCAGAAATTCTGCCTAGACTATCACAGTGGAGGCCTGCAGCTAGTTGCCTCTCGACTGCCGGGGGACTCCCATGATGTACTGAGCTCCTCTCTCCTTTGTCCTCCTCCCTCTCTTTATCTATCTATATCAATTTACATTCATGTACTATTAATGCATTTACTAACTTCGTCTTACAGGTAACCTGGGATTGTAGATGACTGGATGACCGATTTATGCTGTGGACCCACTATTCTCCCGTCCGGGACCTACTAACTTCAATGTTTTTTTTCCCCAATGTGCTTCAACCTCTGTGACCAAGAGAGTGCTGGCCTAGAAAATCGGGAACAAGTCAAAATATCATCCCATGTTCACTGTTAAATCCTCTACATTTATTTTCATTTAAAGTCGTATGTAAGAAATATATTCCAAGTAATCATAAAATGGCCCTGATATATCACCAGACATTAAGGAATCATGTTAATTTCAAACACTGATATCACTGACAGTAGTAGTCCAGCTAAGTGGCAGCCCACAAGTAATGTTTATGTTGTCTTATTTATTATTATTTATTCTGTGTTTTGGCCTGATGCACCACCCACCACCTATCTACCAATCAAATACGTCGTGACAATTTGAGAAACAAAACAAAACAAGGGTATGTATAGGAGATGCCTTTGAAACATGGAGATGGCTGAAAATGTATGGAGTCAGACAACTCTACACCACTGTCTCTGTCACAGAGGAGAGGAGCAGCTAACTCACTCTCTGTGTGTGTGTGTGTGTGTGTGTGTGTGTGTGTGTGTGACAATGACGCTCTCCTCTGCTCTCAGACAGTCTGTTCAATGCAGGGATACTACTACTTTATTCCGCCTCCCTGTTATTTATAATAGTTCAGGGTTAGACTGACTGTGGGTCGTGTTCTCACTTTGCATTGTGTATGTTGTGCTCGTCTCGTGTGTGTGCAGGATCACATCCAACAACTGGCAACCTGCGTGAATGTCAACTCTCGGATGAGGGGGCGAGGAGTGACAGCTCTCTCCAGTGTTTTGAACGTGGGCTGCAGTACCATTTCTAAACGCTTGGTTACATACTTCAACTTTAAATGAAAATCATTTTCACCAAATACTGTCCATATATCTGATTAAACACACCGTATCATAACTACAGAATATCTAAGTAGTGTGTACGAGGGCCCAAAACAACACTGTATATCGTTCAATGGCTGTATTGTTAATTAACTGATACACATTTAATGATTATACGACATAGAAAGATTATATAACATTACAAAGATTGCACCCTGTAACATTTCAATCTCCTCTCTCTGCAGGCTGAAACTGAAGCAACTGGCACACAGATTCTTCAATCTGGTATGTCTACAGAATATACTGTAATGTAAAACCTCTCAACTGTTTTCACTCTATATGTTAGAGTTGTACATACAATTTGGGGTGAATTTGGTTTTGCAATGGCTTGGAGGTACAAACTTTGTGCTATTGTGTTGGAAAAGAGGGCACAGCTGCTTGAACATTATCGTTTGCGTCATAGCAATTTCTCCTCAATCAGTCCCTTGCCTTGTCTCTGTGATGACTGTGTCTGCACTTTTCAGTCACTAAATGCATTAAAAATTCACGCTTACATAGTCAGACAGTTGTGCAAAGAGACGATCTGGTGGGATGTGTGCCTCTTCTCAGTCACATAAGAACACATTCAAAACAGCACGAGATGGTGGATTGTCCATTCAAAATTTGCCTCTACTGTACTAATATGTATTCTTCCTTCAATACTCAGAAAAACAGAAACTGACTGTCAACCAATTCAGAGCCAAGTTGAATCTGGTCCTTCCAGAGTGTAGTCTTCCTGAGTCTGGTTAACTGCAAGCTCAACTGAGAAACAACTTAGCTTCTTTGTTCTTGAAAATGCACAGCATTCTGCATGTATCAGAGATGGTGATACAAGACGTAGTTGAAAACTTGGCACAAATATTCACATTGTCCAAACCACTTGTGAGACAGTCTATCATCAAGGTTTTAGAAGAGCATAGTGAGTCTATAAATGATTCTCTCCTTAATGAAATCGTGGAAGCTGTCACTAATAGTAATGTTTTTGTCAGCGCTACTGCTGAAGGTGCAGAGCTGTCCTTCAAACTATGTTTAAAAATACAGATCTTCTTGACAAGATTTAAGAAGTTAAACCATCTCCACCTGGAATGTACATGTCTCATGAAGATGGAACATATTTCAAAGAAAATCCGTTGTCAGCAACAGGAGAGTTGAGGTTGTCGCTGATTTTGTATGTGGATGACATTAAACTTGTTAATCCTTTAGGCACAGCTAGAAAGATTGGTTGCTCGCCAATGTACCAAGTATGTATAGGTCCAGCCTTCATTTTATACAGCTAGCTCTGTTATGCAAAGTATCTGATTTGCAGAGTTGCGGTTATGAAAATGTTCTTTCACCTTTGTTGAAAGATTTGCATACTCTTGAGCAGGATGGCATTTTTCTTGAACCTGTCGGCCAGTGTATAAAGGGCACTGTTATGTGTGTTGCAGCTGACAAGTTGGCTGCCTTGCAGGCTTTGTGCAGTGTTTCAGACGAGACTATGTCTGCAGGTTTTGTGTCTGTACTGCAGACCAGAGACAGTCCAGCCAAGTTTCTGAATGAGAATTTAGCCTGAGCACGAGGAGGTGCTGTGATGTTCATGTGCATAATATTGCCCAAGGAGAAAGTGTGTCTCATTTTGGCATTAAGGGTGAATGCGTCATCAGTAAGACATTGCAGCATTTCCATCCCCTCTATGGTTTACCACCTTATAGACTTCACAACCTTTTTGAGGGTATTGTGCCAGAGAAAACTCGACTGAGGTTATTGCCTGTTATGGTAGGAAGTAAAGTTCCTGAAGGAGATGAAATATGGACTATATTGATGGACCTTAAAAAAACGTGCAGCTGGTGTTGTCCCCATATTTCACGGAGGATTCCATCCAGTTGTCAGGTCACAGAGACTGGTGGACATAAATGCAGGCAGGCAGACAGAATCAGTTCTCAATATGTATGTATTCAGTCCAAGGGTCCAAAATCCAGAACAGCAGAGGTTCCAACACAGGAGATGAAGA
The DNA here is from genome assembly GCF_027409825.1 of Scomber japonicus. Lineage (NCBI taxonomy): Eukaryota > Metazoa > Chordata > Actinopteri > Scombriformes > Scombridae > Scomber > Scomber japonicus. The sequence continues at coordinate 27,271,698 of NC_070598.1, forward strand.
CTCAGGGGAGACTCAGGGGAGACTCTCACACACGAAACACACGGCTGGGAAGCTGCTCGGGGAGACAAGACATTCTGGCACCGACACACAGGGAAGCACCGGTTAAATACACACACGAGGGAAGGGATAACGAGACACAGGTGAAACACATAAGGGCGGGGACAGGTAATCACACAGGGAACCGGAAGTGAGCACAAAGACTAGACTGTCAAAATAAAACAGGAAACAGACACACGACAGACCCTGACACCAGTACATGCAGACTAAAACAAGTGATCACAGACAGGGTCTTCAAGCAGTGTTCCCAGACTTTAAACTCCAACCTAAACATCATTACAGTATGTTGAGCATTACCCTGAACTGACAGTGCTTTGGGCCCCTTGTTAACCTATGGGCCATGAGGTTTGAGGGAAAAAATTGCTTTTTCAAAAGGGTGACATGACACACATAATTCATTTGATTATTTTTTCACATCTTTTTTTATTTAATAGTAAACATATATTAAGAACTTAAACACAGCATTTCCCCTACTTTTGTCTGGTTTACTTTTTATTCTTCTGTTGTTGTTGTTGTTGATGTTTTCTTTTTCTTTTTTTTTTAGATCTTTAAATTGATTCATGTAGGGCACCTCTGCCCTGGATCAAAATAGCATGGTTTGTCCGTGACAGCATGGGTCAGTGATATTGGTAGAGAAGTAAAAAGTTTAACTTGATATAAAGTTAGAGTTGATGAGAATAGAATAGTAGAATGAATGTAGTGCAGAGGATCCTGTTAGGATGGAGGCACAAGGACGTGTATGTGAGAGAGAGCGTATCTGTTGGTGTGTGTGTATTTTTGGGGGGTGGGGGTGGCTCTTATCTCAAATTAAATGGCTCCCCACTTCCTTGTAGAAAGGAAAATCAATTGTGACATTCTCCAGACAGTGTACACTGCATTTAATTAGCGGAGAGACACATGGGAGAAAGCCAAATTATCCCATAACTGAGGAGTAGACACTGGTTGGTTAGGCCAGGATGAGCAAGTGCAATGGGGGAGACAAAGGGAGAGCAAATGGGAGATCATAGGGAGGCAGCAGGGAGGTAAAGGGAGGAAAGTGAGGTGAGTAAGAGGTGAAGGAATGTGTGGGAGAAGAGAGGACAAGGCAAGAGAACGAAAGTGGAGACAATGAGGAGGGAATGGATGGGTAGGGGGCATGGTATCATATGGCTACTTTCCATTCATTTGGTAGTTTAGTCTAATTTCTCACTGCAGTTTTCAGTAATACTTGGCAGCAGCTATGCGGCTAATTGTGCCATTCACCATGATAGAGTAGTGAACTGATGCTTGTATTGAAAGAAGCTCTCACAACACTAATGTTATTAGGTGAAAGTAAACTCTATTTTCAAGCCTGAGAGGATGTGATTAAAAAAGTTTTCTCCCACAAGAATTTCTTTACTAAAAAGGCCAAGTCCTAAATATGCCCGAGGTCAACCAAATCAAAAACCTTGGTCAGATCAATGGAAATAGCACATGTCAGTTTATTATCATATATGATACGTCAGCATTTCTATATGGTAATTCATAATTAGATAGACATGTTAAAAGAACACAAAGAGGGTACATGAGAACATGGGGAGATCATTTTAGAAATTTGGTTTAATGCCGTCTATCCCTGGACCACTACTCACTTTCAGATAGTTAGTGGCATGATAGACCACGACACTCCTCTGAGAACCGTCACCTTATCATGGTGGAGGGATGTGACACTTAAGGGATGTGAGAAACTCGCCCAGAAGAGGCAGGACCGGGGCACATTTGGGATGTGCAATTACACCGCAATTCCAAATTGTGTAAAGGAATGAAAAACTTGTGATAACTCTTCATGGTCTTCAACTTCAACTTCAACTTTATTTATATAGCACCACAAATGCAACATGGTTGATCCAAGGTACTTTACGCAAAGGAAGAACACACCAAAAAATAGAAAACACAATAAAAAAGAAATCAGAAATAAAAATACATGGTCATAAAATCAAATTTGCTGTGCAAAAGAAATTCAAAACAAATTATGCAATTATCTTAAATCAATAATAAGGAACAAAGTTAAAAACTATTTACATGGACCTGCCCTGGATAAACTAGACAACTAGGGGGACCAGATGTTGTACTTGCGGTTGTTGCTTCTGCTGCCGCCGCCATCTCCGCTGCCAGATCTGTTTTTATATCTCTTAGTTCTGGTGGCTTCATGTGGTCCCCTCGGTATCTTGGGTCTTTGCGCATCATCCTCTGGGTGGCAATGATAATAATCTTCGTTTTTTTGGTTTTTTTTTATAACTTTTTTTAAATAACATAATAACATGAGTAGTATTTGAAATATTTGTTATAATAATAAATAAATTATATAATATTATAATAACTAAAAAATAATAAAACTCTGTACTGTAATGGCAATTCTTATTATTCATCTTCTCAGTTAAAATGAGTAACTATGTCATATGATTAGGTGTGTATGTGTGTGTGTGTCATAATCGGATGACCATGGCACTATTTATGTGTACATCTTGGATAATATACTATGATGTACACTCATAGTAGCAGGTTATGACATACATAGTTCATGTAACATAAATAGTGCCAAATGTATATTGTATAATCTGACAACTTCTCCTCCTCTGGGCTCATTCTTGCCATCTCACACTTGAGACAGCAAAGAGTCCATCTCCAGGTGACCGAATAAACTCTCAGAAAGACAACAAACAACTTTGTGCTCTTTAATAGAAAATTTCCAGAACAGTACTTGAATAGGAGTAATAAGATCCCTCTTTTTTGATTTTGTGAGAACTTTGAATGAGTTGGGGACGGGATAAACTGGACAGTGGGATACCAAAGTATAATGAATTACAGTAATCAAGGTGGGATGATATAAAGGCATGAATGACTTTCTCCAGGTTGGCAGTGCAAAGAAATGATGGATCTGTGAAATGGATCTATTATAATACATCCATGGTGTGTATTATAATACCCCAGGTTGAATTTGCCCGGAATTGTCCTTGAAGATCGGGTATCCAATAGGAGACCTGTGTGCCGTCACATGAGGAGCAAAAATCCAATAGGAGACCTCTCTGCGGTCACATGATTGGTCAAAGATCATCGATTTATATCACGATGGTTGCGCTGTTGCTGTTTATGAATACTATACTCTTGGAAAATCGCCCGTAAATCCCAATAAATAATGCACAGATGACCATTTACACATTTTACACAAGTTGAGACCAGTAAATGGACCTGTGTTGAAAGAGAACCTGTGTTTACTGTAAGAAACGTGACAGAAATGTCTGTGAAGCTCGTGTGAATGTCAGGGCTCACACACAAACACAGAGTTTTCATGCCACACATACCAGGCGAGTCCTTTTTGCAATTAATTTTCAATTTAAACTATATGCCTATACTGTCTTTTATTCTACAGATCCATGATGGCACAGAAATTGTCAGAGATCACAACTTTCTTGAGAGGTAGAAGTGTCCCAGAGGAAACTGTCAACTTGATTGAAGAGCAAAAGGTACTGAATGTAGTGATTTTTTTTTCTTGGTGGCTCTAGCACCCATTTGTCAAATATGCTGAATCATAACTTAAGTATTTTTTCACAACAATTGATTAATGCCTTGTATTTTGCTTTTTACTTTGCATATTTAAGGTTTATTGTTCTTTTGCATGTGAAGTTGATAATCTTCTCTCTGTCCTATCCCTAGATTGACAGAGAGGTCATTCTGCTCATGGAAGATGTTCAACTGGCCCAATATCTTCCATCGTATGGAGACAGAGTTGCTCTGTTCAATTTTTGCAAGCTTAACACAAATTCATCAAAGTGAAAACAGGGTCTTTTTGAGAAAGTAAGAGAGAAACAGAAAGGAAAACCACAGAGGCGAAGAGGAGCCAGAAACATCACATAAAGCAAGAGGTAGACCAAAACAGTCCATGAGAAACATTGAAATAGGATGGATTCACACTGACAATGAAGTGACAAAGCAGGTCAGAGCAAAACTAGGTGGAGAGACAAGAAAGGTACCAATTGACATTCGGTCAGGTTATGATGAGATTCTGAAACAAGGAAAGGCCCTGTTCTTTCCAGAGGGCACATCTAGCAAAGGTCAAGAATCTGACTTTGAATTTGATGTTTGGGACTTCAAGCAAAATCCTCTTCCCAAAGATGTTTTAATTGAAAGCATTTACAGCACAGTAAAACTCCCAATTTTGCGCTTCTACTTAGCAACTCAACCAAGAGTATTGCTGAGTGAGGAGTCTGATGATGAGCTGAGTTTTGCCAGTAATGCTATTGATGTGTCTGAGTGTGCTGTAGTGCCAGCTGATGAAGGGTCAACACTGGAGTTAACAAGGGACAGAAATCAGTTGGGGTTTATAAATGAACCTCAAAGCTCCCTTGAGGTGTTCTTTATCTCTGAGTCACCAATAACCAGAGAAAATCCAACAAGTTCAAGTCATGTTGCAAGCACACTTGTAAACATAATCACTGATCCCATCACTCTAGTGGATGCCAACTATGCTGTTTTAGAAGATGTTTCAGAAGTGAGAGAGGTAGATACCTCTGACCCTGAAATCATATCTGGTGCACAACTAATGATGAGTCTCTCAGTGACACACTGCTCTACCAACCTGATGAGTTTCCCCCAAGCCCTCTTCATACTTTGCCTGAAATGACCTTGGTCTTACACCACACAAACAGCTTCAGTGAAATGATAGAGGCATTCTCTGACCCTGAGATCATGAACAAAACCTCGAAAGTAAAACATTTACTTCCTGACAACTCAGTGGAAAAAGGCAGCGGTTCTGGCGTAGTCAGAGACAGCTTCAGTAGCTTCTGAGAAGAGTTTTATGAACGGTGCACCCTTGGAACAACTTTGAAAGTGCATTTTCTTAGGCATGATTTCAGTGCAGCTACATGGAGAGCAATTGGACGAATTCTTCTGAAAGGATTCCAAGATTACCAATACTTGCCCATCAAGCTAGCCCCACCTTTTGTAGAGGAAATGCTTTTTGGGGAAGTTCACAGTGATTCGAAGACAAGTTTTCTTCAGTTTGTGAGCTGCCAAGAGCAGGATGTCCTAAGACAGTCTCTAGATGATTTTTCATCTGTTGATGTTGATGACCTTCTCAAAGTGCTGACCACCTATGAATGTAGAAAGAAGGTCTCTGCTGCTACCCTGCCAGACATCGTAGATGAGATCTCTCACAAGGAACTTGTACAGATACCCAAGTTTGTGATTGACTGCTGGAGGGAGATCACACAGCCACAGTTGCATCTGAACCTTGCAGAACTGACCAAAATGTACAGTGACCTCAAACCAACGCCAAGGAAAGTGGTTAGGATACTGAACTTTCCTACAGGGATGACACAGAAGGAAGCAGAGGTCTCCCAGCACCTAAAAAAGATACATCAGAGAGCTTAATGAGGAAAAGCTGGGAAGATTTTTAAGGTTTTGTACTGGCTGATTTGTTGGTGTCTGGTCATATCAAGGTGGAGTTTGCTGTTCAGAGCAGTTTCACACGACGGCCCATTGCTAATACATGTGGAATGGTCTTGAAACTGTCAGCTATGACAGCTATGATCATTTTCCTGACTTCCGCAGCGAATTTAATTCCATTCTAGAGAGCAACATCTGGATAATGGATATTGTGTAGGCAGGACATGTGGCGTCAAATATTACTGCTGACTTTTTACTCTAAAATGTTGTTACACTGTTCACTACCTCCATACACAAGGTACAAACACATGCAGTCATCAGCACAGATGTTTAATACAAACATATTAAATGCACACATCTTATCTCAGAAAAGGGCATTTCTAACAGAATGTTCAAATGTATCTCTGTTACAGAAAAAATGTATTAATCGGTTGGGATCAAACTAAGGTAACTGTTTAGAGAAAAAAATATTGATTGTGATCAAACTGAGGTAACTGTTAACAGAAAAAATGTGTTGATCGGTTGTGACAAACAGGTGATCAGATTGTTTACAGAAGTATGTTGATCTTGACAGGTTGCTTATTGTTTACAGAAAAATGTATTGATGTGTTTGCATCAAACCAAAGTTTTTATTGTTTATAAAAAGAAACTGTATTGATGTGTTTGCATCAAACTGAAGTTTTTATTGTTTACAGAAAATGTATTGATCTGTTGTGATCAAAGCAAGGTTATTTATTGTTTACAGAACATGTGTTGATCATTTGTGATCAAGTTGTCATGGATTACAAAAGTAAGCCAAAGACATTTCAGATCTTTGTATCAAGAGATTTTATTCTGACTGTTTACTTACTTGTGAAGTTATTAAAAGATATGTTTGACACAATTGTATTTAAGTCATTTTGATGAAAATAGGCATCTGCTGAACATTTCAAAAGTTAACTCATCAGTGATGGAATAGAACTGACTACCTAAACTAAGTTGCTGCACTTGTATATTGTGGTATACCTGCACTTTACATGAGTATTTCTATTTCACCACCATTCAGGTTTTATTTTACAATTCAGAGAAAAATATTGCATCACATGTAGACACTAGGCTACCGGTATTTGCATTATTATCACTCTTACAGAAAAAAACCTTTTAGCCATTTTGCTGATAACCAAACATTTGGAATGAACCTTTTATATCTACAGGGGTAGCAGGTCCCCCTTTATGGAGGACGCCATGTTTGTACAGTAGCATGATGTGCATAAAAATGCTTTAAAATAATAGCTGCACATCAGTACCTCAATTTGGACAGTGCTTGTTCATCTTTAGTACAACTGACATTTTAGATGAATGTGACAGGATGATGTGTTCAAAGAACACAAAGAACTCTTGTGAAGTCATGTCTAACAGTCCTAACACAAAAACAAAATGAACATTTATAGGTTTTCCAGTATTTAATTTCTTAATAGTGAATACAGTTCTGTGGCACTGTATGCATCCGTAGGAGGACTCCAAACATTTTCAGCCATTAGGAGAATGCAGAGCTCGAAAAGAGTCTCATCACAGGTGTACTGCCCTTTTGGGGTGCACTCCTCCTTGCAAACAGCAACCTCCTCAGGTAGTACATATTGGAGTTTGTCCTCTGCTGCATATAGCTGTGGCATGAGAATGGGTCGTCCTCTCTGCACACCATGGGCTGGTCTTGATCTTATCTGGTGTGTATTCCATATCCTGACAACCTCGTCAAGTTCATCCTGTAAATAAATAACGATTTAACATTAATTATAATATATATACTACTATATACAACCACTGTTGATCACAATGAAAATGCACTGTATTTTGAAGATTCCTTTGCTACAGCAGGAAATACACTGACAGGAATAATTAGGCCTATTACAGTTTTTGCCCATTGCTTGAACACTATAGACCCATGCTTAGACTAAAGTAACACAACTTGAAGCTTTTGTTACCATACCTCAAACACATGTACCCATACCTTAAACAAAAGCGCTGCTTTGCACTCTAGTTGCAATTCTGCAACACACTTACTCCATTATGCAACACACTTGTTCCTGCATACTACACTCTATTTCATACATAAGACACTTTGTTCAAAAATGAAATCTCAGGGTGCCATTTGGAAAACACATGTATCCAAAATACAAAACACATTGGGCAATTGCAACCACTCAAATACACACCTGAAGGCACTTACTTGCAAAATTGAACACCAATCAGCCAGCTACAAAAAGAACTTTGCAAGCATGGATGGAGGGAGAGCGAGAGGCGGAGGCGGAGGAGGAGGAGGAGGAGGAGGAGGAGGAGGAGGAGGAGGAGGAGGAGGTGGTGGTGGTGGTGGTGGTGGTGGTGGAGGTGGAGGAGGTGGAGGTGGAGGTATGTCTTCACCTCTCTACCTTCTACTCTACTCAGATGTATTTACTGTACTACAGTATATCACATGGGTATTGCAGGGTGCTAGTGCTCCTTTTGCAGCCAAAGTGGTAGATTTTGTGAAACATACCATTACTTATATTGAGATGTTTCAGTACAGTGGATGATACAGTACATACAGTAAAGTACTGTAAGAAAAAGAAGCAAACTGATGACAATTTGTGGTTGTATTTCTCTAGAACGACTAGAATACCTTCTGGGGGAGGACGCCAACGCCTGTTCACACAACAGCAGGAACTTGCCGTTGTGGACCTAGTGAGGGCAGACAATGCCATCCGTCTCCACCAGCTACGACAGAAAATACTTGCAGACAGGCAAGTGTTCAACAACATAAATCATGTGAGCATCACCACCATCAGACACATCTTGGGAAAACACAACATCACCATGAAGCAGGTCTACAGGGTCCCATTTGAGGTTTGAGGTTTGAAGTGGTATACTTGCCCCCTTACTCACCATTTTTAAACCCTATAGAGGAATTCTTTTCAGCTTGGAGATGGCGCAATCCATGGATGGTTTCGACATGCAAGGGGATATTTTCCCTGGTGCCTAGTGGGAGAAGACATTGCCCCAAAATGCCTCAAAATTTGAGAAATCCAACATGGCCACCACCGCCAGGCTGAAATCTATTTTTCAGTGTATCTTTTTGACTAAACAAGGTAAAAACATGAATTAAATGTGCTTTTGTAGGTTTTCCTATATGATTTCAGCCTGGCAGCGGCGGCCATGTTGGATTTCTCAATTTTGAGGCATTTTGGGGCATTTTTGAGCTTCATATCCAGCAGATTTGGATTCAGCCCCCCTTAATACCCCTATAAATGTTGTATGTTATAAATATTATTCACAAAATGCCTTCGGGGTTCTGATTTTGTGAAAACTGACCCTGTCTATTTTGTAACACTGAGATTCATAGCTCAAAACAAACCCACTTGCAATGTGCTGGTTGGTGTGGTGCTGTTGAGCTTGTGTCATTGCAGACCAGCATGGTGCAATTAACATTTTGGCACAGATGTAAATGCGTTAACAGTAATTTAGTTGGAACTCTTCCAACTTAGCTTTGGTTGGAGATCTACACACACAGCTGCAGATCCTGGTGGTGAGCTAATTAGCTTCTTTACCACATGATATGTGGATGCAGCACTGATTTTAAGGCACTATTAGATGCATAAAAAAATCCAATATCAATGTTAATGCAATGAAAACATCTCGATAGAATACAGTAGAATATAAAATACTATACCATGTAAACAACACCATCATAAAGTCACATAAATCTCATAAGATAGTTCATTACAAAACTATTGTGTGGGATTACATTGTCATTTACTTGTGTAATAGCAGATTCCAGTCTTTTGATTCTAGTGCATGACAGAAAAGCTATAATTCAGTGACATAAAATTGATTTTGAAACATCTTTGAATTTGTGTAAATAATCTTTAATCTGATCTGAAGAATTTCAAGACCTGTTGTCTCCTGCATAGAATAAGAAAGTTGGTTTTTTGGTCCATGAAATGTGAAGTTGAGTGACACAATGAGCTGAGCTGATCTTTCAGAGAGAGAGAGAGAGAGAGAGAGAGAGAGAGAGAGAGAGAGAGAGAGAGAGAGAGAGAGAGAGAGAGAGAGAGAGAGAGAGAGAGAGAGAGAGAGAGAGAGAGAGAGAGAGAGAGAGAGAGAGAGAGAGAGAGAGAGAGAGAGAGAGAGAGAGAGAGAGAGAGAGAGAGAGAGAGCTTTTGCTATCAAATGCCTGTTAAGCAAGATGAGTCTTTTTACATCCTGACAACAAATGAAGATATCAATGATATTAAAACAGACAAGCCCCCCCTTTAACCTACTTGGAACACTTTGCTTGCAGTTAATAGTCTGTTGTTGGAGATTTGATTGGCTGTGGGCCAAGTGGATCGTATCCAGTCCAAACAGTCCACAGTACCTGTCCCTTCTGATCACATCACACACTGCTATACCAGGCTAATTTAGAGAGAAGAATAAGTGCTGCTAAAAGAGGAAGATGTGAGTTTGCATGTGTGGCCACATTTAAGTACGTGTATTTTTTGCTTCTGGAACAGGTTGTGTTAGAGTGTGTAGAGTGTATGTTTATATGAAAGAAGGTCTCTCGCTTTGTGCAAAGCGATATGAAGTAGAATTTAAAAATGACATCTGGCTTACTGTGGTTATTTAATGTTTATTTTTTATTAGCGTTGGGGCTGGAGGAGCATTAGTTATTGCCAATAGTTAGTAATGATCAAAGGTAATCATTAATTGTTAAATTAATAAATTTTTTAATATAATTAATGGTCCCCTGGCCCATTTCAAGGTTGTTCTATATCTCTGAGCAGGCTGTTCTTATTCTGCTTGCTTTGTTTGTTTGTTTGTTTGTGCAGCAGAACCGAGTATGTGGGTTGCTCCCATGGAAAATGTGTCCAATCTTGTGGGATCAGCTCAGGTGTGCTGTTCTTGCTAGAGTGTGGCAAATGTTAATTTAAAGGGGAAATAAACAGGCTTTCCAACGGTATAACATTTATTGCCAAGAAGCATTGTTACAACAAAGAAATAATCTACCAAACACAAATTCCCTTACTTTTTGTGCTATGTATATATAAACATTCTAGCCAGATGCTTCTAACTTAACTTCAGCAAATGCTCCACCTAAACTCATCTTTTACCTTGATGTATGTCCCTATGTTACAAACATCAGCCATCAATATAATCCAGCATAGATCATCTGTGAAACAGACAGTGTTTCTTACCTGCTCCCTCAGGAGACACCAGCAATATCTCCTGAGGGAGCAGCAGCCATTGCACTCATTATTATGCTGTCCATCATTATTTCACGCTCCTCTCCCTTCATACCACGACCCCAAAGAAATATCAAGGCCAAAAGTCTGCAACTGAAAAAAATGGACCTGAAACTGAAAAAAAGATTTGATATGATATAAGAGTTGGATGAAAATAAAGAATTATTCAAAATAAAATAATTAGTTTTGTTTTTTAAAATAAACGGTTTTATTTTTCAAATTTCAAAATCAAAACTTGGACTTTCCGTTTCAAATCTCTTTTTCAAATGAGGGAGCTTACCATGATGTACTGATGCATCAGTTTATCATGATAAGGGGGGGTTAAACCAATCATTTTAAAAAATGAAGGAATATTCAAGGAATAACATACAAACTAACAGGGTCAAATACTAAACTCTATGGGACTCCACTGTTGAATAGAAGTGCATGATCAACTGTATCAAAGGCTGCACTCAAATCCAGCAAAATGAGAATAATGAGATTGTTAAGAAGAGGTACAATTTACTGGTTGAGACAGAATCATTTAGGATTTATTAGCCAAAGACCTAATATTTACATATTAGACACAGCCAACAGAATAGGTGTATTTACAGTTTGTATTCCTACAAAATTTAAATGTACGGAGACTGCAGCATATACTCAGAGTGATGACGTCTAATGGTAATACAAGACAGGAATAGGAAGAGGCTCCCTATGAGTGTGATCATTCCACAAGGAGCTGCTGTAAGTGAAGGGTGCAACAGTCTCTGTTGTGGGCATAGGGGAGGGAGAGAGTTCAAGTGGGCATGTATGTGAAGTAAATGGTCAATCACATGTTGAGTAGATAAAAAAGAGAGATAAAATCTGCTTTTATCAGCCAAGACTGCTGATGGGCAGTGTCATAGAATCCACATTCATAATTGTCAGACATGAATCCAGGAGTCCTCTAGGGTGTCATGGACATTAGCTCTGATATAGCAGTGCATGACTGGGACAGCCTTTAAAAGGGATGAATGTTTTTAGCTGGAGGAAGCAGCATTAGTTCGGCTCACAGCCATTTGTGTTTCTACTTACCCCTGTTTCTGTAAAATAAATGGGAATTCTGTTCAGGAGTAAAAAACATCACATAATCATATTATGTGGGTGTGTATTAGTTCCGGATACGCACACTTTATTTACTCTAATTCTTCCATATTTATCTCTTGTATCAATGTCTTTACAGAAGATTTAGTAGATTGGCATCAAATGCTTGTTTCATGTGTGTGAAGTGGATGCACTGTGACAGCTCTGTCACCTTCCTGCATCACCTGAAGGCATCTCTACCTGACCTTATCTCTTGAAGTACAGTGTTGTTTATTTGAATAAACAAAATATATTTTGGAGGCAACATAGTGCCACATTTGCAAACAATTCAATAATAACAGTTTTCAATTACATATATGACATCTAATATATTAGATACATTTTTTTGTCAGTATTGCTACTAAAAATAGATATGACCTTTTGTTTTTAGTAACTTTTTACAAATAAAGGAGCACTTTTTTAATTTTTTTTTTTTTTTTAGAAATACATACACTGCTGTGACAGTTCAATGTGATCACTGTCTATACTGCACACCTGTCATTCTAAAATGCTCCTTTTTTCAATTACTAAACTTGTTTTTCACCTAAAGTTGGTCAGGAAATCTGTTGGGGTATTATTACTTTATTATTTAATCATCTCGTTTTGGTGAACACCACCTCCTTTTTAGTTAGGATTAGTTAAATGAAGAATGAAGCACATCATTCATCCATCCATTCATCCATCTTCTTCCGCTTATCCGGGGTCGGGTCGCGGGGGCAGCAGCCTAAGCAGGGAAGCCCAGACTTCCCTCTCCCCAGCCACTTCGTCCAGCTCTTCCCGGGGGACCCCGAGGCGTTCCCAGGCCAGCCGAGAGACATAGTCTCTCCAGCGTGTCCTGGGTCTTCCCCGGGGTCTCCTACCGGTGGGACGTGCCCTGAACACCTCACCAGGGAGGCGTCCGGGAGGCATCCTGATTAGATGCCCGAACCACCTCATCTGGCTCCTCTCGACGTGGAGGAGCAGCGGGTCTACTCCGAGCTCCCTCCGGATGACTGAGCTTCTCACCCTATCTCTAAGGGAGAGCACAGTCACCCTACGGAGGAAGCTCATTTCGGCCGCTTGTACCCGCGATCTTGTTCTTTCGGTCACTACCCAAAGCTCATGACCATAGGTGAGGGTAGGAACGAAGATTGACTGGTAAATCCAGAGCTTTGCCTTTCGGCTCAGCTCTCTCTTCACCACGACGGATCTGTGCAGAGTCCGCATTACTGCAGACGCCGCACCGATCCGCCTGTCGATCTCCCGTTCCATCCTTCCCTCACTCGTGAACAAGAACTACTTGAACTCCTCCACTTGAGGCAGAATCTCTGGGGTGGTGGTCCCTCTTTTTAAGAAGGGGGACCGGAGGGTGTGTTCCAATTGCAGGGGAATCACACTCCTCAGCCTCCCTGGTAAGGTCTATTCGGGGGTGCTGGAGAGGAGGGTCCGTCGGATAGTCGAATCTCGGATTCAGGAGGAGCAGTGTGGTTTTCGTCCAGGCCGTGGAACAGTGGACCAGCTCTACACCCTCTGCAGGATCTTTGAGGGTGCATGGGAGTTTGCCCAACCAGTCCACATGTGTTTTGTGGACTTGGAGAAGGCAATCGACCGTGTCCCTCGGGGGATCCTGTGGGGGGTTCTCCGGGAGTATAGGGTATCAGACTCCCTGATAAGGGCCATCCTTTCCCTGTATGACCGGTGTCAGAGCCTGGTCCGCATTTCCGGCAATAAGTCGGACTTGTTTCCAGTGAGAGTTGGACTCCGCCAGGGCTGCCCTTTGTCACCGATCCTGTTCATAATTTTTATGGAGAGGATTTCTAGGTGCAGCCAGGGTGTAGAGGGGGTTCGGTTTGGTGACCTCAGGATTGGGTCACTGCTTTTTGCAGATGATGTGGTCCTGTTGGCTTCATCAGACCGTGACCTCCAACTCTCACTGGATCGGTTCGCAGCCGAGTGTGAAGCGGCCGGGATGAGAATCAGCACCTCCAAATCCGAGGCCATGGTCCTCAACCGGAAAAGGGTGGAGTGCACTCTTCGGGTCGGGGATGAGATTCATTCAAAAAACTAAATACATTTCAACATACTGTAGTTGTTTCATTACGGTAACATTTTGACTTATGTTATAATGTTATAAAATCTACTCATTACAATTAACTAAATAATCTGCATCCAGAGTGGTCTGTTAAATACTGTTGTGCATTTCAAATGATCCTTAATATGAAAGATGTTAAAAGCCACTGGCTTAATGCATAAGGAGAGGTGCTCAATCAGAGTTGGCTGCATGAGTGCTTCATTTGTTTGTGTTACAGCTTCTTTTATGCTTGCGAATGTCTACTAATTAGTAGTAATTTAGCTGAACTTCCTAACAGGACTAAATGTTGATCATTGCACATGATACTGAGTTTCTTCCTCACTGAAAAAAGTTTTTAGTTCAACCAACTTAAAAAATTTAGGGTAAGAGTTCACATCTATATTGTATAAGTTGAGCCAATGGAAAAAAACAACTTGTCTCAAACTGTATTTTCTATGTCCATAGAAATAGAAATTATTTGTTTCATCCAACTAAAAAGATATATATTCTATCAAACAAATATTTATCATTTAAGAAATACAACTAAATAGAAATTATTTGTTTCATCCAACTAAAAAGATATATATTCTGTCAGGATCCAGTCCAGTTTTCTTTCCTCCAGGGCTGGGCGGGGCCTTCTGGGAACTTCTGCAGCCACCCTCTTCTGCACACCTGAGATTCATCACCTCGTTTCCTGCTCTACAGCATTTATAAGCCGGTCTCTTCCTCCACTCATCGCCAGTTCGTTGTTTCACCCACAGTGGTAACGCTCACGGCTCTTTGATCCTGTATTTTAGTATACCTTGACCCCGTTTTGGATGTACCTTGCTTTTGACTTACCTGTTTTTGTTTTTCTCCTCTCTTCCCAGCCATTTGCCTGCCCTCAGCCTCGCCTCGCCCAGCCCTGTCATCTCCTGCTGCATTTTTGCTTCTGTTTTTGTTGCCTGAATAAACTTTCATCGGTTTCAGATCTGCATTGTGGGTCCAGTCTTTTTGTTCTGTTTAGTAAACTCCTGACATATTCTATCAAACAAATATTTATCATTTAAGAAATACAGCTGAACAGAAATTATTTGTTTAATCAAAAAATATACATCAATAATTCTCATGACACATTGATATCAATTAACTAATTGAATTTTATTACAATTATAAAACATCTGCATGGTTCTAATTAACAATTAACCAGTGTACAATCTCAAGACATTAACAGTGGGATGCCAAACCTGGCTGAAATGTAAAATCCAAGTCAGTCAGTCAAGTCTCAAGTCAGTCAGTGAAGTCTCAAGTCAAGTCTCAAGTCAAGTCAGTGGGTCAGGTCTCAAGTCAATTATAAAACATCTGCATGGTTCTAATTAACACTTAACCAGTGTACAATCTCAAGACATTAACAGTGGGATGCCAAACCTGGCTGAAATGTAAAATCCAAGTTAGTCAGTCAAGTCTCAAGTCAGTCAGTCAAGTCTCAAGTCAAGTCTCAAGTCAAGTCTCAAGTCAAGTCAGTGGGTCAAGTCTCAAGTCAAGTCTCAAGTCAGTCAGTCAGTCAAGTCTCAAGTCAGTCAGTCAAGTCTCAAGTCAAGTCTCAAGTCAAGTCAGTGGGTCAAGTCTCAAGTCAGTGGGTCAAGTCTCAAGTCAGTGGGTCAAGTTTCAAGTCAAGTCTCAAGTCAAGTCAGTGGGTCAAGTCTCAAGTCAAGTCAGTCAGTCAGTCAGTCAAGTCTCAAGTCAAGTCAGTCAGTCAAGTCTCAAGTCAGTCAACTCTCAAATTAGTCAGTCATGAAAAAAAGTGTTCCAAATTCTCTAGGGTCAGATTAGTATCTTGAAAGAGCTAGCAGCCCCATAGACCTTTGAAAACAACTGAAAAACATTTTATACTTAGCCAGCCAGAGGAGTGTCCTGTCAGTGTCACAGGGTCAACAAGGTAACAGTGTTATGCTTCTTGTCTGGTCAGCTCAATGTGAATCTACTACTTCAGATTGCCGAGCCATAACCAGTCACACCACATATGTATGCCAGCTAGTCAACTAAGCTCTCTTGTATAGCTGGTCATAAAGCTTCTTGACTTTGGTGGTCATGCCTTTCGGGTCCAGCTCCATGAGGACTTTCTGGATATATTCAAATGTTTGTTTCAATGTCTTGGGATATTCCATGTTGAGAACATAAAGGAGCCCCAGGAGAATGGCGACAGCATTTGCAACGGCAACTCGTTCACAACCTCTTGTCCCTCAAGTATAATGCCAATGTCTTTGGGTGCAGCTTGGAAGGAAGGGAGAAAAGACGGTAGAAAGGGAGAAAAGACGGAAGGAAGGGAGAAAGACGGTAGGAAGGGAGAAAAGACGGAAGGGAGAAAAGAAGGTAGGAAGGAAAGAAAGAAGGAAGAGAGAAAAGAAGGAAGGAAAGAAAGAAGGGAGAAAAGAAGGTAGGAAGGAAAGAAAGAAGGAAGGGAGAAAAGAAGGAAGGAAAGAAGGGAGAAAAGAAGGAAGGAAGAAAGGAGGAAGGAATGAAGAAAAAAAGAAGGGAGTAAAGAAGGAAAGAAATAAGGAAGGGAAAAAAGGAAAGAAGGATGGAAGGGAGGAAAGATGGAAGGAAGGAAGAGAAGGGAGGAGGGGAGAAAAGACGGAAAGAAGGAAGGAAGGAAAGGAGGAAGGAATGAAGAAAAAAGAAGGGAGTAAAGGAGGATGAAAAGAGGGAAGGAAAATAGGAAGGGAAGAATGAAGGAGAGAGGATGGCAGGAGGAAAGAAGGACAGAAGAATTGGGTCATTTTGACCCAAAGACAGCACAAGGGTTAAAGCACAGGGTTAGGGTTAATATACTTTTTAAACTTCTATAATATTCCAGAAATTCCATGACCCGTGGGAACCCTGGAATCATCACATTATGCAGTAGATGTGGATGGATCACTTTTAGAGTTTCTCCTGACTAATGTTTCAGATTTGATGAGTTTGAATAGAATGTACCCTGATTGTTGAAAATACAGTGCATTGGTAAACACTCATATCAAGTGGACAGCCTTAGCTAGCATTACAACACCTGTACAGTAATCTTGCCTTACCAGGAATTCTTGGATCAGATCCTCCACTGATTCTCTCATGTTGATGATGAGACATTTGAGAGCAATCCCCCTCCTTGTGCTGATATCGGTATCCTGCACGAAGACAGTGACAATGATTAATACTACTTGTTCAGTCCATCCATTCAATCAATGTGAGTTGATTGAGAGCTAGTGTGTGTGGTAGGTGATCAAATTGTTTATCAGGGTCATTCACTATCAAATCAAATAAGGTTGCTGCAGCACCATCTCAGATTTTGTTCCAACCTTGTCTATATCATGAATGGGTCCCAAAACCAAATAAAATGTGTGAAATATTTCAGATAAAATCCTGTTTCATATTTTTTCAGCCCTTGAAAACAAAGAATTGATTTTAAAATTTTACTTATTGTTTTTAAAGCTATGAACGGCTTAAACCCTCCTACATTGTTGACATGCTTACTGAGTACATACCAGACAGGCCACTGAGATCATCAAGTAAAGGTCTCCTCACTATACCCAGAATTCATTCTAAATCAACTCATGTTACCTTTAGTCATTATGGTCCTATATGGAATTCATTACCACATGAACTCAGATCTGCTGCAACAGTATCTTCTTTTAAAAGCTAACTAAACATTACTAAAAAAATATCTTTTTTCGCAAGCTTTTAGTTAACAGGTATAATCTTCATCAATCAATCGATCTTTATTTATATAGCACTTTTCATGCAAAAAATGCAAAATAAAGTGCTTCACAATAAAAACATAAAACAGGATTACGACAAATAAAGAAAACCCTTCCCTCCCACCACCACACACAGACCCACGCATACACATGCACAGCACATAGAAAATAGTCTAATAACATGGAAGGGCATTGTAGTATTATTACTGTTATCCCCTTCTAATAATGGTAATAATAAAAACAATAATAATAATACCTTCTTATCCTAGTCTCTTTATTGTAATACCTTCTTATTAAAATGACCCTCCAGAAAACTTCTATTTCTTTACTCCAATCAATATTTCAGAAGCTGAGACACACATTAGTAGATATAATAAGGGAAGACCCTCCTTATTCCTAAAGGTTAAACAATGCTTTTAACTATGAGTTACAAAACATCTGTACATACCTTTTCTACAACTGGAAGGAGCTTTGTCTTCTCCCGAGTTGCTCCACCCTTCTTTCTGACCACCTGAATCAGTTCGATGCACTTCTCGTCAAGTTTTTGCATGAACCTTGCTTCAAGGGGTATTGTGGTTACTCTGTGGAACTCTGCATTTATCTAGGGAATATACACATATATATATAGAGAGAGAGGAGATGGATAAATGACATGTGCCTCAGGCAAAAGCATGTGATTTAGCTTTACATACATTTGATTACATTTTGATCCATGTTATGAATAAAGCTAGTGTACCTCTTGGACTTCGAAGAGTGCTGGCCATCTCTCAATAATATCCTGCAAAGATGCTTTCTTGTTGACAATTTCTTGCCTCCGAAATGCGAACGTCTGAGGCATCTTCTCTCT
Source organism: Scomber japonicus (assembly GCF_027409825.1). Classification (NCBI taxonomy): domain Eukaryota; kingdom Metazoa; phylum Chordata; class Actinopteri; order Scombriformes; family Scombridae; genus Scomber; species Scomber japonicus. The sequence goes on from NC_070598.1 coordinate 27,290,103, forward strand.
TATTGTTTTGCCATTGTTCCTTTTCTTTACTTCAGTCAAAAGGGCTATTCTCTCTTGCTCCATGGACTCAGGGGTCTCGCCATGAGGTAGAGATGGGTAATAGTTAGACTCGGCTCTCCTGGGTTTTTTTATGTTCTTTGCTGGGTGGGCCTTGGTGGGGGATTTTCTTTTGACAGAATTTACAGTCAGTTCGTCAGATGATGAACTGCATGATTTCAGGTATGTGCGATAGTTATACATCTTCGTCTTGAGCCTCTGTTTCCATCCGTAACTGTGGTTGAAAGACCCAGGTTCTTTCAGACAGGGGTGTGTCTGTGTGAGCGCCTGTGCCACTTCACTTAAGTCTGCATCACTAGGATAGGATTTGTACGAATAGACTTTGTCAGCGAGTCTTTCAAGTATGTCGGAAATCATTTTAGAGCTGGGAGTCAGTCTAACCTGGTTTCTCTGATACTCTGCATTTCCAGCCTTAAGTTGAGATTCTGTGGAAAGTAGGGATGATGAACACCTTGGGCCACTGCTCCTTTCTCAAGGTGTCAGAGGAAGTGTCGCTTACAGGTAATGTATCATCTGAGCATGCAGATGAACAGAAACTTGCATCATCTTGGCTGTGAACATTGGCCTCATTCACAGAGAAGTCAACTGGCTCCAAGAATAATGTCACAGGGGGGGTTTGAATAACCTTCAAAGTGGCAAGATCCTTGAGTTCTGAAGTTTTAGTTAAGTTAACCCAAGTGCCAAAGTCATCATCATAGTACTGAAGTCGTATTTCATTAGTTAGACCACAAACTTTCTTTATTTCTTGGATGACTTCGTCAACAGAGCAAGGGATGCCATTCAGAAGCTCCAGCTTGATGTGACTGTCCTCTTCTAAAATCACCAGGAGCCGTGCGACACTCGCCATGTCTAGAGATCCTGCGAGTGGGAGGGAAAGAGAGGGAGAGATACTGTATGTTAGGTACCCTTTAAGCCCATGCCAAATTTTTGATAAATTAAAACAATAATAAACATTAGAAATTGGTATAACTAAATTATTGACACTTCAAATTAAGAGATAAGGCTTTCACTTCAACTAAAATGTTCTCATTTAAATGTCAGCAGTATATATTAAAAATGTCTGAAAAGTAATAGAAATGTCCCTTCAGGGTATATGCAGGAATCCTGAAGTTAATTTCAATACCTTTAAGACTTTTTAAAGACCATCTCAAAATATTTCAAGACCTCATCTCCACTTCAAGCTGTAATCAACAGCATGTCTTTAATTTATTTCTCTGTTTAATTATATTAAAAGATTAAGGAAATCCACTGTTTAGTAAGTTAAAGATAAATGTTTAAAAAAAAGACTTTCATGAGACTTTCCATCATCTTAAACCTCGAAAACTTCCTCCAGGACCTATAAAACTTCCTCTAAGACCCCTAAAATTTCCTCAAAACCTCTAAAGGATGCTAAATTAAACCAAAGGCAAGGTTTATTAAAATATAGCTTAGGTCACGGCAAGTCATAAAATTGTGATTAAGACTTTTTCATACTTTTTAAGGGCCTTAATTTTCCCAAAATTGATTGATCAACTTTTAATACTTTAAGACCCCACAGACACCCTGCCCGTAACAGGGACATTTACCCTAATTCAAAATTTATGTTAATTTGAGTGAAAAAAGAGATAAGAGATATTATTTCTTGCAAACCTTAAACGTGAATATATCGCTTCAGGGTGATAAGCCTCATTGACCCAACTGTGTAGTCTGCCAAAGGGTAAGGATCAGTCAGTTGAGATGGCTCAAGAACTTCTATCTCCTTTGTAGGCGAGATTTCAAGTTGATAGGCTCTGAAGTGTTCCAGGTACCAAGCACTTAGTTTCCTAACAATGAAGACCAACTCCTTTTCGAGAACCACCATCTGGATGATTTCAATAAATGCAGGCATTCCCTCAAGTGAACCATGAGCAAGGATCATTCCAAGTCTGTAGTTAAATCCATTATAGGTGACGTTTTCAGCCAAAGAAACTTCCTTCACATTTGGGTCCTTGTGTTTAACAGCCCGTGCAATATCATCTTTCAGGACATCAATGCTAACAGTTGAGAACTTTTTCACTTCCAGGGGAGGTTTAGGAAAGCCACAGGTGTAAAGCTGGTGTGCCATGGATAATTGGTGTCTCTGTGCCAAGGACAACAACACATTTTTAAAGCAGCTAGTGTGCCGCACGACTCTCTTAAAAAAGCTATGCTTTGCTTCGAATCGTAAAGTCCAAAGAGAAACTAATGGGCCAAATTGACGAATTAGCTGTGGATAATGTTCTAAGAAGTGATGCTTGGGAAGCAAGTTGGTGTCTGGGAAAACCTCCTTGAACCGTACTCTATGCTCAGAGATTTTGAAATTCAAATAAGCTATTGTTCGTCAGTATGCACTGGTGTGACAACAAGGTCCACAATGTCCTTTAAGTCAGTGAGGAGACTCCAGGCAGGTTCGTCAGCAGGCACTCTCTGCCCGAGGAGGAGTGGCAAAAACCTGATCAAACTCCAATTCTCGTGAGAATTGCCACCAACTGTTTTCCTAATTTTGTAGGTCAGTGGCACAGGATGGGGGCAATTGGCTTTATCAGTCCACTTGAAGGGGAAAGTTTTTATAGAGTTATTCAAAAAATCCAAAGTAAAGTACTTTGAGATGAGCACAGAGAGACACAGAGCTACTTCAACTGGAACAATTCCTTCAAATAAATCATGAACAATGTCAGGTGGGAAGCCAGTAGTGACATTAAAATGAGTAAGTTTTTCCGACAAAACACACCTCCTCTTTACACCAAAATAATGGGCCAATGATTCTTCCTCAAGGGTTTTAAGATGTTTTGCGTGACCCTCCTCTGTCCTCAAAAAGAATGCTTCACTCCCTACGTGCCTTGTTTGAATTTCTAATTTTGTAGCCGTACAAAACCTACAAACATATGCACCAGAAAAATTCTCCAAAAAACCAGCAATACTGTGGGCACCTAGGTTGTCAGCAACAACACATTGAATTGTTCCCGTAACACATTTCCCTAAATTGGGCACAAATATTCCATGTTGTTCCAAAATAAGGATATCACTAATCAAAGGTTCTAGAACTATGTCATATCCATACAACTTTACATCATCACTATTAATCAATGCAGCCAAGTAGATTGATGACAATGAAGAGTGAGAACCAGGTGGCAGATTGCCTAAAATCCAATATATGGCACAGATTTTATGTTTTTTGCGCGATGTGCCGAGGGGATTGCATACCTCAAAATCAACTATATAGAGAATTAAGGAAACTGCACACTGATCTGAGAAAAGAGTGTTTTCTTTAAAAATTGCACCATCCCAGAGACATCTGTATACCTGCTCACCTGTTCTCACTTGACACTGATTGAAGTTTCTCCTTCAAATTAACTGCACGGCTTAGGATAGTCTCACAATTCAAAACCTGCTGCAACGTTTTTAGTACAGGAATATATTGAAAAGACCTTCTGTTCTTTTGGTCAATTATATATTCTACTGGTTCCACTACACTAAACTTAGTTATATAATATTTGTTGCGCTTCCATGCAGTAGACAATGGGCCTTGTGTTCCAATAGCGAGTTGAATAGGATGTGATGTGCAGATTTCTGTGGCTAACTCTTGGACAAGTGATCCATCTACTTGACAATTGTGAGCCCCTAAAAACTGAGTGATAGTCTTCTGGGTGACCGGCACAGACACAGTTCCAATGAGATATTGCAGTTCCTCAAGGAGTAAATTTACAGCTGCACTTGACACCAGGTAACTATGTTCTAATTTCAATAAAACAGAGGCTAATTTTAGCTCAACATCTTTTGTCAAATCTCTAGGTTCTTCAAAAGTTGGTTCATCAAATAGTAAATCTTCACTCAACTCAGTGTCACTGTTATTCGAATCCAAAGCAGAGGGACTGATGATTGACCTATGAACTATTCCAGGTTTTAAATCTCCAACTGTACACACTTTGTGTTTTCTCCATTTGTGAGTGTGAAAACTTCCATATATGTTGGGTTTTTTAGCCAACATTCTTTTTTATTGTTTTCACAATATTACAAAAAAAAACAACAACAACAAAGAAATACAATTACATGTATTGAACAAACATCAACCCCCTACCCCCGGCCCTTACAGGATTTCAAATTCTTGGTTGGGAATCAGGTTAGTAAGTTCATTATATATAAGAAAAGATAAACAATATTAAAACAAACACATTTCTGTAATATTAAGTACTGCAAAGTGCTACTGTTCACATGTCCCCAGGCTCTTCCATCACATGAGACAAGTCTGTCCTCAATACATAGCAAATAAAGGGATCCCAGATCTGGTGGAAATGATGTTGTTGGTGTTTTATTGTATATGTAATTTTTTCTAAAGGGAAAGTTGAAGACAGTTCAGACAACCACCTCTTTACACTTGGGCTACTGGTATTTTTCCATGAGAAGGCTATTACTCTCTTTGCTATTAGAACACACAAGTCTACAAATATACGTTGATGTTTTTTAAACTTCAAATTATCTGGATATAGACCAAGTATGAACAAATGTGGGATTAAGGGTATTTGAATCTAAAAAATCTAAAATATTTTGAATGCATTGTTTTATTTCTTGACAGAATTTTTGTATTTCTGTACACTGCCAGATACAGTGGAAAAATGTACCTTTTTCCTTCTCACATTTAACACAAATATCAGGTATAGCGCTGTTATATTTGTGAAGTTTTTCTGGAGTGATATATGTTCGCATCAACCAGTTGTATTGTAGTAATTTCAGGCGAGCGTTAGTAGTTCTTGATTGTGCTTGAGAGCATGCTTCCCCCCACTTTTCTATTGGGACGTCCTCCTGTAGGTCTTCTCTCCATGCCCCAAGTCGTCCTGCTGATGTTTCTATACTGCCATCTACTAGGCATTTATAAATTTTGGATATTAAACCCCTTCCTGAGCAATCCATATCCATTAATTTTTCTACAATAGACCTTTCAGGGATACATAATGTTTGGTTTTGGTGTGTTCTAATGAAATTTCTCAACTGCAGGTATTTAAAAAAATGCTTACGGGGTATATTAAATTTATCTACTATTTCTCCAAATGACATCAGCACTTTTTGTGAGCTGTAAAGGTCTCCTATTTTTCCCAGTCCTTTAGTAGCCCAAGATTTAAACCCCCCGTCTGCTTTACCTGGAGGGAAAGAGTAATTACCCCATATTGGGCTGAAGATAGAGAGGGGGGGGGGTGTTTCTCTCAGATATTTTTTTACATGATGCCACACTACAATCATATTTTTCACAATAGGGTTTTTGTGTTCTTTTTGAGGATTTTAGTGCTTGCTGAGTACAGGTATACTGGGAGGGTTAGGGTTAGCTGTAGTTCTTCCATTCCTTTCCAGATAGGAACATCTCTTTCTGTGAAGTAAAACAACATTGTTCTTAATTGAGCCGCCCAATAGTACCAGAGAGGGCAGGGACATTTGAGTCCCCCTCTATCATAAGGTAAGTACAGTAGTGATAGTCGTGTCCGGGGACGTCTATTATTCCACAATAATTTAACAAACAGACTTTTGAGATGAGTGAACAGGTTACTTAGAGGAGGAAGTGGAAGATTTTGAAACAAATACAACAATTTGGGCATTATATTCATTTTAAGGACGTTTATTTTTCCTATTAGTGACATGGGTATGGGTGTCCACCTTTCCAGTAATTTTGAGATTTTTTGTAGTAGTGGTTCATAATTACTGGCTACAATATATTTAAGTTGTGGGACAATTTGAATGCCTAGATATGTAAAGCAATCCACAATTTTAAATTGAGTGGCTGTTCTAGGAGGACTTTTACTTTCTAACTGATTTAAGAACATTATTGATGATTTTGATTTGTTTAATTTATATCCTGAGATCTTTCCAAATACATTAAGGAGTTCTAATAATTCAGGAATGGATTTTTCCATCTTTTTAAGTAATATGATTACGTCATCTGCAAATAGAGCTAAACGGTGTTCTTATTGTCCAATTGATATTCCTGTTATATTTTGGTGTGATCTTATTGCTATTGCCAGTGGTTCTATAGCCATAATGAAAAGGAGAAGGGGATAGGGGATCTCCTTGTCTACATCCCCTTTGTATCTTAATGGTTTTGGATATATTACGGTTAGTCATGATTTCAGCATATGGTTCTATATATAGTAGTTTTATCCATTTATTAAAATTTTCTCCAAAGCCAAAACGTTTGAGGATTTCAAATAAATAAAGCCATTCTACTCTGTCAAAGGCTTTTTCAGCATCCAGTGACAGTAATGCTGCATCTGCTGCTCCTTTCTCTTCAAATAATATATTTAGAATTCTCCTAACATTATGGAAGCCTTGCCTACCTTGTACAAAGCCATTTTGATCTTTGTCAATAATATTCTGAATTATTTTCTCCAGTCTCCTAGCTATTATTTTACTCAAAATTTTTAAATCTACATTCAAAAGACTGATTGGCCTAAAGTTTTCACATTTGTTATTCGGTTTGCCCGGTTTTGGCAACAAAGTGATTAGTGCTCCCCTTAATGATGTTGGAAGGATTCCGTTTTGAAAGGATTCCTTAAACATTTCTAGTAATGCGGGCATCAGTCTATGCTTAAACATTTTATAAACCTCGATAGGGCGGCACGATAATGGCCAAAATGATTATCACGATTATTTTGAGCAATATTGATATCACGATAAATCATCACGATTATTTGTTGATTTTAACCAAAACAAATGTTATTGTCATAGGTTTATTATAACTGCATATCACCTTTTCTTGTGTTGTGTCACTTGCCTTGAACCCAAAATGCTTCCACACAACAGATGACGATCCGGTTCTCGAGACAAGCTCCTCGGCCTCACCATCTGCCACGTTAGACATTTTTTGTTTTCTCTGTTAAGATTGTTTATAGCCTTAAGACCAACTGCTACCTGTTGTGATACTGTATGTTCACCACGTTACTTTGTCGACTGTGACTAGCGTCTACATCTAGACTAAACTGCGCGGTGCAGGGAGCAACTGTGATTGGCTCATGGAGCCACGTGATCAGACAGTGGTTAAAAAAACCACCAGAGAGGGTTAAAGCGGAGGATCTTTGAAAACACCTTTAATACGGAGCGTTCTATGGACGGAATGACGCATTTTTAAATATCGCTCGATCACGCGAATTTGATCGCGGGAAGCCAATATCGTTATCGTGATTAAAATTCGATATATTGTGCAGCCCTAAACCTCGATGGGTATTCCATCTGGCCCAGGGGTTTTCCCTCTTTTGATACTGTCAATGGCCATAGATAGTTCCATTACTGTTATATCTTTCTCTAGTTCTCCCTTAATTACTTCTGATATCTTGGGAATTTGGATTTTGTCCAGAAAATTATTCATTTCAGATGTATTTGGACCTATTTCCGAGCTATAAAGCTTTTCATAAAATATTTTGAAATTTTCATTTATTTCAATTGGGTCGACAATATTTTCATTATTATCATTTTGTAATGAGGTTATAAGTCTTTCATTCTGAAGTTGTTTGATGCGCCATGCTAGTACTCTACCAGGCTTTTCCCCTTGCTCATAGAATGTCTGTTTAAGTCGTAGTAAACTTGATAAAGCTCTTGTTGTAGATATTTCATTGTATTGTGTTCTTAACAAAAGTAATCTTTGTTGGGCATCTTGAGAACCGGACTGGTAGTATTCTTCTTCTAATTTTTTGATTTTTGTTTCTAATGATTTTGTTTTATTGTAGGTTTCTTTAGCATTAAAGCTAGTAATGTTAATTATTTGTCCCCTGATAAAGGCCTTAAATGCTTCCCATCTGGTACTTTGTGAGGTTTCTATTGTATTTGTTTCAAAATAATATTTAATCTGTTCATCTAGATAAGTAACAAAGCCAGCATCAGCCAGCCATTTTGTTTTAAATCTCCATTTGGGAATGTCACTAGTCAGTTTAGGGTCATGATAAACTAAAGAGTTTGGAGCATGATCTGACAGGAGTATGGTGTCGTAGGACACCTCCTTTATTTTATATTTTAGTTGTGCTGAAACCAAAAAGAAATCTATGCGAGAATATGACTGGTGAGTACCAGAGTAACATGAATATTTTTTCCCATTGGGATTATCTTCCCTCCAGACATCAATTAGACTCATTTCTTTCATAAAATGATGAATAACACCCCTGCTTCTTGAATGTGACTGGTCGACGCCTGAACTTTTGTCTTTCTGGGGATCTAAGGTGCAGTTAAAATCACCTGCCATTATACAAGCACCAGGTAAAGAGGCAATAGTAAGAAATACATTTTGGAAGAACTTGGGTTCGTCTGTATTTGGAGCATAGATATTTATTAGAATTAATTGTTCCCTAAGAATTGTCCCTTGAATAATCAAATATTGTCCTGCCTTATCTTTGATAACTTGATGAATTTGTAATGGAATAAAATCGTGGATCAAGATCATGACACCCCTTGCTTGAGAGGTAAAGGGAGCTGACAGAATTTTACCCTTCCACCTCCTCCTCACTTTAAGCTCATCTTCATGTGTTAGATGGGTTTCCTGAAGGAATACTATTTTAGACTGTAAAATTTTAATCCTGTTCATAACTTGCTTAACCTTTTTTGTTTTTTGTAGCCCTCTGCAGTTCCAGGATGTAATTCTAACCTTAAGATCAACAGACATATGGACCATTTATTTTGAATTTTCCCAACAATTTAAGTATTTTCAGCAAGAACAAAAAGCAAATTTAACTCCCTCAGCTATCATCAATCCACCTGAGTGTTACCCCGTCAGGTGTCCCCCCCTCCCCTTCATATAGTGGACCTCCCGAAAGCAAAGAGCTGATCCTCACAGTGTGAGGATCAGTATAGCTTTGCTGATGTCAAAAAACAAGGAAAAAACGACAGAATGAGCTTAACTACTCTGCTACTGTGATTTAGAAAATTCTTTTAAAGCCACCCAGTAAACGAAAAATGCATCCATATTTACTTAGTGAAACAGTGCAAGTCAGAGACTTGTTCTTTATCAATAGGTCGGGGAGGAAGAGCGATCAGAACTCAGTGTAACAACTTAACTAACTTTCACTCTGCCCTCCACTCCTGTCTCTACACTGCATCAAAATATCAGAATAATGTTCCATCAGCAGTTTTGGATTAGGCTACCTTTCCTACGGTGTCATGTGTTCTTCAATACCTCAGTCTGGGTTATTATCCGACTGGATCTTCTTAATGAAGCGCTCGGCTTCATCGGCGCTGTTGAAGATGTGTGAGCGCTCTTTGTAGGTAACAATAAGCCGGGCAGGAGGGATCATACCGTACCGGAGCCCCAGTGAACGGAGTTGTCGCCTCGCCTCCTCAAACTCTTTCAGTTTCTTGTGCGTCTCTGCGGTCATGTCTTGGTAGAATCTCACCGGATGATTTTTGTAGAGGATTTGTTTTTTCGCCCTAGCCGCTTTCATCACCGCTTCTTTGTCTTTGTAACTCAGAAATGTAACTTCATTATGAGGGTTCTAGGTGCGGAGTCAGTCTTATGTTGTCTTCTTGGTCCAAGCCTGTGTGCTCTTTCCACCGTAATCTTCCCCCGGAGCGGCTGCAGCTCCAGCGCCTCCGGTATCCAGCTCTCCAGGAATCCACAGGTGTCCTCACCTTCCGCGCCCTCGGGCAGATTAACAAGCCGTACGTTGGAGCGACGTGAACGAGCTTCTAGGTCAGATACTTTCGCTTTCAAATCTTTATTTTTTCCCTCCAGGTTTTTCACCTTCTTCTGGAGCGTAGTCACATCATCCTCTGTTGTTGAGATTCTCGTCTCCGCCTGTGTAATTCTTTCTGAGCAGTCTGTAATGTCTCTCCTTACATTTTCAATCGCGGTGAGGATGCTATCAAATTTGGATGAGACCTCGGTCTTCATGGTGTCAATAGCTGCCAGCACTGTTGCCAAAGATGTGCCGGGCTCTTCCCTGGCGGCAGCAATCCCCCTCTCCGACTGTCCATCAGGGTCACAACTGCTAGCGCCAGCGCCAGCCTCCATGGCCTCGTTGTTAGCAGTGAGCTTAGCCTTGGCAGTCGAAGTTGCAAAATTAGTTACTTTGGTTTGTTGTGTCTTGCTCCGAATTGACTTTCTTTGTTTCACCGGTATTTTCTTGAATCCTGACGTTGAAATTAGGCTGAATGACGCACCGAATTGTCCTATTTTAGCAAGGATTTAAAGTTTAGTAGCAGAGCAATCTTACGGGCGTCTGCTCAGCAAGTCGCCATAACCGGAAGTCCATATATGTTGGTTTGATATGAACAATCAACATACATACAAAGAACTGATTCATTATTCTTCAAATGTTGGCCAATGTGGTGAAAAAAGTCAGTTTCAGTAGAAAGTTGAGAGCATTCACAAACGTGGCACTTAAAATGTGAGATCTCTTCTGTTGAGGATTGCTGAGAAGAGTGGTTTGTAGAAAGATGCTTCAGTAGAGCATTCCATGTTTTACATGAAAATGGGCAGTTTTCATATAGACAGAGATAAGGATGGTGCCTTCCATAATGTAGATGATCTAGTCTATAATGCTTAAGCAATTCAGATTTTCTGGTACATGAATAGTCACAGTCCTTGCACCTCCACATCTATCAGATACCTCAGGAAACAGTAAAAAGTGAGAGTCTCCAAACAACTGTTCTAGGGCGTTTCTCTATGTCCCTCTGCTTCTATCTCTGTCCTACCTTAACAGCTGCGATGATAAGGTCGTGGCTGAAGAGATCTTTCCACTGATCATAGAGGAATCCGATGATATCCTAGACAGAGTGAGTGAGTGAGGAGGAGAGGGAGAGAGTTTGATTATCTCATATTCTTCGTAAACATAACCAAGTTCAATATTCAATTCAATGACAGATTATGATTTAACTTTAATGTAAACAATATACTTGTTGGAGACCTGTGTGGAAACCCATATGGAGACATGCGTGTGTTTGTGTGTTAAGGCTGAGGTTACCTAACTATCTGTTTAATCTATGTTCGTAGTACACCCCTCTGGTAACGTTAGCAATGTTTCTCATACATAGGCTTTACCTGGGCACCTGTCTGAGTTTAACTCGGTTTATTTCAATTAATGTCTGTGTAAACTTAGGTTTTAAAATCATGAAAAAAAAAAAAAAAATCAGTATTCCCTGCTCTAGGCGCTGAAAGCAACTGAACAGCCTGGAAAAAAACTGAATCGCCTGGTTCATACTGAACTCCCTTATAAAAATACACAATTTAAACAGGTCTTGTTTGAGTAGTCTTAGGACAAGCAACATGGATGATATTGTGGTGAGACTTGGTGGGAGGCGGAGCAAGGACTCCTTAATTACTGATCTCATGCAGGTGTGGCAGGGAGGGGACAGAGAGAGGAGCAGTGAAGAGACTCACAGATGCGGCAGGTGGGGGTTGGAGCAACAGTCACGGCAGCACGGCACTCTGTCAGGAGGGTCTGGGCCGGGAGGGTGTCGTTCGCAGTGATTTAGAGCTGCCGGCGATGAAGACAGGTAGCCAGGGGAGTTAACCCTATAGACTAGGAGGGGAGGCTGAGTGCCTCCTGTAGCCAGACTTAGGGTCCACATTAGAGAGTGCTGGGCTGCCACAGCTCCCTGTGTAACACTGACTCTGCTGCTTACTGCTGCTTGTTGCTTCTGCTGCAGCACTGACTCTGCTGCTTGCTGCTGCTTCTGCTGCAGCATTGACTCTGCTGCTCGCTGTGCTTGCTGCAACACTGCATCCAGTGCCTGCCTTCGCCGTCCAGCGAAGCCGTTGCCCCGGGGAGTTGGACGGCGACATAAACTCAGACCCCGGGGGAGGGTCTCGCCTAGAGGGCGAGTTAAGTGACATCACACTTACACCACACATGTTCATTTTATATTGTGTAATGTGTTGTCTTATCATTGTATGATTTTAATAGTGTGAGGGAGAAGTTCTTGGGGGGTAGTGGCAAGCTGTGGGCGGGACATTTTATGGTTCTCCTTGGTGTGTGTTTGCAGTGCCTTAAGAGGGTGTAGCATGCCTTTTGCCTTATGCTAAAAGTTTAGCCGTGTGTAGTGATTCTTCAACTTAGCGTGCCGTGTTCCCCGGTGTGCCTTAAAGTAGTGACTAGCCTTGTGTGTAGTGGTTCTTCAATTGTGTGCTGAGATCCAACTTAAAGGGAGCCTATGTGTTTCCCCTTGACTGTCATCCTGACCTTGCCGTAACTCTCCACTCCTTTTTATGAATTATTCTTGCTGTTAATAAAGATTGTCCTTTTTGTACGCCACTCTCTCCACGGTGTGTTTGTTCAAGGTTCTGACATTCCTGGCATTCGTTGCCAAAGGTAACACCCATTTATATTACACTGGTGGCAGCGGTGGGATCTAAAAATGTCAGAACCTGAGAACGACGCAGCCCACCCTGAACTAGTCAGGAATCAAAATGCCCCCACACCATCAGCTACTAATAGGGCAATGTCTCGCCCAATCTTTATGCCTGAGACGTTTACTGGCATTGGGCGGGATTGGGAAGATTGGGCTGAGCAATTTGAAATGGCTGCTGATGTAAATAACTGGGATGAACCATTGAGACTAAAATTCATGGGTCTTTTACTATCAGGTCGAGCCCGTGAGGTTTACAGTGGGTTATCAGCAGCAGATAAAACTAGTTACACTTCACTGAAAAATGCTATGGGGAGGTGTCTGGACCCCAGTGATAGTGACGATTGGAACCGAGTTAACTTTTCCTCACGAAAGAGGCTTCACAATGAAAGTGTTCGTGATTTTGGTATCGCCCTGCGCCGATTGGTTGCTAGGGCTTACCCATTTGCAGACCCTAACACACAGGATTTACTGGCAAAAGACCATTTTATCAGTCACGTGGGCAGTGGCGATCTGCGCATTAGCCTTCGCAGTGCTAAACCTGCAACCTTAGAGGCTGCAATTAATTTGGCTTCAGAACTTGAGCTCATTAGGGGGCTGGAAAATAGCCACTTAGCCCAAGATGCTAAAGTCCGGGGGGTCTCAGAACAAAAAACTAAAGACAATGAACAGGTAGAAACTTTGCTTGGGGTGGTGGAAGGGCTGAGACAGGAGGTTAAATCCCTGCAGGCTGCTGTACAGGTGCTCAAAATAAATCCAACACACCCTGCTTCTACCCCGCTGGCTGCGTCAGCTCCTTTCCCCCAGCCAGCTAATGCACACAGCAGTACAGTAGCTAAACAGGAGGTTATGCAGCGGGGGGGAGGATGTTGGGAGTGTGGCTGTAACCGGCACATACGACGCAACTGCCCATACCTACAGGGAAACTAGAGGGGGCGCGCACAGAGGGCCCAATGCCCGCCCCCCTTTCGTCAATGTCCACCTGGGCCCCTGAGAAGGCTAAGACCGGCTCTGGCTACCTTGCAGCCAAGATAGGTGGGTCAAGTTGCCATGTGTTGGTTGACACCGGAGCCACACGCTCTATTATACCTAAACAAACATGGCTGTCTTTCACAAAGGGAGGGTCTGATTTACAGGAGTATGCTGGGGATGCAAGAGCAGCAAATGGGGGGGCAATGCAGATCCTTGGGAGTTGGCAGGCAGTGTGTCAGTTCGATTCTTTGGCCTTGGTTACTGAATTTTTGGTGTCAGACATACCATCAGAAGAAATTCTGCTAGGTTTTGATTTCTTGTCCAGGTATGGTGCGGTGGTTGATCTTGGTAATAAGACTTGCCGGATAATGGGAAAAACATTTTCCCTTGTAGATCCCAATCCAACATCAGAACCCCAGACTGTTGTTGTCCATTCAGATACAGTCGTACCACCACGCAGTGAAGCTATAATTTCAGGTATGGTTCGAAGTGCTTGGGGGGATTACGCAGAGGGGATGTTGGAGCCCTTGCCAGCTCTGTCGAAACACTGTGATTTACTTGTAGCCCGGGTGGTCTGTAAAGTAGAGAAGGGAACATTACCGATCCGGGTTATTAATGTGACTAATGATGCTTTGACATTAAAAAAGGGCATGAAAGTGGGTACGCTTTTCACTGACATAGAAATAGATGGTGTGGGAGGGTGTATGGGGGAGGGGGAAGACATTGTGCAGCCATGGACAGTGGATAGTCTCATGAGTCAGTTTGGGGTGGAAAGTAAGGGTCTCTCACCCGAACAAACCCAGGCAGCAAAACAGTTGTTGCACAGGCATCTTCCTGTCTTTAGCCAGGGTGAGACCGACCTGGGCAGGACCCATTTGACAATGCATGAAATTGAGACAGGTGATGCTAGGCCCCTTAAATTACCCCCACGAAGAATCCCTCTCCATTTGCAACAGGAGGTAACTGATAACCTGAAACAAATGCTTGACAGTGGCATCATTAGACCTTCATGCAGCCCTTGGGCAGCACCTGTAGTCTTGGTGCGAAAGAAGGGGGGTGGGCTCCGATTTTGTGTCGACTATAGGAAGCTTAATGATGTTACTTGTAAGGATGCATATCCCCTCCCAAGAATAGATGATGCCCTAGACAGTTTAAGCCATGCCTGCTGGTTCTCCACTCTCGATTTAGCTAGTGGATACTGGCAGGTAGAGGTTGACCCCAAGGATCGTCACAAAACCGCCTTTATAACACGGCAGGGGCTGTTTGAGTTTAATGTTTTGAGTTTCGGCCTCTGCAATGCACCCAGCACATTTCAAAGGCTTATGGATTTAATCTTAGCAGACCTACAGTGGACGACATGTTTGGTGTATTTGGACGACATTATTGTGTTTGGGCGCACATTTCAGGAACATCTAGCTCGTTTGGATGAGGTGCTTGTGAAACTTAAACAGGCTAATCTGAAAATTAAACCTTCTAAATGCAATCTGTTTTCCACTCAGGTTCACTACTTGGGACATGTCATTTCTGCTGAGGGGGTGATGGCAGATCCTGCCAAGGTTGCTGCAGTAAGGGAGTGGCCTGTCCCAAGGAACCAAACTGAAGTTCAGAGTTTTGTAGGGTTGGCCTCCTATTACAGGCGTTTTGTGAAGGGTTTTGCAGATATTGCCCGACCTTTACACCAGCTTGGGGAAAAGGGGAAGCGCTTTCAGTGGACTGAAGATTGTCAGTGGGCATTTGAACAACTTAAAACCAGCCTTATTACTGCCCCTGTGTTGTCATATCCAGACCCCAGCAAAACATTCATTTTAGATACTGACGCCAGTGACGTGGGGATTGGGGCGGTCCTGTCGCAGGAAGAGGGGGGTTACGAACGAGTGGTTGCATATGCCAGCAGGGCACTTACCAAACAGGAGCGTAAATATGCTACCACAAAGAAGGAACTTTTGAGCATGGTCGCATTCACTAAACATTTCAAACATTATCTGCTAGGTAAGGAATTTGTTCTACGCACCGACCACAACTCCTTACGGTGGCTCCACAATTTTCAGGGGCTCGAAGGGCAGTTGGCTCGCTGGATTGAACAGCTCGCTAATTTTCAATACAAAATTGTGCATCGGCCAGGAAAGCTTCATAAAAATGCTGATGCTCTTTCGAGGTTGCCAATCATAAGTAATGGGGAGGGGCTGGGTCCCGAGACCCTAGATAACGCAGTGTTAAAGGGTATTTCAAGAGTGTGTGCTGTGCAGGAAATCCCCCATGTTCCCCCTGGTGAAAGCATTGAAATAGATGAGCTAGCCCAAGCACAAATGGATGACAGTGATTTGCGACAAATAATTGACTGTAAAACACAGGGAGAGCACTGTCACGTACCAGATGACCCCAACTTACAGAAGTACGCCCCTGTTTGGGATCAGCTACATGTGAGGGGCTCTAGGTTAGTGAGGGTTCCCCCAGCACATTCTGACGCTGCGTCTCAGGTACAGGTAGTTCTCCCTTACTCCCTGGTATCAAAAGTTTTGACACAGCTACACGGTGACACTACAGGAGGTCATTTAGGAGTGCAGAAGTTACAGGGGAAAATTAAAGACCGTTTTTACTGGCCAGGGTGGTTTGGAGATGTAAAGCAGTGGGTGAAAGACTGTGTAGATTGCTCCTCTCGTAAGACCCATGGTAAACCCCCCTGTGCCCCTTTGCAACCTTCTGTTACATCCAGACCCTTTGAACGGGTGGCATTGGATATATTGGGCCCCCTCCCAGAAACCCCCAGTAAGCATAAGTATATTCTGGTGGTAGGAGACTATTTCTCAAAATGGACTGAAGCCTTTCCCCTCCCTAACCAGGAAGCTAGCAGCATTGCTAAAGTGCTAACAGAGGAGTGGGTGTGCCGTTTTGGAGTTCCCCGCAGCATTCATTCAGATCAAGGTCGTAATTTTGAATCCACCTTATTTAGGGAATTGTGCAGGCTTTTGAAAATTCACAAGACGCGTACATCCCCTTATCATGCCCAGTCTGATGGTCTCATAGAGCGCTTTAACCGCACACTGTTGTCCATGCTTTCATTATTTGTAGAGGATAATCAGTTAAACTGGGACACCTTGCTACCTTATGTGATGCTGGCATACCGGAGTAGTGTTCATGCTAGCACTGAGTTTACCCCTTACAAAGTTTTGTTTGGGCGGGAGATTGTGCTTCCTATTGACATCATGCTGAACCTGGAGTCTGAGGAACCATTTTCTTCTGTTCATGATTATGTTACCAGGCTCAGTGAGACATTATCTACGGTTGTAGCTGCAGTTAAAAGACATCAGGCCAGGGCCTCAGAGAGACAGAAAAAGTCTTATGACTTCAGGGTCAGTTTTCAGTACTACTCTGAGGGAGAGTTAGTCTGGGTACATAACAAGGCTAGAAAGCGAGGACTTTGCCCCAAATTACAGAGGAGGTATAAAGGCCCTTTTAGGGTGATAGAGAGAGTGACAGATGTGCTCTATAGGCTAATGCTGGTGGAGGGAGGCTCAGAGTGTGTGGTGCATTTCAACAGACTTAAGCCCTATACTTCTCCTTTAGTAACAGGTGATCCAGTGTCCCAGAGGGCTGACCGATCCATCCCCCAGCCAGCCAGACTCCAGAGGCAACGGCGCCCAGAGGTGCAGCTTGGTGCCAGTTGGGTCCACCATCGCCATCCAAGCCAGGACGGCCGGACAGCAGTGGGACCGTCAGGAGGACAGGCGGGTGGGAGCCGCGCTTTGAGGGATGCTGGAGGCACACAGGAGGGGCCATCAGGGGACTCATCGGCCTCTGGACCAGCGCCATCCTCCAGCGTGACTGCACCCTGTCCGGGTCAACAGGAGCGAGGACCTCCGGGAGGCTCATCAATAACTGAGGAGGGACGTCCAGCACGCCAGCGGAGACCACCAGTTTGGTCTCGAGATTATCGGATGTCATCATAGGGACTCGAGGACGAGTCTTTTACGTCAAGGGGGGGGGGGGGAGTGTGGTGAGACTTGGTGGGAGGCGGAGCAAGGACTCCTTAATTACTGATCTCATGCAGGTGTGGCAGGGAGGGGACAGAGAGAGGAGCAGTGAAGAGACTCACAGATGCGGCAGGTGGGGGTTGGAGCAACAGTCACGGCAGCACGGCACTCTGTCAGGAGGGTCTGGGCCGGGAGGGTGTCGTTCGCAGTGATTTAGAGCTGCCGGCGATGAAGACAGGTAGCCAGGGGAGTTAACCCTATAGACTAGGAGGGGAGGCTGAGTGCCTCCTGTAGCCAGACTTAGGGTCCACATTAGAGAGTGCTGGGCTGCCACAGCTCCCTGTGTAACACTGACTCTGCTGCTTACTGCTGCTTGTTGCTTCTGCTGCAGCACTGACTCTGCTGCTTGCTGCTGCTTCTGCTGCAGCATTGACTCTGCTGCTCGCTGTGCTTGCTGCAACACTGCATCCAGTGCCTGCCTTCGCCGTCCAGCGAAGCCGTTGCCCCGGGGAGTTGGACGGCGACATAAACTCAGACCCCGGGGGAGGGTCTCGCCTAGAGGGCGAGTTAAGTGACATCACACTTACACCACACATGTTCATTTTATATTGTGTAATGTGTTGTCTTATCATTGTATGATTTTAATAGTGTGAGGGAGAAGTTCTTGGGGGGTAGTGGCAAGCTGTGGGCGGGACATTTTATGGTTCTCCTTGGTGTGTGTTTGCAGTGCCTTAAGAGGGTGTAGCATGCCTTCTGCCTTATGCTAAAAGTTTAGCCGTGTGTAGTGATTCTTCAACTTAGCGTGCCGTGTTCCCCGGTGTGCCTTAAAGTAGTGACTAGCCTTGTGTGTAGTGGTTCTTCAATTGTGTGCTGAGATCCAACTTAAAGGGAGCCTATGTGTTTCCCCTTGACTGTCATCCTGACCTTGCCGTAACTCTCCACTCCTTTTTATGAATTATTCTTGCTGTTAATAAAGATTGTCCTTTTTATACGCCACTCTCTCCACGGTGTGTTTGTTCAAGGTTCTGACATTCCTGGCATTCGTTGCCAAAGGTAACACCCATTTATATTACAATATTTATAAAAATAAAAGAAATTATATATTTCTATTTTGAAGGTAAAAAGAGAGACACACATATTTGCACACATAGGCGAGCACACTCCCACCAGCGGACAGTGCGTGTGCATCGGAAGGAGACAAAAATATCTGCGTATCCATGTTTAATAACGTTACCTTTTTAAGAACTTCACGCACTGTTCAGCGGTTACGAGCCTTCATATGTTCTTATAAACCATGCAGGGGCTCAGTAATCCATCAAGGAGACACTGTCATTTTTTGACACTTTCAAAAGATAATAAAAGCGATAATTCAATGTTTTATGTATTTATCAAATGCCGACCATAAAAACAACTCGGCTGGCAGCCATGTTAACACTCTTGTGACGTTTAGAAAATGGTGCGGTGCCGATTTACAAACGTCATATGTGAGTGTATTTAGAAATCTACAATAATGCAATAAAACCGCACACCACTTGTAAATAGCCATTTCCCTACTCAAACACATCTAGAAACATTAAATTATACTATTATATGATTTTATGTTCATTTTGACCATTTTTATGCATGCAATTTCTTTGTTGTAAAGTACTTTGAGCTTAATTTCTTGTAGGAAACGTGCTCTATGAATAAGGCTTATTATTGTTATTATTATTATTATTATTATTATTATCATCATTATTCAGTTTTACTTAGGTGTACATAAAACTTACTAAAAGACTACTACTACCTAAAAGGACAGAAAGTGACTTCAGGCCAATTTTATAACGAATATGTGATCCACAACATTTCTCTCTCTCTGTCTGCTTCCTGAGACTGACAACAAAACAGATCCTCACTGGATAAGTTATAATAATGTAGCAGCATAGAGGGCACTGCCCTTGATTACAGCCAGCTGGTGGCTGTTGGCCCAGCATTGTAGAAGTGCGGTCGTCTCTAGCCGCCTCGTTGTCTTGCGCTCCCGCCGCGTCATTTCCGCACCAGCTGTGTTGTATCACAGGTAATTGCCACCTGCCGCTGCTTCAAATTGTGTACTCTCGGGGTGCCGACGGCATTTGTGTCCTCCGCCGCGTAACTGTGGGACTTCTGCGCCTTGTGCTCCTGTGTTAGGTGGCATCGTGTTGTTGGTAGGTGTCCTTTCTCTCTCTGCTTCATGCTGTTGTCTGCTGTCGGCTAAGCCTTAGTGTGGTTACAGGTAGATGCCGGTACCTGTGTGACTGTCCTCTCTTCCTCACGCCTGTGCCTGCTCGAAATCTGAGGGTAGGTTTCTGCTGTTTCCCCAAATCTGATACATTCTAGCTTTAGTGTAGCAATATTAATTGCTGTTTTTCATATTAGGGAATCTAATCAGCTGATCGCCACTGCTGCTTTGTCTCCACTTGTCTCTGCTGGCCATCTACTCCTCCTGTTGCCAAGCGGCACCCGGCTTTCATTAGTGTGGCTGTGGGTTACTGTCCTGGTTTATACAGCCAGTGATACTTGTGTGCCCGTGGGCCTCGAGTGACTCCGCGACTCGGGTTGCTTGGCCGTCTCCCCTTCCCCTCTGGCGCTGGCAGTCTCTGCTGCGTCGGCTGCGTTACAGGGATTGTATGGTGTGGCGGACTGTCTCCCGGTGGCACACTCCAGTTTGAACTGGGCCTGGGAAAGAACTGAAAACGATCTAATGTCCTGACAGTTTAGTGCAAATCTTTTATGTAAAAGCCTTGTTTCGTTTAATATTTTGCTTATTTTTTTCCTTTTGTTTATTTGGTTTGATTTTCTTTCATTCCATTATTTGGTTTGATTTTTGTTAATTTCATTTAGCCCTATTTATCTTGACTGAGTTGGGTTTTTCTTTGTTTTTCCTTTTTGTGTGATTTAACTAATAATTTTGTGTAATTATTTGTTAACTTTTATGTTGGGCATTCTAGTCTCACAGTCTTACTTGCCCACCTTTTCATTTTGATTGTTTGTTTTGTGATTGTTTAAGTAATTTTGTTTATTTTCTCCCCTCAGTTGCTGCTGGCCAGTGGTGGTGTTGGTGTCCTAGTGGTGGTGGTGTCGTCCCGTTTTTGGTGTGCTGTGTCTCGGGATTGTGGGTGATTACACTGTGTGTGCTGGTCACTTGTGTGTAGGTGTTTTATGATTTTTGCTTATTTTGTGTTTGGTGGACCCTCCCCCCCCATTATCTCCTATCCACACCGGTGGCCGCAGCTCCTGACCCTTCAGTTCTCCCCTTTTCCTTTTCTTATATTGAGAGGTTTTATACTGTTTTTATAGTAATTGTATTTTTCTAATAAATTGTATATTGGTACCATAATTGGAAGCACGTCTTTTCCCTTTGTCTGAGTGACGTACCTGTGTCCTATTGACTAAATTGCTCAGTACTTCCTTGGGTGAAATTCCCA
Organism: Scomber japonicus; assembly: GCF_027409825.1. NCBI lineage: Eukaryota > Metazoa > Chordata > Actinopteri > Scombriformes > Scombridae > Scomber > Scomber japonicus. The sequence goes on from NC_070598.1 coordinate 27,310,855, forward strand.
AGGTGGCGTTGTCAGGCGACTTAAAATAAAATTTATAATTTTCCACTCGATGCCGCCACAATAATAAAAGAGAAAATGTCCCACACTTCAACCCACACAGCAATGTTATAAGAACAAAACAGTAATGTGGTCGTAGGTAGTGTCTTTGGCAACTTATGAGAAAAAAAATCGCTTAACTTATATGTGGAAAAGTCGCTGTGACCCGGTCCTCCCTACCGACTCTTCAGCGCGCTGCACCCGGAAAACAGCGTCTGTCTCCGGCAGGAAAGCCGGGTAGGTCCCGCTGTTTACTGACGGTAATTATGTGACGTGAACTCATTACAGTTAAACTCACATGTCATTGTCACTTTCCACGATGCACGGTGGGTCAGAATCTCTGTCGCAACACAATGTTACGGCATCGATAACATTAAAAAGACAGCGCTTAGTCAGCGGAGCCATTTTTAGATGTACAAGTGGAAATCGGATGTAAAGCTAGTGGAAACCCACGAAAAAAATCACAGATCTCAACGTTGCGATGCCTTTTTCCGTTTCCGATTAATAACAACTTTACCTATCTACAATTTATTTTATTTTTTATTTCACCTATATTTTATCAGGCAAGACATTAAGAACATATTCTTACTGCAATGGCGACCAGACAAGTGACAAAGAACAAAGCTCAGGACTTCATTTTCCGTTTTTGATACAATATGAATTGGTTTTGTTTTAAAATTAAAATATTTTAAAATATTTTTTTTTTAAAAAAGAGCGGGCACTCTGGGGCGCTAGTTGACATCACGTTAGCTACACTAGGCTAGCTAGCAAGCTACATTTAGTTAGCACCTACCAGAAAAACAGCCAGTAGTCTATAGTGACAAACAGATAAATAACCGCACTAAAAACAGCAGCATATAATTATTGTTGTTTTCACTTACCAGAATATATGTATTTCAGCGTCGACATCTCTCTGCCGCAGAAACAGGTCCAGGCTGGTTGATGCCGCGTGGTCGCTGGTCAAGCTTTGTTTAATGCGCATGTGTGGCGAACCTATGCGTAATCCTTAAATTATGCATTAGTCAAAACAGAAATGTTTTGGTTTGAGCTCTTTGCAAAATTCAATGTAAAACGTTTTATTTTAAACAATTTCATAAATGAAAAATTATTAATTGGAAAAATAAAACAAATAATATTAAACTGCATGGAAGGACAATTATAAATTGGATGAAGTACAGCTAAACAAACTTATTACAATGTTGGTATGAACATTGTAAATGAATTCACAAAAGTTTAAACTGGCTAATTAGTTTCCTTATAGTATAACTTCATTTTTTCTATAACTTTTGGCTGTTTATATATTTTTTTTTCTGTATTACAATCATTACATTTGTTGTTCAATACTGTTTTCACAGTTTCACAATTGCCTTCAGTAAAATCGTAAAAGTTTTTTTGAATGCATGAGACGGTCAAACAGAGATTTCATACATGCTGTCCCACTGAGGTATTCAATGGCCTTTATTAGCAAACACAGGAGCCTGCAGTAAGGAGCTTCTGTATGTTTCTTTCCAATGGATTCCTACATTTATACTTCAAACCTACATACACCTTTTGTTAACAATACACACAGAGGCAAGCCTATTGTTAGTAGCATATCATCCATCATAGACAACATTCACTATGTGCTCCACCACCTGAAACCCTTTGACATGATTTATGTGCATTTTAGAAGTGTTGTGGAAGGTCAAGAAGACTCTTGTGTTGTGGGGGTGAGCCAGTTCATGAATACATGTATCACTGTATACCAGATTATCTCATAACTTCATCATCATCATCAACCATTAGCACAAGCGTTGCTTTGCTTGTCAGACAAATCAGGCCTGAACCAGAAAGCAAACCTTTAGATGAGCTGTTCTTGTAATATAGCAATGCAATAATTTACTAAGTATTTTCATGGAACAGGGTTTCATGTGAGCAGTCCACAGGCTGTTGATCTGGACAGGTTTTTGGTGCCAATAGTAGCTTGTTCTGTTGGTACATGAACACAATTTGAACAGGATGGGAACATGCATTTATGGGACATTTTTACTGGACATTTTAACTGCACGTTTTGACCTTTATTTCATGCTGTCAGTGTTCAGGGTTTCTGCAGGTATCAAACATACATACACATGCACAATACATTTAAAAAATAATCATGTCCCAATGTCTGAATTGTAATCATTCAATTTGAGAATGTAATGATGAACTTTGGATATTAAAGAAAACCTACATAATTAAACATCTACATAAATAAACTGTATCACTGAATTACAACTGAACAAGGATTGGCGTACAAGACAGCTTAAAATATCAAAATGTATTTGCACGAAGAAAACGGCAAATTGTTATATTTCACCCACTGACCATTGCTGCTCTTTTCTAAATGAAATGGAAAAGCTTACAGGTAATATAAGGCATACTGCAGTCTGTATAACCACAGTGGGGGTCAGAAGTATAAATGTTTTATTTTAGCACATTATGGGCTTCAGTAAATAGTTAACATTATAAAAACTCAAGCGGCCCATCAGACCGTTGCAGTGATTTTTATTTTGCATTTAACTTTATTGCTCTCTTGCCTTGATGACAACATGCAGTCACAGAATATGAGAAAACTGGTCATTTTTTGTTTTTATTTGCCAGTGTAATATTTAAATCATTAAATATTATCATTATGAAATAAAAAATGGGGACAAGTACTTTTTCATGTATTTTAACCAGCTTTTATTACACAAAACGTCAGAGGCTCCATTAGGGGGGAAAAGGTTAGGACAATTCTGAGGGCCTGTGACTGACAGGGGCCCTGAAAAAATATTAGAACATTAGTTATTTTTTTTATTAACATATCATTTATGGATTTTAATAGAATATTTAATTTATAATTAAACAAACACTTTATCTGTATGCAGAATGTTTCCTGCATGTCTACACAGTGTTATATTATCACAGCTCAGTGTCAGTAGATATTGTACAGTTAGTATCGGACTGAGTTGAAGCCTTCACAGGTAGAGGTGTGGTTACAGAAACTGCACATGGTTGGCGTTGCCTGTGTTTGATGGTGGGACCCAGTGTGATATCTTTTCATGGGGCCCAAAATCCCTGGTGGCGCCCCTTCAAAATGTTAATAAATTACAATGTCAGCACTCACAAATATCATGTATCAGTAGTGAACAGCAGTGTCAAAAACACAAATATAGAATAATACATGAGAAAAAACATCTCTCTTCCAAATTTAAGAGTCATGTGCAGACAGCTGCCAGACCATTAGCTAGTAAAAATCAAGATGTAATTAATAATAATTACCAAGTCAAAACATATAAAAAGATGTAAGTGGATCACATAATGTGTGCCACTGGAAACTGTGGGCCTGGCCCAAATACTACAAAAAAGTCACAACAAGAAAATACACCTCTAGTAAGAAGGTTGTACACAAAAGGTTGCAATCAAACAAATGGGTGACATCACCAACCATCCATCCACTGAGGAAGACAAAAATATCTTAGTCTTGTTAGCTTGAGTTATGATAGATTTTTTTGGTCAAAAGTGTCTACTCACAACTGAATACTGAACTGATATTTATGACACAAAAGGTGGCAATCAAAAAAATAGGTGACATTACTGCGATCCCCTCATTCATCCACCTCCGCCTCAGGAGCCTGGATAGAATAAGAGCAGAGGAGAACATGAGAACAATTGCAAGAACAGAGCCAATAGTAATAGTTTGTTTCTTAAATCATCAGCAAGGCTAAACATCAACAAAATGCTACTGTATTAAAATCAAAGCCTACATTTATAAAGTGCATCCACAAAAGTCACTCATCAGAGCAGACCCGGCCCTAACCAATGTGGCGCCCTAGGCAAGATTTTAGGTGGCGCCCCCCTTGCATCGAAGTAAATTCCACTGCTGGTGTACATACTCACAAGAAACTGAATAGCTTTATCTTGGACATTCTTTTATTTAAAGAAAGCAATTGCCCAATCAAAATACTTAGAACAAATTAGAAAGAAATACAAAAAAATATGATATGAATATATGAAATATAATATAAATAGCTTACATAAAGTATAAGATTTAAATACCCACAAAATAAAAAGTGTAAACAAGTGACATGCTGCTGCATCACTTCTGGGTGGTGCTGCTGAGGTGGAGGCAACAGGAGGAGCGCTTGATGCTGTAGGTGGCCCAAGATTTGCAGGAGTGGGACTGAGAAACCTCAACAGCGCATCTGAAGAGAGAAGAGGAGTATGTGACACCAGTCTAATAATAAATATGATATGATACATAATATGATTTCAAGAATAAAATGAAATGAAATAATATAAATGAAAAATCTAAGAGATACATGCATAATGTTCACTATACTGTACATGTATAATATACAATGTACTTTTTCTGATATGCAAACTATATAAGATTCAATGTTATTGTCATTACAACAAAATGCTGATTAGCAGAATGCAAAGAAGTAGTAAACTGCAGTATAATATAGAATGTGGGAATGCTAAGTTATGCTATAACATGAATTATGTGCACTTTAACACTGATGTAAAGTTTATCACTATAAACACACTTTAGACCATATGAACTGTAACACAACATACAGCTCGGCTTACAACTATAATAAAAGGGTGGAAAAGGAATAGCATTTTGATTGACTATTACAAGCTAAGAAAACCTTAGCTAACCAGATGTTAATAAAAATGCTGAATAGATCTAATATTTACACATTTCCCTGAGGAAACCCAGGGAGCACAACCCGTAATTTCAACGTTTGATTTCCGGTTAAAAACAGGTTGATATGAGGTCTGAACGTCTTTTCAATCGTCTGAAAACGGTTACAACATCAACGTGTCACAAAACACACATTTGTTTGATGTCGGTTGATAATTACCTCAGTTGTAGCTCTATTGATTATTTTGACGTTTTTTCTATAAATGAGAGGAGGTGAAATGACGTCTAAACAAAACGTAATTTCAAAGCATTTAATGTTGAATAAAATATCATAAATATGAAACTATATAGGCTATGTCTGCACACTAAATAAGCTGGGACTTTTCTATACAGCAATTCCCGGTGAATATGTTTTCTATGTGAAAGTTGAATAAACGTCTCCATATAGCCGGTAAAAAAACGTTCACTTTTCAACCAATTTTCAACGTCTTTTCACCGGTTACCATAGACGTCTTTTAGACGTCTTTTCAACCAAAATGTGCTTGCTGGGAAGTAAGGTGGGAGTAGTTACATTACTATTTTCCAACTTAGGCTCTTCCATAACATTAACTGGCGTTAAAACTAACAGTTTAACAACAAACCATGTTATGCTAATGGTTAAAGTCGTTATCGTCGTTCTGCAACACACAAATAATGTCATGACATCATCTTGATTGTAACATTACCTCTGTCTTTGTCTCGTTTTCCTCCTCTTCTTTTCTTTTTTTCCTCCCCTGGGCACCAGACAGTTTGGGACGTTATGACATATTGTTGTCGAGCTTGCCTTGGGGTCACGTTAAAAAACGATCATCCTCCCCCAGGTAGCAGGTACAGTCTAATTAGTGGGGGGGGGGGGGGTGTCTTAGGAAAGTAACGTGTCATCATTATTATTATTAGTATTCCTATTTAACAGGCTTTGCTATGCAGTTAAATTAATGTGGGCTTATTATCTTCATATTAAGACATGATACCAAGTAGTTTTAAGAATAGTGGAAGTTACATTTTTTTTTTTTTTTTTTTTCTTCCCCCATTTGTGGCGCCCCCTGGATGGACGGCGCCCTTAGCATTTGCCTATACTGCCTATGCCACGGGCCGGCCCTGCTGTTGCTCCATATGAAGTTTGAGAATAGTTTTCTGAGTTTGCAAAAAACTCAGGCTGCCGGACAGCCAGAGCCAATGGCTCAATAGCAGATAAAATAAGAAAGGAGACAGGGGGCAGCCTTGTCGCGTGCCTCTGTGTAGACTAAATGGTTGCGATATCTGATTATTTGTTAATATCTTGGCTGTTGAGTCTGTATACAGGAGCATCAGCCATTTGAGATGTAGGAGGCAGGTTTGTGTGAAAGAAGAGAATGAAAGAGGGCGTTCCCATCTTGGATGAAGACGCCCTCTTTCATTCTCTCACAAATCTGCCTCCTACATTTGGAGCAATCTGCATGCATGTCCTGGACCAAATGGTGGCTAAGAAGCACTTCATCTTTTCCACTGACTCCTACCAACCTGACTCTATTAAGTCACAAGAGAGGCTGAGGCGCGGCTTCTCCGAGAAATTCATAGTGAAGGGCACAGCCACTAGGAAACCCCAGGACTTTAAGCTCTTTCTGGACACCGAGGAGAACAAGCGGCAGCTCTGCCAGTTGATGCTTAAGGTCTGGCAATGTGCGAGACAGCTGTTCTCATCGTGGAGGGAACAGCGTATCAGCTAACATCATCAGATGGAAAGGTAAGTTGATTGATCCAAACCTAGGAAACTTCAGTGAGGTCTTGTGTTAGCAGATTGTTTGCCAATAATATAAACTACCATACATTTGATGTGTTTTGTGATATCTCAGGTTGAGGTGACTGAGATACATGCCCTCCAGTCCGATCAGGAGGAGACAGACAGTCGGGTGGTCCTCTATCTACATCATGCTTTCAAACTAGGCTTCAAGTCAGCAGCAGTGAGGACCCCGGACACAGACATTTTCTTCATCCTCCTGCATCACGCTGACACCATCAACCTTGTCATCTACCTTGACACTGGCACAGGCAGGCACCGTCAGCTGATCGACATCACAGAGTTAGCCACCTCTCTTGGTCAGCCTTACTGCAGCACCCTGCTTGGCTATTATGTATTCAGTGGTGAGGACTGTACCAGAGGGTGAGACCTCAGTTAACTTGGTCAGGAGGAAGATGCTCAAGAAAATTGTGGGAGAGGACGAACTCTCAGCAGTAAATCAAGAGTCAATTTTGCTCGCCTGCCCCCCATGCAAAGACTCACTCATCCCCCACATTCAGAGGGTAAATTATAGAGTGGCCTGTTACAAACGGGCAGCTCAGCCAATCTTTGGGAGGCCTAAGCCATATGATGAGGGTCAGGGGTGGGGGAAAAAAGAGGGAGGGATTTTGGAGCCAGTTTGGTCTCGTCGACCAATCCTGCCTCCATCTCTCATTGACCTGTTGGCTGCTGGTGTCGTCAGTGATGATGATGAGGGGGAAGAGGATGAGGTGGAGTTTGATGACGAGACTGACGACGAAGATTAACAATGAAACAGAGATTTGATTAGTTTTGCCTTCAATCAGTTAGCATTATCAGATTTCAATCTATGTCAGAGTGATTTCCATCTATTTGGATGATCTTGCAGGAAACTATTGCGAATAAAAAATCAAAAGTTATACTGTTATTAGCCTAAAATGTGTTAATTTCATGTTTTTCACCAATAAATAGGGGTTGTACCATGTCAGTGACCTTTCCATTTGATTTCTGGTGTGAAAATTATATGAAAAACTGGGTTTATTTTTCTTTGTATGACATCTGGTTCAGGAGTTATGAAAATCGCTGTCTTTCGCCGCCGAATAAACCCCATGGGCCATTAGTTGACCTTGGCAACATGAAAAATTCTTAACTAGACACCATTAGGGTCCTAAAAAAAAACAGGTTACAAAAAAATGCCATGCGGGTGCATGAGAACCTGTTTCTCCTGCCCGACTAGAAGTGCTCGGTATGACATGGGTTTATTGGAAAACTTTATCTAAATCTAAGTTGTCCATGTCATCCATGTCTCTGTTGGCAAAGTTGTCTGTTTTTTCTTTAACCTGTGAGACGTCATCATCTTCTTTGGGTGTTGGGATGTGGTGGATGCTAGTGAGGATTTGTTCAGAATTGTAGTGAACTTCAAAGACGTGTTCGTCAAGAAAATGTTCTTCAATGTCTTGAACATCTGACATCAGGTGCATCTGGAAGGTTTGTTCCAGATAAGTTTTTAGCACAGACATGGGCATGGTAAGTGTAAGTGGGGTGTTGTCTTGTGTGTCGAGAATGATAGTTCCGCTGATGTTAGGGACATACTTGGAAGTGTGCTGCAATAGTTTGCATGTTTCACATCGGTGGTTTTTGGTTTTACAGTCAATTGTTGTTTGTTGGCCTCCACATAGCTTACAAACTCTTTTATCCTTGAGACGGACGGCAGTTATGGTGTTCTTGGCAACACAAAGCTGTGGTTCATGGTCTTCCGTTTGTTCCATTTCTTCAGGGAGGCTGAAATTTGCATGATTGATGAAGACTGTGGTTCGTGTGCAGGTGAGGGTTATGGCAGTGTCTTTCATGCGTGTGGAGACATTTTGGATCATGTAGCATTTGCCCACGTGCAATTTGGTAATTTGATCTTCCCATAAAGTCAGTTTGATGTTAGATGTGCGATCTGCCACCCAGCATTCTCGCATCTCAGTCTCAGTTCCTCGGATGTTGATCATGGTGCTTGTAGAACCCTTTTGAATAACTTTAACGCAGATTTGTCCCACCTGCAAAACAAAAGATAAATGTTTGTCAATTTAGGAGATATTACATACTTGTAACACAAAAATGTGGTCAGGGCATATTTAATAAGCTGTGTTAGTAACGTGCAACACGATGCGTTTAATGGCAGATGATGCCTAAAATGAGGATTCACTCAATGTACTAGCAACGTGCAACCCGGTGTTTGTAATGTGCAAGTGCGTGTAACGGTGTGCAATGCAAAGTGACGTTAGAGTAGCTGCAGAAGAAGCTTGCAGCTGGTATATGGAAAAGACAATGTGGAAGTAACTTTAAATTAATTATGAACCTTTACTACAAAGTAGTGGAGATGGTTAACGTATGATGCAGGACTGATGTCTTGTGCCGTTGGTATAAATGCCATACACTGTATAGAAGACATCATGACGTCACCCATTGGTTTGTGGACTGCTGCTCAGAAGCCAATGGTTTCTAATCTGGGCAGCGCCATCTTGAAAATTTCAGGTGCATGCTGGGAAAAATAAAACATGGATTCTACTTATATGGGCATGAGGCGAGTCAAGGCAAGGCAGTTTTATTTATATAGCGCATTTCATACACAATGGCAACTCAATGTGCTTTACATAAAACAATTAACAATTAACAATTAACCCCCCCCCCCCCCCCCCCATTAAAAGGACATAGAGTGCAAATGAAAGATTAAAATGTAAAGTGCTTTAAAAGAGCTCAATCATAAGCACAGGAGAAGAGAAGTGTTTTTAATCTGGATTTAAAAATGTTCACAGTTGGGGCTGATTTTCAGTTCAGTTTGTTCCAGTTGTGTGCAGCATAACAGCTAAAAGCTGCTTCACCATGTTTAGTTTGACCTCTGGGCTCAACTATCCCAGACCATGGGGGACCATGGGCGGAGTGAGGAGGTTGCAATCATCCTGTCAATCATGACGTAGCCACGCCCTAATGCATACCCTGCTTCATCGTCAAATATAAAATCAGGGAGGCCAAAATTTTTCACAAATGAATATCATACTGCATTAAAGAAGGCTTTAAACTAGCGATTGAGACCATAAACACATTTTGAAAACGTTTACTGAGGTTAGAAGTCAAGTGAGAAGTTGGTGAATTCTCCATTGACTTGTATAGAGACGGAAGCCCTTTTGACACCAAAACGGTCGCCCCCTGGTGGCCTTTTGATAGAATGCAGCTCTAAGTTACTTCCTCGTTGGCTTCATTTCATATATTACTATTTTAAAATGATTGTTCAAAGCAGTGGAGAGTGTAATATTTCTCGTCTCGTAGGGTCATGTTGTCCCATGTTGTTGAGGACCATAGGCCTGGTATTTATTATTATTTTTCTGTTTTCAATAAATAGAAGTGTCATTCATTTTCAAAATTACTTTGTATGACTTATTATATATGTTTATTTTGCACAGTTATAATAGTCATATTTAATTAAATGCAGTGCAACATGAATGTTTAGTTTTGGCCCGTGACCCTCCACCCTGACTCACTTTTGGCCCTCCACTGAGAAGTATTTGGGCACCCCTACTCTAAGACATTTGAGGACTACGCTAGAGAAGACATAATCCAGAAAGTGGAATCTTATACAAAAGGGTGGACATAGTGTTTGATGTGTACAAGACGTCAAGTCTGAAGTCTGAAACCAGGTCAAAAAGGGGGTAAGGAATGAGAAGAAGAGTGACAAGAACAATACCCCAAATAAATAACTGGAAAAGCTTTCTTCGAGATGACAGCAACAAGACTGAGCTGTTTCACTTCCTTGCAGATCTATGAAGTACAGCGGAGACACAATGCTGTGTCTCCATGCTGTCATGAAGAAGCTGACACACAAATATTTGTACATTACCCCCTATTGCAGGAAGTGTTCCTGTAAGAAAGGAGACGCAAGTGCTTCAAATCAGGGCTCCTTTGCACAGCACTCTGCAGCTGCATATGTGACCAGTAGCAGTTAGAGGAACTTTTGTGTTTTGTGTGAAGTTACACAGCTATATTGGTGTTATTTTTCGTTACTTTTCCAATAAAGTTATATATTAATCTTTTTTCTCCTTTTCCATTAATAATGTCATCTATGTGTATACAATACAATGTATCTTAAAGAAAAAATGACACTAATGTCATTCAAATTAGTCAACTACACACCAATGACTGGCCAAAAATACAAGACAAAGTGACATTTAATTAAAATTGTTTACAGACTCAATCTTGTCACAATTTGTAATTTATTTGCATACTTTCATGATAATTTTGCCCCAAATCTATGATGGAACAGCCGCGCAGTTTGCCTATATCAAAAATGAATGGTGAAAGCTCTGCTTTTTGTCTTCAACGGTGGGAATAATCGAGGTTGCGCATGCGTATTGGGTGGTTTAATCAAATGTCTCTGGTCGAGGAAAAGCGCTGCTTATTGGGGAAGCAGGAGCCAATCAGGGCGGAGAAAATGCGAAATTGTTACAATCAGATATGTCAGAAATTTATTATGTTATTTCTGAGTCCGACATAATGTCCACTATTGAGCGTTTGAAAAACTTCAGCAGGCTGGTTTACCAGCAGAAGATGCTTATCAACCAGCAAGGCAGGTGTACACCTCCTCTCCGTGACCTTCACCAGCGTAAGGGACCGAAAATCGTCCGGTCATTTCAACCGGAGTGGTACTCTCGTAAAAAGAGTGACTGTGTGGATGTGAAGCTAGCAGCAAACTTTCCTGGTCTTCTCTTCTCAAAAGAGAGGGATAATGTGTAATTATCAACTTGTAATTTGAACAACTTGCCTACTACTATAACTAAGCATGAGCTATCGAGTGCCCATATTCAACATCAAATTGCGCTCAAAACCAGAAAATGCACTCCGATCAGCCATGCTTTAAACAAGGCTAATCGACTGCAAGTCTCCGTGCACCACGTCAAGGTGCGGGAAAACCGAGAGATCCTCAAGGACTCAATACATGCTACGTATTTCTTGGCTAAGCAGGAGCTAGCATTTTGGGGAAATGATTAGAGTGAGGGCTCCGGTAACCGGGATCACTCCAGCAGAGCCTGCCACGCTGAGGAATCATCTCAAGTTAATCTACATTGGTTTTTCATTTCACTCTTTTAATACTATTAGTTGATAATCCAATCAGTTTCATAGTTCATAAGCCTGTATATACTGTTCATTTTTACAAATCTATACAAAGCCCACAAGGGCCTTTATTGTTAATATTTACAAATCTATACAAAGCCTGCAGCATATATTGTTTTTTTATATATATAAATCTATACAAAGCCTGCAGCATATATTGTTTTTTTATATATATAAATCTATACAAAGCCTGCAGCATATATTGTTTTTTTATATATATAAATCTATACAAAGCCTGCAGCATATATTGTTTTATTTTTTACAAATCTATACAAAGCCCACAAGGGCAATTATTGTACATATTTATAAATCTATACAAAGCCTGCAGCATATATTGTTATTTTTTATTTATTTATTTATTTTTTTACAGATCTATACAAAGCCTCCAGCATATATAGTTATTATTATTTACAAATCTATACAAAGCCCACAAGTGCATTTTTGTTCATATTTACAAATCTAGGTAAAGTCTTCATTACTTGCAATGATATAGTTTAAGTGAAGTGTTTTATCTGCAATTAAGGCTGGCATTTGTGTATGTTTAGTATTTTTGAGTCACCTTGGTTGATTCTGAAATAGGCCTGTTTGTTTCCTCAAAGATGTGAAGGGAAAATTGTTTACATTTTCAAAGTTATGGCTGTTTTCTACTGACTTTTTTACATTTATGATACTTTGCACACATTCAACAAATTGCAGTTAAAACTTCTAAAAGAATGCACTCTGATCAACCTAGTGTTACACATTTGCATCCATATGTTGTCTTTGGCTGTACACTTTACAATGATATAGATTAATGGAAGTGTTTTAGCTGCAATGAAGATTTCCATTCATGTTATTTTAGTATTTCTGAGTCGCTTTGGCTGAATGCACTACTGGTTCACTGTGTGAGCACACTTAAATGGTACCAACCAAATTACGTTGGTACTATGGAGTATTGATTGAAAATGTATCGTAAGTATTTGCATGCAAATGATTTAAGTAAAGTTTAATGCTGCAATATCAAGTAACACTCACTTGCCAGTATCAAGTAAATTTTACTTACCATAAAACATAACAGTTGTGACGATATTAAGTAACATTTACTTAATTACATCCAAATTTTAAGTTACATTTATTTAAACAAATTAAGTAAAGTCTACTTGTTTTTCATAGGCAGGAACATCATTCTACTCAAAATTTTAAGTACATGTTATATATTTGTAGTATTTGCTGTTATGAAGTCATTTAGTAGATTTTAATTATTTTCTTGACATTTTAATTTACTTGGTTGCATTACGTTACATTACTCACTAAAATTAGGTAATCATTGCCAGTTTTTTTTCTTTTTTTAAAGTATATTTTTTGGGGCTTCTTGCCTTTTAATGTACAGGTTAGTGGAGAGAGACAGGAAACTGGAGGCAGAGAGGGGGCAATGACATGCAGGACAGGACCGCTTGATGTGGGATTTGAACCGGGGTCACCTGCAGAGGACTATTAGGGTCAGTTTTCACAAAATCAGAACCCCGAAGGCATTTTGTGAATATTGACAATATACAACATTTCTAGGGGTATTAAGGGGTGCTGAATCCAAATCTGCTGTATATGAAGCTCAAAAATGCCCCAAAATGCCTCAAAATTGAGAAATCTAACATGGCCGCCGCCAGGCTGAAATCTATTTTCCAGTGTATCTTTTTGACTAAACAAGGTAAAAACATGAATTAAATGTGCTTTTGTAGGTTTTCCTACATGAGCAATCCGATGGCATATTCAGATTTGAGATGTAATGTGAAGAAACTGCTTAGATATTGCAAAAATAGTTGTTTTTACTACTCAGCTATTCTTTTCATTATTAATATATTTTTTTACTATCAGGCTTCTTTTACTTTGTATTTAGTTTTGAGGTCAAATATGCTGTAATGGAACCTTGGTCATCCCCAATATCACTCCACCCCACCCCCACCCACCCACAAAGTACATATCTTCTTGACTATGCGAGGTACAAACTTAAATTAAATGTGTTTTCACAGGTTTTCAAACATGGGGAATTTAGCATCCTGTCCTGATTTAGATCAAATGTCAATAATCAGCTTGAAAGTCATACAATAGGTGGTTGTGAAAAGGTGGTCATTAGTGATAAATAAGTTGTCAATCAAATAAGAACAAAACACAGGCATGTCAGACCCGAGGAAGAATAGCTGCAGTTTTGATGCAGCTAATGGGTATCCAAATAAAACAATAAACAGCTTATTCACAGTCTTCTTCCGTGTTCTGGCAAGTGTTGTCATGTTTCCTGCAGTTGCATGCTTGCAAGCAGGGTAGTGACCGGCCTTGACCAGTGTGTGGATGCTTCAACCTATAATGTTTTATGAGCTCTAAACATTTTGATGACCTAAAATTGCATCTTTTGCACGACCATCTCATATCACAAGAGGCCTACTCTTTCTCCCTGTTGAATTTCTCCTCGACCTCCTCTCCTAAGACCTCAACTCCAACTGTCCACAAAGTCCAGGCTCCTCCAAAGGGCACCCTGAAAATGAAGAGACATAATTTGTGGTATTCAAACAATGGTCTAAAATATTCAGTCACAATTTTAATATTACGTTATAATGGATGAATAAGGGGAAATAACAAAACAATATTATATCATGCATACCTTATTTTCTACTTGCCTGAATGATGTTCTGTTCTGATTTGCTTCCTGTTGATAGATAGAAAAATATTTTAATAAGACTTAATAAGAAATAAACTGTATCATGAACAAACACAAATGAACATTTTGTTTTGTCTAGCTAAATAAAACAATTAACACATGACAGATTTATTTGCGAGTAGAACTTGTAATGAACAATTGATTCTTTCATTGAACTACAAAAACATGAATCCTGAATAAAATAATAGTAAAAAAGTTGTTAACCCAAATTAGTGCAGACGCAGTTGATAAACGTTATACCGTTACGTTGGTGCTTTTTTAATATCCTAACTTTAGTTATTTTTATCGGGAAAAACGCAATGGAAAAACTGCAGCCCTCCGTGCTACACCTTGCTCTGTGATCCTATAACGTCCGCAGCAGAGCCAGTCCTGTTGTACTGTGCGCATGCGTCGTGCATGTGTTTCAAAATGCTACACTTTCAGAGTAAAGTTTATGTAGTATTTCTAGGTTCATGTACATACAACTATTAAACATTTTAATAGTATGAGGAAACTGAAGTAAAACTTACTCTCCCCCCATAATTCATGTATTACGTTAATAAAATGTTTAATTTTACTTAAGAAACTCTAGTTCTTACTGAATCTTAAAAATACAAGGTAGAAATTATGACAGTTACTCTAGTAGAGTTTACTGCACCAAAAAGTCACTTTTTTTCAGTGTGGCACTGGTTGCATGCCATTGCAGTCCCGACTGCTGGCTGAGGTTAGCTATTATTTAGCTGAGGTTAGATTATTATTATTATTATTATTATTATTATTATTATTAACAAGATAGCTAACCAGCTAACTCTGCCCCACACTTTCTTAGCTAACGTTAGCTATGTGTTCACTGGTAACGTTAGCTAGTGCCAGTCACGGAAAGCAGCTGCCTAGCTCAACCACGGACCGCTCACCAGTGGATAATTTTACTGCCGCCCAACGTACGTTCTCCTGTTTACATTACACATACTGTATAATACAGTCCCTCCAGGATTTCGCAGGATTTTTTTCTGATTGTTGCGGCCTAAAATGCCTGATTTTGCGGCAGCATTTTTAAAAAATTGCGGTAAATGTTGCAATGTTTTAAGCACTTTTGTTGCAATTAAATTGCGGGAGACAGTGAAAATTGCAAAAAAAAGAGTTGTAGTTTTGTTCTGAATAATTAATTAAAAATCAAAGGAATTTTTTTTCTAGGGAAAACAAACTGCATTTTGCTTTGTTCCAAGTAACAGGCTGAGGATTACGAAAGTTCTCACAAAATGTTTTATTTTTGCATGGTTGAAAGGTTTAAACAATAACCTTGCAGTAAATTCAACTTCAACTGCACAGAACTTTTAAAGAGATAGTTCATTTAAAGGGATATGGACATGCAGTGCTACGCCGAGACCCCCTGTAACTCAGAAGCCACGGAGGACTCTGAAACTTCTCCCAGCCCTTAGTCCACATGAGGGAGAGTAGAAAATTAGTGAAATTTGAATTTTGGGTGAACTATCCCTTTATGTAAACAGGTACATTTATGTTCAAAAAACTTCAAATTCTGCTTAAAGTTAAAAGGTCACAGAGCTTATTCATAAACACTCAGCATCACTTGTGTTAAAACAAAATAAAATAAAATCTGAGGTCTCAATTTAAAGTGCACAGCAAAAGTAAAGCAGTGCAAATAAAGTACAAGTGCAGAGAAATTCACAGTAAACAGTAACACAGCACAACGTACAACTGTAAACACTACTGTAAACATATACCATCCAATTCCTGCTAAATACATTTTCAATCTTCCTAATAAAAAAAAAGAGAATATTTTCGAGTCGTGGTTGATGAAGTTTCAAAATCACCAACATTCCCATGCTGTCAAGATAAATTATGTATGATCAGATTTTTGTTCAGTCAACAGAATTTCTGACAATTTTGACCATTTTTGAAATCTGCCATGACAACTGCTGCCTGGCTTTGACTCCCTGAGTCTATTTGAGAAGACACACACCAGGTCTCACTCACAGACAATTAACATACTGTTAATGTTTCATGTGTATTGCAGTCTTGTATATGCTGTATTGTTTTGTGTTATATGTATCCAGGCTCCCGCAATAAGCTTTTGGTAGCTTCAATGGGAGACCTGATTCACCTGTGTGTGTGTGTGTGTGTGTGTGTGTGTGTGTGTGTGTGTGTGTAAATAAATACATATTTGGAAAAAAAAAGAAAATAGTTCACTGAGTTAGACCTCAATGTCCTCCTCAAAACCCTCCATCCCATCCCACCAACCCTCATCCCTTTCAAAGGCGCCACTGGTGAGGCGTTGGTTGTGGTAAAGGAAGACTAAGGCTTTGAGCTTGTCGTTCGTCATTGATCTCCTTCGACTGGACAACACCAGCTTGTAGATGCTGTTACTCCGTTCAGCATCTGCTGAATTAATGACGACGTCTTTGTAACGTTTGGCCAAGACACTCATCATGGGAAGTCTCTCCTGCAGCCCATCCCAAAAGACATCCAAGTCCACCTCTCCAGATGCTGAAGCTCTGACTGCTGCTGGACCCAGGCGGATGAACTAGGCATCCAATTCGTCTTTAGGAACAGCACTGAAGCCAGGGATGTGTTCGTAGCTGGACACACTCTGATTCATAAATGCAGTATGACGAGGATCGAACACCCTGACCTCCTGAAGGAAATTAATGGCAGGCTGTCCATCCGTCATATACTTCATCAGTTTTTCTTCAGCATTGTTGTATGCCTGTTCGACTGTGTTGAGGATGTATGTCTTGGTGGCAAAAGGTAGGTCAAGTCCCTCAAAGTACCCGGAGCATGTTTCATACTGTAGCTCTTTATTTTTGGCAAAGTTCATCTGCAGATCCTCCAGGTAGTCAAAAAGCTTGGTGGTCATAGGGCGTCTGCTCTGGAAGATGTCCAGGAGCTGAATGATGATGCTGCACTTCTCTGCCATGATGCTGATTTGGACCTGCAGACTTTGAGCCATATCTGGACTTTGTAGCATTTCATGGAGTCTATCCACAGACTGTGGTGTGCTTCTGCTGCATATCTATGAATAAAATCACAAGGGTTGACAATGAGTCAAAATTGTGTCAATACAATCAATCAATATTCATCACAAAATCACTAGTAAATGTTATCTATGATTATATCTTTGTTTTGTGTGTGTGTGCACATCTTACGTTTATTTCCATTTCGATAAATTCTTTGTACAGTCCAAAGTGCTGTGAATGATACTGTACGGCAGTGAACCAAGAATTCCATCTTGTGGCACATGGATTTGGCGGCATCGTTGCCTTCCTTCCTGGTGGCAGCTTTTTTGTCATGAAATGAAGGTACCTTCTTTTGCGGGACCCAGCATGGTAGAACATTTGTGAGAAACTCAACATGAATGCGTTCAGCTTAGCACTACCAACGAGGTTCATAATGTGCGCCATGCAGGTTACATGCAGCGAGTTAGGAAATAAAGACTGCAGAGCAGCTTTATATGCTTTCTTCATGTATGCTGCATTGTCCGTGTCAAACACGATGACATCCTCATTGTCTATGCAGTACTCTTGCAGACACTTCACCACAGACATAGACACCGTAGAATGGTTGCATTCCTCTAGGAAAACGGTATCTGCCAGATAGGCCAGGATCCTCCCTGATTCATCTTTCTCCAGGGGTGCGATGAGGATGTTAAGCACACATCTCCCCTCAACATCTGGTGTTTCATCAAATATAACAGCAACAGGCTTTTTAGCCAAATGTGTCTTGAGGGCTTCTTTTTCTTTTTGGTACACTGCACCTAAGTATCTGTCTTGGAGTTGGTGAAAACCAGAAACAGCTCCTCCATTGAAAACCTTTTCGTTCAAGAATCTTCTCATTGCTGGGTGGTCACTCTTGGAGAGTGGAATGTTGACTGCAGTGCAAGTGGCAACCCAATCTTCACATATCTAAGGGGAAAAATATATGCTATCAAGATTACATGCAATCACAATCAGGATCGTAAATTTTATTTTCAAAATGTTAACATCTGCCAGCCACTGACATAAAAGTTCAAAGTCAATGGTAAAATAAATGTATATTAACTAAATATTTTGTGTCTGGTAGATTCATAGTTTACCAGCATTTATCTGGTGCTAATTTATTACTCTTTACAAAATATTGTTTAGCTTATTTCTATTTAATTATTCTTTTCTCTTTCCTCTGCCTCACTCAGTGACCTCTCTCTCTCTCACACGCACACACACACCATCTCATTGCACATTCAACTTGGTATTTTAAAGACAGTTTTCACACCGTTTTTAACATTTTATTTGACAATATTTATCTCTCTCACAGACACATGCACACACATACACAGCCAGAGACACACAATATGTATCTCCCTCACAGACACATGCACACACAACACAGACACACATACACAGAGACACACACAATATTTATCTCCCCCACAGACACACACAAAACACGCATGTTAGATCAAACTCACCTTCAGTCTTTCAGCGCTTGCAATAGATTTAGATGCAACGGCCTCTGTCACAGTGATTTGTCGAGTAGTCTGTGTTGCACTTCTTTCAGCCATTCTCCGGACATGTTTCGCGGTGGAAAAGTGTTTGTCTATCGCCGACTTTTGTTTGTACATCTGGAAATTGTTTTCCACGGTCTTTTGCTGTTATTTTTGTAGGTAAATGTGACACGTTTGAGGCGCACATGTCCTGCTTCTTCACGTCCTGAACAAGGAAGTGAATTTGGTGGCGCGTATGTTACGTTTGCACGGGGAGTGCTATGATTGGTGGAACTCACGGAAAGCACAGATGATTGGTCCAATTTGCGGAAAAGTTGCAGTGATTGGACAAAATTGCAAGGCCCGCACATAATCGTACGGATTGGTTGAATTTGCGTTAATTGTTGCGATCGCGACATCGCGAATTCCTGGAGGGACTGATAATATAAAAACGATTGTCGATGGTCAAATGGTTTTCAATTACGTTTTTAATTCAATTAATACGTTCTTTGTTACAACTAACCATAATATAATAATAATACTATGTAATCAGTCAGGGAGGTGATGGTGTTCCCTATGTCCATGTCATCTCATTTTGCTGCTGTCACTGCAGAAAACTCCGCTTCACAAAGATAATATGTATGTAATGGAAGCAGGTTTTCAGTGCTTTTTTGGGTATCTCAGGATATTCTGCTTTAACTTAAAGACTGTGTAAAGTGAATTCAGACATTTTCTTCTAAACACATTAAATAGATCATAAATGTATTTCTAAAAAATGTGTAAAAAACATTTCAACCATTTAGATTTGAATTGTGGAGCTAGGCTTCACAAACTGTGATTCAAGATTCTGTGTTCAGGATTTACTGAGCGGGTCTGAAACGCTGCCGTGATTAGCATAAACCCGCCCCTGCTGCTGTAGAGGTATGTAGCGCACACTACTACTACTACAGTCTACAGTTAGCTGAGCGCATAAGTGGTCGAGTGGTTAAGAGCGCATGCCATGTACGCAGCGGACCTGGTTCAAATCCCAGCCGGAGGTCCTTTGCTGCATGTCACTCCCCCTCTCTCTCCCATGATTTCCTGTTTATGTACTTAAAAATAAAGGTGTATGTGCCAGAAAAAAATATTTAAAAAAAAAGGAGACACTTGCGAAGCAATCTGCAAAGCTGCAATGTTGCCATCTTGGGGAATCTGGATCTTTGGAATGATTCCCACTGTCCAAGGGCAACATCAACAATGCGTGTCTCATAGTAGGTTTCCAGCCTTGATGTCAGGAGGTCGAAGAGCTGCGGAGGATTAAAGGCCTTCGTCCTCTGCAGTATTACGCATTGTCACTTCTGCAAAATTGTTTGTGTTGTTCCCTCAGGTGAGAAGACTGTCTCTGTAACTGAGTGCCCAACACTCCCTGCGGTTGTACAGCCGCTCTATGTACTTTAGGTATTTTTCATACCTGCAATTGATTAAAAAAGAAACAAATGCACAAAATATAAGAAATGCACATACATCAATCTATCAAAGCAAATCTATCCAAACACAATGGCTTCATGGTTTTATTACATTGTATTTACAAATGTAACGTGATCTTATGAAAAATTCTGTCCTACAGCTAAACATAAACTTACTTGTCTATGCTGAGCGCTAACCTGACTGCAACAGGATGTTGTCTTGCCTCAGTGTAAAGCCTATCCATCCTGGCTATCTCTTTGCAATACAGCATGTCTTTCACCACTGTAAACAGGGTTGGTCTGTCTCTGTGGTACACACAACTCTCCTTGCTCCATAGCCATCTCCAAACTGCTTGAAGCAGCACAGGAGAAGTGTGGCATCAGGAAATGCCTGCCCCAGAGCTCCCGTCTCTGCCCTACAGTCATCGGTTAAGAAGGTCTGTGGTCCTGCCTGTCCCCTGCCAGCAAAGGCCTTTTCTCAAACTATTTTTTTTTTAGAAGAATAGTCTAAGAAATACATAAACTTAGTTGTTATGGGTGTTACTGACATACTGTGGAAAATTGTAAATACATTCACTGAATGTTACTATTGAATTGCATTTCTATAGATATAGTGGGTAGTAGTTATCTTGACCATGTTGTCCAGTGTGATGCCTACCTTTGCACATAGGGCAGGTCAGGGCAAATCTCCCTGTTGGCAGAAGCATACACAAACTGCTGACCATACTCACTTGGAGGTCATGTTTCAGCACCACCAGAGCGGATGTGGGGGTGTGACCAATCTCAAACAGACTCATGAGAACCTCTTTGGCCTTTTCCCCAACATCCCAGTAGCAGATAGCATCAGCAACAAACAGGTGATTATGCCTGTTTGCTCTCCATACCTCAAATGGGAACATATGTAGGTCCTTAGTCCTATAACACATATCAATATCTCAATATCAATATTATGTCTAAAACAATGAGAGTGGATCAATAAACTCACTTGCTCGTTTCACCACCAGGGCTCTTCAAAGTTACAAGCATTTTCACTTGACAGCAGGTGTCTTTCGAATCCCTGCTGCTGCTTGCAACCTTGACATTAACCTTGTGCTGGCATTTGTAAATTGCCTGACCAAAATATAGTAAATTTACAGCAGTAAGGAAAAAGAAACTGTGGCGGGGGTAGGGTAAATTTCTATCAGGTATCAAATCTTCCAGGAATTTAAAAGGTTGCACGACAACGCCACCCTGGGAATTTCACCCAGGGAGTAGACACAGGTTCTCTCTATTCAATAGGCTTTGAGACGTGGTTCAAGGTATAAAAATAATTTCTTTTTATTACAATTGTTTAAAATAATATCATCAAACTCACTCACACCAAAGAAAGGAAACTAAGTCAGGTCAGAGGCTTACCGGGTGGATAAGTAGTAGACGGGAGTAGTTCACCCAAAATAGAAAAAAAAATAAATAAAAGTCACCCACACACACACACACTGAAGTATCCACCACCAAAGAGCACAGCACACCAACGAAGGGGAGACACCACCACCAGTCACCGCCACCACCACCACCGGCCTCCGACACTGGAACAAAGATAAAATAATTAATGGGGGGTTTGCAACTCAAACAACACACTAAATAAAATAAAAATAATTTAGAAACAGAAAACAAATATAACTAAACCCTTAATTAAAGCAAACACTTAATTCAAAGAAAGTACACAATTTACAATATAATTAAACACAAAAAAACCCCACAAAATCAATCAAAAGAAAATAAATAAACCTATGCAAATAACCCAAATTAATTCATACAACCCACACCTCACACTCATACAACTGAACAAATAAGAACAGGGAGTCACTTAGCCCAAGCATGCGTGGCTATGCCATGCAAAGCTGCTGTGGCAGCAAGAGTCTTTTAATGGAGAGCCAGCAGCTTAATTGTCCATGGAGAGAAGGCCACAGTCAAAACGCCGCCCTAGTAGGCCGCCCAGCAGAGCAGCAGCAGTCCGATCTGTGGTTCCACCTGACCAAAACATAATGTTAGCACTATTCAATTTAAACTGAAAATGATACAGTTGCGGGAGAGACAAATATACCTGTAGCAGAAATGGAGGCGCACACACACACTCATACAGGCAGGAGGAGGAGCGCAACAGATCCAGACATCAGCATTTCCTATGACCACACTAGCATTAGCTGTTGAACACAATCACCACTATGCAGAGAGAGGGGACACTTACCACGCCAAAGGAGAGCTCATGAACAGCACAGAGCAACACGTGCAGCAGCACACCTGCTGTAGCGGAGAGGAAGACCGACCTCTTACCCGGAAGTGATGTGGCAGCTAGAGAGCAAGAGAGAGCCGTCCTAAATACGGGCCTCTGCTCTGGGATAGGCTAACAGGCCATCGGGGTGCGTTCAAGATCGTACAATGCATAGGCTCAGCTATACTGCCACAAAACATTGATAAATTGCTGTAAGAAATTTTGAATAGCACATGGTGCCCCAATCTCGGTCGGGTGACATCCACCCTCCATGTCACCCCCGATGACCCCTTCAAAAACTGGATCCACTACTTCACTTGATCCACAGTGCGGACATCCACATGCACTGTTGCATCAAAGCTGGTGTCGTCACCAGCTGATGGCTCCTCCGTCTAAGCACTATGCATGCCGCAGTCTAACTTTGCAGTGGTTTACTTCATTAGCATGAGATTTGGCACAGATAATGTTCAGATGTTATGCTACAGTTACCAGAGATTTTTTGGCTACAGCAGTATAATTCAGAAGGTGTTATTCACTCTAAAAATGAAAATTAAATATTTAATTTATGCTGTGTTTAATCTTAATTTAGTCTGACCCAGTAACATATATGCTGACGCTTTCACCTCTACAGGTATCTCACAAGTGTTACCTTTATTATGATACCAATATTATTCATTTAGACCTTGTAGTTACAGAGATATACTATATTCATATTGGGTATGTCATTTTCAAGCAGGACCCTGAGCCAGTGAGTCAGAGGAGAGAACGTTGTAGAGATTTTAAGTTTTCTGTGAAGTGATGGTGATGGAGAGCCAGTCACCACATTTATTAAACACAGCGGGTTTGGAGCATGTTGCAATGAACCCTTAATTTAAATAGCTTTCTTTTTGTTGGCAGTCATCAGGTCTTCTGTCATCTCATTCACGAGCAAGGAACACATCACCAACGAGATACGTTTTAACAGATTTATTGACAGAATTTGAATGAATTGTGTATGCTTGATGCGGAACGATTCTTGATACGGTGATTCTTGTGGGGAGGTCGGACGAAGGATCCGCCGCTGCGCCCGGGCAGTGACGAACCCCCAAAAACCTCCAATTATTTGAGACGTGCTCGTGCGGGTCTTAGATCGTTGAGTCTGAGCAGATATAGCGGTGATACGTTAATGAGGCGTTAATAGTGATAATCCAAGATACAAGCAAGATGGCACGGGTTGAAGTGTGATGGTGACACAGTGAATTCTGAGCATCCAAGGAAACTGAAGAATGCTATATGGCAGAGGTCGGCAATTAAGTTTGGCCACGGGCCAGATATTTTCCAAGCCATTACATGGCGGGCCACAACCAAAACAATGGCTAATTTAATGAATTGATAGGGGAGGAGGGGTGATAATGAAAATGATAGGCGCTCTTGAAATGACAGAGCAGACGCACTGGGCTAAATTTGTGAACTGACCACTGGGGGCGCTATTAATTACTATAAAAACTTTCACTAGTTGCGGTTAGCTGTCAAAAATGTCACTATCAAAAAATCTCAAGAGAAAGGTTGACAACGAAAACAGGATCTTTAATCATGAATGGACAGAGAACTATGCCTTCATCCTACCCAGTTTCATTAATGCAAAGCCCACATGCCTGATCTGTAACGAGGGTATCTCTGTATGCAAAGAGTACAATATTAAACGACACCACGAAATGAAGCATGCTAACTTCAAGGTTGCATTCCCTCAGAAGACAGAGGCACGAAAAATCGAAGCCCTGAAAGGTGGATTTGCACACAGCAACAGGATCCTGCTGCGAGGCCTCACATCCCAACAGAAGGTAACTAGTGCATCTCTAAAAGCGTCCTGGTTGCTCGCAAAGCACAACAAGCCATTCACTGATGCAGAGGTCTTCAAGGAGATGATGGTGGTAGTTTTGGAGGAGTTTGCTACCGACAAGTCGATGGATGGTGTGATCGGGTCAGTGAAACAGATGTCCCTCTCTGCGAGGTCTGCTGCCCGCCGCGTAGAAGCGCTGTCCGACGCAGTGCAGGGTGAAATCATCACCGGTGTCAGTCACGCAAACTACTTTTCCTTAGCCATTGACGAGAGCACTGACAACACAGATGTAGCCCAGTTGTGCATTTATGCTATGCAACTTAAATTAATAAATTAATAGCCTAATTAATGCCACACTGCAAAAAGCAAGCTTGTAATTCAGAGAATGTGTGATCTGTATTGTATTGGTGATACTGATTTCAGAAATCGTCAATCATGTTCAAAAACAAGATCAGGCCACCCATAAACAAATACAACATATATTTCTTATTATATTCATTGTTGGTATTATTATTAAAGGTGAACTGTGCAACTTTGTTATTTAGGAACTTATTATCAAGCAAAACCCTTTTTATTACTCCATATCCTCAAATAGCTCTTAGTATCAAAAAGGTTTTTGACCTCTGATCTATAAGTTGCTGAGCACCTATGTGTGTCATTTTAAAGTTTCCCTCTAGGTGATCCGGACAGGCTGGACAAGTGGGTCGTCAGCATGAGGAGACAGAACTGGACCCTGCTCTCCAGCCCCAATCCTCCCCTGTGCTTTCAATAAAATCTGTATTGAGCATGAACTCAGCGTCTGCCTGCCACCTGTTGTCACAGATACTCTTAAAACTATGTATATGTATAACATGCATCTTAAACCTTATTAAAATCAGTTAATCATGTGGAGAGATTTCTCATGTAAGTAGATAATTATCTACATATTAGAGTTCTACTGTTAGTAAAGGTAAGACATAGACATATGATTTAGCACATTTGAAAAAATAAAAAAAATGTACTGGTAAAGACTTTCTAAGGTTCCATGGACACCCTGGAAAGGTCAGAAAACAGAAACACTGTTGTGAGAATTTTTACAATTTTTAGTAAAACTTTGCAATTGGTGGGTAAAAACTTGAGCTTTAATGCTTAATATTTGTGTTAAAGTAGATATTCCTTTTAACTGACTACGACATTTTTAACATTTTCAATAAGTGTAGAAGACAAAAGGAGTGCAATTCTGAAAATAATTTATTTGAACATGAGGTACTCTTTAAATGAACAAACAAAACAATCAGTATATATAATAAATAATAAATAAACTTTTAAAATAAAATAAAAAATAGGGTCAGTGTTTGGCTCAGTTGGTGGAGCGCCTGCCCTATGTGAGGCTGTAGTCCTTGCTGCGGGTGGCCCGGGCGTGGAAGCTGGCCGGGGCCTGGTCTGGGCAACCGGCAGAGGCCTGGGCAGCTTTCTTTTCCATTTTCTAAATATAAAGAAAGACAAACATCTTGTAACCAGTGGTGTACAAAGTATTGAAATGCCTTACTTCAGTAAAAGTAGCCTACTAATACCTCACTGTGAAAATACTCCACTACAAAGACCTGCATTCAAAACCTCACTTTTGTGAAAGTGTTAACATTAAGTTTTATATGCAAAATGCAATTAAGTATAAAAGTAAAAACAGTCTTTGTGCAGTAAACGGTCCCTCTCTGTTTTACTGTTACAGAATGTTTGTGGATTGATATCACTGATGAATCAATGCATATGAAGCATTTTATTGCTGAGGCTGTTTAAGTTTAGCACAATTTAACAATTATACTATTGAGTAGATTTATCTATATCTATCCCTGTCATGTGAGAACCCTGTATCTCACTTCTTTTAAAAAATGTTTAAGTGTATAAAATGCTTAACAAACTGTATTTACATTATTCTACATAGTAATTTCACAGAGTAGTAACGATTAACCCTCAGATCCTGTTGCCACATTTTATGGACCATCAGATTTTTCATCTGGCTGTGATCATGCTATAATGTTCATAGGTTGCAGAGAGGTGGCTTTAGCAAGGTACATCATGCTCCTAAAAGATCTCCTGTCTGCACCATGGTCTGCACCTTATAATTCTCTGTTTATCGCTGCCCCCAGGGGACTTAAAAAGCCTCCGGAGCCGCAACTGGGGTGCGCTGGGGGGGGGGATTGAGCTGAGGGATTTCATCGGGCTGATGATACTGGAAGTGATTTTGTCTCTGATTTTCACCAGATTTAACATGTTATCAACATTTGCCGTAAAAAAAACTGTAAAACGAGAACCAGTCCCAGAAGCTCCAGCTCCAACAAAAAAAAAAATTTAATACCTATTTTAACTTTATCATGGTGTGTGTTTGCAAACAACAGGAGGACGTTAGTCATTTCTAACAGGATCTGAGGTTTAAGATGAGTTTTGGTCCCCAACGGACTTATTTAACTTTATTTCTTATCTAGTATAATCTCAATAAAACATTAATCATTATTTCAAGAGCTGCGGCGTTATATATATTTTTTTTATAAGGAACTTAACGTTACCTGCGGTCGAGTCGGTCGCTGTCAGGTCTCTGTGTTGGAGGCTGGACTGCCAGAAGCTGCTTGTTAGCCTAGCCTAGCTGATTAGCCTCAGGCTAGCTCCATTCGGTGCGGTTAATTCGAGTTCAGAGGGCGGGATCTCGGCCGGCTGACCCCGGCTGACCCGTAGAGTTATCGCCTCTCCTCCAAATATGGAAAATACACGCCCACTAAAATCCAAGATGGCTTAGTCCTAATGCCCATAGTGAAGGCACAAAACACACTCCCCCCAACCAATGGATTACGTCACGGGTGCTACGTCCATTCTTTTTACAGTCTATGGTTGAAACGCCCCATATTACATATTCATTATGGCATATGTACTAAATGGACAGCGCGTACTATCTTGCATAGTTGCAAGACGCAAACCTCAGTGCGCTGCACAAACTGCAAACCTTTAGTAAATCAGTGCTGCTGTATTGCTCTGTGTTCTCTGCCAAGATTCCTTTTGCCTTGCTGGTATATGATCGCCAAACACTTCTTGACATTAGAGCATCCCAAAAAACGCTGCCAAACTTTGATTTGGGTGATCAAACCTCGGGTCTTCCTCCTCCACTGGCGTCTGTGCCAGCTTACCTGCTGAACTCACCGGCTGTCATCCCTCGGAGGAAGCGATCCAGAAGACGCGGAAAGAGGGCAGGTGTCTTGGTGAAACTCAAGATCCTCAGACGATCCACCTGTTGGACCGATCCTCGCCTTCCTGTCAGAGGATACCAGGTGCGGCTGCTGTGTCTTCGTTGGATCCAGCCTGTCATCCCTTCCCGCCCAGCCGCTGGAGGCCTTCACCTGCCGGCGGAGGCCCCCCCTCCTAGATGTCCCACCGCAAAGGCGGTGTGGATCTTAGGAATCTTCGGCCTCTGTGCCGCGTTTCCACCCAGGCCCGCGAAGAGATTACTCTCAGCCTGGCTCTCTTGAATGCTAGATCGCTTGCAAACAAGACTTTTATCTTGAATAACTTCTTCACTTTACGTGAACTGGATTTTATGTTTCTGACAGAGACGTGGAGTCAAGTCGGTGAGTCTATCCAATTCTCCGAGTTGCTACCCCCCAACTGTCTCTTCTTTAACTCCCCCCGTACCACTGGTCGAGGTGGAGGGGTTGCATCTATATTTAAATCCAGTTTTCAATGTCGACTGTCACCGTCGATCTCCTTCTCCAGCTTTGAGCTGCAGACATTCATTGTAGACTTTACTACACCTGTCCTGTGCGCTGTAGTCTATCGTCCGCCTCAGTTCAATAAGGATTTTATTAAGGACTTCACAGACTTTGTGGCAGGAGTATCAGTGAACTATGATCGGTTTTTAATTGTTGGGGATTTTAATATCCACGTCTGCTGTGAATCCCGTCCTTTGGTGAAAGACTTTCTGAATCTCATTGACTCTTTTAATCTTACTCAGTCCGTGTCTGATCCAACACATGAGAAGGGACACACACTGGACCTTATATTATCCTTTGGTCTGCAATTAAATGAGATTTGTGACACACGTATGTCCAATCACTTCGCTGTTTTATTTAATATTACACTGCCTCTCTCCCATGTGAAACTGTGCGCCACAAACCGCCGTGTGCGCACAATTAACCCTTCAGCTGCTTCTGAGTTTTCTGCAGCATTTAATCACTCTGTGCTACATGCTTAGGATCATTATGGTACTCTTACTCCTGATGAGTTTTTAGACACTTTTAATTGTACTTGTACTGACCTGATTTGGTGGCTCCTTTTAGATGCAAACGGCCTAAGCCTGTAACAGAGCCATGGTTTAATGACACCACTCGCACTTTAAGACGTGCATGTAGACGCGCTGAGAGGAAGTGGAAGAAAGATCATCTACATGTTTCTTTGGACATTTTAAATAACAGCCTATCAGAAAGCTGTTAAAGCTGCCAAGAGTCAGTTTTTCTCCAATCTTGTGTCAGTTAATAGTCATAAATCTCAGTTCCTGTTCAATACTTTAAATACTCTTTTAAACCCTTGTGACCACAACAGTGTTGTTCCTTCACTTAAACTGTGTGAAGATTTTCTTAGGTTTTTTTATTGGCAAGATCTCTGATATTAGGTCTTCTCTTTCGCTGTCTGCATTGGATCCTGCCGTCTCTCCCGTTTGCCCTGCTGTTTTTGACACATTTGAGCAAGTGTCTCTTCCAGCTTTAACTGATATTGTCCAGCACCTCAGACCTTCTCATTGTCCTCTTGACAGCATCCCACCTCGTCTTTTTAAGGATGTTTTCCATATTATCGGGCCCTGTGTTATGGATCTGATAAATTCATGTTTGATGTCTGGATGTGTCCCAGCTGCCTTTAAACATGCTGTGGTCCAGCCCCTCATCAAAAAACATAATCTTGACCCCACAGTCTTAGCCAACTTTAGGCCTATCTCTAAGCTTCCCTTTCTTTCTAAGGTGTTGGAGAAGGTGGTTAATAAACAGCTGCAGTCTTTTATTGACCTAAATGACATTTCTGAGAAGTTCCAGTCTGGTTTTAAGTCACGCCATAGCACTGAAACGGCACTTTTAAGGATTTTAAATGACCTTCTTTTATCTGTTGACTCTGGGAACTCTGCTGTCCTGGTCCTTCTGGATCTGACAGCTGCCTTTGACACAGTGGATCACAACATCCTCCTGTCTCGCTTAAACACCTGTGTGGGCATTAAGGGTACTGTTCTCAAATGGTTTCAGTCATATCTCTCTGACAGAAGCTTCTCTGTCCAGATGGGCCAGTATACTTCGGCTACTTCCCCCCTGAGCTGTGGGGTGCCTCAGGGTTCTATTTTGGGCCCCCTCCTCTTTTCGATATATATGTTGCCATTGGGATCCATATTTAGAAAGCACAATGTCTCATTTCATTGCTTTGCAGATGACGTGGAAATCTATATGCCCTTAAAAGCAAATGACCATGCCTCTGTCCAGGTTTTATTAGACTGCCTCAAGGACATTCAATCTTGGATGGAAGTGAACTTTCTCTCCATGAACAAAGATAAAACGGAGATTATTTTATTCGGGCAACAAAATCTCCGAGATGGCTATGACAGCGCCATTGGCACCCTGAAGCCTCACTGTCACCCATCTGCAAGGAACCTTGGTGTTATTTTGGACAGTGACTTTAGGTTTGAGAAGCAGATAAGCTCGATGGTGAAAACAAGCTTCTTCCAGCTAAGATTATTAGCAAAAGCAAAGGCTTATCTCCCCAGGAATGATCTGGAGAAAGTCATTCACAGCTTTGTTACCTCACGGTTAGACTACTGTAACTCCTTGTTTGTTGGTCTCGACCAGTCAGCACTGCGCCGTTTACAGGTGGTCCAAAACGCAGCCGCCTGCCTGCTGACTGGAAAGAAGCGGCGTGATCACATCAGTCCTGTCCTTGCATCTTTGCACTGGCTGCCTGTTCACTTTAGGATCCAGTTCAAGGTTTTATTAATTGTTTTTAAGTGTTTTAATGGTCTGGCACCATCTTATTTATCAGAGCTTGTACAGCCTCACAGTAAATATAGAGCACTGAGGTCAACGAACCAGCTGCTCCTGACAGTACCTCGGTCCAGACTCTCTACCCGTGGGGACAGAGCCTTCTCAGTGGCGGCCCCCAAGCTGTGGAACAGCTTACCTTTCCACGTTAGAGCTGCACAGTCTGTAGAGCATTTTAAAACACTATTAAAAACATATCTTTTTTCCTTGGCGTTCAGTCCCAGCTAGTCGAGAATCCTTGGCTTCCTACTTTTTATTTATTTTTACTTTTTTTTAATTTTGTTTTTATTCTAATTTTAGTTTTTAAATTGAGCTCTTTATTGTTTTATTTATTATTATATTGTGTGTGATTATATTGTATTTTAATAACTGTACAGCACTTTGGCTCAACTGAGGTTGTTTTTTAAATGTGCTTTATAAATAAACTTGACTTGACTTAAGATTTATCATCCATTTGTGGACTTCACTTTAAACAACAGTCACATTAAATAACATACAAAAAATATCTTTTACAGCGATTAAGTAGTCCAGCCAGTAGCCAAGCACTCTCTCCTCCTCCTGGCAATTTAAGCTACCAGTTGGTCTCATTTGTTGACGGAACAGCGCCTCTAAAGTCTCGGCTTTCAGGTCGTCCACACTGTAAACCATGTAAGGCAGGAACAGGGAAGGATGTTGTTCCAGAGCATTGAAAATGTGTTCTCTTTAGAATTCCTACAGAGTAGTCAGAGTGACCTATCTCTGGAAAGAAACATGGTTGCGGTAGGTGAAGTACCACTGGATGACCAACAACTTGTTCTTGTACACAATTCACACCCTCCTCCAGTGTCCTCAGGCATAGGATAGCATCCTGCTGTCTGAAGCATGCTAGAGTGTTTATCTGCAAGTTCCACAAGTTCTTCCAATGTTCTAGCATTCTTAATCTAGAGTAAAATAAAAGAGCAATGAACAATCAATCAATCAATCCTTATTTGTATAGTGCCAAATCACAACAAAGTTATCTCAAGTCACTTTACACATAGAGCAGGTTCTAAACCGAACTCTTCAGGTTTTAACTTTAAAGAGACCCAACATTCCCACATGAGCAACAGTGGCAAGAAAAAACTCCCTTTTAACAGGAAGAAACCTCAGGCAGAACCAGACTCAGAGTAGGAGAACATCTGCCTCGACCGGTTGGGGTTGAGAGGAGAGAAAGGAAGGATAGAGGAGAGAAGCACAATGAAAATCAACAATGAAGCTAGAAGGTCCGGGACTGGAATCTGTCATCCAGACGTCTACAGGCCCAGATTACCTGTGAGACGAGAAAGCACAGACAACTCTGGGGAAGAAGTTTAGGTTATTGAATGCAATTGAATTCAATAGAACATGAATGTTAATGGATATAGATGGATGGACAGAGAGAGAGAGGGAGGAGGAGAGAGGAGCTTAGTGCATCATGGGAGTCCCCTGGCAGTCTAAGCCTATAGCAGCATAAGCTAAGAGCTCTAAGAGCCCTAACTATTTTTATCAAAATCTAGTCTAGTCTAACTAAGAATGACGAGTACTGCCAAAACATTTAATCACTAATTACAGAAATTGTAAACTCAGAAGAACTAATGACACCTGTCAAAAAATGGGAATTTCTTAAATATAAAATACGCCAATTTACCATTTCATTTAGTAAAAAAATTAAAAAAAGATTTTGAGAAAAGGGAGCTAGACATTATCAAACAATTAAATGTTCACTGCAATAAACTCAACCCTACAGAAGACGATAAACAGAAAATACTAAACCTTCAACCTAAACTGGATGAAATGTACATTCAAAGAGCACGTGGGGCCTTCATTAGGTCCAGGGCCGTTTAAAGGAATTTGGGGGCCCCAAGCAAAATGGACTTGGAGGCCCCCCCACCACCACTGCCCGCCGACGCCGACAACCCCTGGACCACAGCAAAAAAACCTACGCCTCACCATCCCACCCCGCCCGCCCAAAGCCTACAGGAACCACAGCAGACACACTGTTGAAGTTCAACCACACATTATATCAATAAAATATTTCTTAACAGTGCAAATACTGCTTACAAATGTTGCATATAGGCTACTGCACACATAGTATATTTACTTATTTTATTTGAACATTTGCAATCAACATATAAACAAACTGCAAATTCGGTATTAAATATAAAATCCAACATAGATAAAAGAACACATATAAGATTAACCTTTAAAAAATATGCAAAATATCTACATCTGCTGTTTGCGAGCCTTGGCTTCAGCAAAGGCAACCACAATGTCCTCCATGTCCAAAGACCGGCAAACATCAAGCTCAATTGATGTAACGGCCAGTCCTGTGAGCCGCTCATGGTGGACCTCATATATGTCTTTATCAGCTTCAAAGCTGAAAAGCTCCTCTCACCTGAGGCCACAGTCACAGGGAGAGTCAGTAGGTAGCTAACATAAACAGGGATCATCCCTATGTTCCCTGGGTCCTATGTTCTCCGCTTTGTATGTGACCGGGGAACATAGGGATGATCCCGTCTACAGTTAGCCTGTTAGCTCAGTTAGCCGCCGAGCTAGCAGCCGAGCTAACAGCGGAGTTAGCCGCTGAGCTAGCAACTAGGAACTAGGAACATAGGACCCGGGGAACATAGGTACGGTGTGGGGGGCCCCCTTGAGGGGGATTCCGATAACAGTGTCGCTGCACTTTCCTGCATTGACCATCACAGCATTTAAAGGGACGCGCACACAGTTTGTCGTTGCATTCAATTCAAAACGAGTCGTTGTCTGGGGCCCCCAGGCCAGCTCGGGGTCACAGGCAATTGCTTGGTTTGCCTGTCCTGTTGCGACGGGCCTGATTAGGTCCAGAGCTAAATGGATAGAGGAGGGGGAAAGAAACTGCATATTTTTGCAGTCTTGAAAAAAGAAGACAAGGGAAAAATAACATCAATACCTTGATAGTAAATGATATAGAAATCACAGATCCAAAACTAATCTCCTCAGAAATCCTCAAATTTTATAAACAGCTTTGCAGTTCTAAATTCTCTAATGAAGACAGTTATACGTTTTTTAAAGATATAGAAAAATATATCCCCAAAGTTGACGATAACTTCAAACAAACATGTGATAGTCAAATAACGATTACTGAACTGGACAGTGTGATTGGTCGCCTCTCTCTTAACAAAGCACCTGGCTCCGATGGCCTCACAGGAGACTTTTATAGACATGTGGCAGTATAGCTGAGCCTATGCATTGTATGATCTTGAACGCACCCCGATGGCCTGTTAGCCTATCCCAGAGCAGAGGCCCGTATTTAGGACGGCTCTCTCTTGCTCTCTAGCTGCCACATCACTTCCGGGTAAGAGGTCGGTCTTCCTCTCCGCTACAGCAGGTGTGCTGCTGCACGTGTTGCTCTGTGCTGTTCACGAGCTCTCCTTTGGCGTGGAAATGCTGATGTCCAGATCTGTTGCGCTCCTCCTCCTGCCTGTATGAGTGTACAGGTGGAACCACAGATCGGACTGCTGCTGCTTTGTCTCGTCTCTTTTTGCCAGCGTGCCTTCACTTTGCCTGCTTGCTGCTGCTCTGTCTGTCTGCTGCTTGCTGCTTTGCTGCTGCTCTGCTGTACGGCCTACTAGGGCGGCGTTTTGACTGTGGCCTTCCCTCCACAGACAATTAAGCTGCTGGCTCTCCATTAAAAGACTCTTGCTGCCACAGCAGCTTTGCATGGCATAGCCACGCATGCTTAGGCTAAGTGACTGTTCTTATTTTGCTCAGTTGTATGAGTGTGAGGTGTGGGTTGTATGAATTAATTTGGGTTATTTGCATAGGTTTATTCATTTCCTTTTGATTGATTTTCTGGTTCTTTGTGTTTAATTATATTGTAAATTGTGTACTTTCTTTGCTTTAATTAAGGGTTTAGTTATATTTGTTTTCTGTTTCTAAATTATTTTTATTTTATTTAGTGTGTTGTTTGAGTTGCAAACCCCCCATTAATTATTTTATCTTTGTTTCAGTGTCGGAGGCCGGTGGTGGTGGCGGTGACTGGTGGTGGTGTCTCCCCTTCATTGGTGTGCTGTGCTCTTTGGTGGTGGATACTTCAGTGTGTGTGTGTGTGGGTGACTTTTATTTTATTTTTCTATTTTGGGTGAACTACTCCCGTCTACTACTTATCCACCCGGTAAGCCTCTGACCTGACTTAGTTTCCTTTCTTTGGTGTGAGTGAGTTTGATGATATTATTTTAAACAATTGTAATAAAAAGAAATTATTTTTATACCTTGAACCACGTCTCAAAGCCTATTGAATAGAGAGAACCTGTGTCTACTCCCTGGGTGAAATTCCCAGGGTGGCGTTGTCGTGCAACCTTTTAAATTCCTGGAAGATTTGATACCTGATAGAAATTTACCCTACCCCCGCCACAAACTTGGCGTTGTCGGCAGGATCTATTCTTTCTAAACGGCTGAGACGTGTGTTTCTTGGTTTGCTTTTGTTTTTTTTGCTGTGTTCTTATCGTGTGTTCTTCTTTCGTATCCAGGTTGGTGAGACTGAGACAAAGCAGCAGTGGTTCCACCCCCCCTTTTGGAGTGTTTTGGTGAGGTAATTACTGCAGTGAACCTTGTGTGGTGCTGTTGCCCCATAACGGTAATTTCTTGTAGTGTTGTGACCTCGCAGTAATCATGGAGCAAGAAGTGCAGGAACTTAGAGATTTGATTGCACAGTTGACTGCTGATAATGAGCGGTTGCGTCAGGGACAGGCTAGCTCTAGTGCTCAACCATCTACTTCTGTAGTGCCTCCAGCTGCCCCTTCCATCTCTAGTCTTCCTGTAGCAGAGAGGCTAATTTTTGTAGCTAGAGATAGGAAGTGTTCCATCTTTAGGGGAAGGACAGGTATAGGGCTGAGTGAGTGGATGGAGGAGGTTCAGGCATGTATGAGGGTTCGGCGGCTCTCGCCGTCGGATCAAGCATTTTTCCTATTTGACCACCTAGAAGGAGAGGCCAGGGATGAGATTAAGTATCACTCTGATGTAGAGAGAGGGGACCCTGCTAGTATACTTGCTATTCTAAGGGAGCTGTATGGGTGTGCAGAGTCATATGTTGCCCTGCAGGCGGCCTTCTTTGCTAGGAATCAGCAGGAGAGCGAGACTCTTTTAGAGTTCTCTCTCTCGCTGATCGGTCTGATGGAGAGGGTGAAGCAATGCGCACCTGTCGCAATGCCAAATGCTGAGGCCCTCCTACGAGACCAGTTTGTTGAGCATGTCCTGGATAGTTCTTTGCGTCGTGAGTTAAAGCAATTTGTGCGTCGTCAGCCTAACTCCATTTTGCTTGATGTTAGGGCAGAGGCTATCCGATGGGAGCGGGAAGGTCTACCCAGTGGTGCGCGTAATCGCAGTCAATCCCTCCCTTTAGTATGTGGTGTCCAGTATGGTGTTCACGGTGTCCCTCAGGCTGAGGTTTCAGTGTCTGAGATGAGTAAGATGAGAGAGATGTTGTCATGTCAGCAAGAGCAGCTTGATCGGCTTGTGGCCAGCATTGCCCAGCTGCAGAACTCTCAACGGGACTATCGTCCCTCTCGTACCGGTCCCATAATCTGCAGGTGTTGTAACCAGCCTGGACATTTTGCACGAGAGTGTAGAGTACGTGTCCCTCCTCGCCCCCAGGTTCCCTCACATCCACCCAGGGCCGGCCCGTGGCATAGGCAGTATAGGCAAATGCTAAGGGCGCCGTCCATCCAGGGGGCGCCACAAATGGGGGAAGGAAAAAAAAAAAAAAAAAAAAAATGTAACTTCCACTATTCTTAAAACTACTTGGTATCATGTCTTAATATGAAGATAATAAGCCCACATTAATTTAACTGCACAGCAAAGCCTGTTAAATAGGAATACTAATAATAATAATGATGACACGTTACTTTCCTAAGACGCCCTCCCCCCCACTAATTAGACTGTACCTGCTACCTGGGGGAGGATGGTCGTTTTTTAACGTGACCCCAAGGCAAGCTCGACAACAATATGTCATAACGTCCCAAACTGTCTGGTGCCCAGGGGAGGAAAAAAAGAAAAGAAGAGGAGGAAAACGAGACAAAGACAGAGGTAATGTTACAATCAAGATGATGTCATGACATTATTTGTGTGTTGCAGAACGACGATAACGACGTTAACTATTAGCATAACATGGTTTGTTGTTAAACTGTTAGTTTTAACGCCAGTTAATGTTATGGAAGAGCCTAAGTTGGAAAATAGTAATGTAACTACTCCCACCTTACTTCCCAGCAAGCACATTTTGGTTGAAAAGACGTCTAAAAGACGTCTAAGGTAACCGGTGAAAAGACGTTGAAAATTGGTTGAAAAGTGAACGTTTTTTTACCGGCTATATGGAGACGTTTATTCAACTTTCACATAGAAAACATATTCACCGGGAATTGCTGTATAGAAAATTCCCAGCTTATTTAGTGTGCAGACATAGCCTATATAGTTTCATATTTATGATATTTTATTCAACATTAAATGCTTTGAAATTACGTTTTGTTTAGACGTCATTTCACCTCCTCTCATTTATAGAAAAAACGTCAAAATAATCAATAGAGCTACAACTGAGGTAATTATCAACCGACATCAAACTAATGTGTGTTTTGTGACACGTTGATGTTGTAACCGTTTTCAGACGATTGAAAAGACGTTCAGACCTCATATCAACCTGTTTTTAACCGGAAATCAAACGTTGAAATTACGGGTTGTGCTCCCTGGGTTTCCTCAGGGAAATGTGTAAATATTAGATCTATTCAGCATTTTTATTAACATCTGGTTAGCTAAGGTTTTCTTAGCTTGTAATAGTCAATCAAAATGCTATTCCTTTTCCACCCTTTTATTATAGTTGTAAGCCGAGCTGTATGTTGTGTTACAGTTCATATGGTCTAAAGTGTGTTTATAGTGATAAACTTTACATCAGTGTTAAAGTGCACATAATTCATGTTATAGCATAACTTAGCATTCCCACATTCTATATTATACTGCAGTTTACTACTTCTTTGCATTCTGCTAATCAGCATTTTGTTGTAATGACAATAACATTGAATCTTATATAATGTGCATATCAGAAAAAGTACATTGTATATTATACATGTACAGTATAGTGAACATCATGCATGTATCTCTTAGATTTTTCATTTATATTATTTCATTTCATTTTATTCTTGAAATCATATTAGCCTATGTATCATATCATATTTATTATTAGACTGGTGTCACATACTCCTCTTCTCTCTTCAGATGCGCTGTTGAGGTTTCTCAGTCCCAATCCTGCAAATCTTGGGCCACCTACAGCATCAAGCGCTCCTCCTGTTGCCTCCACCTCAGCAGCACCACCCAGAAGTGATGCAGCAGCATGTCACTTGTTTACACTTTTTATTTTGTGGGTATTTAAATCTTATACTTTATGTAAGCTATTTATATTATATTTCATATATTCATATCATATTTTTTTGTATTTCTTTCTAATTTGTTCTAAGTATTTTGATTGGGCAATTTCTTTCTTTAAATAAAAGAATGTCCAAGATAAAGCTATTCAGTTTCTTGTGAGTATTTACACCAGCAGTGGAATTTACTTCGATGCAAGGGGGGCGCCACCTAAAATCTTGCCTAGGGCGCCACATTGGTTAGGGCCGGGTCTGCATCCACCCTCTAATGCTAATCATCAGGCCCGTTCCGCTTCTGTGTCGGAGAACTAGAGCCCACCGAACTGCAGAGCCACAGTTTGGGTGGGGCCGCTATTGGCTCACAGGCTACTCTAAGTAGCATGGATGCTTCTGAGCTGATTTCATCTTGTCCCCATTTAGATGTGGACATGGGTGGGGTGAATGTTCCATGCTTGGTAGATACTGGGTCCATGGTGTCTACAATTTCTAAGAGCTTCTTCCATCAGCATTTTGAGCCCTGGGGCCAGGAGCGTCTCCACTCTTGTCATTGGCTGGAGCTTAGAGCTGCCAATGGTCTGGAAATTCCTTTCATCGGCTACCTTGAGCTTGATGTGCAACTTTGTGGCAAGCGGGTGCCCCGTTGTGGCATATTGGTCGTGAGGGACCTCCCTGGTGGGGTGCCTGCTTTAGTTCCCGGTGTTTTAGGGATGAATGTCATCCGAAAATGCTACAGTGAGCTTTTTGTACGGCATGGTGCTGCCTTATTTTCTCAGCCTTGTGTCTCCGAGGGCCCTACGCAAGTCCTTGTGGCACTGCAACAGTGTCATCGTGCTAGCCTTCAAACCCCTCGGGATCATCCTGGTCTGGCAAAAATCAGGGGTAAGAAGGCCTGGAGGATCCCCGGAGGGGTCACTAAGGTTGTAGCGGCCACTTGTTCTCAGCGGTATTCAAGCTCTACAGTGCTGTTTGAGCCCTCTGACTCTGGCTTGCCTGATGGGTTGCTTGTCTCTCCCGCCTTGGTGCGAGTAATCAGGGGCACGGTCTATATACCCATCCTGAATGTTGGCTCCACTGATGTGGTATTGCACCCCCACACTACTGTTGGTATGCTTGACCATGTAAACGTTGTCAGCCTTCCTTCCGGGATCACTGAAGTGCCCTCAGTGGTAGCCACGGTGTCTTCTCAGACTGCTCCCCCTAGTGTTCAGCATCAGTTAGAGGTCCTGGATTTGTCATCTTTGTCTGGTGAGCAACAGTGTCAGGTGAGGTCCTTACTCAGGCAGTACATCCCGGTGTTCTCAGCCTATGAGGGAGACTTGGGCTGTACCAACCTAATTTCTCATGACATCCCCCTGGTTGATGATATCCCAGTCAGGCAGCGCTACAGGCGTATCCCACCCTCTGAATATGAGGTGGTGAAGGAACACATCAACCAGTTGTTGTCATCACGGATCATTCAGGAAAGTAGCAGCCCTTATGCGTCTCCAATCGTGCTGGTAAGGAAAATAGATGGTAGTATCTGTATGTGTGTTGACTACAGACAGTTAAACAGCAAAACCAGACGAGATGCGTTCCCTCTACCCCGTATAGAGGAGTCTCTAGATGCCCTGTCTGGGGCGTGCTGGTTCTCCACGCTAGATCTGGCCAGTGGCTACAACCAGGTGCCAGTCACTGAGGCAGATAGGCCCAAGACTGCCTTCTGTACACCCTTTGGCTTGTTTGAGTGGAACCGAATGCCTTTCGGGCTCTGTAACGCCCCCAGCACCTTCCAACGGCTAATGCAGCGCATCTTTGGAGACCAACAGTGCCAGTCCTTGTTGTTATATCTAGATGACATTGTTGTGTTCTCTTCCTCTGTGGAGCAACATCTGGAGAGACTGAAGGTGGTGCTGGGGCGACTTCAGCATGAGGGTCTGAAGGCCAAGCTAAGCAAATGCTCCTTCTTTCAGAAGGAGGTACGCTACTTAGGCCATGTGATCTCTGGTGATGGTGTTTCCACAGACCCGGGAAAAATCGATGCAGTAGCTAAGTGGCCAGTTCCCACTACTGCCTCGGAGGTGCGTTCTTTCCTTGGTTTTGCTAGTTACTACCGCCGCTTTGTGGAGGGCTTTGCCAAGCTGGCGGCCCCACTACATCGGGTGGCCTCGGACAGTGGTGGTACTAAAACTAGCAGGAAACCCGGTCGTGGGGTTCTTCGGGATTGGACTGACGAGTGCCCACAAAGTTTTGATAACTTGAAAGCTAAGCTCACCACTGCACCAGTGTTAGCTTATGCCGACTTCTCCCTCCCATTCATCTTGGAGGTTGACGCAAGTTTTGGTGGTTTGGGGGCTGTCCTTTCTCAAGTGCAGGCAGGAAAGGTGAGGCCGATAGCCTATGCTAGTCGGTGTCTCAGCTCCACAGAAAGAAACACAGCAAATTACAGCTCTATGAAACTTGAATTCTTGGCCCTTAAGTGGGCCATGACAGAGAAGTTTAGAGAGTATTTGCTGGGGAACAAGTGTATTGTGTACACTGATAACAACCCCCTCAGCCATCTGTCTTCTGCTAAGCTGGCTGCCACCGAGCAGAGGTGGGCTGCTCAGTTGGCCTCATTTGACTTTGAGATAAAGTACCGGTCAGGGCGGAGTAACAAGAATGCAGATGCTCTCTCTCGGCAGCATCCACCTGCCCCCTCTGACTTGGAAGCAATGCTTCCGGGTACTGCCATACCCAAACCTCTGCAGCAAGCATTGGGTCAAAGGGTGACTGAGGTGGTGCAGGCTTCCATTGCAGTCTTGCCGCAGCAGACCCCCTCTGAGCTTCACACCGCCCAGCAGGCTGATCCCACCATACGAGAACTACTGCAGTTCTGGGCTAACAGGCAACGTCCCAGCCGTGAGGAGCGTGTACAGCTGTCTCCATCCACGCTGACCTTGCTTCGGCAATGGGACCGCCTGGTCGAAAGGGATGGGATATGGTACCGCCGGGTGTTCCGCCCCGATGGTGCTGAAGCAGTATTCCAGCTGTTGTTGCCCAGTGCACTAATGGCAACAGTGTTGACACAGGTCCATCAAGAGCATGGCCACCAAGGAGTGGAGCGAACCCTGGCACTCCTGCGGTCCCGATGCTACTGGCCTGGTATGTCAGTCGATGTAGCCCGGTGGTGTCAATCCTGTGAACGGTGTCAAGTTGCAAAAGATGTCCACCCAAAAGCTGCCAGCTTTATGGGGCATCTGTTGGTATCACGCCCCAATGAGATCCTTGCCATTGATTATACCACTCTTGAACCCGCACAGAATGGTGTTGAGAACGTTTTGGTTTTAACTGATGTCTTTAGCAAGTATACTGTAGCTATCCCTACTCGGGATCAGCGTGCCGGCACTGTTGCTAAAGTTCTCGTCTCTGAGTGGTTTTATAAGTTTGGTGTTCCTGCTCGAGTACATTCCGACCAGGGCCGGAACTTTGAAAGTCTCCTGATCCAGCAGTTGTGCAGTTTGTATGGTGTGGTGAAATCACGCACTACCCCGTACCATCCTGAGGGGAACGGTCAGTGCGAGCGATTTAACCGTACACTCCACAATCTGCTCGAAAAAGGGACTGGAATGCGTGTCTACCCCAAGTGGTCTACTGTTATAACACCACTCCCCACCAGGCTACAGGGGAATCTCCCTTTTTCTTGATGTTTGGTCAGGAACCGCGCCTTCCTATCGACTTCTTGTTGGGTAGAGTAGAGAGTCCTGTGGGTGGGTCGGTTTGTGAGTGGGTTCAAGAACATCAATCCCGATTGCAGGTAGCCTTTGAAGGGGCACGAGAACGTCTGCAACAGGCTGCAGATCGTCGGAGCCGAACTGAGCAAAGGGCAGTTGGTTTTCTTGCGTGACTTCAGTGCAAGGGGCCCCCATAAGACCCGTGATCGCTGGAACTCCACGAGGTATAGAGTGTTGAGAGCACCCAAGCAGGGCGGTTCAGTGTACACAATCGCGCCAGACATAAACCATATTTTTGCAAGCTTTGATGATTTATCACACAAATTCAGTCTCCCTTGGTCTAGTATGTTTAGGTATTTCCAAGTCCGCCACTTTCTTCAGCTTCATGACCCCAATTTTCCACACATATCTTCACTCTCTGACTTAGATGAACTGTTAGAAATTCCTTTCAATTCCAAAAGACTAATTTCACGAATCAGTGACTGTATAACCTCTTTTAAAACCACAACCCTTGCAAAAATCAGTGCAGACTGGGTGGATGAGCTGGGGGAAGACTTGGAAGAGGACACTTGGAATAGTGCTCTACAAAGGGTGAATGACAGTACTTCCTGTGGGAAACTAAGTATAATACAATTCAAGGTTTTACATCACACTCACTATTCTAAAGCAAGACTAAAATATACCCTAACACAGATGCAAGCTGCGACAGGTGTCGAAACATCCCTGCCAACTTAACCCATATGTTTTGGTCATGCCCGGCCCTGACAATTACTGGTCTGTGATCTTTAAAATCACTATCAGAGGTACTTAATATTGATCTCCAACCCAATGCAGTATTGGCCATATTTGGCATCACAGATGAAAGACATTCTGCAATAAGGAAAAAAACATAAAAACATCATTGCTTTCACAACACTGCACTGGAAATCTAACAATCCTCCTTATGTGTCTGTATGGCTGAGTGACTTGATGCAGTTCATACAGTTAGAGAAGGTACAATACACACTCAGGGGGTCCAGGGACAAATTCTTCTCTATCTGGGATCCTGTGTTGACATACTTAAGGGGACTTAAAACCATGCCCACTTAGTACCGCATAGCAACCTTTTTCCATTTATGATAATTTGTTCATGCAAACCATAGTACACAGTGTACAGCTTCAATAATGATAAACCTATATATATGTTTTCTCTTTTCATCTGGTTGGGTGTCCTACATGTTCCAGGTGGGTGGGACGGGTGGGCAGCTGAGTTGTTATTTGTGTATATACAACAAAGGAATCAAGGGTAGAAAATAATGAAAACAATATGTGAGCATTGTTCCGAGGATTTTTCCTATGTTTTACTCTTGTGTTCATTCCTTGTATCATTGATGCTCAATAAAAATATATATTATTAAAAAAAAAAGAAATGGTAGAACTGGGTCTACCTCTGTTGCGATCCAGACACTTAAGTGACACAGTAAGTGGATCAGTCCTGCCTTACTGCTTTGAAACTGATCAGTGCCATGCAGCGTCACAGTCTCTCTCTCCAAATACAGCTACAGCAGATCCGCATGGATATGTTTGGACTGTTTATCAAGGCAGATAATCTCATAAATTACAGGCCCTACTTTCCTGGATACAGTGTATGGGCCTTGCCACTTACCAAGTAGCTATTTGGTCTAGTAGGAGGCTAATCTGTCGGTCCAGGTTGCAACTCCCTCTATCTGGCATGTTTGTCAGACCTTTTAAAAAAAAAATTAAGACTGATATCAAATGACTCTGACTCAGTTACACTTTGGGAATGGAAGGAGTAGGCTCTATGACAAATGAATGGAATAAAAAAAACAGTCATAACAATTTGCATCACAATTGTAGTGTGTAATTGTTGGAATGACAAGGCCTTGGTTTGCTGCATAATTATTTCATTTATTATTATAAGGAAAATAGTTTAAATAAGAGGAACAAACATTATCTCTGGCACATGGGGCTTGCCAGGAGTCACATCAACTTTTCCATCAGCAATCAGCTGTTTTCAACAGCTGTGGACGGTCTGGGCGGGGGCGGGGGCGGGGTTGCACCGGGGGAGAAACAGTTGCTACAACAATAGCCAGTGGCAGAATCCACCATGCAGATGAGAGGACAATTCAACAAATTACAACAAAAATATGTTCCCCTCTATCACACAAATCTGCCATTATGCCAGTAAATACACAGCCACAGAACATTTGTTGCCAGTGTAGGTTAGTCTGTATGGTTGCCTACTTAACCCTTAAAAACAGTTGGCATAGGTTAGAGGTATACAGAAAGAGTGATGGCTGCAGAAAGTGAAAAGAAAGTAGTTCAGAACATAAATGGACTTT
Source organism: Scomber japonicus (assembly GCF_027409825.1). Taxonomy (NCBI): domain Eukaryota; kingdom Metazoa; phylum Chordata; class Actinopteri; order Scombriformes; family Scombridae; genus Scomber; species Scomber japonicus. The sequence goes on from NC_070598.1 coordinate 27,354,578, forward strand.
ACTCTGTGTTTTCTCTTCCTGCTTGGATTAGAGGAGGGAGTTAGGCAGGATTTGGGACACATGGTAATTATCCCATCTGAGATCCCATCTGCAACCCCCCCACCTTCCTAGCCTGTTTTTTAAAGCCTCCCCATCCCTCCCAGCTTAAGCAGGATTGTCTTTCTCTGCTCCAGAGTGTCCGAGGTCACTAAAAACAAGCCAGGCTTTTGTGTCACAACAACAAAGGATTTCAAATAAAGAAGAGTGGAAGATACCTTTTAACTCCCTCTGACAGGAGCCACAGAATTTGTTTTGCAACCTTAACAGGTTTGGGAATGCTTGAGTTTTGTGTCTTCTATGTTGCCATCACAACAACATATTTTTAATGAGAAAAAAAGATAATTATACACCTCACTTCATGCTGTTATTTATGTGGTGTTTTTTTAATGTTCCTACATACCTCAGCTGTTCATGACCTGTCCCGTATAATGCAATCTGAGTTACACATTAAAATGATACTGTAATTTAAAGATGACTAAGTATTTTTTTTCAAAATGTATTATTATTTCTTAGTAGTTACATAGTTCTTCTTGTAGGGCGATATACATTGCAAATTCTGTTTCTGCATGGAGGAGGTTGGGCTGATGACCACAAGTTAATTTCTGCTAGTAAGATTACTCCATATATTGTAGCTCAGCCTGCTTCCCTTGAGACGGCTGCCTGAATAGTATCTTGACCATTAAGGACGTTGATCGCAAAAATTCTGCACAGTGTCTTAGTTTCTCCACGCCAGTGACTAATCACTGAGAACACCTGTGCCACTGTGGCCACTTCCCTGACCTCCGACACCCACCACAGGTATGAGTTGTGTCCCTCGGCAGCCTTAACAGAGTCATAGTGTTGTTGCCTCATTAGATTTGAGTTGTTCTCATTTAAATGATTTATCATCTTAAGCCCAATGATGTATGCTACAGGATAGATCTATCATCTCCACCAGACCAAAGGCATGCCTGCCTCGTCAGGTAAAAGGACCAAATGGCTCAGTTATTGACAATCTTGTTTACATCGCAACACAACCTCCTAAGACTGCACTTAAAAAGAAAGTACATATGCCCTCCAAATTAAATATGGCTGTTCTTAAAGCTGCAGTTGGTAACTTTGAGGAGAGAGGACTTAGCATCAAATTTGAAAAAGTACAACTTTCAGATCCCTCCCTCTCCGCTGCACTCCTGCCCTAGCCGTCCAAAGTCCCTCTCCCAGAGGAGGCTGACATGCGCGCGACGGCATGTGACCATGGATGTGCACGCAACCTGCACGCAACTGAAGAGGCCAGGTAAACAACATGGTGCATGAATTGGTAATACATGAACTACACTCCACACAGCTAGATATAAAACGCTTTACAGTGACACATAGCTATACCTTACCTAGAAACTCAGAGATATGAGCTTGACCGAGCTGAGGAGGAAGGGGGAGGGGACTGTGTGCGTGAGCAGTGATCGACAGCTGTCAGACACTCCATCAGACACAATCCTGGTTCTGATTGGGTCTTTTTGTCCGGTCCCAGTGGATTCTGGCAATTTGCAGTAGGAGGGGCTAAATGAGCCTGGTTTTTTTTTTTGTTTTTTTTTTGTTTTTTTACAGATTACTAGTTTCATGTAATGCTGTCTTTACATAGTGACAGTCTTAGCAAATATGACAAAAAGTTAAGTTTTATAAGACTTACCAACTGCAGCTTTAATACTAGGGAACTCTCCAACAAATCCTTTTACATAAGTCTAATCACAGATAATCATCTAGACTAGACTGTTTATTTTAAACTGAAACCTGGTTGGGAATGAATGCAACATCAACATTCAAAGAAGCCTGTCCATAAAATGATGTGTTCTACTCTTGCAGAGAAGGTAGGAAAGGTGGAGGAACAGCTACAATATTTACTGAATCCCTACGGGGCAGAGACATTGATCTTGTAGTGTGTCCTTCTTCTGATTATAACGCACTTACTTTGAACTGTCAGCCACCCTTGCTGGCAGTAACAATTTATAGACCTCCAAAACTCTGTTTCTCTATTTTTATGAACACGTTTTCAGATTTGCTGACCTGCATTCATGCTAAATATGATCATGTAATTTTAACTAGTGATTTTAATATGCACGTTGATAATAAGACAGACAACAAAGTAAAATACTTTTAAAACCTATTAAGACTGATTTATACTTCTGCGTCAGAGCGATGCTGTCGTTGTCCATTCGAAGTTCTGCGTCGAGGGAACGTGTTGCTTGTGGATGTGACTGTGTGTGTGTGTGTGTGTCTGTGTCACACAGACTGTGTGTGTGGTTTCAGAGGTGTCTCTATCTGTATCCTTGTTTATCTTCACTGTCACAGTAGCATGTAGCATTGTGCTATGTGCTTAATGTAGTAGTATGATATGCCACCACTCAAGAAGGCAGGTGGGCCTGCTACCTGGCACCCTATCTGGCTCGTTGACCAATCAGTACATGGGGCGAAGGGATAAAAGGAAGCTGTGCCCCTCCCTTGGTCTCTCACTTCCTGGCTCGAAGGCCCGCCCGCTTCCTGGCCGCACGCTACCTTCTCCACTACCGCCGCGGTGTACCCTTTTGGTCAAGGTGGTTGCTGTCCTGCTGCATTTGGTATGGATGATTAAAAAAACCACACAGGTATGCACACCGTAGGTATTGCTCTGGCCGTAGCCTGTTAGCCCACATGTTAAATAGCTCTTTGTTCGCTTTCTTAGCAGACCCTGAACACATCACCAGACAAATAGTGGAAGCTCCGCTTGCCACTGCTCTGAGCAGACCTTTCTCGCTCTTCCCCTCTGGTGGACACTCGCTGGTCGGGACCGGCCGATCTCTCCGGACGCTTAAGTTAAGTACAGGAACACTGCTGCTTCGCCGGCCCTCTTTGTGTGTGGCGGCTGTTTTGTCTTTTTGTCAAATTTTTGTGGATTTTCTAGTCTTACATTGTGCAATTATATTTCTACTTTTTGGCTGCTTTATTTTGATGTCTATATTTTATCTATTTGTAGTATTGTACAGTTTGACTGTGTTTTGCATTTGACTAATTGTGCTTCTTTCCCCTTCCCCTCTAGTTGCTGAGAGCCAGCGGTGGTGGTGGTGTCCTGGGTGTCGGTTTCCCCTTTTTGTGTGCTGTGATCCTGGGTGTAGGTTCTTTATTATTGCACTTCACAATTTTCCTGTGTGTCACGTACGAGTGGGGTCTTGATTTTCTTTGGATTTCCTTTCCCCCCTGATTACCCCGCACCTCCGTTTGGCCTCAGTTGCTATAGAGGGGTCAGCAAGTTAGTTTCATTGAAATATATTTTAATAAGTGCGATTTTGTTAAATAAATTAATTGATATTTGTTAAACTTGTCAACCACGTCTCTTGCTCTTCCTCAGTGTAACGTTCCTGTGTGCCTTCTCTATTACTACATATTTAGAATTCCCTGGGTGAAATTCCCAGGGTGGTGTTGTCGGTCCTCATTCCAAGGTTAATCAATTTTGGATCTTTGAGGAAGAATTAGAGTTCTCCCTCACATCGCCACATTAATAAATAAAGCAACTGGCGGAGGAACTGACGCTTTGACCGGACCAATCACAGCCCTTGCAGCCCGCCTTGCCGTGACGCGTAGTTAGGATTTTTTTGGAGGTGCACGTCAGGCTACGGCGTAGGGGTCTGCGTCGACGCAGAGAGCTCTGCGTAGGTACACTGTCGTTCCGACGCAGAAGTATAAATCAGCCTTTAGAGTGTATGGATTTTAAATAGTATGTTAACGAACCAACCCACAACCTTGGTCATATTCTAGACCTGGTGATTTCTTATGGTTTCTTCAGTTGTTGACTTGGCTCTCTCAGACCATTACTGTGAATTTTTTAATGTCTTTTAATCTTCCAATTTTTACTGATAAAATGATTAAAAAAACACATTTCTCCCAAAGCTACCTCAAACTTTTTAGCACATTTTACCAGGGAACAATCCATACCTACCTCATCCTCTATTGACAGTCTTGTCCATTCTTTTAACAACAAGCTGGCTACAGCCCTTGATGTTGTTGCACCTTTGAAAACTAAAAAAATAATTCAGAAAAGGAACTGCCCCTGGAAGAACAACAAAACAGCAAAATTAAAGAGGGACTGTTGGATTAGAGAGCACAAAGTTACATGTCCATAAAGAGATTAACAGACAAATTAAAAATGTATAACAAAGCAATTCATACTGCCAGGCAATTTTATTTTTCCAGTCTGATCAATTCCAATATTAACAACCCTAGAATATCTTTTGGTACCATTGATCACCTCATAATCTGTTGCATGACAGAATTCAATTTGTCAATGACTCAATGAAGACAGAGTTCCATTGCTTTTGTTTTTTTTTACTTGCTTTTTCACACACAAAACATGAATGACAAACATTTGTACATTTAACCACGCCCCCAGCAGGCAATCAGTCCATTGATAACCGCTGGGACCGTAGTAAAGGTGCGCTTGTTTTTAACACCAGAAGAGCTGTAACACACTCCCGGCCGATGAGAATGACTCCAGTCAGCTCATCACTAAGAGAGTTCAAGAGGGTAAAGCAGCTGTACAGGTCTTCTCAAAGTAGTCCTAGAAGGAAGCATAACAAGACATGAGCAAACTTTTCCATCCCTTCCCAAGTAAACTGATTCGGCCAATTTTCCAGAGGTGCTTCGGCATTCTGTCCTCGTAGATTAACACAACATCTCCAGTCTTTAAGTCAGAAGGTCTTTTAACAGAAGATGAGATGTGTGCGGATCTCAGTTCCATAACATATTCTTTTCGCCATCGACACCAGAACATTTTCACAATCCATTGCCTACATCTCCAATGTTTTACCAGCTGGATTTTACGCACGTCAGGAACCGCTGATGTCATGCTGACAGCTGGGGGGAGCGCTGTCAAACGCTGACCAATCAAAAAGTGAGAAGGAGATAGTGGGACAGGTTCTTCACTGCTTGTGTGGGTAAAAGTGATGGGACGAGAGTTAACAACAGCTTCCACTTCAGTCAGAATGGTTTCAATTACTTCATAATGCAAAGATGCCTTACCAATCACTTTACGTAAGCAGGTTTTCACTGAGCAGACCAGTCTCTCCCACATTCCACCCCACCCCCTTTCCACGATGAACTTCCAGGATATGCGCTTTCCTGCAAAGAATTCATGGACTTCTTTTGATGATAGAGAATCCCATAACACACTTAGTTCCACATTAGCTCTTTTGAAAGTCTTTGCATTGTCTGAATATATAGTTTTACAAAGTCCTCTTCTTGACACAAAACGTCTAAAAGCCAATAGGAATTTTTCTGTTGTCATATCAGACAGTAATTCCAAATGGATAGCAGGAGTTACTGCACAGGTGAAAAGAGCAATATAAAGTTTGTCTTGTGACTTACAGTACAAGGTTCCGGCAAAATCCACACCTGTGTTCTCAAAGGGAGGAGCTTCTTCAATGCGAGACGCAGGTAAGGGAGTGGAAATCTGCTGAGCAGGTTTTGCTTTGTGTTTACGGCAGAGGAGGCAAGCATTTACAGTTCTTTTTAACATCTGTCTTCCTTTCAGTATCCAGAATCTCTTACGCACTTGATTTAGAGTATCTTGCAATCCAGAATGCATTACTTGTTGGTGGCATCTTTTTTGTCAACTCCGAGAATTTATCATCAGAGGGAAGAATGCAGGGATGCTTTTGTTCGTATTTCAAATGAGCCATCTGTAATCTGCCTCCAACTCTTAATATTCCTTGATCATCCAAAAAAGGCTTAAGAGGCTGGATTTTAGACTGGAAGGAAATTCCTTGACTTGTCTTTATCCTGGAAATCTCCTGAAAGAAACTTTTCCTCTGCGTTACCTGAATCCAATACAGCTCTGCATCAGAGATTTCCTCAGCTATCAATGGTCCAAGACGTTTTGTTTCCTCGTTTTAGATGAATCTTTTAATCCAAGCAGTCACATGTAAAACTTGGTTGAAGTCACTATAATTTTTCAACTCCAGCAATTCCATTTTCACAGTATTTTCAAAGCAAGTCAATTTTGCAACTTCCATGACTGACACACTTTAATTTACAACTTCAACACTTACATGTGGTTCAGGTTCAGGTTCACAGAACTGTATTTCTCTTTGTTTGAGCCAGGTTGGACCTGTCCACCACAATGACTTGTCTTTCAGCTGGTTCACACCGATTCCTCTAGTCGCAACATCTGCAGGATTATCACTACCACTGCAGTGACGCCACTGTGCTGGCGAAGTTAAACTCTGTATTTCTTGGACTTGATGTTCCACAAAGGGTTTCCACTGTTTAGCAGAACTCTTGATCCAATGCCAAGTTATCATTGAGTCAGTCCACAGTTTCACTTGGCTCTTTTCCATGTCCAGATGTGTAATGACATAGTTACTAAGTCTAGCTCCAATGAGCGCGCCAAGTAACTCAAGTCTGGGTAATGTAACTTTTTTGAGTGGAGCTACTCTTGTTTTAGAAGTTTTACAATGCACTCACCATCTTCTGGGATGATGCGGAGATAGGCAGCTGCACAATAAGCACTTTCACTGGCATCACTGAAGATATGCACTTCGAGATTCACAGGTGCATCCTGCTTCACAAGCGCTGCACGATAACATCTGGCGATTTTAATATTTGTGATGTTGGGCAGCTCCTCACACCACTGATGCCAAAGATTTGCCAGATCTTCATTGTCCCATTCAAGTCCTCGTTCCCACATTTTTTGGAAAAGACATTTCACTCTGATGGTAAAAGGGGAAGGAAATCCCACAGGATCAAATATGTGGGACGCAGCTTGTAACACTCCTCTTTTTGTATCACTCTTATCCTCAGGTCCATCACGTTTCTTAAATCAAAGATGAAGTCATCTTGCTCAGTTCTCCGTGTTAATCCAAGAACTTTTAACCGTGTTTTTCACTTCAACATTTCCACTTACTGTGTTTTCCATTTTCTCCTTCCACAGGTTTTTCAGATCCTCAGAGTTTGAGCTCCATTTGCACAGATTCAAGTGAGCATCTTTCAAGATAGCTTTGACTTGCATTGATACAATGATGGCTTCCTCTTCACTCCATACACTGCAAATCAGGTCATCCACATGCAAACACTTGTCCAGAATAGATGCGACCACAGGATATGCTTGTTGGTATTTTTTCACATGATGCCTTATGGTTGCAGCTAATAGAAAGGGACTGGGTGAAGCTCCAAATGGAACTCTGGTGATTTGCATAATGTTGATGTTTGGTTTTCCATGTTTTTTAGGCAAGTCGTCAGTCTAGAGAAATCTTAATACATCTCGGTCTTGCTCTCTGATGGAGATCTGCAAAAACGCTTTCATAATGTCAGCCATAAATGCCACTCTGTGGAACCTGAACTTTAACAGGATACTCAGTAACTCAGGATTCAGATTAGGGCAAGCTGTTAAGCAGTCATTTAAAGATAGACAGCCTGTAGCATGGGAGGACGCGTCAAAGACTACTCGAAGTTTAGTGGTTAAACGCTCCTCATTAATGACAGCTCTATGCGGCAGATAATAGACAGGATTGTCAGAAACAATGTTCTCCACGCATTCTACTATGCCTTGGTTGACATAATCTTGAATTACCTCTTGATATTTATCAAAAAGTGGCACATCATTTAAAAACTTCTTAATGAGCTGATCAAAACGTCTTTTTGCTACATCATAATTGGAAGATAAGTTATAATTTTCATTTTTCCAATTTAAGCTCCCCTGGTATCAGTGAACTGAACAGACTTTCAAACCACTGCATCGTCTCCTCATCACAGTTCTTTAGTTCTCGTTCTGTTGCAATCCCGATGGATTCCGTTTCCCAGAAGGAGCGCAGTGTGTGATTTATTTGTTCCTCCAGCCCAACACTCACATGTAGCGTTCCAATGTCTGTGATTTCTTGCTCAGAGGTTACATTCAGCATGGCTACTGTACCTTGGATGAGCCAGCCAAATTTGTTCTCTAATGCAACTAGTTGTTCAGAGAGACGTTCTAATTTCCCAGATACAACTTTCCAATAATGATCACCTCCAATCAGCACTCCGAATTCCTGCATTTCCATTCCACTCACCACTGTGTCAGGAAGTTGCATGCCTTTGCGCTCCAGTCTCAGTCTCAGTCTCTTCACCTATTTTAGGGAGGTTAAGAGCACGAGAGATGTCTTGACGCACAAAGCCGCGCTGACTCCCTCCGTCCAAAAGGCAGCGGGTGAGTTGTCTTTTCACTGGAGTCTCTATCCACGCAGTTGCAATTTGGAGTAGAACTGTCTCTCGCTTTGATTCAGAGGGTGAAACAGAAATCACAGTATCAGATGTCTGTTTTGTTTTTCGATTCATTTCCATCATAGGAGCAAAGAGCTTTGTGGTGACGTCTGTTACAATTTTCACAAAAAATGCCTTTAGTGGGACAGTCCTTGGCAACATGTCGAGTTCCAAAACACACAAAGCATCTTCCTTGTTTTTTCAACTTTTCTCTTTTTTCAGGCACAGACATTTCATTACAACGTTTAGACATATGATCAGATTTCTCACAAAAGCAACAAACGTGTCTGTCTTGGCTTGAAGCATAAAGAGCAGAAGCTGTCATCATATTTGATTTTCTGCGCATTTCCCATACACTGTGATTCTCTTTTTCTCGTTCTTTACCGGTGCGCTCTTTTACGCTCTGGGTCATGTTGGATGTGCGCTCTCGGCTGTCCACTTCCTTTTGAATGAAACCCATCAGATCCTCAACTTTCCAGAAACCTGGTTGGGAATGAATCTTACATTCCCAAAATCTCATCTTTTTTTTCCGCTAAACTTCAGCGTCATCTCCTCCGGTATAAATTTCATCAGAATGGGACACAGCAAACTGCCGTAGGTGTCGGAAACAACTCCCATAGAGGCAAACTACGGATCTGTATTTCACAGTTATCATATCTGAGTGCTTTTACATCACTGGCATTTTTGACAGGATTAAAATTAAGAAGTTTGGTCATGTGTGCATTAATAACAAGATCCTTTCGGCCAAACCTTTTTTGTAGCAGTTGTATGGCATTATCATAATTGGCTTCGGTCAGCGGCAGTCCTGCGACCACATTTGCAGCTGTTCCTGTGAGATATGACCGCAGGTAACTGAACTTATCCGTCTTCGTCAGACTGGGATTTCGATGCACAGCCGTCTCAAACTGTCCCCAAAAATGCTGCCAGAGGCTAATATCCCCTGTATATTTTTCAATCACAAGTTTGGGTAATTTCACGTTTTGACGCATAACGTCCACCTCAGAAGATGTCACAGAGCTTGCATCTCCTTGCGCTCTCCTGAGCACTCTCCTTATTTTTGTTTTCCGCTTAGTTATGTGTTCCTTATATTCCAAGGCTCTTGCAACTTCATCCTCCAAGTCATCCGTCTTTGTCTCCTCTTCGATTTATCCATCAAGTTTATCCAAACATTCTTCCTTTAATAGCAACTGTTCCATGAACTCCTCAAGTAAATCAGGTTCCGGTAATTCCTTACTGAGTTCATCGTCAACCTTACTTATTATCCTGGTTGTGGACACACGGACTGTGGTTCTTTTCTTTTTCAGTCAATCAGCCATTGTTCTTTTCTTTCTTCTTTATTGTCATACATCTTTTCATCTCTTCTTACCCCCTCTCCTGGGTTTCGGCACCAAAATGTTGCATGACAGAATTCAATTTCTCATTGAAGACAGACAGAGTTCCATTGCTTTTGGGTTTTTTTACTTGCTTTTTCACACACACACACACACACACACACACACACACACACACACACAAACAAACACACACAAAACATGAATGACAAACATTTGTAAACTTAGCCACGCCCCCAGCAGGCAATCAGCCCATTGATAACCACTGGGACCGTAGTAAAGGTGCGGTTGTTTTTAACACCAGAAGAGCTGTAACACCCTCTACAAACCACTGAAGTAGTCTTTCAGCTTTTAGGTGTGATGAGTTTGCAGATTACCTTTTTTAGAAATGTTTTTAATTAATTGTCTCAGGAAGCACTTGCAATTTTTAATCACTTTGTGCAGCATGGTGTATTTCCCACTGCTTTTAAAACTGCACTTATTAAACCTCTTTTAAAAAGAAGTAGCCTTGATCCCACAATACTTAACAACTGTAGACAAATTTCAAATCTTCCCTTTTTAAGTACAATTTTAGAAAAACTTGTATACATCAATTAACAAATTGTATTAACTCAAACAATAAGTTAATGTTTCAATCTGGTTTTCGAATTAATCATAGCACTGAGACAGCCCTAGTCAAAGTAGTGAATGACATCAGGATGCATCTGGATGTCAACAAACCTTCAGTCTTGGTACTATTTGATCTGAGTTGACACAGTTGACCACAAAATTCTTTTAAATAGACTGAGGGACCACATAGGTTTATCTGGAACGGTTTTTAATTGGTTTTTAACTTATCCTTCTAATCGAGATTTCTTCCTTGCAATTAATGACAAGATATCTAAAACATCCAGGATGGACTGTGGCGTCCCTCAAGGATCAATTTTAGGGCCTCCTCTTTTTCATCTTTACATGTTACTCCTTGTCGTCAGTCATGTCATCAGCTCAGAGAGAGAAACTGGTCGCAAAATTAAGATACCTGGGACATACCCCAAGCCATCAAACAAGAACCAATTGGTGTGGTGTTCGACTCAGACCCTCATGTGGGGTATGTCACCAAATTTGTTCTGTTTTATCAGCTAAAGTGGGAAATTTGTCTTGGACTTTACAGTTTCTGCATTGTGAACAGTACAAAAAACAATAACACATTATCCAGATTCTGTACTGTCTGAGGAGAAACATGGGTTGGATCTGAGATGATTTTGTTTAATTATGGTTTGTTGAAAGATATCTTGAAAACTGAGATGTTTGCAGACTCCCATAATCTTCATGGCTGTTGTACTAGTCTGTGAATTTGGGCCTTGGCCTAGACTGTCAAATTTCCAAACCATGCTGAAATTCCATAGCACAGTAGGCTTTCCACCACTGCATGGTAGAACAGGAGTTGCACTTCCTGGGTCACACCAAAGGTTCTCAGCCTTCTCAGGGTCTTGTCTTATTATGATGGGAAGTCATAAGATTGCAAACTCATCAAGTTATAACTAGGGCTGTCAAACGATTAATATTTTAAATTGTGATTAATCTCTGAATTTCAATAGTTAATTGCCATTAATCACATTTTTATCACATGCTTAAAATTCTATCTTTTTGCATTTCACAACAGTTTTTAAGTCCACATTAAGAATAAAAAGCAATTTACTAGTGTATTTTCACTGGGAATCAAATGCACGAAACTATGCAGAAACATGAGCCCAGCGCTTCTCTGATGTTACAGAGTAGGGGTGTGATGAGATCTCGTGCCACGAAAACGCAACGATATTTCTCATCGAAGTGAATCTTGTCTCGCAAAGCTATAATTAAGGGCCGCACCAAATAAAAATTTAAAAAAGACTATCTCATGTTTTTGAAAATGTAAAACGACTTCTAAAGACTTCTAAATTGACCATTGGTTGCAGTGAGGCAAACTTCTGTCACAATTTAGTTGATGTGCCAAAAAACCTGTGACATTCAGCATGGGTGACTGAAAATATCCTTCCATCCATCTGTAGTGGGATGAGCTCTCTCGGCTTCACTCGTCTGTGTGTGGTCTCATCCCTTTAATTAAGGTCAGTGTATATAAGGGGGAGGGACTGTTAGTGCTGCCTCTCTCCCTGGCAGCTGGTGCGCGCTTCCTCTTCCTGGGTTACCTGGTCCAGGTGCTGCAGACGCTCTGCATGCCTCTCTCTCCTCCGCTGTTACGCAATAACCACGCTTACAGCATAGACGCTGGCAGCGCCCAAAATGTTTGTTGTCCTCCTCTCTTCCGTTCCTCCCGGTGTTTGTACCACGCCACGCTAACGGGGTAGGTAAATGTTTATGTTCACCCGTTAATATCATAGCCATTCAGATTTTAATTTTATTAAACTCACTTACAGATAGGCCGTAAGTCTCGGCACCGAGCCGGCACGAGCCACGCCGCTCTGCACCCAGGACCGCTGCTGCTTTGTCGGGGATTCAGTATTGCACATCTGTGTGTTTCCTCCTACTGATGAAGAAGTAGAAGATTGTTTTTAGAGCTGCCCATGTGCCGCTCAGGTTTATCACTTTTCTTTATTTAGAGTTATGTTGACATGATTTTCTCTTTTCCTTCTTTAAGTTAAAGTGTCTTTTGTTTTGTTTTTCAGCATTTAGAAATTAGTTCCTGATTGTAATATTTTTATTTATTTGTCTTATTTCCTATTCCTCCTCCTAGTTTGTTTTATTTGCTTTGTGTTTTAGCCTGAGCCTGCTCTAGTCCCACCGGCAGAATTTATGGTACCTGTACCAAACAGGAAGGGAATAGTCAGTGGGGTTTTCTTTGCTTAATAATTTTGGGGGGTTATTTTGATTTTATTTTATTTGGGGTTATTTGTTTAATTTCAGTTTAAATATTTTGATTAGTGATAAGTTTGTATTGTCAAAATATTGTTTGGTTTTGTCATATTTTGAACCATTTGTTATTTTCTTATATGGTTTCATGCCCCACTGATAGTTCTTTTGTTTGCTCACTTCCAGGTGCTGAGGGCCTCACTGGTGACCCCCCCCCCCCCAAACACACACACACTTTGGTGATGGTGTCCTATTGTAGGTAGTGCCACCCCCCTCCACTCCTTTCTTTTGGCTTTGTGTGTGTGTGTGTGTGTGTGTGTGTGTTTTGTGTGCTTCATGTGGATTTGTGGTGCTACCTGTAGCTGATGCCCCCTCCCCCCCCTCCCCCCCTTGCACTCACGGTAACCATAGTGGCCCCAGCCCTGGAGGAAGCCCTGTTCTGCCCTTGGTATTAATTAAAAAGAAGACTCAATTTTAGGGTAAAAGAAAATATCCCATTGTTTTACTATTTAAATAAACTTTTGTATATTTTTTTAATTGGAACCACGTCTCTTGCCTTCTCAGTATAACGAACTTGTGTTGCCTTTGGGTTTAGTTTATTTAGTTCTATTAATTTTTATTTTTTTTCTTTTCCCTGGGTTAAACCCTGGGGTGGCGTCGTCGGTTTTGGTTAGCCTTTTGCTTTTGAGTTTAACTATACAAGTACCCCCCCTTGCTCGCCACACATCCATTGTCAGCTGCTTATCCGGGGTCGGGTCACTACCCAAAGCCTGTGACCATAGGAGAGGGTCGGGACGTAGATCAACTGGTAAATTGAGAGCTTTGTCTTTAGGCTCAGCTCCTTCTTCACCAGGACAGTCCGGTGCAACACCTGCATCACTGCTGATGCTGCACCGAGCCTGTCGATCTCACAGTCCATCCTACCCCATAAGACCCCGGCATACTTGAATTCTTCCACTTGGGGCAGCAACTCCCTCCTGTTGGGACCTCACCAAAAGAGGAGCCATAAAATGTAGGAGCGGCAGGGAGTGCGTTTGGTTATTAATAATGATCAATCATTATCATAAATAATTATTAATGAATTTGAGAACAATCAGTTCTAATTATTAATTTGGGACACCACAGGAAAACCGGAAACAATAAGAAAACAGTTATATTAGCCTCAATCAATAATACAAATGATAAAAGTGAAGGAGTAGAGCTCTGACTACTTTGATCAACCACTTATCATAATTACGAAACACTTCTCTTTAAAGCTAAAAACTATTTATTAACAACCATCAATCAACAAGTGAATCAATAAATTGTTCTACCACTATATTAATAAACAAACACTAACAGCTGTGTATGGAAGATTGTACAAATAAACAGGCCGAGGATGCAGCCTTTGTCAATTATGCCCCAAAACAATGAAACAAACAAAATTTTCTGACTGTCATCTCCAGACTGATGCACTATTGCCCCCTCCCACTCACATACCTTTTTATTTTTTAAACTTTTTGTAAAATTACATTTTACACTGAGAATTAAATGAATGGCAGTCATTTAATGTTTTCGCAGACAAAAACTTGAATGTCACGTGACATGAACACAGTCCTATAGAAAAGAATAGAGCAGAAAAAACATAGCCATCTCACAATTTATGAGCCCAAATAGTGAGATGGCTACGTTTTACACTGTGGACCAATATAGCTGTGATACGTTTTGCTATGAGACTGGGTTGTCATCACACCAGTGACGGACTATTCCAGCTTCTACACTCAGACAGCAGTTAAAATACAGGGTGTCCATAAAGTCTCTTTACAATTTAACAAATGTATTACAAAAGCAAATGAATAGACAAATCTGTGGAAATTAAATCATTTACTACACCTCTATATGGGCTCCATTAGTTGCATGAAGCACATCAAGACAGTACTGGATTTCTTGCCATGTTGGCTATAGCAGAGCCTCATCAATGGAGGCAATAGCATCAGTGATGTTTAGCTTCAGGTCATTGATGTCCCATATCTTTGTTCCATACACCATACACAAATACAGTGTGATTAAAAACTTTGATCACTGAGTGCATAGAACAAATCTGATTAACATATCTCATCAATTGCTTTTGTAATGATTTTTTTAAATTGAAAAGAGACTTTGTGGACAAACTGTATAGTGGCAGCAGGTTGCCCTTGCCCCCACTTTGATTGTATGTTCCAGGGTTGACACACTTTGATAAATGTTTCAGTCCATCCCTTTCTGTCAGTGAGACCTTCACAGATGATAACAAACAAACCACCAAATAAACCAACTTGTGTGTGTTTGTGAAAAATGATTGTTTTTATTTTCTTGCTTCCTCACCACTTCCGCATACTGTACATAGTTTCATACTCTCTCTCACTTGCTCTCTCTCTTACACACACACACACCATCGCCATCACACCTGTACCTGTCAAAGCTGTTACACCAGTTGGTCGAAACCACATCCCAGCAACTTGACACGCCCACCTCGCTCTCTCACACACTCACACACACACAGTACCTGTCAAAGCTGCTACACCAGTTCACTCAGTAGTAAACCACAACCCATAAACTTGACAAGCCCACCTCGCTGCCTCTGCCTGGCTCTGTCTCTCTGTCACATTCTCATGTCATCATGAGCTGAGCAAATATCTTAACTCCAGGACCACACAAAAAAGAGAAAGAAGAAAAGGACAAAAAAATTACGGAGTGGAGAAGAAGCGCATTTGAGCAGGTACAGCTGACAGTAACAATAGACCGCTGTTGATCAGCCTCATTGTATTGACTAAAATTAGAAAGTTATTCTCATGCCATGACAGCCAAACCTGCATTTGTTGTGAAGTAGTTACAGCACTGACTGCAAATCTGATACAAAAACTTTTGGATTTAATTCCAAAATACCTTCAATTTGTTCTGTAATAGTTGGACATTAGTGTTTGGCTACAAAAAAATAATAATAATAATATATATATATATATATATATATATATATATATATATATATATATATATATATATATATATATATATATATATATATATATATATATATATATATATATATATATATATATATATATATATATATATATATATATATACATATATATACATACAGAAAAGAAGTACAGAAAGAAGTGATATGTGATATCAAGCTTAAGAAAGAGAGGGGTGGGGGTGGACGTGCTGTAACAGCTGCTTAAAAAAATCTGACATGTTTATCCAGCAGTTTCATAACAATTCACACCTCTATTCACTAGACGCTAAACAACTCTGTCATGTGACTTTAATGACCCTGTGTCATGCTGAGGTGTGAATCACCATAACTGCAAGATCAAAATCACAAGCAGTGGAGACAGGTTTTCAAGACTAATAAAACAAATTCCTGCAACATATCCTGAAGCAAAATGCTGTCAACCTCAAATTGTCCTCAATATTGCAAATTAAAATCAGTCTGTCTTAAAAAGATCAAACAACTAAAACATCCTGCTTGGGGCCAAGGGAAGAAATGATTCTGACCAACTGTTTCTCCAACTCTGTGCACTATGTACAGATGTTCTATTCCAGGATAATACCTGGCAGCAGATTGGCTGTGTGAAATTTTGAATTAAACTCTGAAACAAAATCTGATCATGATAGTATAATATTTTTTTCTCCCAGGAATCATTTCACCAGGAGTTGTCAGAGGTACTCTTTGATTTGGCAGTACACCTCCATAGTTTTGGGGGAGTCTCAAGAAACAGATTCTTAAAGAGTTGTCAAAATTTGTCAAAGCAGCAGAGTTTGAGATGACTTTACCTATATTAAGTCCCTCCAAAAATGCTGTGTGTAAGATTACTTTCTTTCCAGCCACAGACATTGTTTTCACAACAATCATAGTAAACTGACCTTTATGATTAAAATCATTGGAGTGCACATTTAAAGTACTGCAGTCCACTGTACATATAAGCCCATTGATAATCTATATTTTATTGTTCTCAACAGTCAGTCAATGTTACTGTTGATGATCTGTTTCTCTTTCTGTGTGGCTTGTCTCCTGCTTCTCAGTATGGGTTCTGGCCAGAGCAGTGAAAAGCTTCACTGTAACCGCTATCTGAACGGACAGGGTCCTCCATCACTGGGACAGCAAGGTCTGTCACAACATTACACACATACACACCTCTTACTGTGTCTGTCAAGCTTTCTTTACTCAGCTCCTATCCACCTGTGTATAATTTGACTAAGACTGACCTGCTGTCTGTACAGCTAATGAAGAGGTGAATGGGATGCACAAAGAACTGAATGGATGTCAGCCACAGGGACAGATGACCTGGGTGATCCTTCACAGAGACCTGCCAGGATTCCCTGATAACAATACCCTGCAGATCAACGCCATCTTCCCGGATGGAACACAGACAGTAAGCATGGCTAAAACCACATCTGTTTAAAGTCTGAATTATAATAGATCAGAAAAATTGTCTTGGTTAAAAAAAATATTTATGTCCCGAGTTAAAACATGTGAAAATATTTATCTAAAAAAACCTTGTTCAAGGTTTATGTAAATGATCATATTTGACTGAAGGAAAATTAAATCTTGGTTTGTAAACTAGTACATTCTCAAAAGGTGATCAGCTAGATAGATAGGCTTTTATTTGGCAGCCTAGTTTGGATGACAGACATGTTACATGAAACAACAGCAGACTTGTTAAAAATTTAATAATCTTCAATATAAAAATCTCTCTTTGTATTGTCTCCTCTTGTGTTTTGGACCCACTTTTTATGTATGTGTATATTGAATGTTCAGGAAAAGTGCCTATTCATTTGTTTGGTGTATTTTATATCCAAAAGCATTATCTTCATAGAAAATATGTTAATCTTACAGTCAACTACAACTAGGATCAGAAATCCTGATTGATTTACTGATTTAAAAAAAAGGTCAAAGGCAGCTGTGTGTTTAATTTGATTTAAATGAAACAAACAACAAAAAAACTAAACAAAAAGAGCTCAAAGTAGAGCAAAGGTTTCAATGGGGATTCTTTCCACAAAATAAGCTGATAATCTGGTCAAACTGGTTAGCAAATAAACATGAGGATGGGAATGGAGGAAGAATGCTGAACACTTAAGTGAAGATTTCACATTCTGTTTCCTGCAGGAGGAGATTTGACAGTTACCTGTTGCGCCCTGTTTAAATCAATATTAACATTTCTGCATTTATGCAATAACTAATTTCAATAATGAATTAAAGCTGCAAGCAGCGATGATCGGGCCCAAGCTCCCCCGCCACGCCACGACTGAGCGAGACTTGCTGCGACGCATCTTCTTAGTCACATGGAAACAGCGCCAAAATCGCAAATCCAAAATGACCGACTTCCTGTTAGAGTGAGAGTATGGGTCCAAGAGACTTTTGTGCGTCTTTACAAGCTACATAAGTGTACCAAATTTCGTTCATCTAGGTCAATCTGGAGGGAGGGGCTCTTTTTTTTTTCCTTCTACAGGGTGCAATGGCACCGTTTGGCCAGCTGTTCCTGTTTAATGGCTAAACAGGAAAATTCCTCACATCGCCACGAAGCAACCAAATCCCTAATCAAAAAGTTTGATAGCTTTTCAGCTCCAATGTCTCAAGATGTTTCTGAGGGAATTTGAAGTCTGTTGGATTAAATCCCTAGGACAAGTTCGTTAAAGTATGAGGTGTGGAATAGCCAGTCCGAGACTTGTCTTTACACGATACATATGTGTACCGAAATGTATTTGTCTATGTCAATCTGACTTGAGGGGCTCAATTTTTCTTCAATTTTCAAGGGGGCGCTATGGTATCCAGTAGGTGGCACTATGGAGCTGACACAGTATTGATGCATAGACGTGTTCAGGGCGGGCCCCTCTACATGCGTGATTAATTTGGTGTAGATCGGAAAATGTCTGTAGGAGTTAAGGACTTCCTGTTTATGTAACAGCTCAGAAGGCAGGGAACCCAAAAGCACGACAAGATATTTCAGAGTCCACAGATATTTAATCGAAGTCAAACAGGCAGGGGTCAAAACCAGGCAGACAAAAATCCAAAAACTGGGAACCAGGCAAGACAGGCAGGAATGACACAGGCAGAGTAACGCTGGAAAGTTAGGCATGAAAATACAATCTGGCAGGACAAGGGGAAATGGGCCTGTATATGAAGGGGAATTGATGATGATTGCAACCAGGTGTGGAGATGGGCGGGGAAGCACAGGTGAGGGGAGTGAGCTGATGAGGGTGACAGGATCTGAAATGATAGGATAATTAGTGAAGAAAAACATGACCACAACTGATCAACCCATGACAGAATCCCCCCACACAGACGGCTCCTGACGTCCCACCAGGCTGGTCGGGATGGGCACGATGGAAGTCCCGGATAAGAGACGGATCCAGGAACCCAGTAGCGCTCCTCAGGGCCATTGCCCTCCCAGTCCACCAAATACTGATAGCCCCTCCCATGGCGACAGGAACGGAGGAGGCTCCGCACGGTGTAAGCTGGAGCACCCCGAATGAGCTGAGGGGGCAGCGGGGGCCTGGAGGCGGGCTGAAGGGAACTTTCCTTGACAGGTTTGAGGCGAGAAACATGGATGGACCGAGGGAGGCGGAGGCGGACCGCAGCAGGGTTGGTGACACTGGCGACGGGGAAAGGACCCACAAAGCAAGGCGCCAGCTTCTTTAATTCCACCCTCAATGGCAGGTCACGGGTGGAGAGCCAGACCCTCTGGCCAGCAGTGTACCGAGATGCGATGCCGGTTGGCCTCAATACGATACCGGTCAGAGATGCGAAGCAGTGTGGACCGGGCCTGCACCAGCACCTGCGGATGAAGGCCTGGACTGATGGGACTGTGACCTCTCCCTCCTGAACTGGGAAGAGTGGAGGCTGATCCCCCCCGGGAAGACTGGAAAGGCGAGAACCCCGTAGCTGAGCTGGGAAGGGTATTGTGGGCGTATTCCACCCACACCAGCAGCTTGGACCAGGAGGAGGGATTGCGGGACGTGAGGCAACGCAGGGCAGTCTCCATCTCCTGATTCATCCTTTCCGTTTGGCCATTGGACTGCGGATGGAAGCCTGGCGAGAGGCTGACGGAGGCACCCAAGAGCCTGCAAAACTCACGCCAAACACAAGAGGTAAAGTGGGGCCCCCGGTCAGAGACAATGTCCCTGGGGAGGCCGTGCAGATGGAAAATGTGATATAGCATGAGTTCGGCCGTTTGTTTAGCTGATGGTAACTTGGGCAATGGAATGAAATGAGCAGCCTTCAAGAAACGATCAACCACAGTGAGAATGACAGTGTTACCATCTAAGGTAGGGAGTCCGGTAACAAAATCCAGAGAGATGTGAGACCAAGGCCGATGAGGAACAGGTAGAGGTAGTACGAGACCAGCAGGAGTTTGGCGAGAACACTTATTCTGGGAGCAAACCTGACAGGTGAGAAGTGGATCGCTGAGAAAGGATGGCCCCAACACCGGCATCAGAAGCATCCACTTCCACAAGAAACTGAAGCGAGGGGTCAGGAAAGGTAAGTATAGGAGCAGAGGTGAACAATTTTTTCAACTCACCGAATGACCTCTCCGCCTCTGGGAAGAAGCCGAGGCTCAGGTGCTGAGGTTTGCGCCGACAGGAAAAGCGGATTCATCTGCTCTCGGATGGCGTTAAAACTCCGGTCCTGACGAGCAGCAAACTCCTGAAGACCGCCGGCAACCTCGGTGAGTTGATCCTCATGGCGTTGAATAACAGCTGCCTGAGAAGACAGCGCTTGCTGTACTGGGTCTGGAAATGAGTCGGCTGGGTTCATTTTCTGGCCAGATTGTACTGTACTGGCTCAGAAGGCAGGGAACCCAAAAGCACGACAACAGGAAGATATTTCAGAGTCCACAGATATTTAATAGGAGTCAAAAACAGGCAGGGGTCAAAACCAGGCGGCAAATCCAAGGGAGCAGTCAAAAATCTAAAAATCGGGAACCAGGCAAGACGGGCAGGAATGACACAGGCAGAGTAACACTGGAAATGGGCCTGTATATGAAGGGGAACTGATGATGATTGCAACCAGGTGTGGAGATGGGCGGGGAAGCACAGGTGAGGGGAGTGAGCTGATGAGGGTGACAGGATCCGGAATGACAGGATAATTAGTGAAGAAAAACATGACCACAACTGATCAACCCATGACAGTTTAATGGTGAAGGATCGAATGGTAAAGGAAATTGTCGGCGCCACCACACCCAAACCGGATCCCTAATTAGAACGTTTTTAGGAACTTTTCATCTCCAATATCTTAAAATGTTTCTGAGTGAATTTGAAGTCGGTCGGATTAAATCCCTAGGACAAGTTCGTTAAAGTACAAGGCGTGGAAATCGCCAAAATCTTTTTTCAAAATGGCCAACTTCCTGTTGGAGTGACGTTATGGATCCCACAGACTTTTTTGTGTGTTTGGACATGATACATATATATACCAAATTTTA
Organism: Scomber japonicus; assembly: GCF_027409825.1. Taxonomy (NCBI): domain Eukaryota; kingdom Metazoa; phylum Chordata; class Actinopteri; order Scombriformes; family Scombridae; genus Scomber; species Scomber japonicus. Next base: position 27,375,459 of record NC_070598.1, read on the forward strand.
TTCATGTACCTCAAACTTTCACATTTTTATATTCGTAAGGGGCGCTATTGAGCCATTTTACGATGCTCATTTTGGCGAACCTTAAAATATCAAATTTTTCGCCAGGTCTGATGTGCATACAAATTTTTGTGACTTTTCGGGTATGTTTAGGCTGTCAAAAAGGCGTTCATTTAGGCAGAACTATAATAATAATAATCGGTACAATTACAATAGGGCCTTCGCACTGTATAATGCTTGGGCCCTAATAATCTTTACGATTACAATAGGGCCTTCGCACTGTATAGTGCTTGGGCCGTAATAATAATTTCTTCAATTACAATAGGGCCTTCGCACTGTATAGTGCTTGGGCCCTAATAAAAAAGAGAAGAATAATCCTTACAGATACTATAGGGCTTCGCGCTGGTCAGCACTCGGGCCCTAATAATAATCTTTACGATTACAATAAGGCCTTCACACTGTTTAGTGCTTGGGCCCTAATAATAATATTTACGATTACAATTAAGGCTTCAAGCAGCAATGATCGGGCCCTCGCACCATGCACGTTGAATTGTGCTGAGGTCGAAGGGTTTTATTGCAGGTATGTAGATGTGTTCAGGCACAAACTCTTATTGGATATTGCATGAAGGGGGGAGGGAGAAAGGAGAGGAGAGAGAGGCACATTGGAAAAATAAACATTGAAAATAGTAGGTCCACAATGGGAAAGTAGTGGGTCCAGGACAGGAACCGGTCTACCTGACGTCTACAGCCCCGGGTTACCTGTGAGATAAGAAAGCACAGAGAACTCCAGGGAAGAAGTTTAAGTTAGTGAATGCATTAATAGCACATGAATGTTAATGGATAAAGATGGCTAGAGAGAGGGAGAAGGAGAAAGGAGCTTAGGGCATCATGGCCTATAGCAGCATAAACTAGGAGCTGGCCCTAACTATAAGCTTTATCAAATAGGAAAGTTTTAAGCCTACTCTTAAATGAAAAGAGGGTGTCTGCCCCTCAGACCGAATCCAGTGTGTAAAAAACAGGAGAGGAGCCTGATAAAAGAAGGGTCTGCCACCCATTCTACTTTTAGAGATACTAGGAACCACAAGTACGATCAAGTATCAAGTAAGATATGATGGAGCCTGATCATTAAGAGCTTTGAAAGAAAGGAGAAGGATTTTAAATTGCAATCTGGCGGTTTGTTATTATAATACTGAAAAAAGTTATAACTGACCAGTCTGATGAGTGTAGATGTGTGTGTGGTTATACTGTAGCAACCTGGAGTCATCAGCTGATTTCATAAACATTGAGCGGCTGTGCGTAATGGCACTGCGCTCTGTACTGCATCTCAGAGTGTAAGATAATACATGCTGTTCATTAAGTACCTTTGCCATAATGAATATGTAGTATGGTGCGTTTTTAATGTGTAAAAATACAGGGAGGAGAAAATGTATGTTAATCAAAGGTAGAATATGTAGAATGAGCAGAACAACGCCATCTAATATCTCGTGATCGTAGTCGCAACAACCAAAAAGTAATTCCAGCAGTCGGGTTGCCAGGTCCGGTGCCGGATTTTATTTTAGCTCTAACTCTGTAAATATACCACTTTATCCACATGTCTAACCTTTTTAGGCGAGAAAGTAGCCCTTTAGATCCACAATGTGACGCTAATTTGTCCAAATAACATCTGCTTAAAGTTTTGTTCCTGCGAATTCTGAGCCACTCAAGTTAGCCGTAGCGAGTAATGCACTTCCGGTCATTTTCACAAAATAAAACACCCGTTGCCTTTTATTATTAAGAAAACCATAACGATAGAGTTGGTGCTTTTATTTTGAAAACAGGAAGCGAACATACCCTCGCTGTAACTGACTTGAAACCACCGAGGTACATTACATTGTAACGCCAGTGGGAGTAGCAGTTAAACCTGGGGAGCGTACCTATGTTCCCTGGGTCCTATGTTCCCCGATCGCGGCTAACTAGGTTGCTAGCTCGGTGGCTAACTCGGCTGCTAATTCAGCTGCTAGCTCGGCGGCTAACTCATCTACTAACTCGGCGGCTAACTCAGCTAACTGGTTAACTGTAGACGGGATCATCCCTATGTTCCCCGGTCACATACAAAGCGGGGAACATAGGACCCGGGGAACATAGGGATGATCCCCTAATTATGTAGCAATACAGTCATACTGCACATCAAATTAAATAGAAGAAACTCCGCTACAAGCACGTCATTTTTACACACACCAAACACAACTCAAACACCAAGCATATTAATGATCAAATATCAAAATCCGAATAGCGTCAGAAAGTCAACCCACTCTCCACATTTCCATTGCTACCGTTTTGATACTTCATGGTACACAAACAAATAGCATCTCATATGAGAGCTAAGACCCTGGCGAGTTCAACAGTACCACTATTATTGCACTAAAAACTCAGTGAACCAGCAGCCAAAGAATACAAAGGTAAACAACCACTTATTTACAGCGACTAACAGACATTCTGTCTTACCTTCGAAGTTTTGTGATGAAAAGTTGTACTTGAGAGCAAAAAACACTAGTTTTAGTAAGTCCAACATGGCTCTGCTTGTTTACAACTCCATTTCACCCAGTGCCAGCCTACAGTAGCTGCACCGGAACAACAGACAACCCTGGCAACCCGCAATTCCAGCCGCTAATTGGCTGGTACAATGTACACAGAACGTGTCAGAACGTCATTGTCGAACTCGTCAAAAAATTTTAAAAATATTAATTCAGACTAAATTTTTTTTTTTATGGAAAAGCAATACTTTCATTCTGTACCCCTCAAAACGCCCCATGGCTGTATTATTTAAAAAAAAAAAAAAAAGCTTTTAATAAATATTCTACATATTCAACCTTTAACACAAGCATTGTGATTGATCACACATGCTGCTCATAACTGAATGAACATGAACACACACACTAGTGATGGAAAATGAATTAACAACAACAAAAGTTTATTAAAATGTGTGAAATGGATCTATAGGTTGTGCTGGTACTGGATGTTGGGGGGGAACAGACGAAACACGAGCACAGTATGGAGAAGGCAGTATTAGCTCTGGAGCTGCAGTCATATCAGAGGAGGGAGATTACCCTGAAGTCTCTTACCATGTTCCCTCAGCAGCAGTCAGCTGATGAGCTACATGCTCCTGCTGCATTAGAAGTTGCTCCAAAATATTTAAATAAAATAATAAAAATAAAAAATAAAAAATAATAATATGCAAGAAAATGACAGTCAGCTAGGGCTGGGCCTATTTACGTAATTGACGTCGACGTAATCGATTACGAAACTGCACCGATGCGTCGGCCAAAACAAAAAATGGCGGCAGCGTGTAGCAGCAGCAGCCCGAGTCAGAGAAAAGTGCTCTAAAGAGAGAAAAGTAGACAGCAAAAACAGAGCTTTTAATCAAGAATGGTCACTCTGACCCTGTGTCTAGACAGAAAGCGTAGCGTTAGCAGCATGTTTAGAAGATCAACAGCGAGTGTCTACACAGGAGGCGTTCAGGTACATGGTTAAGTGTAGGTCACCCACGTTTTGGAAGTGCTCAGAGCCCAAAACACAATGACTGTAGCTAAGCACTTAAAATGAAGGAAATGTCTCCACAGGCATTTCAAAATCAGTTTGTTGCATCTATCTGGAGAGATTTTGGGAGCAATACTCTGAAGGGGATGTATTAAAGAAATGTTAAATAAATATTGAAATGTTATAAGAAATCAATGTTTTTTGATATTCATAATGTGTAAATTGCTATAGTAATCAAATAATGGGAAAATAATTGATAATTGAAAAAATAATCGTTTTGCCCAGCCCTACAGTCAGCTCATTCAATCAGATTCAATAAACAATAGCATACCTTTATACTCTGATAGTTTCCCTTCTCCTAAATGTTCAGAGCAGCTGCTAATATAAACACACACACTCCCTCTTGGATAGCAAAGGCACTCTTCTTCTCCTCCTCTCCTCCTCTCCTCTCCTCCTCTCAATCAATCAATCAATCAATCAATCAATCAATATTTATTTGTATAGCGCCAAATCCCAACAGAGTTATCTCAAGGCACTTTACACATAGAGCAAGTTCTAAACCAAACTCTTCAGGTTTTAACTTTAAAGAGAAAGAAAAAACTCCCTTTTAACAGGAAGAAACCTCAGGCAGAACCAGACTCAGAAGTGGGCGGCCATCTGCCTCGACCGGTTGGGGTTGAGAGGAGAGAAAGGAAGGATAGAGGAGAGAAGCACAATGAAAATCAACAATGAAGCTAGAAGGTCCGGACTGGAGTTTGTCATCCGGACGTCTACAGGCCCAGATTACCTGTGAGACCAGAAAGCACAGACAACTCCAGGGAAGAAGTTTAGGTTATTGAATGCATTAATAGTACATGAATGTTAATGGATATAGATGGATGGATAGAGAGAGAGAGGGAGGAGGAGAGAGGAGCTTAGTGCATCATGGGAGTCCCCCGGCCTATAGTCTATAGCAGCATAAGTTAAGAGCTCTAAGAGCCCTAACTATAAGCTTTATAAAAAAGGAAAGTTTTAAGCCTACTCTTAAATGTAGGGAGGGTGTCTGCCCCCCGGACCCAATCTGGAAGGTGGTTCCACAGGAGAGGAGCCTGATAGCTGAAGGCTCTGCCTCCCATTCTACTTTTAGAGATACTAGGAACCACAAGTAGACCTGCATTCTGGGAGCGCAGTGTTCTGGTAGGTACATAAGGTACTATAAGCTCTTTAAGATATGATGGAGCCTGAGCATTAAGAGCTTTGAAGGTGAGGAGAAGGATTTTGAATTTTATTCTGAATTTTACAGGAAGCCAATGCAGTGAAGCCAAGATGGGAGTAATATGATCTCTCTTTCTAGTTTTTGTCAGAACATGAGCAGCTGCATTCTGGACCAGCTGGAGAGTCTTTAGAGACTTGTTAGGACAGCCTGATAATAATGAATTACAGTAGTCCAGCCTAGAAGTAACAAATGCATGGACTAGTTTTTCAGCCTCATTTTGAGACAGGATATGTATCAGATTTTTGCAATATTACACAGATGAAAGAAGGCAGTCCTTGAAATTAGTTCTATGTGGGAATTTAAGGATAAATCCTTATGAAATACAACTCCTAGATTCCTTACAGTGGTGCTGGAGGCTATAGTAATGCCATCCAGAGTAGTTATGTCATTTGATAGTGAGGAACACCATGTCTAACTTTTGTTTGCATGGAGGATTTATCATTAACATTTACAAACTGAAATCTATCAGATAAATATGATTTAAACCAGTTTAATGCTGTTCCTTTAATACCAATTAAATGTTCAAGTCTCTGCAACAGGATTTGATGATCAATAGTGTCAAAGGCAGCACTAAGATCTAACAGAACAAGGACAGAGAGAAGTCCATTGTCTGATGAAGTTAAAAGGTCATTTGTAACTTTTACTAGTGCTGTCTCTGTGCTATGATGAGCTCTAAATCCAGACCGAAAATTCTCAAATAAACTGTTACTATGTAGAAAGTTACACAGCTGATTAGCAACTGCTTTCTCAAGGATCTTGGAGAGAAAGGGAAGGTTCAATATTGGCCTATAGTTGACTAGAACCTCTGAATCAAGAGTAGGCTTTTAAAGAAGTGGTTTAATTACAGCTACCTTAAAGGACTGTGGTACATAACCTGTCACCAAAGACAGATTAATCATATCTAATAAGGAAGTGCTAACTGAGGGGAATACTTCCTTGAGCAGCCTAGTTGGAATTGAGTCTAAGAGACAGGATGATGGTTTGGATGAAGTAATCATTGAAGTTAATTCTATAAGGTCGACTGTAGAAAAACTACATAAGTAAATAAGTATCAGGTTTAACAGCAATTTCTAGGTATCCTGTGTTACAGGATACATCAGTGCTTATTGAGGGCAGGAGGTGATTGATTTTGTCCCTAATAGTTAAAATGTTATCAATAAAGAAACTCATGAAGTCATCACTACTGAGAGTTAAAGGAATACATGGATCAGTAGTATTGTGGCTCTTTGTCAGTTTAGCCAAAGTACTGAAAAGAAATCTTGGACTGTTTTTATTCTCCTCTATTAGTGATGAGTAGTAGGCGACCCTTCTTATATGTTTTAAGACTGTTTTGCCAGGCTAAGTGAGATTCTTCTAATTTAGTAGAACGCCATATTCTTTCTAATTTTCGTGAAGTTTGCTTTAATTGTCTAGTTTGTGAATTATACCATGGATGTAATGAACTTGACCCAGACAGAGAGGACTCAATTGCGCTTCTCAAAGAAATTTAATAACAAAAAACGCTCCCAAGGAGGATGAAAATACAACAAAAAACACTCACTAGGAGGAGAGAAAAACACTCAAAGAACAAAACTCAAAACTTGACTTTCTACACTCGAAAAAACAGAACTCAAAACTTGGCTTTCTAATGCTGAATGACTGGAACTGGAGACAGACAAAAACGAACTGACAGCAAGCCAAGGGAGACAAGGACTATTTAAACATGAGGTAAGGGGACAGAGGTGGAACCAATTAGGGGCGGGGTTAACAATCACAATGGAGGGAAAGCACACAAAGGGAGGAAGTCAGGATCTGAAACGAGAGGGGAAAAGGTGAGTACAAAATAAAACAGGACGTGCATGACAGGACTGGACATCAGTGACTTGACTAAACTGAAACATACAAGACCCACACACGAACTAAACTAGACATGACCTGACATAACCATAATTAACAAATTTGACGAGACATAACAATGGAGCTGTTCTCTGTTGTTTAATGACCTTCTTTTTTAGAGGGGCAATGGAGTTCAGAGTTGTTCTCAGTGAGTCTGCAGCACTATCAACAACACAATCAATCTAGGGGGGACTAAAGTCAGAATAAGTCATCTCTGTTGTATTGAGACATGGCATCGAGTTCTCTCATCTTGACTTCATTTGGATTTAAAATTGATTAATGAAAAGTTAAGACATCACAAGTGTTTAAATATCACAGTTGATGACGTTAATCTAATAAGGCTGTGAGTCTTAATATCTTTATAACAGGGATCCTTTAGCATTACCTACTGTGTGTCTTAGTTACCATGGTTAAACAGTAAATAAATAGTTCAAGCTTCATATAACTCCCGCGAAACAACTAATGTCGCTATAAGCAGAATTTATCCATCTGTTCTATAACATCTGGACAGTCTGAAGAGCCACATAATAACTTTATTCCACGTTCAAGTTAGCAGATAGCTAACCGGAAGTAAGCCTCTCATTCAACCAGCCAGGTCAGGAAAAAGGAAAGTTCCTCAGACTGAAGATAATGTGAACTACAGAGATTTACAACACAACTTGAGGCAGCCTGTTTCTGTGTCTGTGTTTGATCATTAGCAGTCATCCCTGCAAACCCTGATCCCAGAGTCCCTGTACTTTTGGAAGATACACATTTTGAATCTCTCCTGGTGATCTTCTACCATTCCTTAACTACAAACTGAACTTTTTCCTTTGGTCAGATATTCAGTGAGTGATACACCTGCTCAGCTGGACATCCCCCTGTATTGTTGTAAATTGGCAGACTATATAAAAAAGTAATTGGAAATGTTTCACTGTTCACCCAGTATGGGTGTGAGCGCAATCAAACATAGAGTGGAGTCAGCACTTTAATATTGGTCATTCTTTAATTTCCAATCAATAGTACTACAAAGCCAGAACAACTCAAGTGTGTCAGTGTCCAAATGGTATTCTGCATTAAGTGACTACTTACCAGCTGCTAGTTCCACCATATTTCTAAATTATAGTTAAGTTACAGATATGCCTGTAGTACATCATATTGTTGATGATTGTCATGGTGAGTTTTATCACACATGACATTTATTAAATTATTATTGCATTTCTTTATGCTGTAGTCTGCATCCACACACTCAGTGCTACTAATATGTATGTTTGTGAACACAGAGACAACACTAGAGCTTAATTAATCAAAAATGTATGTCAAAACACCCCTGTTCTTTACATTTGAACTGAAGTGGTTCAGACAATCCTAGCTTCTAAAGTCTTTTTTAACTTACCTACCTGCAGGAGAAACACCCCCACCCTGGCCAGCCTTATGCAGGGCTACGGCTCTGTGCTTACCTGCCTGACAACCGCGAGGGCAGAAAGGTTCTCAGGGGGCTGGACAAGGCCTTCAACCAGCAGCTCCTGTTTACTGTTGCCACCAATAAGGACGGAGAGGACATTGTCACCACAGCATCTATTCCCCTAAAAACCCAACCAGATGGAGGGAACGTGGTGTGAGTACACATTATATCCCCTGTTGGCCACTGGAAAATTCACAATACAATATAAATACAATTTAACATACTGTAAATTATTCAATTTGATATGTGCCCCATTACAAAGACCACTTTTGATGGGCTGAAGATAGTAGAATAAAGCTTACAGTGGATATGATATTTTTGTAAATTTCTGTTATTTATATTATGTTATGATATGGAATGCTAAACATGATCAAACTTCCAAAGCTTGAGATGGAAGTATGTAGAAATGCTGCCTGCAATTAGTTTCCAGGTGTTCTTTGCATTGTCCACACACTCCAATAGCCGCGTTTCCACTGCAGGAGTTCCTGGTAAAAGGAGGGAGTAGGAACTTCTACAGGAACAGTCCTCTCACTCAGCCCTCTCAGTGGCCGTGTCTCCACTGCAGAATAGGACCCCTCGGCGACATCATGAGTTTCGATCGCCACGTAATTGTTGTGCGATTACAAACCCCCTCTGATTCTCTTCGGTGCCGTAGACTGCAATCAATGCCTGCACCTTATCGTCGGCCCATTTGTTGTTCATCTTTCATCATTTTCTTGTTTACAGCGGTGTCTGCTAGGCCAATGCTCCTCTTCTGCTGGATTTTAAAAATGCTGGTTGTTTTGGTGCTTTCTGATGGCGTCAGAGCCTGCTCAAGGTTTAGCCAATTAGCGCCGGGTTAACCTCAAGCCCCACCCAGGAGCTTTTCAGGGCAGAACGGAGTACCTACCCTGGAGTAGGTACTCCGTTGGCCCCTGTAAAAGTTCCTGTAAATGGCCCTGTGGGGGAGGTTCCTGCAGTGGAGACATGCACCAACGGGGCTGATCTGATGCCCATGCAAGACGAAATCTGTTTCAAAACTAAAAAACAGGTTTAGGCACAAAAATGAATTCAGTAGGTTTACGGATAGATCATGGTTTGGATTAAAATAACTACTCTGAGATGGGAAACTCAGTTCCAGAACAGCTGATTTGAATTAATTCAATCAACTATTGAGTATGTTCACCTTGAGTTTAGCGCATGCATGACCGCTATAAAAAGCCATCTTCAATGGAGCCCCGATACCTTGTTTCCCCATGGCAAACACTGAGGAAAAAAAAGATGGAGTTACGTCACCTCACTGTGACTGGAGCTCCCCCTGCAGGCCTGTGGTGAATATGATCATATATTTCACAAAAAGTAACACCGCTGCAGACGCTAAGGAGAGAGAAGCAGCATGGGAGAAAACTGCTGCCTGAATCAATACTTAAGTTTGAATGCAGCACTCCATTGACTTAACATTGCTCATTTAAAATTGTAGAATACAGGTGAAAAAGTGGTGTAATGTAATTGGAATCAGCTAAAAATGAAATAAAAAAATGAAATTCAGAAAAGTAAGGCACATTTTGCTAGGCTATGATTGTACCTGTACCTTTTATTTTATTAATAGTAGGGCTGTCAGCGTTAACGCGTTAATCGCGATCAGATTAATGCAATCCATAACGCGTTAATTTTTTTTAATCACATTTTAATTTTGCAAGCCTTTTTGTCCCTTCTACTCCCCCGTAGACGGCTCCTCTAGCTGTAGCGCTATGCTTTGAAGTGGCTTCCTGCAGTAAACCTACCGCGGTGATGGAAAGTAAGAGAGCTACTGGACTTTTGAACGGCTTGTTTAAAGTACCTGTATGTAACAAATATATTCCAAGTAATCATAAAATTGCCCTAAATATCACCAGACATTAAGGAATCATGTTAATTTCAAACACTGATATCATTGACAGTAGTAGTCCAGCCAGAATATTCACATTTGAAAAGCTCAGTTGCAGCCCTCAAGTAATGTTTATGTTGTCATTCTGTGTTTTGGCCTGATGCGCCACCCACCACCTATCTACCAATCACAAAGTCAGTAGCGTTTCAGCATCCAGGTTGCCAGTTGCCACTGAGCTGCAGCTAGGAACACTGCAGATAATGTCTGATGTTACAAAACCAAAAAAAACTCATTATGACTCTCAAATACGTTGTGACAATCTGAGAAACAAAACAAGGGTATGTATGGTATATATATAGGAGATGCCTTTGAAACATGGAGACGGTTACAGCGTCATACAGCACTCAGCTGCACCCGCTGCTAGAATATGCAGGATCACGTCCAACAACTGGCAACCCGCGTGAAGTAGACTCTGGCAGGGAGGGGGCGAGGAGTAACAGCTCTTTCCAGTGTTTTGAACGTGGGCCACAGTACCATTTCTAAACACTTGGTGTCAGAGTTACATACTTCAACTTTAACTTTAAAAAACTTCCAGGCGGTAAAATGCAACCTGTGTTAAACGGTGTGCGTGGAGTTTGAGTTAGCACCTCCACGCTAAACACCCAGGTGCAGCCAAGCAAGCCTCAGCTCCACCAAAGTACCATTTTGGAGTGTGGGAGTCGCAGCAGAGCCGTGATTGATTCCCAGTTAAGACACTCTGGTAAGAAATGCTTTACATTATGGGCTTAAAACTGCCTTGAAATGTAAAATAACAGGATTTTAAACATGCAATTCAAAACGCGATTAATCGCGATTAACTATGGAAATTCTGCAATTAATCTTGATTAAAAACATTTATCGTTTGACAGCCCTAATTAATAGTTGATGTAGGCTATTAAACAAAATAAATATTAATTCAGTGGTTATTTCATGTAGTAGCCTAATGTAAACCCCCAACAGAAAGCTGTTTTAACCCATATGTCCTCTCATCTAATATCCTGCTTAGTAGATTAACATTTTACACATTTTCAACACTTTTATTTAACACAATTTTACATATATTACACACACACACATATATATTGCCGGCAAATGTTAAGAAATGAAATGAAAGCACATCCAATTGAGCCCAGAATACATCTCCCGACATAAGGCATTGCAAATTAAATCTGCCTCGATATCTATCGGATTGCGAAGAAACAGACATTTATTTAGCCAGCAAAATGACTTGTATAGTTTGAAAGATTTGTGACAGTGCAAAAACAAACAACATGCTACTGAAGCAAATACATCAGTCACAACCAAAATCAAACTCATTGTAGTGTGAAAGCCTGTTTTGCTGCTAATTCTCCTAATAACTTTTGTTAAATGTGTTTTCATTGTTCAAAGGGGGGCATGACAGAAGATGTGTGAGAAATATTGCTGTAATAAGATCATTGTCTTTATTGTGTTCTTTCAGTGATGGATACCCAGATCCTGACTACCTGAAGACTGTGAGAAAGCTACTGAGGGACAAAGGCATTGAATAATACAACTTCAAACAAGAGTTTATTACATTATCTAATGGATGTTTCTAAAGTCATTTGATTTGATTTCACTTTATTATCAGAATATTATTCTGAAATGTCCATTTGTGTCCCACGGTATACACTGTTTCACATACAACACACATTTAACCACAAGTAAACAAATAGGCCTACTAAAATATATACTATATATTACATCAGATATTATTACATGACTTTATAAATTATTTTAAATGACTTCAAACACAGTATGCTATTATTGTATTTTGAGGGCAGTATGGTTGGGCCATATCCCTGTACAAGATATTTCTGAATGATAATGATGAGGTTTCAATCAGCACAGGGTTCAACTCCACTTACTGAAAGATTTGTTTATGCCATACATTTGCTATGTAACATTTAATGTTGTATGATATACTTCATGTTTAAAGTCATGGATAGAGTGAAAATATTGCATCCTATTAAATGATTTTCATTCATTTTATACCACAGTCTTTTGTTAAATAGATCCAAATCGAAAGAACACTTCAGAGCAATAGAGACACAGAGCATCCCCATGACTACCTGGCTCAAGTAGTCGAAACAAAAAGACACACCATGGTAGACATTAAATGAAATATATTGATTTAAGCCAAAATAAACCAAATTACAAATTGTGGCAAATTAAAGTATGAGGTATGGACATCAGTGGCAACAGTGAATGCCTAAGAGTGTGTGTGTGTGTGTGTGTGTGTGTGTGTGTGTGTCTTCAGGAAGGTCTGAGCTCACACAACACAGCCTCTTATCTTAAATTTGTCATACTTGTGTTGTGAGGTGGACCTTTATGAGTGGACTAGTTTTTCCTAAACTGTCACAGAAATTAGAAATAAATGAATAAAGTCCTTAACAAATAGTCAGTTTGGATTGTGGAAAAGTCACTGTGTAGTTTCAGTGGTTAATATTTGTATTGTAAACTGGCATTATGTCATAATTTCAATTGCCAATTAAAATGTCACCATGATTATGGATTCCAAAGTGGAATTTATATATTACAACTCAAAATTTCTTCAAAGTGACCTAATGAACGGGATCAATCCATCTGTCAGGGTGTGAACTATAGGGGAGCCAGGGGTAGCTTGGCTCTCCTTAATAAGACATGAGCTCCCCTGAAAACATGATTTGTGACATTTCAGGGGTACCTTGGCCCTCCTTAATAAGACATGAGCTCCCCTGAAAACATGATTTGTGAAATTTTAGGGATCTCTAAAATACTGTAAATATGCTATTTCTGGCATGCATGCTATTCTTGCCATTATCACTGAAGTGTGGCAGTGCTGTGCCATAAATTTCACCCCGTTTAACTGAAAAAATAACTAACTTTTTTGGTCACTCAGTCTGCATACCGCAGTCTGCATTCATTTCTGCGATGTGGTAGTCAGCATGCAGTGATGCCTAAAAAGTATCATACAGTGATGTCTTACGTGTTCATTAATCAATAATCATATACAGCCAATTATGACAGTCCTCTTTCAGTCACTTAGTACGAGTGTTGCTTGCATCTGGCCCAATGAATGAGAAGGGAGTCACAAATAAGCTAGAGGACACCAGGCCCAGGTGCCCTGACTAACTGCAATCAGCATCAGCTCATTCACCTGCAAGTGAAACAGAAATTAGCCACACCCAACACATGACCTCACAGGCGCATCCCACTCACAGTTAAGCCAGGCTTATTTCATTAGTCTGGCTCATTTTTCAGCAGATTTGGTTCCATAAAGCAAGCTCAGCATAGTTCAAGCTCAGTTACCACGGCAACTTATCCTGGAAAACTAACCTGATCTGGGCCGAGTTGCTGCTTAGCCCAAAAGAAAACAGATGATTTAATATATTATGTGGTTTCATTAATCATCATCACATAAAAAGAAACCCAGTTCAAATGAAGTATACTTAATAATAATCATATATTTTTATGATTATATACATACTTATACATACACATATACATATATATTATATTATACATATATATATATAGATGACTTAATAATCATATATACATTCATACATATATATGGTCGATTACATAGTTAACTTAACATGTTTGTATGTATGCAAAAATATGTAATATTTTAATATAATAAGATGTAATATTTAAATTCATATATCTTTAACTGCTATTTTCCTGGTAGAAAGCGGTTTTATAGGTTTTGGTTATTAATTAGTTCATTTAAAATAATGACTTTTGTTTGTGTTTTGGAGTTTGCATCGTTTCTGCACTTCCAGCTGTTCTTCTCCAAATGAAACGGTTGGCCGCGGTCGGCCACCGTAGTTTTGTGTTTGTGTGTCTTTGGTTCTGCATCGTTTATGTATTTGCAGCGTTTGGCCGTTGCTGGGCATTTGCCCTTGTCGGCCACTGTACGTTCAACCCTGGATGGTCCAGATGGATGGTTGGTGAATGGCCACCAGGCTGCGACGTCAGCAAGGAGGTGGGGGAATCATGTTTTGGGCTGGAATCATGGAGAGAGAGCTGGTAGGCCCCTTTAGGGTCCCTAAAGGTGTGAAAATGACCTCAGCAAAGTATATAGAGCTTCTGACTGACCACTTTCTTCCATGGTACAAAAAGAAGAACCGTGCCTTCCGTAGCAAAATCATCATGCTGCAAAGAATTCCTCTGCGTCATTGGCTGATATGGTCATAAAAGGAGAGAAACTCATGGTGTGGCCCCCATACTCCCCAGACCTCAACCCTATTGAGAACCTTTGGAGCATCCTCAAGCAGAAGATCTATGAGGGTGGGAGGCAGTTCACATCCAAACAGCAGCTCTGGGAGGCTATTCTGACATCCTGCAAAGACATTCAAGTAGAAACTCTCCAAAAACTCCCAAGTTCAATGGATGCAAGAATTGTGAAGGTGATATCACAGAAGTTAACATGTAACTTGGCCTGTGAAGATGCTTTTGATTGAAATAGATTTTGATTTCAGTAAATATGACCTCCTAATGCTGCAAATCAACAAATTACCATTTTCAGTTTTTTAGCACCTATAAAATGTTTTGAAACTCTGTTGTGCATAATAATTTGGAGCAGTGCATTTTGAGTTTTTATTTTTGAAAAAAATACTGTTGTCATTGGGACGTTTGTTCAATGAAATTTGAATTATACTCTAATGGTTGATGACATGAAAATTATACTGACTGTCATTTGCATTGACTACTGGGTCACGCAAAACAGCATCAAGAAAGCACCTGAGCAGTCATTTAAAAAGACAGCTGCGGCGCGCAGGTGGTCGAGTGGTTAGAGCGCATGCCGTATACGCAGCCGACCCCGGTTCGAATCCCGATCAGAGGTCCTTTGCTGCATGTCAACCCCCCCCTGTCTCCCATGTTTCCTGTCAATCTACTGATTAATAAGGCTTCTATGCCAACAAAATCTTAAAAAAAAGAAAGAAAAAAAGACAGCTGCAATATGATAGGCTGACAATGAAGGTGTGTCACCATGCTATTGGTTAGACTTGACCAGGTGATGTGAACAGCTCCAGCAAACAGCAATTGATGCTCCAGAAATAACAGCAAGGAAAATATGAGGTTTGACAGAGATCAGAGGATCAGGATAACTAAAGAATGAGAAATACAACTATGACCTGAGCATACAAAAAGGTAGTCTTCCTGTCTGAACTTAGGCTAAGCTTCACTAGTCTGAATACTCGAGCCTGTCTTGAATTAGTTTGATTGCGTGAATGTGGCTCGGCCTTTATGAAACTGCTTTAGCCTGATCTAATTCGTTGGGCTCATTCAAGTCAGGTGTTCGACAATAAGCGTCACTTTTCTGAGCTTGCTTTATGAAACGTGAATGTGAAAGTGTGTATAACTTGACTGATACTGTGTATTTACATATATCTTATGTAAATTTACATACAAGGATAATGTACACTAATGTTGTGACATATTACAGAAAACACTGTTGTAATAATGTATATTGCTTATAATTGTGCATATAGCTGTACTACGATACTTAATGGCAACATTTCATATTGTTATATACTTTATGATTCTGTAAATCTGTGCAGTCATTGTTTCTAGTGTGATTTGATAATATTTCAGTCTTTGGTAATCTGTGCATTGGTCTTCCCCACAGATTCCACTGCTGTGTGGTTTGGACACATGGGGAATAAGAGAGGTTCCATTGCAGAACTGTTACAGTTGGAGGTGGTGGAAAAAAACTCCATTTATTGGTCTTATTTTTCTCTTCTATATTACCCCCTTACCTAAAGCCCTGCTGCTCCCTTATTGGTCCATATTGCCAAGTTTGAACTTTCCCAGTTTAATGCAGGCCTGATGTTCTCTTCAAACTGAATTACAGCCTGGTCCTTGCACTCACAATAAAGTATAATCTCATTTGGGAGGCCTCTGTCATCCAGGAGCCTCTTAAACCACTTTCTCTTGGATGCTCTCACACACACACACACACGCCCATCTGTCCACCACTGGCAGGTCACACAGCCTGTCAAATCTATATTGACTCCAACGTGCACACATGCATGAATGCACAAACACACACATACACGCATGCGTTGTTTCTTTTTTGTGAAAACGTATGAAAAAGACATTTTTGTCTTTTTTACATTTATTTATTTCAAAAATGATCTTAAAACCATAAGTCAGATCAGACATAGAAACTGGAATTCCAAAAAGAAAATTAAATTGAAAAAAAATCCTTGCTTTCCTTTCAGTTCTTCTGTAATTTCCTTCCAGTCAGCAAGAAATGACCAGTGGAATTTAAATGGGCAAATTGTGCCTGAAGTTGAAGCAAAGAAAGTGTTTAGCAACACTACATAGATATTTTATGTGCTGGCATTCCACGTCTTCCTCTGTTATCACTGTCCTTCTGTTAGAGGTGATAAATGGTCCACACCAGTGTTTCATTAAGCTCTTTAATTTGGCCCACAATTAGAGGTCATTCCTTTAGAAGACAAAGCAGATTGTGTGCCTGGTAATTACAAGCATGGTGGATGCCTGAGATGGATGTAATCTAGATATCCATCTCTTGTCCACAAAGAAAGCCAAAATGTAGTTTATAGATCAATCTATAGAAGACAGATAGACAGTGTTGTGCTTGAGAATCAGGGTCTCACTAAGGGGACACTATTGTTGGCACCTAGTCATAATGGGGAAGCTATTATTTAGAGGAGTGGATGTGAGAGAAAGAAAGAAACAGCAATCAAGAGAGAGCGAAAGTAGAAAAGCTTGGTATACATAAACGTGCACAGCCCAAAGGCTATGGACATGTGTCACCTGATACTGGCTGACTAAGCTTGTTGTTTCTCTCGCTCAAAATGACGCTAACCCACGAGCAAGCTAACTTGCTAACACAGGTAGGAAGGAATACAGCAGCTGGTCTGACAACAGATATTAACGAGCCACAGTGGGGCCTGTAGCGGACTAAAATAAACAGTTTAACAACTGTAAACAAAGCAAAGCCAGTGAGGGCACGCAGGGCTTAGATGGCAAGCCTAAACAAAAGCAATACAAAATAATACTAAGCTAGTATTATACACACACATTAATAAACTCTGCTCAGACAAAACCCTTACTGTCCTTTGGTGGCGAGTGGTGTCTTTCATCCGTTAGGAGGAAGCTTGTCTTCAAGTGTCTGAATGTCCATTGTCACCTGGGTGACATCATCGGCAGGAAGTGACACCAGGAGCCTCACAGCCAATCAGGGAAGATAATCCCCCAGGGGATTATGGTTTTTGAGTCTCAGGTTGATTCTACCCAGAACAGCTGTCTGGGGGAAGGGCTCTGGGGGGGTTACAGGTAACCCACATCAGGCTTTGATTCTTCCTGCTAGGCCGGGCCTTTGTCTTTGAGCAGACAAAAGGGGAAGCCGTGTGCTTTGGTTCACTAAAGCACCAGGATATGGAGGCCCCTACCAATAGATAGAATAGCAATAGAAAAGATTAAAGAAAGCCGATATGGAGATGTTGTCTTGAGAAAAAAAAAACAAAATCAGTGGCTTGTTCAGACTTTATACTTACTTCTAGAGGCCATGTGAATCATGACTCTTTTGCCACAGAGGCAAAGGTAGAATAGTGTGATGTGAGAGTATGCAGTTAGTTTACAGTATTTGCTTTTAAAAAGCATACTTGAGAATCAAACTGATGGGCTTCTTGGGGACTCAAGATTCTGGCCATATAATCGTAACGTTCCTAGTTCGAGTTCATCTCAGGACCTTTGTTGCATGTCATCTCTCCTCTCTCTTGCCTTATTTCCTGTTATCTCTACTGTCCTTTGTCAAGCCCCCTCCTCCCCACACCATTACCATGGTGAACCAATATGGCTCTGCATTTTTGATATTTAAAAACCTTTAGAATCAATCAGATAATAGATAGATAGATACCAAAGCGATTTCAAGGTTCACAAACCTTTAGAGGGGTATGCTTTCAAGAAGTCAGCTTCCTTTACATTTATCTTTGCACTTCTTATCCTTCAATAAGGAGCCCTTTCCAGCCCTACCCATTCGCCCATCACAATGCTATCAGAGCCCAGGTCACAGCCAGCCTGCCAGACACTCACCATTCCCTGTGCTCTCACTTTATCCCTTCACAAAGACTCAACAATGGGCTATGTAGACTTATTGTACAGTGAGGTTGGTCCCAGCCATGCTAAGTGGAAGTGTGTATGAGGCCTTGCAAAGCAGACTCCCAGCACTCTTCCAGATCTTCTGTTATATGATAGGATCTTCACCCCTCAGTCTTTCCCCTTTTGCCCAAACATTCCCATTGCTGAAGATGGAGGTGTGTGATAGTATATACATAAGAGAATGTACTAATGTCTGTGCCTTTGTCATCTTACCCCCTATTCATAAAGCAGTGAAGGAGTCTTGGAAACCTGATTCCCCATGGACACACCATTCATTTTGGGTGCAGGTGAATTTGGTCTTTGTGGATTAGGAAAGGAGAGAGCAGACTTTTGAATGTTTAAAAAAGTACTGAATCTAAATGGACTGTACTACTGGGAATTGAACCGCTGAGCTTCTGATTGGTGGATGACCGCTCTCCCTCCTGAGCCACAGCCTGTGAGTGAGAGAATAAGAGAGAGGAGGAATGCACACCAGTGTTGGGGAGGTGCTGACCAATATAAAAGTACAAGTGTGAAAAAAGGTATACTTACAATATATATTTAATACTATACCAATGTTTCAACATGAGTCTTACTCAGGGTACCATGTGTTCCCCTCCATAGGACATTCCCCAAGTTCCATTTCTAGACCCGCCATGCTGCTATCAGTAGTAGTAGTAGTAAGTAGACATGTGCAACCTTGTATGCCATCTTAAAGGCTGATTATTTGAAGGTAATGTGATATTTGGCCACAAGCCAAGTAATCTGCAAATAATCAACCGACTGTCCAGTTTTACAGTTGTTTAGTACGGTCTAGGCCTACTCTATGTGTAAAGTGTCTTGAGATTTTGTTGTGATTTGGTGCTATATAAATATGATTGATTGATTGATTAGCTAACCTGGCTGTAAAGTGTTGAATGTGATTTTAATAATTTGATCATGTTTGAATGCAATTTGGTCTAACATTGGGTTAATTGGCATGAATGCTGAGCAACAAATAACCCAAACTGCACCGTTTACTTTATATCTCAAGTTTCCTTGTTTAGTCACATTTCAAGTCTAATGTCACAGGTACCTTAAGCAACACACCACACCACACCAATGCAGGCCCTTGTATTGATTTAGTATAGCTTTAGGATGCTTTCCACAGCACTAGGGCAAAAATGTATAGAAAGTTTCAGAATTACCTGCTCTTACCATAGCCGTTTTCAAATATGACCTCCAGACAATGTTAATTCTCTGGAGAATTCACTGCTGTATTCACATATTAGCTCAACTGGGAATTTTACAGACTGCTGGCAGGGTAAAGTCAACTTAATATCCAGGCAGACTCAGACATTTGAATTCACACATACAACCCCTCTGGATAGTGTCTGGAAAATTTCAGGGTTGCAGGACACTTGTGAAAGAAGTTCAGATCTGGCATGGACATCCCATGCCAGATTCTCTGGGATGTGGGCTCACAGGTGCCTGAAGCTGTTCAGTAAGAGGTCAGCTTTACATCATAGTGGCAAGTTCACTTCCTCCAGGTAGGTCTTCTCGTCATTGTTGATAACCTTGAAGTCAGCACATTTGATCATGAAGTCGGCACTGTTTCTGACCACATAGTCATGTCTGTACAGGATGTACACAAGTTGGGGGTCACCTATGCTTAAATTAAATTGAATTAGGATAGTTCAGTAGATATGATATGAATAGATGTATGTGGGTGTTCAAGTAATTATTCCAAAAGCCAAAACTTGTAATCTAGATGTTTGGTAGCCCATTAGTCCACTAGCTTTTTAGATCAGGGGTTACAATTTCTAGCCAGCCACGTGTGTAAAATAATGGCTGTGGATAAGAGCAATTAGTTAGTGCATATAATAGCTATGTATCTTAGAGGATTCACTAACTTTCTATCCTTTGTATACACACCAGTTGTATCCACCTGGAGGCCATGAACTTGTTCCTCAGGGTCAGCACGTGGTGTCTGGATGTAGGTATAGATGGATGGGTGGCCATGTTCTGCCTCTCAAAGGCACTCCTCTGCTCTCCCGATCAGTGATTAATGGTCTTTTACTTGACAAATCACCCCTGAGGCTCAGAGAAGGGGGCAGCTAGGCAGACAATGACTGCTAGACAATCAATGCCACAAGGTTTCTCTTTCACCAATTTCAAGTCACATCTGTGTTTTTTCACTGCCTAGTTGTTTCACTTTCAATCATTTTCATTTTGAATCTATACTTCTATGTCTGCTTGACAACAATTAGGCTGTACCCCAAAATATCTAAATGAATAGAATAATACTTCACCTTCTGTTAAAATAAACACTTAAAACCACACTGAGGATCTAAGAGTAGATCTTATTGAACAGATCTGACAGCCTTTACTGCTAGCTGAGGTTGTAACATTCAGTACTTTGGCATAACCTTTGATATAGAAGACTGAGGTTCAATGCAAACCTAGATGCTAACTTGCAGGCAGACATAAAGAAATGTTTTTTTTCTCTATAACCACAGGCTTGACCATTTTATTTTTTACATCTCCATTTGAATACTGTAGCTATTTGCATACTAAGTAGTAGAATAATGTGGAGTCATATTTTGGAACCAAATTAGGGCCTTTACCCCTTGAGCTCTAATTTTTTACTCTAAAAGTATCTCTGAAGTCACCTTAACAACACTTAATTGCAGTGCTGATGTTTGCACTGGAATTACTAAAATCAAAGACTCATTTTTGGCTGCATCATAACATAATTTTGAAATATTCTATATGTCTTCATATCAATTTATACACATCCCTCCATGACATGTAGTATCTTTATTATATGCTACATGATACAGTTTCCCTAAATCATAAAAACGTATTTTCTTACTTACCTCAAGTGGTATTTGGCAGTGCAGATAGTTTCAGTTTTTTGAGTTCAGATTTTAAGATGTCTGTGTCACTGCCACTCCAATCAATGGAGGTAAATAACACCTGCAAAGTCAATCCTCTTAAAAGGAATCAAACAGAAAAGGAAGTGATACTGAAAACTGTTCACCCAAACACATTTTTTGGTTATAAAGGTATCATTATCATCATTATCAGTGGAACACATTTTGTGAAAATTGTTTTTTCATATCCATTGGATTGAATTGCTAAATGACCAGCAGACTATGTTAATGTTATTAAATGTGTAATTAATGTTGTTAAATCTACGTAAGTAGGCTCTATTTTACCAGTTGTTGTGGGGTTATTTCATGTGAAAATGTTTGTGGGATGTGTCATGTTGCTAAGGAGGGGAAATGTGTTTGTTATGTAAGTATAATTTCATTATCAATTTGGCTGCCATTGTCCATGTTCTACAGATACCCTAACCTCCCAGCCAGTCCACAACTGTTACTGCTTGGTAAGTGTCACATAAGCAAGGCTTAGAGTATAACGTCAATCAGTCTGTCTGTCTAATAAACTTGTGTTTTGTTGTGGTCATTCCAAATAATGTTTTCTTTTTGCACCTGATTTTCAGTTTTTTTGTTTTTGTTTTGTCGTCTTCGTCCTTCTTGTACAGTTTGTGTAGATCACAAACAGAAGAGGAGAGGAAAAGGAAAATTCAATATGTTTGAGCCACCAGTCTTGCTGTGAGACAGTCCTGACTATCTGGTAACAGTTGAATGATCAGATATTGATCATTCAACTGTTACCAGTTGTGTCTTTCTTATGTGTCTTCTTAACTTGACTCTTTGAACAAACAACCGCACAAGAGTTCCTATGTGTGCATGCACAAAGGCAAATGAAGTTCTTGAGTCTTGAGTGAGCAAAATAAGTGAGTGAGTGAAATAAGTTTTAAAAACACACATTTACTGATTCAAGTGTCTCACACTCACTGAGAGCACCAGCCCTGTAAACAGTCCACGTGTGTGCACTAGTAGTTGTGGGACTGTTAATATGTCACCTTGTTAAATTCTAGTATTTTTTCAGATGAGAAAGTAACAATTTTGATTCCAGTATCTTGTCAGTTTATGAAGTTTATTACTATCAATTTGCAAACATTGCATGCATCTAGTGTCTTTTCAAAATTAAGCACAACCCATGTTTGTAGTGGAAAGAATAAAAGCAATATGATAACATATAACAACAGTGATTAATGATTCATTAATTAACACATAACCATTTTTAACAAAAGCACCATCTAGTGCAATGAATTTTGCATGTGTTATTTCAAAGTATTTTTCATATTTTTTGATATTGTATGTGTACAGCACCTTGATTTATTACTACATGAAACGTGCTATACAAATAAACCTACATATAAAACATCTTACAAATGCTGGCAATGTCCATGTCTAATTGTAACCAGGCAATGTAGCGTCTAGCATTTCATACACGGTCCACATATACTAGGTGAATTATGAATGGGTAGACAATATTTGGCACAGACAATGGAAAGCAAAAACCAAAAGCTATATGTACCACTAAAATAACAGACACAGACACAGACACACACACAGACACACACACACACACACACACACACACACAGCACTAAGTGTAAAGGTCAAATCCTAGAGAAGATTAATTCCTCCATATTGGATAATAAATGTGAGCTTCCTCTATGTGAGGGTTTGTTTAAGGTTAAACAAACATGGTGAGCTGATAAGCCTGAGACTAACAATACCAATGACCACCACAATGTCATTTTGGTCACCTCTGTGTTTGGCATTGCAAAATGGGGTCTATGAAGGGCCACACCACAGGAGGCTGCAGTTATGAAGCACACAGAAGCTCTAGGTTATATTCATACAAATTTCATAACCATCCCAAAATATGCATCAGTCTCATATAGATTAATACTTCCCACCTGACATCGTTTATACAGACCATGTCTTCTTTGAACCACAAAATGCCAAAAATATGAATGAGGCAGGGTTGTTAATTACAAGTGACATCATCAGAACCTTGAATAAAATAGTCCTATAATAAGAGATGAAACAGTGCAGGTAACATCTGTTTAAGGGATGGCAAAAAGTTATATTCAGTAAAGTGTAATGTAAATGTCAGCATGTAGCCTAATCATACAACAGAATAAGATGATGTAGAAACACTAGAAATCATGTCCATATATCAAATGCTAGCTAAGCCTTAAAATACATGTTGGTAATATTATGTATGTCTTAAGTAGAGTGAGTATTGCTATTTAGTTGAATGACAAAGGAACTATTTTGAATATGTCACATGCAAAGAAAAAGTATGTCAGACTGTTTTTGCTACTGAAGCAAATAGGATAAGTTGTGGATAGGTAGTTAATCACTGATGAGTTCTGTCTGACCCAAATGTTGCATTTATAATCATTGGAGCTACTAAATAGGGTGTGCATTATTATTTTTTTAATTTTTAATTTTAGATTTTTTTCAGCACAGACGCCTTTATTTAACAGTAGACAGACAGGAAACAGGAGAGAGGGGGGTGTGACATGCAGCAAAGGACATCCAGCTGGGATTTGAACCAGGGTCGGCTGCGTATGTGGCATATGCTCTAACCACTCGACCATCTGTGATCTGTGCGCCTGCGTGTGCATTGTTTTTGTAATAAAAGACAATCTTTAGTGTTTTATTTTCAGTTATCATCAATTATAATCACACAGTTGTCTCATCGCAGAGATGGTTTCTGAGGATAAAATCAGCTTTGCACAATTGAAATTCAGCTAAATGATGTGTTTAGTGTCATAAACTATGTCTCTGTTTGTTAGAAGTTTTGTTCTAAAACCAAAGTGGAAATAGAGAGCCTCAAACAATGAAAGATTTTTACTCACCTATGAAATTATATATTATATTATATATTGCTGTGTTTACTTTATTGTAAAATCAGGATGACTGTCCATGTTGGGATCCTGTAGGAATAATGATTCTTTGTATCCACTGTTCTGACTGTTCAGTGGTCATGGTGCTGACAGGTTGTGATCTGATCCTGTGAGTTAAGCTGCTCCAGAACAACACAGACGGAAAACCCAGAGTTAAACCTGAAGTTACTTTGCTAACCCCAAATCCTGCTTCATAGTAAAGGTCCTTGTTCTCTCTTTTATTCCTTCACAGAGGAGAAATGCTTCATCCCTAATAGCTGATAAATACCCACCTTTTCTATTCTGCCTGGTGGAGAAGTGAGGAGAAGAGAAAGATGAGGCTAGGAGAATGAAGGAAATATTTGAAGGGGATATTCTGTAGCAGTCGGTCTGTCTTTGTAATGATAGAGGTCTCACATTAATATCAGAGGAGCACAGTTCCTTGTGGTTTTATCTTTCCTCCCCTCTTCTTCTGTCATCTCTTCCACCCAGTCACTATTCTTTTCTCCTCCTTTTTCTCATAGTTTTCTCTCAATCTGCACATTCTGTCTTGGGGCTCCAATAAATGTCAAACTGCATCATTCACACTGACCAGCGGCCAATTCCAAAGCCAGATTACATAGAGATGGCCTGTAAGAACCCATCCATCCTACCTAGCCTCACAGTTTTCATCATGGTCTCTTCTTCTTTCTTCTTTTCTATATTACTTACATCTTTTTTTTATTTCCATTTTTTGGCTGTTCTTTTTTGACTGTCTCCCTGTCTCTCTTCTTATTACCACATATTTCTTCCGTTGCTGCCGCTTTCACTGTCACTTCCTCAGGACTAGCATTTAAAGCAGTGGTGTTCCTTCTAGCCATTGTCTGGAAGGTTTACTCTGCACCCATGGGTAGCAGGATGAGGGTGACAGTAATGTTTCGAGTATAGTATGTGTGAGGGACTTAATGAATGAATAACTGGAAAAGTGGAAGACTTCTAGCTAGGGCTTTAAGGGGATTGGGCTATAGTTACTGAATGAATGAAGATGTGTTTTCCTTTGTGTTACCATCTAATATTTGACTGAATACATCAGCCTACTGGCTTAGAAAAGGTAAGATTAATGTCTAAAGGTAGCAACTCCAGATGCAGCGGTGCTCATTACATACAACAATATGTGATAGGTAGGCTTTCAGCCTGGTAATGCCACTATTTAAGGTTTTCCTCTCTACATGGAAGCCACTGCCTGTCACTGGCAGGCACACACCCCAAGAGACTATTGCCTCATTAAAGTCTGTGTAAAGTAAGAATAAATATGTGTTCTGAGTTTGTCATACCACAGAAAAGTGTGTTGTTAACCACCCTGCCAAATTTGAATGATTAAAAAAATTGCCAAA
The DNA here is from genome assembly GCF_027409825.1 of Scomber japonicus. Classification (NCBI taxonomy): domain Eukaryota; kingdom Metazoa; phylum Chordata; class Actinopteri; order Scombriformes; family Scombridae; genus Scomber; species Scomber japonicus. Next base: position 27,400,719 of record NC_070598.1, read on the forward strand.
TATATGAAATTAGGCTTCAAAGTTGTGTAAAACTCAGCCTCTTTCTCTGCTCCCAAACGCTGTGGGAGTGCCCACCGAGTTCGCTGAAACCCCGCCCCCTACCAAGTGTCACCTGTCAATCAAAGTCACCACCTCTACCCAAAACATAGACGCTACGTCTGAGAGCTTTCTGCTGCTAACTCACCTGCTAGCTCGGCGGCTAATTCAGCTAACTGTAGACTGTAGTAGTATTAGTGTGTGCTGAATGTATTTATACCTCTACAGCAGCAGGGGAGGGTGATTTTCAGACCCGCCCACTAAATCCTGAACACAGAAATCTTGAAACACAGTTTGTGAAGCCTAGCTCCACAATTCAAATGCTTGAAATGCTTTTTACACCTTTTTTAGAAATACATATATGACCTATTTAATGTGTTTAGACGAAAATGTCTGAATTCACTTTACACGGTCTTGAAGAGCAGATACTGCATATAGATGTTTAAAAGCTGATTTTGTTTAAACCTTGATGGAACAGGTTTAAAGACTTTTGCTGATCAGTTTTATATTTTTGCTGCAGGCACTTCAAGCAATCTGTTGCCTAGGCTCTGTAGTACAGTGGCTGACCAGGGCCAACTGCTTCATTTGGGGGAGAACAGCTGCAAGTACAGAAACAATGCAAACTCCAAAACACAAACAAAAGTAAAAACAAATACAACTACAAAATCACGCTGCAAATAAAAAACACGCTGTAAGAAACAAAAACAAATTTATAAATGTCAAATGTGCTGCAAATAAGGAAATGATGCAAAGCATGAAAGCACCTGCATTAAGAGAAACGCTGCATAAATGGAAGTGCCCCAAAGCTACAGGGGGTGCTCTAGGTTGTCTCGACTCAATGGGAGGCAGGTATAAGGGAGAGAGTGAAACAACTGAGGGTCAGTGCCATGCCCATGCTGCTCTCTGTCAAAAGTTGTGGTGGAACAAAACTCATTACATTAAAAGGTCTCAGCTTGTTAAGGTGATATTAAAGCTCCACAATTTCAATCTATGGTCGACACCTTTAGAGTGAACTGGTTAAAATCTTGTCTGTCACAGCCGTCACTGCCAGACTCCATGTGCTTCCACATTCCACGGTCCTTGTTTAAGAAAATAGGATGTTTAGATTTTATTTTGAAATGTGATTTTGAGGTGAACAAAAGCTGTCCAATTTTCATAAACAGATTCTTAAAGGTTGAATATATAGAATATTTATTAAAAGCTATATTTTTAAAGAAATAATACAGCCACGGGGCGTTTTGAGGGGTACAGAATGAAAGTATTGCTTTTCCATAAAAAAAAAAAATTAGTCTGAATTAATATTTTTAAAATTTTTTGACGGGTTCGACAATGACGTTCTGACACGTTCTGTGTACATTGTACCAGCCAATTAGCGGCCGGAATTGCGGGTTGCCAGGGTTGTCTGTTGTTCCGGTGCAGCTACTGTAGGCTGGCACTGGGTGAAATGGAGTTGTAAACAAGCAGAGCCATGTTGGACTTACTAAAACCAGCATTTTTTGCTCTCAAGTACAACTTTTCATCACAAAACTTCGAAGGTAAGACAGAATATCTGTTAGTCGCTGTAAATAAGTGGTTGTTTACCTTTGTATTCTTTGGCTGCTGGTTCACTGAGTTTTTAGTGCAATAATAGTGGTACTGTTGAACTCGCCAGGGTCTTAGCTTTCATATGAGATGCTATTTGTTTGTGTACCATGAAGTATCAAAACGGTAGCAATGGAAATGTGGAGAGTGGGTTGACTTTCTGACGCTATTCGGATTTTGATATTTGATCGTGAATATGCTTGGTGTTTGAGTTGTGTTTGGTGTGTGTAAAAATGACGTACTTGTAGCGGAGTTTCTCCTATTTAATTTGATGTGCAGTATGACTGTATTGCTACATAATTAGGGGATCATAGGGATATTGTGTTCCCCGGGTTCTAGGGGGTAGGGATGATCCCGTCTACAGTTAGCTGAGTTAGTCGCCGAGTTAGCCGCTGAGTTAGCAGATGAGTTAGCCGCCGAGCTAGCAGCCAAGCTAGCAACCGAGTTAGCCGTGATCGGGGAACATAGGACCCGGGGAACATAGGTACGCTCCCCAGGTTTAACTGCTACTCCCACTGGCGTTACAATGTAATGTACCTCGGTGGTTTCAAGTCAGTTACAGCGAGGGTATGTTCGCTTCCTGTTTTCAAAATAAAAGCACCAACTCTATCGTTATGGTTTTCTTAATAATAAAAGGCAACGGGTGTTTTATTTTGTGAAAATGACCGGAAGTGCGTTACTCTCAACGGCTAACTTGAGTGGCTCCGAATTCGCAGGAACAAAACTTTAAGCAGTTGTTATTTGGACAAATTAGCGTCACATTGTGGATCTAAAGGGCTACTTTCTCGCCTAAAAAGGTTAGACATGTGGATAAAGTAGTATATTTACAGAGTTAGAGCTAAAATAAAATCCGCTTCAGCCTGCTGATTTCAGCTTGGGTAGGAACGAAATGCATTATGGGTTATCGTGTAGTTTACTGACTGGTCTGCTCACGCCGATCGGGCTACAGAAACAAGCAATCATTTTGAGTTGGGAGCTAGCTAGCTAGCTAATCGATTACACACCACTCAAAGAAAGACTTCCAGTTGAAGACTGGCTAACGTTAAATACTGTTGTAAAATTAATTGGTCAAAATTAGTCGTTACCCTGTATGATTCATCACTTGACATGACGCTGGCTAATCGACTGACGCACTCGGCACCGGACCTGGCAACCCGACTGCTGGAATTACTTTTTGGTTGATGCGACTACGATCTCGAGACATTAGATGGCGTTGTTCTGCTCATTCTACATATTCTACCTTTAATTTTTGGAAGATGATATTTACCCACAATTTTTCTCCTCATAATTCAACTTTATGGAAGTAATGGAGTAATTACAATTAATAGAAAATCAGCCTTTAAAAGTACCTGGTTTGAAAGAGGCATGTATCTTTTTGAATTACACAGACTTTATAGAAAAATACAATTTACATAGTTCTCAAAGAGAATAAAACAAAATGTGTAGTGTGATTCCTCTACCTTTGTTTCACTTAATTCAGAACTTTTTAATATATAATAATGCTTTAACAGTATTACCAAATCTATTGATCGGAGAATGTAATCTGAATGATAAAAAATGTAGTAATAAGTTTATTGGTAATGCTATTTGGCACAGTTCTAATTTGGTTAATTCAGCTACATTGAACAAAGCATATTCTGAATTTATTAAATGACCTATTTGCCTGAAATTAAAGAAACTCATTTCAAAATAAACAAAATTTATCCTGTGGCAGAGTTTCTGAAAAAAAGATTTAAATTCGAGGTGGATCAATGTTCCTTCTGCAATGAAGAGAATGAAACACTGGAACATTTATTTTTTCAATGTCCTGTATCACGCTGTTTATGGTCAGACATTAAAAATTGTGTGTCACTAAAAATTTAAAATGTGCCATCTTTTGAACTCATATATATCATATTATTTTCTACATGGATGATTTGGCTTTTTCTGTTTCGGACATTATTAATATAACTTTATTACATGGTAAATATCATATTCACTGCCCTCCTTCCCTGGATTTATTAATGATTTTAAGATTTTCTTTTCATGTCTCAAAAAATTGAAACAAACAAAACTGCAAGAAAAATAAGTCTGGACATTGCTTGCTTGGTCCCATCCTGATATTGTGTTTGTTACAGTTAGTAATCTAGTGTAGTGCATTCTGATAATGTGTGGAACCAATGCAAAATAAATGTTCTCTCACTGCATTTAACATACACTCCTGTATCATCTGCACACAAGTAGATGTGCATTTGCCGATATCAAGCATGTACACACACGTACGTTTGTGTAGGATATTCATTGACAGTAATGCCTAACCATAACCCTTACCCTAAACTGAATCTCAACTCAATTCTAACCTTCACCCAAATCTCATGTGTCAAACAGCTCTTTGAATGTGCGTTAGAAAGTGAGGACCAGCCAAAATGTCCTCACTTTCCTACAATGCCCTCACTTCCCAGGTTTAAAACTCAAATTGGTTCTCACAATGATAGCCATACAGGTATACACAGGTGAAAAGGAATTACAATAATTTGTCATTGTAATCTGCTGGCTCAGTGAGGTGGGGGCTGGTGGATGAAGAGGCAATCAAATAGGAGAAGGAACAAGTGAAGGAGTTTGATTCATCACTCTGTCTCAACAACAGAGATTAATATTTCAATGTAATTATACTTTCCTGGCTATTACTGAACACACCAAATGAAATTGTCTGTGTAAGAAAGAGAGACAGAGGAAGACAGGTATTTTATTAAAGCTTCAACAGAACTGCAGGAGGTGGCATCACTTACTGGCCAAATGAAAGAATGATTGGATATGTTGAGTGGGTGAGGATGAGGAAGTATTGGGCATCCTAATGAGGACAAATATCATTATCGTGAGCAGGTGCTCTGTCTGTGATTCATTTGGCCACTCTGCTCTCATTTGGCCATCAAATGAGCCATAGGGTAACGGCAAAGTGGAAGATTGTTTTGTGTGATTGAATTGGATTTCATACAATCACTTCAATCACTTTTCAAAGCTCAAAACAAATCAAAATGATAAGTGAAAATGTGTCAGTTGATACTGACAAAACACATAAAGCTCTTAAATTCATTTACCTACCTCAGTCAAAGCTTTTCATTTTATATTGTGCATATTTTGAAGGATTTCTAAACACTTTGGGCCTGATTTCTTAAAGGTCTACATGTGTAAAATGTGTGCAAAACTTGACATCACCTGTAAAAAAAAAAAAAAAAGTGCAAGCTGATCTACTAACGCTGTGCATTGAGGTCTGCGGCTTTCAAATGTGCAAGATAGTACGCGCTTGTCCATTTAGTATGTCTACCATAATGAATATGTAATATGTAATATGTTTTTACCTCAGTGTGTAAAATACAGGGAAGAGAAAATGTAAATATGTTATTTAGCACACACATTGTGATTTACCAAACCTGCAGGTAATTTTACTGACAGTAACTGCGTCTATAAATAAAACCTTTGAAGGACAGGTATTAACCTGACCTGCTGATCACTGTGCACAGATGACTTCTGTCACTGTGGAGAGGAGGAGAAGACAGAATACACAGAGAACTGATTTTTTTCCACCCGTGTTAATATTTTTGGAGTGGAATATTTTTGGTTTTACTAACAACATTGACTTTGTCAGAAATACACTCCCATATGTCGGTTTTCCTGGTAATAATTTTGGCTATATCTCAATATATTTGTTAACCTCTTTCACTAGAACCTCTAATTTCTCAAATATAATAACTCAAATTTAATTTTGTGCTTGTCCAAATTCTCCATTAAGGCACGCAAAACCCTCATTTAATGCTGCTGTCTGCACCTGTTGCCATTTATACAGTTCTTAGTAGATCACCCGCAAAACACACATTAACCAAAACATGCAATATTTATAACACAATTTAGTACCCTTTATTTGGAATCGTAGTAAAGCAGGACCTTGGTATCAAATCATGATCTTCCAAGTGTCGCAGTCATGCCAGTGCGTGTCATATGGGGCGCGGGGAGTGGGCTTTTAGGGTTAAGCCCCGGATCTTTCATCAAAAGCCCTGAATCGACTTCCACTGATGCAAACAGACAAGTAAACACGTTTGGCTGGAGCTCCGGCACACCCGTTTATTTTTCGACATTAATCATTTATTTTTAACAAACCAACTACGATAATACGGAGTATCTACTCCGTGTAATGTCTCTGGAGCACTTTTAGGGCAATTCGACCGGCAAAATGCCTCCAAAACAGACCAAGAAGACCGCCGCAGAGAAGCCGCTGCCCGGCCAAGATGGCGACAATGCAGACAACACACCTGAATTAGACCCGGCAATTGCAAAAGTCATGGAGGTAATGACCGCTAATATCACCAGCGTGATTGATGATAAACTGGACCGGTTGCTGCACAGTATTAACAATAACATATCGCAGCGTCTTAACGAGATTGGTGACCGGTTTAATGAAGCCGAAGGGAGGATATTAGCGGTGGAAAATACTGCGACCGAGACAGAGAAGCAAGTCGCTATCTTAACGAAGTCTGTTAAGGAGCTAACGGAGCGTCTTCAGGACCAGGAAAACTGCGGCCGCCAGAAGAACCTGAGGATCCTGGGATTATCTGAGAAAGTGGAGGGCAGCGACGCGGTTAAATTTATGGAGCAGTGGATCCCCCGTGTCCTGGACATCGAGACCAAAGCAGATCGGATAAAGCTGGAGCGAGCTCACCGTATACCCGGCCCTGCTGCATCGAGGCTGCCCCGTGCCATGATCGTCAGATTCCACAACTTTTCCGATCGACAGAGAGTTATGGAGGCTGCTCGACATAAGGAGGTTCTCTTCGAGGGAGTTAAGATATATTTCTTCCAAGACTTTGCTGCAGAGACGCTGAAGCGGAGACGGGAATTCGTGGCTGTTAAAAGGGAGCTGCAGAACATCCCCGGGGCGCGCTACGCCATGCTGTATCCAGCTTCACTCAGGGTCACGGTGAACGACTCCACGAAAACATTCCACACTCCGGGTGAAGTATCTGCATATATTGACTCTCTGAAACTGTCTTAGACGCATTTATCGGGGTGAGTGTTATCATCGCCAGATTCAACTCCTGAGTGGGGCAGTTTGCTTTTTCTAGGAGAGATGGGACATTTATGTTACATTTAACTTGTGCAGGACAGAGCCTGATGTCCTATCTCACTAGGCAGTATTATTTAAGGTTATCACGTAACTATAACAATTCTTACTCATTCGTTACAGTTTTTCTAACCCTGCAAAAAAAATTGCATATAAGGGTCTGTATTTGTTATGGTTATAATCGTATTTATGTTCTTATCTCTATGTGGCTAAGGGTGTGCCACCTCTGAGCTGATATGTTTGCATCTTTTGAAGGATTCAGGGTCCATCAACCCCAGATACCCTCTGTGGGTTTTATTTTTTCCTAACTTTTGTTTTTTTTCTCCCAGGACCTAGTTGTAGTGAACTTGACCCAGACAGAGAGGACTCAAATGCACTTCTCAAAGAATTTAATTAGAACAAAAAACGCTCCCAAGGAGGATGAAAAAACAACAAAAAACACTCACTAGGAGGAGAGAAAAACACTCAAAGAACAAAACTCAAAACTTGACTTGCTACACTCAAAAACCAGAACTGGATTTCTAATGCTGCATGACTGGAACTAGAGACAGACAAAAACGAACTGACAGCAAGCAAAGGGAGACAAGGACTATTTAAACATGAGGAAGGGGAACACAGGTGGAACCAATTAGGGGCGGGGTTAACAATCACAATGGAGGGAAAGCACACAAAGGGGGGGAAGTCAGGATCTGAAATGAGAGGGGAAAAGGCGAGTACAAAATAAAACAGGAAGTGCATGACAGGACAGGACATGAGTGACTTGACTAAACAGAAACATGCAGGACCCACACATGAACTAAACTAGACACGATCTGACATCACCATAATTAACAGATTTGACGAGACATAACAGTACCCCCCCCTCTATGGCCGACCCCTGACGGCCCAGGAACCCCTGAGTGATGGGCATAAAAGTCCCTGATCAGACCCTTGTCCACAATGAAACGTGAAGGGATCCAGGAACGCTCCTCCGGACCATAACCTTCCCAGTCCACCAAAAACTGTTTCCCACGGCCACGGTTGCGAACCGCCAAGAGCTTCCTGACAGTATACACAGGGCCGCCCCCGATAATCTGAGGGGGTGGAGGAGGAGTGGCAGCCGGCACCAGAGCACTTTCTTTGACTGGCTTGACCTTGCTGACATGAAACGTGGAGTGGATCCTTAAAGACCTGGGAAGGCGTAGACGTACAGATACAGGGTTAATGACTTTTGATATGGGAAATGGGCCCACAAACCTGGGAGCCAACTTTCTGGAGTGGACATGGAGGGGCAAGTCTTTAGTGGCCAACGACACCCTATGGCCGGGCCTGTAGAGAGGAGCCGGGTGCCGGCGTTTGTCAGCTGCCGCTTTCATCTTGGCTGAGCTCCGGAGGAGGACTCGCCGAGCACCGGCCCAAATCCGCCGACAGCGCTGACCATGGCGTGAGCCGAGGGGACCACAATCTCCTTCTCACTGGCGGGGAACAGGGGAGGCTGGTAGCCGTTGACACACTGGAAAGGTGAGAGACCCGTGGCCGACGAGGGAAGGGTGTTGTGGGCATATTCCACCCATGTGAGGTGGTCACTCCAGGTGGTTTGGTTCTGGGAGACGAGGCACCGTAAGCACGTCTCAAGCACCTGGTTGAGGCGTTCAGTCTGACCATTTGACTGTGGTGATAACCAGAGGACATGCTCACAGTGGCCCCAAGGAGCTGGCAAAACTCTTTCCAGAAGTTAGAGACGAACTGCGGCCCTCTATCTGAAACAACATCACTGGGAAAGCCATGGATTCGGAACACATTAGTCGTCATGGCCTCTGCAGTCTCTTTGGCAGAGGGTAACTTGACAAGTGGAATGAAGTGTGCCATCTTAGAAAAGCGGTCAACCACCGTCAGGATGGTCGTATTACCTTTAGACGGCGGCAGTCCCGTCACAAAATCCATGGAGATGTGTGACCATGGTCGTTGAGGAACTGGCAGCGGGTGCAGCAGGCCCATTTGGGCCCGAGGTGATGTTTTATTCCGTGCACACACTGGACAGGCCGCCACATACTCCGAGACTTCCTTTTCCATGGCGGGCCACCAGAACCGCTGCTTGATCACATACATGGTCCGCTTGACGCCTGGGTGGCATGTGAGCAGGGCTGTGTGAGCCCAGTGGATTACCTTGGAGCGTAATGACAAAGGGACAAACAACCTGTTTTGTGGACACTCACTCGGTGCTGGACTCGCATCATTTGCCTGCTTCACATCTGATTCTATCTGCCACGTCACCGCTCCAACCACACGGTTCAGTGGAAGGATAGGTTCAGGTTCTTTGGCAACAGGCTCAGGATCATAAAGACAGGACAGAGCATCTGGTTTAGCATTTTGTGAGCCGGGGCGAAAGGATAACTTGAAATTGAACCTGTTGAAGAACAAGGTCCATCTAGCCTGACGTGAATTGAGTCTTTTAGCTTTCCTGATGTATTCTAGGTTCTTATGGTCTGTCCATACTAAAAATGGTTGTTCGGCCCCTTCCAACCAGTGCCTCCATTCCTCGAGAGCTGCCTTGACAGCCAACAGTTCCTTGTTTCCCACATCATAATTTCTTTCTGCAGGTGTCAACTTACGTGACAGATAGGCGCAGGGGTGCATCCTGTTGTCCTTGGCGGATCTCTGGGACAACACAGCCCCAATGCCCTCATTGGACGCATCAACCTCCACCACAAACTGCCGTTGGGAGTCCGGAACTGTGAGCACAGGCGCTGTGGTGAATCTTTCTTTGAGGCACTGAAATGCTCTCTCGGCAGAGGGGTTCCACTGAAAAGGTATCTTGGTAGAGGTGAGTGCATGCAGAGGTGCGGCAACAGAGCTGAAATTACGGATAAACTTTCTGTAAAAATTGGCAAATCCCAGGAACTGCTGTACCTTTTTCCTGCTGTCTGGAATTGGCCAATTGGTCACAGCACTGACCTTAGCTGGATCCATCTGCAACCTATTGGCTGTGACAATGTAGCCCAGGAAACTAACAGTAGCTGCATGAAAGTCACATTTTTCTCCTTTGACGTAGAGGTGGTTCTCCAACAGCTTCTGGAGGACTTGACGAACATGAACCACATGCGACTCCTTATCTGGTGAGAAAATCAGAATATCGTCGAGCAGGCCTGGACTGGAACAAAAATTCGGCCCTGGACTTTTTGGTCCAGACCGGCCCACTACAATCCATGTTCAGATACTGTGCCAACTCACGTTGATGTACATTTAAACACACAAGCCCTTAATAACACTAGTATACTGAACAATATCCATTATATTCTGGAGACTTGAATAGGCTTGAATTAGTTTTAACTGTATAATGTGAAACAGTTGAACGAGCAATAAACCATAAACACTGACTGAAAAAAATATGTAGGCATAGGCTACATATGTGTCATGTTGTTAGATCAATGTCCTTCATGAAGAAATTAGACTATAGGCACAAAGAAAGGTGCATGTTGACACTTAAAACACTTTAACTCTGGTGACCTGATTTGGGGGAAGTCATTATAGGTAGAAATGATCAAAAATTGTGAAAATAGCAGATCTACACGCTCAAACCACATCACATTGCAACATGTGAGTTGAGTGGTAAGCTTGCAGATTTGTAATTATGTGGCATCCTTTGATGAAAATAGTGGTTAAGTGGTTAATAAAAGCAACTAATCAATGAATCAGGATAGTATATGAATATGGTTATTGTTTTCCAATACTTTAGATAACTAGATTTAGGCCTAGTTGTAACACACCACACTATGCAGAGTTTATTTATTATGTTAAGTAAAGTTCATAGACAGTTAGTAACCATTCTGAACATTTAATGAGTGTTTATCCAGACCATGCTGGCAGGATCACACCTGCTTAAAACTCTATCATCACTTCCACATGGTGGAGAGTCTTCCTCAACCTCCTGCTCCTGCACCACCATGGCAGCGGGAGCCTCACTTGACTCACTGTCCGACACCTGCTGCTGAGAGGGACCCACTCCTGAAGCCGCTCCGGCCACGCTGGCCCCCGCAGCAAACATTTCTGAATTTGTTTTGCTCGTAGCAGCGTCGGTTGCTAGAGCTTTTCTTTTTTTTTTTATCTCTTTGTTTTTCCGCTCCGTCTTTTCGCTTTTTAGCCGCATTGTCCATTTTGTTGTAGTATCTCTCACTATCTCTCATCTGATTGCTTGTCATCAAAGGTGAATGGACGAGAGGGGGTGGGGGGGGGGGGGGGGTCAAGAACCAGCGTGGGTGGGACTCCTGGGCCTCTGTAGCCAATCATAGGGCCACTGGGCCAGGTATTCTTTAGACAGACAAGCCAATGGGCCTCTGCTGTGTCTGCAGGCTGCAGCGGAGCTCTGTGGGCCGGTGCATGTTTCTGCCCCTGGGCCGGGAGAGTAACCATGGCAAGGCGCAGCAAAAACTAAATAAACAAATTAACCGGCCCATTATTGACCGGCCCACCGGGAAAAGTCCCGGTACTCCCTATGGCCAATCCACCCCTGTCGTCGAGGTACACAAACACAAAAATGTTCAAAAACTCTCTCAGAACATCATTCACAAACGTTTGGAAAACAGCTGGCGCATTGCATAGTCCAAAAGGCATGACCAGGTACTCGTAATGACCATTAGGAGTGTTAAAGCCTGTCTTCCACTCATCTCCTTCCCTTATCCTGATGAGGTGATAAGCATTCCTGAGGTCTAGCTTGGTGAAGACAGTGGCCCTTTGGAGCAGTTCAAAAGCAGATGTAATCAATGGGAGTGGGTAACGGTTCTTTACAGTAATATCATTTAGGGAGCTATAGTCAATGCATGGCCTGAGTGAGCCATCTTTCTTACCCACAAAAGAGAAGCCTGCACCAGTGGGAGAGGAGGACGGACGGATTATTCCGGCCTTCAGTGATGAGGTAAGGTACTCATCCATGGCTGCTCTTTCCGGTCCAGAGATGGAGTAGAGACGCCCCTTGGGAATGGGCGCGCCAGGTAACAAGTCAATGGCACAGTCAAAGGGTCGATGAGGAGGGAGTGACATGGCCTTTGTCTTGTTAAAGACTTCTTTTAAGTCATGATAACATGAAGGTACATTCGATATGTCTGGATAGTCGGAGTCGATGCCCCTGCTGAGTTCATTCCCTGGAATGTCAGTCTGCATCACCCGACTCTTTTTGCATGCATGTGCACAGTCTCCTCCCCACCCCTTAATTTCTCCTGAGCGCCAATCAATGTGAGGGTTGTGTTTTTTAAGCCATGGAAACCCCAAAATCAGTGGATGCTGCGCTGAGTCAAACAAATGAAACTGCATAATCTCGGTGTGGTCGTCTTTTAACGTCACCTGAATAGGTTCAGTGCAATGAGTCACTCTGAAGAGTAGGCGACCATCCAAGGCACTGGCAGTTACTGGATGGGTCAAAGGAACAGTCTTAACCTGGTTCTGTCGAGCTAGACTCCAGTCCATGAGGCTTTCATCTGCTCCAGAGTCAATTAAAACCCCATGAGTTACTGTCCGATTATGTATGGAGAGTTTTACCTGAGTCAGTTGACGAGGAGGAAACGCTGAGGTAAGCTTGCTCACCAACGCCCTCCTCATGGCTGGTGAGCTCGACCTTTTCCCCGGACAGGTGGCGAGTTGATGGCCTAGCTGTCCACAGTAGAAGCAGCACCCCTCTTGCAGACGACGCTGTCTCTCTTCTGTAGTAATCTTGGTCCTCCCCAACTGCATCGGCTCCTGCGATTCTTGGGGAGGCTGCATTCTCCCTGAACGCCGGCATGGGAGAAAAAGTGGCTCTTGAAGGTTGGACTCCTGTCGTGTAACCCCCGTGACCGGGAGGACGAACTGCAGTCCGATGCCGCTCTCTCTCCCGTTCTCGGAGCCTGTTGTCCACTCGAATAGCCATGGCGATGATGGCTTCCAGGTCCTGGGGGAGCTCTAGGGGGGCTAGATGATCTTTTATGGGCTCAGTAAGTCCATTCATAAAAGCATCTATTAGAGCGGGCGAATTCCACCCACTATCTGCAGCTGCAGTGCGGAACTCAATGGCGTAATCAACTACTTGGTGCTGACGCTGTTTGATCTGCATGAGCACCCTCGAAGCCTCTCTGACAGGTGAGGAATGATCAAGGATTCGGCTTAGATTGTCTTTGAAAATTGTGAGTGACTGACAGATCTCAGAGTCTCTGGACCATTCCGCTGTGGCCCAAGCGGCGGCCCTGCCCGTTAAATGGGACACCATGAAGGCCACTTTAGCCTGGTCCGACTCGAAAGCTGCCGGGTTGTGCTTAAAGTGCAGGTCACACTGGACTAGAAAAGTTCTACAGTCACCTGAGTCACCAGAGAACTTCTCAGGAGGGGCCAAACACAGGGACATGGGAACAACCGGACCCGGGACTGGTGCAGCAGCTGGAGTCTCTGTCGGTGGTGTAACTGGGGGTGCCGTCCCCAGGTGAGACAGGACTTGGTGGAGTTGGCTAGCCAGGTGGTTCACTTGGGAAGTGACAGAGGCTTGAAACTCCTCCTGACACTTGGAGAGTTCCAGCACACCATGGCTGACGGAGCTTAGCTGCGTTTCGTGCTGATGGATCTTTGTGCCCTGTGCAGAGAGGGCAGTTTGGACGTTCTTTGAGTCCATAGTTGGTCAGTTCGTTCTGTAGTGAACTTGACCCAGACAGAGAGGACTCAAATGCACTTCTCAAAGAATTTAATTAGAACAAAAAACACTCCCAAGGAGGATGAAAAAACAACAAAAAAACACTCACTAGGAGGAGAGAAAAACACTCAAAGAACAAAACTCAAAACTTGACTTGCTACACTCAAAAACCAGAACTCAAAACTTGGATTTCTAATGCTGCATGACTGGAACTAGAGACAGACAAAAACGAACTGACAGCAAGCAAAGGGAGACAAGGACTATTTAAACATGAGGAAGGGGAACACAGGTGGAACCAATTAGGGGCGGGGTTAACAATCACAATGGAGGGAAAGCACACAATGGGGGGAAGTCAGGATCTGAAATGAGAGGGGAAAAGGTGAGTACAAAATAAAACAGGAAGTGCATGACAGGACTGGACATGAGTGACTTGACTAAACAGAAACATGCAGGACCCACACATGAACTAAACTAGACACAATCTGACATCACCATAAGTAACAGATTTGACGAGACATAACACTAGTAAAGGTAGTTGTATATAGTTTTTACAGGGGTTTGGTCATGGTCTCATATTGTTTTGAATCGGTATTGAATGTTAAAAAATATTGCTTATGGAACAGCTTTTACCCCAATTGGGATAATGGCTCAAGTGATGAATAAGAGAGACAGTATCCACATAATCCATGGTGATAGATATGTTAATGACTATATCTGATGGGGGCTGATATAAAATTTTGCTCTTGGAATGTGCGAGGAGTACACCACCCAGTTAAAAGAAAGAAAATTCTAACATCTATGAAAAAGGAAGGAGTTAAGATTGCTTTTTTACAGGAAACTCATCTCAAGGACGCAGAACATATCAAACTAAAGCGTGATTGGGTGGGACAGGTCTTCTTCTCATCCTTTACCTCCAATAGTCGAGGGGTATGCATCTTAATTCATAAATCATTACCATTTAGGGCCGAAAAGTGTATCCAAGACGTTGGAGGACGGTACATTATTGTTAAAGGTGTATTATTTGGTAAGAGTATTGCTTTAATGAACATGTACTATCCCCCTAACCACCCAACAGAGCTAATAACAAAGGCTGTAGCAGAGTTTGCAGAGATAGAATGTGAACAGGCAATAATAGGGGGTGACTTTAACTGCCTTTTGGACCCTCAAATGGATAAATCTTCTTTGGAGGAACGTCCCCTCACCAAGAGGGCCAGGGCAGTACTGGAATTATGTGAGGAGATGGGATACTTGGATGTCTGGAGGACCACGCACCCAGGAGAGAGGGATTTTACCTTTTACTCAAATGTTCATAAGAGCAATTCAAGAATAGATTATTTTTTCATTCCTAAATCTAATCTGGGTCTGGTAACTTCCTGCTCTATTGGGAACATTACAATCTCGGACCATAGCCCTATATTTCTCCAGCTTCTTCTCGAGGGGAGTGTTCCTCCAACTAAGATGTGGAGATTTAATTCTTCATTACTTGATGACCCAAATTTCATCTCTTATTTTACCTCCGAACTGAAGATATTTTATAAAATTAATGACACACCCGATGTATCTCCCTCTACTCTTTGGGAGACAAGTAAGGCATATTCTAGAGGCTTAATAATATCTTACGTGAAAACTAAAAGACGTGAAGCGCTTCAGCGTCAGAGGGAGTTAGAAACCAAGTTATCAGAGGCTGAAAGAACATACGCTAATAATCCCTCAGATGTCAACTTTGAAACGATGTTGGCTGTTAAAGCCTCTTTGAATACTTTGCTCACCCATAAGGCTGAACATAGTGTCAGATTGGCAAGACAGAGGCTATATGAATTCGGAAACAAACCAAATAAATATCTGGCTAGGTTGGTTAATAAGAAATCTGACTCACATGGTATCTCAGCTGTTAAAGATAGTGGAGGTAACCGAAGAACAGATTTAGAAAATATTAACAAAGTATTCAAGGCATACTATAGTCAATTGTATGAGAGCAGCTGCCCTGTACCAGATCAGAAGTTCTCTGAACTATTCTTGTCTAACCTGGCCCGACCTGAGCTCACAGATCTGCAGAGAGAAACACTCAATGGACCAATATCAGAGCGAGAGGTTAGGGTTGCTTTAAACACTCTTCAAGTAGGCAAAGCACCAGGCCCAGACGGGTTTGGTTGTGATTTTTAAGAGTTTAACTCATTACTTATACAACCTCTTCTTAATATGTTCCATGATTCATTGAAAAATAGATCTCTTCCAAGGTCATTAACGGAGGCCAATATTAGCCTTATACTGAAGAAAGGAAAGGCTGATGACGAATGTGCATCTTATAGGCCTATAAGTTTATTAAATACAGACCTTAAGCTGTTGTCTAAGACCCTTGCTCTGCGTCTGGAAACAATCTTGCCTTGTATTATTAACAATGACCAAACAGGGTTTATTACTGGTAGGAATTTGTGTAGTAATATGAGGAGGCTTCTCAATGTTATCCAGCTATCCCAATCTAGGAAGCTTGATTGTATAGTAGTTAGTCTGGACGCAGAGAAAGCTTTCGACCGGGTCGAATGGCCATACCTCTTTTCTACTCTGGAGACACTGGGCCTCGGTGAAGCATTTCTTAGCTGGGTAAAGCTATTATATGACAACCCATTGTCAGCTGTATTAACTAATGGTAAGAGATCGCCTTATTTCCAGCTAGGTCGGGGTACTAGACAGGGTTGTCCTCTGTCCCCATTACTATTCGCAATTGCTATCGAGCCTTTGGCAGAGGCTATCAGGCGAACCCCTTCTATCTCAGGTGTCTCAGTTGGTGAAAAGACCCATAAAATATCTCTGTATGCTGACGATGTTCTCCTGTTTCTTACCAAGCCAGAAATCTCGATACCAGCAGTGTTAGGCCTAATTGACTGCTTTAGTCAGTTCTCAGGTTACAAGATACATTTTTCGAAATCAGAAGCACTTCCTTTAGGCGGTCTACGCAACACAAATATATTACCCCCTTTATCGTGTCCATTTAGATGGACACCACAGGGCTTTACATATCTAGGTATTGTGGTAGCTCCATTCCTTCACCAATTGTACGCGGCCAATTTTACACCTTTACTTAAACGTGTATATGAGGACCTTGAAAGATGGACTTCCTTGCCACTATCCATGTTAGGCAGGATTTCATTAATTAAGATGAATTCTTTACCTAAACTTTTGTATGTATTTCAGATGCTCCCAATCCTGCTTTCTAAAAAAGTGATCAAAGAACTGAACGGTAGATTTAGTGCATTTATATGGAACAGAAAAAGACCCCGTATGAGCTTAGCCAGACTTATGAAGCCTAAAGAAAAAGGCGGCCTGTCAGTCCCTGACATTAGGTTGTACCAGCTGGCCTCAAAGCTGCGTTACATTGCTGACTGGATCAAAAATGATAGTGAATCTACATGGCTGGACCTAGAGTCCTCACAGGTTGGTTACCCCTTGTGTGGTCTTTTGTTTGCATCCAAACAAAAAAAGATTAAAAATTCTGTTGGTAACAATATGATTATAAGTGCGACTATTAAGGCCTGGAAGGATTTATAAGGAAACTTGAGGGTCTCGAGGGTCAGCTGTCTTCCCTTTCACCGATATGGGGTAACATAGATTTTTGTCCTGGCACTACAGACAGGGGTTTTGAGGTATGGAGAAGTAAAGGCATCCTTACTACTGGGCACCTATATGAAAAGAATGAATTGCTATCATTTAGTCAACTATGTAGAAAGTACAACCTCTTAGGAAACAAGTTTTTTAGATATCTTCAGATACAGAGTTTTTTGAACGGCCAAAAAGACGCAGGGATTTGCTACCAACTGTCCCCATTGGAAAAGGTAGTCACTGCTGGCAAGAAAAAAGGTATTCTGGGTCTTGGCTATCAGGCACTCATTAAATATGACAAAGGTAAACCTGCTTTCACGAGCAGAGACTGGAACAATGATCTAAATATGAATGTTGATGAGGTGGTATGGGAACGCATATGGGCATCAGTGAACAATATCTCAGTCTGTAATAGGACAAGAGAAACCCAATTTAGACTTCTTCACCGTTTACAGATCACTCCCCAGTTTAGACACAAACTGGATAACAGTAAATCAGAATTGTGCACTAAGTGTAATGTCGAGGTTGGGAGTTTTATTCACTGTGTATGGACTTGTAGACACATGGATGAATACTGGCAAGATGTAGAAAAGCGACAACATTTAATCTTTGACATTAAACCTAAAAAAGACCCGTTGTGTCTACTGTTTGGACTGGCAGATACACAACTGAAAAGTGCACATTCCAAAAGACTCTTCTCTATTCTTACCTTTTGTGCAAGGAAGAATATATTGCTTAAGTGGATAGACTGTAAATCCCCCACTATAGCTGGATGGCATAAGGTTATTTTTGACATGTTACCCATGGAATACTTAACATACAGGTCCAGAGGTATGACTCAGGTTTTCTACAGGATCTGGTCCCCTTTTTTGACTTATATTGGGACAAGACTGGCTGCGATTGTATTGAAGGGCCTGGTGGACCATAAGTGAGAACATACAGTATGGATCAATTCATAGCGGGCTACCTGAGTTACTATGCACTTGATGTCAGTGATGCTGCTGTAGTGGAATGTAAAAAAAAAAAGAAAAAAAAAAAAGAGGATGCTGTCTCTGGGGGGTACTCCCCCCACTCTTATATCTGTATATCATATACGATTCTTTTGCTAATGTATGACCTGACCCTATCCCCTGTTGTTCTTGTTGTTTTGGTTGTTTCCGTCTGACAGCACTGTTTATTTGTTTTTGTGGCTGTCTTATGTCTGTATGTGTTTATAATATGTTATGTTTATTTGGCTACTCATAATGGCATGCTGTATGTGTGAAGGGACTGAAACTGTACTACTTTGTTTCTGCTACATCTGGCATAACCTTCCACTCTTGTCTCCCTAGCCTGCGCTGTATATTTTTGTATGCTGTTTTTGTTGTAGAAAACTCAATAAAGATATTGAACAGAAAAAAAAGCCCTGAATCTTTCATCAAAAGCCCTGGATCTTTTTTAGCTTTATTTTTAAAAATTATTATTATTTTTAAATCATCCTCGGATCGATTAATGGCTCAGGAACATATAGCCTATTACAGGGAAAATAAGCTATCCATCAATCATACTACTATTATAAAGATAACCAAAAAAATGAATGAAATTTTGTCACACACAAAGCAAGAGAAGAGAGCTGTATATATAGTATACAATATAAAAGTATAAGTATAAAAAAATTCTTATGTCGGACAGCTCCTGACTCTTCTGACCAAGCATTCTGTTGACGTCACATGTAGTATCGGCTCGGCTCACTTGGAACCTCGGCAGAGCAGGTTCTAAAAAAGTGTCAATTCGAGCCAAGTAGTGCTAGAACTGTATAGTGGAAAAGTGTCATAAGTCACTGTCTCATCTTTCTGTCATTGAGTGTCAGAATGGACATAAGAAAGTTTTTCAAGAAACCTCCATCCAGCCATGTTGTGTTACCAACCACTGTTGCTGCATCATCCAGTGATCTGCCAAATGCTGTTTCAGGTTGGTGCTAATGTAAAGCACCATCCTGCTAATGTTTATACCCTAGCCTGGCTGCCCTTGCGTAGGCTAATGCTAATGCTATGGCCGAAATTATTATGAGAATGTATTAAATATCTCTCACACTGATTTGAGTGAGAGTTTGTAATCATCATTGTTCATTTACTGATTTTGTCCAAGATGCAGCGGAGCTGTGATGTAGCAAGTATACCTTTTTAAAAGATTCAAACATATTCAAAGATATTGTTTAGTTATAACAGTGATGCAATATTATTTTCATTTTTTATGGTGTTGTGATTTGAGTGACAGTATGTAATAATTGTTCTTTCACTCAATTTGTTCAATATGAAGCAAAGAGATGTGATGTAGCAAGGATACCTTTTTATAACTTGCATCTTTTACTTTTTCATTAAATAATTTTGCATTGCACTGACAGCCTCTCAATCCCTCTATTTAATGTCGATTGATTAACATGAAAACAGCAGTAACAATAGTCATCATAATCATTTAGTGAATGAAGACAAAATGAAACTGAACAGGGATGTTGAAGAGTAACCTTGAAGGTGTTTTAGACTTCATATATGTGTCATGGATTCCCTCTGCCAGCCTGGTAACTACACTTGATTGGCCCTAATCACCTTCACCTGTCCAGGTGCTTGAGGCCCTTACAAACTTGAGAGCTCCCTCTACTGCATCCCCCCCCAACCAGCCTACAACGCTCCAGCTCACGGACCATCTAACCCGGAGCCCAAGATTGGAGACCTGGAGCGCTTCAATGGCGACCCAGACCAGGTCCGGCCCTTCTTGACCAACTGCAGACTCCTGTTCTCGCTGCAACCCAGAACCTTCGCCTTGGAGGAGGCCAAGGTTGGATTCGCCATTACCCATCTGACGGGTCGGGCTCGTCTCTGGGGAGCAGCAGAGTTCGAGCAACAAACCCCAGCCTGTGCCACCTTCGAGGCCTTCGAGACGGAAATGAAGAAGGTGTTCGATCTGGGTTCAACAACGGCAGATGCATCCCAAGAACTCCTGACAATCCGGCAGGGCAATCGCACTGTCGCTGACTGCTCCATTGAATTCCGGACCCTGGCCAGACGCAGCACGTGGAATACGGTAGCCGTGGTGAGCGCCTTCCTTCACAGTTTGGCAGAGTACATCAAGGACGAGTTGGTCTCATACGACTTACCCACGACCCTCGACGACGCCATTTCTCTGGGGGTTCGTATCGACCGCCGGATACAGACCCGTCGACGAGAGAAGGGGCGCCAAATTCCACGCCCCGTCCGCAATCGGAATGACTTTTCGCCTGCCCAGTTGACGCATACATGCCAGCCCGAACCCATGGAAATTGGTCGCTCTACCCTCACTCCAGAAGAACGCCGGCGCCGCTTCACCTCAAACCTTTGCCTGTACTGCGGGGGCGAGAACCACCGAGTGGTCAACTGTCCAGTAAAAGCCAAGGCTCATCAGGCGTAGGGGGAATCCTGGTGAGCTCAGCATGTCTTCAGCCCCCTGTAACCCGAAAACTCCTGCTCCAGGTTCGTCTTCTGCTTCCCGATTCCCCACACACACTGTCTGCCCTGGTCGACTCTGGAGCAGATGCCAACATTATGGATTCTGAACTAGCTCATCAATTAGGCATAGGGCGCCATCGTCTGTCCACACCTGTTCCTGCACGAGCCCTGGATGGACATCTGCTTGGCACTGTTACTCACATCTCAGCCCCAGTAACCATGCACTTGTCAGGAAACCACCAGGAGGCTATCCAGTTTCACCTTCTGCGCTCACCAGGGTTGCCACTTATCCTAGGATATCCATGGCTCCGTCAACATAACCCCCACTGCGACTGGGAAACTGGAGTAATACAGGAGTGGGGAAGAAAATGCCACCAAAACTGCTCGAGAGGAGCCATCATACCCACCAGTCCTGAATCCCCTGACTCGATCCCAGACCTCTCCAATGTGCCCGCCAGTTACCATGGATTTCGGGAAGTCTTTAACAAGTCCAAGGCCACTTCTCTGCCCCCTCATCGGCCATACGACTGCGCCATTGACCTCCTGCCAGGCACTGCACCTCCTAAGGGCCGCCTGTACTCCTTGTCTGCCCCTGAAAGGAAATCCATGGAGACATACATCAACGATTCCTTGGCCGCTGGAATCATCCATCCATCATCCTCCCCTGCCGGTGCTGGATTCTTTTTTTGTTGGAAAGAAGGACGGATCTCTCCGTCCAAGCATCGACTTCCGGGGGTTGAATGACATAACAATCAATCGGTACCCTCTGCCACTCCTGTCATCCGCCTTTGAACTACTCCAGGGGGCAAACATCTTCACAAAACTCGACCTCAGGAATGC
This sequence comes from Scomber japonicus, assembly GCF_027409825.1. Lineage (NCBI taxonomy): Eukaryota > Metazoa > Chordata > Actinopteri > Scombriformes > Scombridae > Scomber > Scomber japonicus. The sequence goes on from NC_070598.1 coordinate 27,421,957, forward strand.
TTACCATCTGGTACGCATGAGAGAGGGCGATGAGTGGAAGACAGCGTTTAATACCCCAACCGGACATTACGAATACTTGGTCATGCCCTTTGGTCTTACTAACACCCCAGCAGTTTTCCAGGCCCTTGTGAATGACATCCTTAATGTCTTTGTATTCGTTTACCTGGATGACATTTTGATATTCTCAAGAGACATGCCTGAACACATCCGTCATGTCCAGTTGGTCCTGCGTCGCCTCCTTGAGAACTCTCTCTTCATCAAAGCAGAGAAATGCGAGTTTCACGCCAGGTCTGTGTCCTTTCTGGGGTACATAATAGCGGAGGGAAGTATTCAGATGGACCCTGCCAAGGTCTCAGCCGTTACCTCTTGGCCAGCGCCAGAGACCCGCAAGAAACTACAGCAATTCCTGGGGTTCGCCAACTTCTATAGAAGATTTATCCGGAATTACAGTAAGGTTGCTTCCCCGTTGACTGCCCTCACCAGCACCAAGATCCACTACCGATGGACACCGGAGGCCGACCAGGTGTTCAGAACTCTGAAGGCACGCTTCACTTCTGCCCCCATCCTCCAAATGCCTGACCCCGATCGGCAGTTCGTGGTGGAGGTAGACGCATCAGACATCGGGGTCGGGGCAGTTCTCTCCCAACGTGCCGCAGGGGATGGCAAGTTGCACCCCTGCGCGTTCTTCTCACGCAGACTGACCCCAGCTGAGCAGAACTATGACATTGGCAACCGGGAATTGCTAGCTGTGAAACTGGCATTGGAGGAGTGGCAGCAGTGGCTAGAGGGCGCCAGCACTCCGTTCCTGGTATGGACCGACCACAAAAACCTGGAGTACATCCGAACTGCCAAGAGGTTGAATCCACGTCAGTCCCGCTGGTCTCTATTCTTCACCCGGTTCAACTTCACCCTCTCATATCGTCCAGGTTCCCGCAATGCAAAACCCGATGCTCTCAGCCGGGTTTTTCAGAAGGACGAAGCTCCAGTGGAGGAACCGGCTCCTGTCCTCCCAAGCTCCTGTATTGTTGCTGCTCTGACCTGGGACATAGAGAGGCGAGTCAGGGACGCGATCCGAGACCAGCCCGGCCCCAGTGCTTGCCCCAACGATTGCCTCTTCGTCCCAGATCAACTCAGATCACAGGTGATTCAGTGGGGTCATGACTCTCACCTAGCCTGCCATCCTGGAGGGAATCGAACGTTCCGCCAACTCTCCCAACGGTTCTGGTGGCCCTCGATGAGGACTGACATCCAGGACTATGTAAGGGCTTGCCGCACCTGCAGCCAAAATAAAACCCCCAGTCGCCCACCTGCAGGATTACTCCAACCTCTGCCTGTGCCCAAATGCCCCTGGTCCCACCTGTCATTAGACTTTGTCACCGGTCTGCCCCCGTCCGGTGGAAACACTGTTATCCTCACCATTGTTGACAGATTCAGCAAGATGGCCCATTTTGTTCCGCTTCCAAAACTACCCTCTGCGAAGGAGACAGCGCAGGTAGTACTGGAACAAGTCTTCAGGATACACGGTCTGCCCAAAGACATCGTCTCTGACAGGGGTCCCCAGTTCGCATCAGTTTTCTGGAAGGAGTTCTGTCGCCTCATCGGGGCCACAGCCAGTCTTACCTCCGGCTTCCACCCTCAGTCCAACGGACAGTCGGAGAGATTTAACCAGGAGCTGGAAAAGTCCCTCTGCTGCATGGCTTCAAGCAATCCCCGATCCTGGTCTCAGCAGCTCCTGTGGGTGGAATATGCCCATAACTCCCTCCCGAGCTCCGCAACTGGCCTGTCCCCCTTCCATTGTGTGTACGGCTACCCGCCACCACTGTTCGCGAGTCAGGAGCCCAATGTTTCCTGCCCATCTGCCCTGGCCCTTGTACGGCGTTGCCGCAGAACCTGGTCCCAAGCCCGGACCACCCTCCTCCGGTCAGTGGCTAGTTATGTAGCTGGAGCCAATCGACGGAGGATTCCGGCTCCTACATACGGGGTGGGACAAAAGGTATGGCTCTCCGCCAAGGATCTTCCGCCCCGAGTGGAGTCCCGCAAGTTGGCACCCCGGTACGTCGGCCCGTTTCCTGTGGAGAGGGTGATCAGTAGGTCGGCTGTCCGCCTCAAGCTCCCCAGCTCCATGAAGGTCCACCCAACCTTCCACGTGTCCAAGCTGAAACCAGTGCATGAGAGTGATCTACTCCCCGATGCTCCGCCACCGCCTCCTCCTCGTGTGGTCGAGGGGGGACTGGTCTACACGGTCAACCGCCTCATCACGTCGACGGGGAAGAGGTCTCCAGTACCTGGTGGACTGGGAGGGCTACGGCCCGGAGGAAAGGATGTGGGTGCCTGCCAGCAGAATCTTAGATCCGGCTATAATTGCTGAGTTTCATCGCCTCCACCCTGACCAGCCCTCCCTTCGGAGGGGTCGCCCCGTGAGGGCCCAACGCATCCCTGCCCGGCCAGCCGTTCCGCTGGCGATACCCGCTCCTGACCCTGACTCTGCACCCACGCCTGCTCTTGCGCCGTGTCCCGACTCTGTGCCTGCACCTGCCCCTGACCCCGACCCGGATCCGGCTATGTTGGATGGTGCCTCCTCTGCTGGGGACATTGAGATGGAGGAGTTGTCCGCAGAAGAGGTGGCAATGGACTCCGACAGGTCAGAGGAATACTAGCCCTCCTCCTGTTCCCCCTCCGCCCGCCCTGCCTCGGTGGTCCTGTTTTGGGACTTCTGGGGCCGTCCCTTGTGGGGGGGGGGGGGGGGGGGGGGGGGTTCTGTCATGGATTCCCTCTGCCAGCCTGGTAACTACACTTGATTGGCCCTAATCACCTTCACCTGTCCCACTCTGCTCTGTCTCCCTTAGCCTCGTTAACTCTCCAGCTGCACTGCATTTGCCATTAACCATGCTCTGCATTTAAGGTCCTGTGTTTCAGTCAGTTTCTTGTCAGATTGTCTGCAAGCTCACTCGTGTTACCAGTCTGCAACAAATGCAACAGCATAAAAAAGGTACCTGAAATAGAACTACATGAGCGCTTTCAATTCCAGTGAGCCACCTACTAGGTCTATTGAACTTAATTAGGCATAAGCCCTTCGTTGATTATACAGTAACTTGAATGTATTATATTTAAAGGCTACATTTGCCATTATAAGTCTCTTAAAAGTCCCCTAAAGCCACTATTTAAGAGGTTATTTTTCAAAATGTTCTCCCGGGGGAGCATACCCCCAAAACCCCCCTAGTAAGATTGGCCTTAAGCCCTGGATGTCTACAATGTCTGGCACCGCCCCTGTTGTGTGGTGAGGTCTACCTTTGATATTTGGAGATAGAGCCTTCTCCACCCTTCACAAACTAGTTGTTGCAGCTTAATCTAACAGTTTCTTCAGTAATGATACACTGTGCTATAAATAAAGGACAGACAAGGACTTCCCCCAAGTATGCAAAATATATTACATTAAATATATTCAAATAATGGGTTAGGGTTAGGTAAAGCTTTTCAAACTTGCAATAATTTATTTAATATCTATTCTGCCAAAATACAGTGAATGCAATAAAAGTGCTTTGCATCAACTGCACAACAAGAAAACGTGTACTAAATAAATTAATGGGCTCTTGTTTTGCAATCAGGGGAAAATATGTACTGGGACAAGTTATATGTCTGGACCCTACACATGTGTGTATCCTACACAACACATACTCTGCATTTAAAGAGCATAAAATCACCACACACACAATCAGAGAGTTGTTGCAGGTGAGGGGAATGAACCCACTCCTAGGATATAGACATTCTACTCAATATTCTAAGTTCACAGCAAAGGGTTTTCAACTGCATATGGTAACCTAAAAAGGGTTCAAGTTAAGTAGCGAAACCCATTTGGTCAATGTTGATGGTTTATTCAGAAAAATATAACTGCTCACTCAAAATATAATAACACGAACCCTGGACGCCACTTCTAGATGGATCATTAATAATTTAGCCCTACTTTACTGCTCCTTATGAACATTACACTGCACCCTCCATTGGCAATAAAGGCTACTAGTGAACATAAATCACTGATGCAGAAAAGTTGTATAAGAAACTCACATAATGAATCACATATGGAGACAGACCCTTATCAACTGTCACAGAATAGATATTAAAAATTACAGAGTAAAGTCTACCTGCTCTGTGTGAAAAATACCTTGAGATCATTTCTGTTGTGATTTGGAGCCAAATAAATTTAAAAAATGATTGGTTTGAGTGTATATGCACAGTGGACATGTACATATGCATGCAAAATCAAATGGTCCCACTGAGAACAAACTCATACAAGGGTATTCTGTTATCTCAGTGACCAGTACAAAACAAGTGTCATTCAAGAACTTGCACAAACACTTATCCACCATGCTGCTGTGAACACAGAGGCAGTCACTGGGTCATGTGGTCCTCCATCCATCCGATGATCTGATCCCTCTCTTCTTACCCTCCTCGCCTGAGCTCATGTTCTGTCAGGATTAATGAGCTTGGTGATAGTTGAGTGATGGATCAGAGCAGAGCTGCAGGGAGCCTGCTGGATCTTGTTACACTGCTTAACAGCCACTAAAGGAGTTCTGAATAATGACAGATACTAATTTTCCCCAATTTAGATACTCTTCTTTGTAAAAAAAAAAATACAAGCTTTGATGAAAGTTTTGTTTGGAGATCATGACTGAAATTTTGAAAAATGTTCTCCCCCTGACTCACTCGACATCTCATGGAAAGGGGTAAGCATATCCCTATTTAAAATAATACAAACAATACATAAGGGCCCAGTGCCTTACCCCACATTGCAGTTATACTGAGAGCTTATCATGCTGTCTGTTTAGAAAGATTTAGAAAAATCTCACTATGTTGAACTTTAAACTAAATAGTGTGGAGGTGAACATGCTGTATGTAAATTTGCTCCCTGGAAGACAAACGTCCAGGCTTCATCCTGCCCTGAATGCTTTGTTTCCAGTGGAGGTTGTTTGCATGATCCATTCTGAAACTAATTCACACTTTAACATGTATTTGAGAGTTTTTTTGAGTAAAGGATGAGAAAAAGAATAGTGACCCTTCCACTATAATCTGTTAATGTAATGGAAGCCTGCTCAATCAGAACGTAGTTGGCTCATCAGGAGGGGGCCTTAAAGAGACAGGAGCTAAAATGGCAGTATAAAGGCCCAGTATATGTTAAATAAATCATGCAGCAGCTCATGAAAATATGGACCTGGAAATATTTTAAGAATAAGTGATATGTGATAGCCAATGTAATTTATTGGGGTTTCCTTCATTTTTGTGATTTTGTTTGTGTTTGTGTTTTTGTTCCTTCAACCAGCCGCTATCTTCATCCCTGCCCATATCCAACAAGTCCATTTCTATTCACCATTCCAGGGCTGATTTATGGCCTGCTATTGTTGTTGCTCTCTGATATTGTTGAATACTGCAGACAGTGATTGCCTCTTCAGACCCCTTGCCACTATGTACCCTGTACTGTCACTGCAGGGGCCCCCTGAGGACCTTATATACACTCTAATTGGTTTGGGAAGGATTTGGCAGCCTTTGAACTACAGACAGACAGAGAGAAAGAGGAGAGTGAGGTGGAGAGATGGAGGGAGAGAGACAGAGCATGAGAAGAGAGAGGTGGAAACAAGGTTTGTGTGGATGGGTATTTTCTTGGCAGTTCTTTGTCGTCATCCTTTAAAAAAAACAAACAAAAAACATGCAGCGATAGCACTGACATATTAGAACAGTACATATTTTATTCTTGAATAACAATATTGACATGCGCAGTAATGCACGTCGCATGTAAAGTAGTCCTCAAATTGGACAGATTCGAGTGGAGTCAAATGCATTCTCATGCAGACACAGAAGGGGCAGAAACGTGTCAGCCAGACAGAAAACTGTCAATTAAAAATGATCTCTGAAAGCTGAGGCTATTTTGAAGTCAGACCTACCACTGCCCTCTCCCATTTTAAGTCTGATAAGCAGAGTTAGTTATGAAAGAGGAATCTTTTTTAAAATAATGTACAGTAAAAGCACAATCTAGTAATTTGTCAAACTCAGTTAAATGACAGCCTTTAACAGTATAAAAATGATTTCTAAATGTGAATACAATTCCAAAGATAGAGACCTCGAGTGCTACCTCTTCTCAACCCACACAGTCGTGGTCACACTGGGTGTCTCAGACGACTCCCTGCTACAGTGGACAGTGGACTGACTGATCCACTGCCAAAATGATTATGGATGTTCAGCTTCTGAACTAACTTCATGTTTGAAGTTGGAAGTGAACCAACAGATCCTGTGTTTGGCACTCAAGTTACCCTTTACATGTTACCCTTTAAAAGTCAGTGTACTGGAAAAACACAAATAGCACATCGGAAATAATACACAAAATAGATTGGGTGGATTGTGGGTACAATTTTATTGTAAATCTCATATCCCAATATGTGGCCTGCTCCATCATTTTGAGTCACTTTGATTCACAAACATATTTTGAGTGTTCTATATGTTTTTAAAGAGGGGAGCTTTATGGCGATGCCAACATTTTCTTTCAACACAAAATATTCGGTGGGATATGAGTGTGCGATCCACACTCGCTGCAATGATAGTCACACAAACACACACACACGCTCAATCACTCTCTACAGCACACTCTTGCTTGCTCGATAGATTCCGGTCTCATTTGCGGGCGTCAAGGAGCCGCTATCAATATGCGGGAGACTCCTGTAACTTCAGGGAGAGTTGGGATGTCTGCGTGTGTTTTTACTACAAAGTAGCCTGGGCTATTCAAAGTGTTTTCAGTTTCATCCATTTTTTTGAGGGTCTAAAGTGTATTTCACATTTTAGCTGCCAAAGCTCCGCTGCCTTATAGCCTCTCTAAGGGCGCTTTCACACTAACAGCAGTTGGTGCACTATATAGTCCATTTGGACCAAAAGCTCTTAGTTCGGTTCGTTTTCGTTGGTGTGAAAGCATCAATCGCACTCGGGTGCACATTAAATCAAGCAGACCCGCAGGTCCGCTTGACTCCCCACCAAATGCCGACCTACCGGAAGATGAGGGAGCGTCAATCGGACCAATCTTGATTCGTTTACAGGTGTGAACGTGGACCACACCACAGCCTGTAGATGTAGCATACAGGCTGTGTAACTACTTTACTGCCTGGTGCAGACCAAATAATCCAACTAGTGGTGTGAAAGCGCCCTAACTCTCTAACTCTGGTCCTGCGCTGTGCTCAGTGTGTGAGGGGGGCGTGGCCAGCAGCTAGAGTGTCAACAGCATATGTGTGCTTCTTTTACTCATATATTTTACATTTCTTATCCAAACAACGTCAAACTGATCAATCGGATGAAGAGATATGCAAATAACAGACAGACAGACAGACAGACAGACAGATGTTCCTGTCATTTATAGACAGATGTTGGGTAATATAAAGAGAAAATGAAAATCCTACCCCAGTACCCACTTGTAAATCAGAAATGTAAATCAGTCAACAAAAAATGTAATAAAACAACAACAATGTTGGCATGTCATGAGATGATTCATGCCTTTTTTCAAAGAGAGTTCTGGAACACAATGATGGTAAAATAACATTTATATTATATAGGTCTTTTGTTATAAAAAAAATATTTTATGTTATTGCAAGAGACACATAAAATTGATAAGGAGATAAAACTATAGAAAGATAATAATAATATGTGTAAAATGAAGTAGACAATAATGTTTTAGTCCAGTTTTTTATTAAACTTCATCTTCTTTTGTCTTTTTAATCTATTTTAACCAAATTTACTTATTAATTAATTATTTATTTCCACATTTTATTTACATTTTTTAAGCATTTTTATTTTCTGTTATGTGCATTGGTCTCCAATTTTGTCTTTAAATTGTTCTTTGTCTTACTCCTTTTTAAAATCACTATTATTATTATTATTATTGCTGTTATTTTTCCCTCTTTTTCAATTTTGTCATTTGTTCTGTCTTATTATCAGCTTTTCAATCAAATAACTGTAAAACACTTTGAACTACACTAATCTGTATGAAAGGTGCTATACAAATAAAATTTGATTGATTGATTGATAGATTGATTGATGCATGAGCACGTAGACAGTGCAGTAGATAGGCATATAAGTTTATATAGACAAGAATCCAAAAAGTATAGAATACCATTTATAATATTTTAACAAATATATGATGTAATATATTACAGTGTATTAAAATATATATGTAATGAAAAATATTAAATATGCAGCCACATGCACACAGGCACATGCTTACTAGTCCTTATCCAAAATTATACTAGAAAGTGACTAGAATATAAACAAATATTATGTATAGTGTTGTATAATATTGCATTTGAATATGACAATATAGTATTGTACTTAAATATGATACTATAATATTGTATTCAACTGGACAGTTGTATGGCAGGGAAAAAAATCTACAAAGACTCATTTATTCCAAATGCAGTTTCCCTGGTCAACAAACTATGGAAAGCTAGATGAAAGGGAGGTGTAGCTAAGAGCACTATAAATGGGCTGGTTGGTGCTTTCTGCCTTATACCTGATATGCATGCATATGTGTGGGGGCTGGGCTGGGAGGGAGGGAGGGAGGGAGGGAGGGGATACATGTGATGTGCTGTATCCATCTCCCGGACATATGTCTATGTGTAATGGAATGAATGTGTTGATTTTATGTACTCTATGCGTTTTATATATTATTCTTACCAGTGAGACCAAAGACAATTTTCATGCAGGACATGACAATAAAGTATTTCTATTCTATTCTATTCTATTCTATTCCATCTCTGCCACACTTAAAATGTTTTAAGGTTGGTGAGTTTCTTATGAGATATTCCGCAATAAATAATCATTATATCAATCAGATAAGTCATGTGTCATAAGCATACAATTTACAATTTTTAAAAGTAGAGAATATTTTAAAAGTTAAGTCACGTATGCATATTTCCCGTCCATCAAGGAAGCAGGCAATACTCTGGTGCTTGCGCTCTTCTTTCTGAGCACACTCTATCCTTATACAGACTCATATAGGAGCAGATCGTACCAAGGAGAACCACATGTTTTTCATCTACAAAATGAGAAAACATAAAATGAAACATCAATAATCAAAGATTTTAAGCTGTCGAAATCACATTGAATCATTGTTGAATGAAGTCTGATGGTTTCCAAGTTAAGACCCATATTTAGAAACATAGCCTATATAACCATGTGATATCAGATCATTTTATAATGTAAACTTACCATATATCAGGCTACTTATTTTTCCTAGATATTTAAAATGATTTCCTCACCTTTGTACGGTGGCCGGGAGGTACAAACCAAGATTACAACATATGAAACACTTTTACAAAGCTTGAGACAAATTTACATTTTGGAAAACATTTTTACATATAAAACAAAATGACATTACCATAACACATTTACAAGTCCCGAAACAAATTTACATTTCAGAAAACAAATTAACAAGACACGAAACACTTTTACAAACGGCAAAACAAATTTACAAGCGGCAAAATACTTTTACAAGTCCTGAAACAAATTTACAAATATCAACCATCAACCAGAAAGGGAATGTACCAACTCCAAGGTTGAACTGGAAGTGATAACGGGGAGCAGCCAATACGAGCTGTTGTTGTCGTCGGTAGAGTTCATGGTGAGCCAAGATGGACAGTCTAAATGAATCCACCCAGTCATTAATACTCACATTCCTCAAGCTCCTGGCTCATGAGCTGGAGTTGCAGCCATTTCAACTTATGCCTATTAACAACCCTTGATCTAAACTTAATCATACCTCATTTCTTTCTCAAGTCTTTTACACCAAACCTTGAAAACTCTGATGCCAATTCTATTTGTTATAGTGTGTTATTAGACTAAACTGGCTTCTTTGAACAATTGGCACCGGTCTGAATGATGTAATAACTGCAGGGCCATTTGACTTTCTTGTGGAAGTGATGTAGGCAGCAACAAAATTTGGACACAAGTCTTCTGCTCAAGACACATAATAGAGACATGTAAACAGCAATATGTCCCGACTGTCCACAAGTGATCGGATCACCCGAGACGCATGTTAATGACAGGTATAAACAGGGTCTAAATAAACTCCATAGACCTTGTTCTAGCATATGGCATCAAAATTGAACATTTAATTCATGACATTCTTCATGACACAGGCAGGTTTCAGTAAGACAATGCATAATGCAGCATTAGATGACAGCGACCTAATGCTTAAGAACCCACACTTAATTATTTCTTGTGCTATTGCAGTGGAATCGGATTACATTTACTTTGAATTTTATAATTCCTCTTCGCTTTTCTTTAGAATTAATTGATTTAAGAGGTGGACATCATATCTATGGGGTTTTGGGTGGGTAACTGCTCTAATGGAAATGTGCACATTTTATGGGTGCATTGATGTAACCTAATAATAACCTCCACTGCCATGGTTACATACAAAGGTGAATGATACAAACTACTGCCACATGTTGTAAACTGAATGTCCTTGAAATAAACACTAGACCTTAGTGTCTGGTACTGTGGCGTAGTCTGTTTTCCACAAAGAACTATGTTAAGGGTAACCAAGTGCATGTAAGATACTTTTTAATTGTAAGACCCCTTCAAATCCCAACATGTAATGCAGATCTTCACATCAGGCAAGTTAATTGCTGGATTTGATAGTGGGAGGCAGGCCCAAAATGAAGATGAAAACAAATGAAAAATAAATATATACAGATAGCCAGATGAACATCTCAGAGTGACTCCTGGGCATGTTCACCAATTTGCAGCCTGTGGACCCTACACATACCACATATACTGGTAATTCAATACTGTAGACCTAACAATGAATAGTTTTTGTCATTATAACCTGTGCTGTGACCCTCAATATAATGACAATAAAGCTACCAATCTAATCTAATCTAAACAATTGGTTGTCTTCAGATCTGATGATAGACTATTCCTTTACATTCATAGGTAAAATCTTATAAATGCATTGTCCTTAGTTTGTATAAACATTAAATGTAATTGTGGCCTTGCAGCCATTGTACTGCGAAGTGGAAGACACTCAGGATGTTACAGGTGCCTGCCAGTCATTTTCTCAGCCCAGAGAGAAGAGACACCACAGTCGGCCATACTCTAGCCTCAGTGTGAAGAGGGGCAGGTCTTAGTGATGGATGGCAAAGCCCGCCTGAGCATATTGCTCCCTCAATAAAAGCTGCCCTGCAATCCACATGCAGCTAAGGGTGTATTTTCTCTTTGGTGCTCCCTCATCCCTCCTCCCTCCACCATCATTTTTAAGAGCGAAAACTGGTTTAGGTGTCAGAAAGAATGATGCCCCTCGTCAGACTGTGACTCACTTCTGAGCGGTACCCACAGCTATATTCACACCAACTGGCTCTCTGTTGGTGTGCCTTGTTTTTCTTTCTGTTCTCATTTTTACGAAGGGTATATAAAAAACAAGAAAGACAGAGGACACCATCAAACCTTCTCTTGGTGAATTCAAACCCCATATTATGTTTCAGCCTGTATTTTGCTTTTAGTAGACAGACAAAGCCACAGCACTAACTGTGAAATATTAAATGCATGATGAGTTGATTGTCAGAAATATTCATAATCTTATATAAACACAGCCACTGGATCCTGTTCTTTAGATTGTGAATATGTGAGTAATAGTTTGATTTGATTGTTGATGATCTGACACTAGTGTGGAATTTTACCTCTTAATACCTGGTTTAAAATGTAAGTGGAGTGGTTGTCATAGCAACAAATCTTTAAACTTATACCTGCAAAGGTATTTTACAAAAGAAAATGTAGTACCAGTACTGGTAAATCATTAGGAAAATTTGTGGAAGATTCGTTCCATAGCTTGTGATTACAACTATTTACTAATACAGCTGGAAAAAAAAGAGGTTATAGAGGCCACAAGAACGTCCATGAGATTAGTACAGTTATCAAAAACTTGACTTTTTAGTTGTGGTGGTGACCATTAATGTAAATAGGAATTTCAGGTATAGTTGTAAAAATATAGTTTTTCATAGGATTTAATATGAAAATGTGTTGGTTTTTGTATGAACTGAAATGTCTTTAAAACAAACTAAACTGAACAATGTTTCAGTGTATTTATTCAAAGTTTATTGCAAATGCCATGCAGTTGTCATTGGTTTTAAATAAGATGAAAGCACATGCATTTGGTCATTAAAAAAGAACAATAATGTATAAACTGTTTGATTGATTGATTGATTGATTGATTGATTGACAGACACACTATAGTCTCTGGTGATCCTCAGTCAGTAGTCAAGTCAGTAGACAGTGCAGTTAGCAGAGGAGCGCTGGGTACACAGGAAGTCACTAGTGACCTCTCTATAACCTCTCACTTCAGTTAGACCACTTCCTGTTGAACAAATGAAAGGAGAAATAGATATGATGAGCATTTGTCCACAGACAAAGTACAGGTGGAACAGTACAAGAATGACATTGTATGTTTAATTGACCGTTAATATTGTGTTAGTGATGAAGTAAAAGGGATTTTCCTCTTCATTTCCAAATATATCCAATAAAAGAAGAGAATTAGGTTGAACATTGTGAACATTGTGAACAACGGTTGTGAATTCTGAAGTTCAAAGAGGAAACTCATCCTCCTATTGTGCAATCTTACCTTCCATGAGGTTGTAGAGGTTGCAGTAGTTGGTGCCGTGGTCTTTAATGGCATACCAGGTCTCAGAGACGGACATGGCCTAGAGACAGAGTTACTGTATGTCAGACTTCACAGAATCAGAATCAGACAGGCAGAGGCAGTAATGAGTAGTAAGACAGAGTCCATTAAAGAAAAAAAATGTACAGTGAGAGATTGAGATAGAGAGAAAACATGGAGAGAGGAAGGAGGGAGAGAGACATGGAGGACAGGGACTCAGACTGAGAGGTCAGAGGCTGCATGACAGCTAGTTTGGTTTTCCAGAAACTGTCAAATAAGAATTTTAGCAAGTGCAAACCTACCGAAACGTGACAGCAAGTGAAGAAATTACGGGAGACCAGCCGGAAGTTGATGTCATCCACAGACCTCTTAAAGGGAGTGGTGTGTTTTGCAGCTATAAAGTGAACAGAAGCAGACTGCAACTGCAAAGACACCAAACCATGTTTGATTAAAAACCACAGACATAAAACCTCCACTGTCCAATTCAGGGCATCCTAACCTTTCTGGTGAATTATGTGAACTAGAATACCATAACTGAATTTTACTTTAAATGACACTTGTGGTGTATTATTAAATGGAACAAATCACAATATCTTGACACATGGTCATTCAACAACACAAGCCTCAAAATTGTGCAAAAATGCATACAGAAATGTAAGACTTTCATTATTTCAGTTGTGCCTTAGTGGAATACAATTCAAAACCTGTTGAGCTGTAGTGATTAAAAATATTCTGTCAGTAGTTTGTCTATAGTACCTCAATCACACAGTTTTTTATTATGGGTGGGGCACACACATACCTTGTACAGGCACTTCTGTCCTCCCATGGTGCAGCCAGCCATGGTTCTCCACTTCTTAATCTGTGAAACCAGGGATTCATAAACCACTTGGCATGGTATCCCAAAGTACCTGCAGGAGAAACATAACACACTGAATGTGCTTCTAGGTCCATGTGAGTTCCCAGATTGTCCTAAAACACAAAGAGCCTGAGTTTATGTCTATAAATAATACCTTTGAAGGGCAGGTATTAACCAGCTGCACACTGTGCACAGATGACTTCTGTTACTGTGGAGAGGAGACGAAGGCACAATGACAGAATATGCAAAGAACAGATTTTTTCCACCCATGTCAATATTTTTGGAGTGGAATATTTTTGAATTTACTAACAACATTGACTTTGTCACAAACACTCTCCCATATCTCGTTTTTTTTGGTAATAACTTGTTTATTTTGTTATAACTCAGTATATTTGTTAAGCTCTTCCACTAGAACCTCTAACTCCATGGGATCAAACTTCATTTTCTGCTTGTCCAAATGCTCCATTAAGACTTGCAAATACTGCTGTCTGTACCCTCTTGCACCTGTTTTCATTTACTTTCCTATCTCGACTGTCAGTTATTCTTAGTAGATCACCCGCAAAACGCATACTAACAACACACGCTATCTATTGCACTGTACACGCAAATTAGTACCATTTATTTGGGATTGTGGTAAATCAGGCCCTTAGACTTACAAGAGGATTGGAAAGGACTCAAGTGTCCATTTTAAAGAAAATGGTGCCATCTATTGGGCTTTAGTTGTGATTGCTATTCTTTGACTAGATGTCAGTTTTCTTTTTTCTTTGTGATGAAAAGCTGACTTTATATTACTGCTTTTATTATAGCAGTATTTTAGTAGCATAATAACTTACAGTTTTTGTACTAAATTCATTCGATTGTTTTTTTATATATATAATTGTATAGAGTTTAAACAATACAAGAAAGATCAAAGCCTGGTCCGTGTCTCTGTTACTAAAGTGTGGAGTATTAAGAGACCTTGCTTAGGTTTTCTCTTCCACTTAGAGTGAGTTACTAAATAATAGAAAAAACATCAATTATATTATCTTCAATCAATCGACTACTTGCAGAAATGAAGGTGATGATGAAAATTTAAAGTCTTAAATGAGATTTCTGTATACATTAATGAAAAAACAAGTGGACTATTCTTCCTTATCAAATCCTGTGTGTTATTAAATGTAAGAAGAATCATGTAAAACAGCCAAGCAAATGATGGTCAGAAGTTCTCAACTGACAGTTCCGGGGGAAATCAGGTAGAGGAGAACTAGAGGAGAATTGAGACAGTGTGAGACAGGGAATTTTATAAATATCATGTCAAGATGATGAAGGCGGTACAGTGCCTCCCAACATGAGGGTTCTTGATTTGAACCCACTGGCTAGCTTGGGCCCTTCTGCATGTTTTCCCTGTGCCTGTCTGGGTTCTCTACAGGTACTCTGGCATCCTCCCACAAACCAAAAACATGTAGGTTAGGGTAATTGGTGACTATAAATTGCATGTAAGTGTGAATGGTCATCTGTTTCTTTGTATGTTAGCACTGTGATTGACTGGTGACCTGTCCAAGGTGTCAGCTGAGATTGGCTCCAGCTCCCCCATGACCCTCTCAAGGATAAGCGGTAAAGAAAATGAATGAATGTCAAGATGACCTGAGTTAAATGAAACATAGTGACACTGAGGCTTTTCATTATGAGGAATACTGGAATACTGTCTAAGGCCAGGAAGGAAGCTTTTGAGTCACAATAGAAATTGCATCTCAGTAGCCTGCTCTGTGATTCAACTGCCAGTTAAATTGATAACAGCTGATGAGATGGACAAATGACCCAGAATACTCCCAAATGTACATAGAGTTGTTTTGAAAATATGAACAACAAGCATGTGAGTAATCTTCTTAAGCAGTTCATTAGCACTGCAAAAACAAAAACAGCAAAATTAAGTTTCTAATCTTATTATAATTGTTTGTACATTTAAGTCATGACATATTAGGACTTTATGACCAATCATATTGACAGTTGTTGTAGTACAGTATGAACTATTGATTTTGACGTGCAATTATATAACTGAAAGCCTTAACCAAGATTTGCATTGTCATGCCATGATCACAGTATTTCTCTTCAGTATGAGAGATGTAATCATATATTTTCACAACCTTTGGGGCACAGATCCAAAACACACTAGTGCCCATCATTCTGATGGGGGATCCACTTCAGTCATGGCTGATAAAGGGTTAACCTGACACTCGGAATATGACTGAAGACCAGCCTTGTGAGGGAGATATTTGTGTTCCCCATGGTCAATCACTGGTCATTTTCTATCTTGGAAGCAGTAGGTCATGACCTCTCCCTTTCAGAGCAGTTCATTTCTCTGTCTACTGATGTTGGCTGGGATATGCAGCTGTCTTGATCAGACTGACTGTCTCCTATGCTAACCAAGGTCAGGTTGTTTTGATTGGAAAGAAATGAAAAACAACAACTACATATAATGCAATTCAAAGCATTGGCATTGCAAAACAAACAAAAAAATAACAACCAAAATGAAGTTTTGAATGTTATGGTGGAAATGTTGCCAGGCAAAATATTGTTAGGTTCTCTTTCTCAGTGCTGTTAAGATTTGGCTGCTTGCTAGGCTGGCACAGTGTGTGAAATCATGAATTATGGACATTTCATGTAATCCATTTGTATACATTGTGCCTGGTTTACTGAAGGTCTACATGTGTAAAAATGCGTGCAAACGTCAGAATACACAGAGAAGTGATTTTTTCCACCCGTGTTACTATTTTTGGAGTGGAATATTTTTGGTTTTACTAACAACATTGACTTTGTCACAAATACTCTCCCATATAGTGTTTTTTCTGGTAATATTTCTTTGCTATATCTCAATATATGTGTTAACCTCTTCCACTAGAACCTCTAATTCCATGGGATCAGGTTTTATTTTGACTTGTGGGCTTTCTGCTCATCCAAACTCTCCATTAAGACACAAAACCCTCATTTAAATACTAGTGCATGCACCTGTTGCCATTTATACAGTTATTCTTAGTAGATCACCCGCAAAACACACACTAACCAAACATGCAATCTGTTGGACTGCACATGCAATATAGTACCCTTTATTTGGGATCTTAGTAAATCAGGCCCATTATGTACTCAAACTCTCAGGTCAATTGCATGATTGATAAGATTTAAAGACAATATATTTATGGCCATGGAATCCTTTCCTCGAGTGCCATGACTTTGGCTGACATACTGTATGTCCTTACTTCAAATGACCTCATGGTCTTTCCTATAATACTGTCTGTTCAACAGACCTCACATGTTTATTCTCACATTTGGCAAGACTGTAAGTATAGCAGAATGCAGCAATAGATCAATAGTCAGGCTAAGATTAGATCTAGCTAGTCATCACTTATACATATATGTTTCTGTGATTGTAATTTACAGTAATTATAAGGACAACCATTCAAGTACCACAGCATCAATGTAATACACATTTCCTCTGACAATTAGATGACAGTTCTATGGGAACATAAAAGGGGTCCAGTTAGCAGTGGCGTCATTAGGCCTATTTTAGGGGGGCTTCAGCCAGCACACAGAACCGACTACAGCATCATTAGGAGAAGAACGTGAACATGAATGGATATACAAACATTTTTCAAGAAAGTATTCATCACTGCAGATAGTAACAATAAGTTAGCTCCAGCACCCCAGCTAACAGCAGAAAGTCCCACGTAATTACCAAATGCTCCCTGTTTGACAAATAAAAACCTGGCTTGCAGCCTTGCACACTCTGTAGGAGAGAGCCCCCTGTACAAGAGGCAGCGTGAGATGCGTGCTGTATAGACGATCTCTGTGCACGTCTTACCTTTGTTGTTTTGCAGTCAAAAGTTACATTTCAGCTCTAAAAGAACGCCACTACTTTAGCTAGCTAGTTAGTCTGAAATGCACTGTGAAGGTCCTGGTTGTTTATAGGGTTAGGTGTGCACTCTTTTTTACCATATACTATCTTTGGGGTGACTTCCTTCTGGAGCATCAGATGCACACAGTGAAACAAGAGCTGAGCTCATTCACGTATGATTATGTGGATAATAATAATGATAATGGTAATAATAATAATAATAATAATACACTAATAATAATCAGTCGGATCACTCCACCACCCCTATTGACCTGTAGGAGTCAGGGCAGAGAGAGAGAGTGAGAGGGGAGAAACCTCTACTACTGGAAAGGTGAGTCTAAAGGATTTCACAGGATAGAGTCATTTGTGACAGTCTTGAAATTTTATGGAACTCAAAATGAATATGTAATATAAAACATTTCAGTCCAAGTGCACCATATAAGACTTATTTAACTTGAGCTTTTATTTAGGAGAGTAATGATTGGAAAGTGGAGATAGCCAAGAGAGAGATATATAAGACAAATTAGCCTGGCCCAAATATTTTCATGAGTACCTTAATATAACTGTAATTTATGTAATTAAGTAATATTTTTCAGGGCTTGAAATTACAACCATTTTAGTCACATATGTGCCCAAAATATATTCTGTGCGACTTCAAAATATTTGGGAGTAAACAATTATTGTGTACTTTGTGAGAACACAGTGCTTTTTGCATACAGTTTTGGATAATACATGTGGGCTCTTAATGAATAATAAGCATTGGTTAAATACGGCACTGTAACTATGTGGATTTTTTCTTTTTTTGTTGTTGTTAATGCTGTAAACATACAGTACTTCCTGTGTTTGTTGTTGTACTGTGTTAGAAATGTAATGGTGGCCTAAAACATTTACACAGTAAAGTGTCTCTGTTAAATCTGTCCAAAAGTGGAAAAGCAATTTCTCAGTTTTTGTTAGCTGTTTGTGAAATTAAACTTTCGCTCACATCCTGTGCATCTCCTGGGGAATAAGCCCCCCCGTCCTTAAAACCTAGTGACACCCCTGCGAGTTAGTATTCAGACCTCTAAAGCATCAACTGCAGGCAGTATGAAATGATGAGATGTGACATATGTCAAAACAAATGCAGACCCTCACCAACACTGGAAGAATTATACAATTGCATGACAGTGACTTCATGTAAAAATAAACTGAACAATCTGGCAGCATCTTTTCAAACTGAAATATAAAGATAGTACTAAATATGGTATTTGTGTTACTTTATTATAAATAATATACATTTTAAAACATTATTTTGACTAAACTTCTTGAACTTTATGAAGATCAAATATAACATCAAAGAATGTACAAAAGAAATAAAGCATACATACCATTCTACTTTGCATTGGGCATGGAGCGGTCCGGCACAACAAAGATTAGGTGTGCCAACTACCAGGATCACTGCAAGGAACCAATAAACTGTATGCATGATGAACCAAACAGTCTCAACAAAGTTCAGTCTAGGCTTAATACTCCGACGACAACAGCTCCAGTTTTTCTGTGTCAAAAAAGAGCAAAGCATCACAGGATGATCATGTGCTTTTCTGAAAAGGAAACAGATTAAATTCAATTTACTTCAGAGGAATGGACAATAAACACAGGCTGCTGAGATATTTGGTTTACAGAGACACCTAGTGGCAGTCTGGGATAGAGGCAGACAGCAGTGTGTTTCTTCTGCTCGGCCTGTCACACTACTACTACAAAAGATCAAAAGATCATGGGTTTTCCTCTTATAAAACCCTGTTGGATTTTTTTTACCATTTCTCGTTCTTATTATAAATTGAATTGTTCAAAGGTCGACACACCTTTAATGCTGTTTCTTTAAGAAGTCACAATGGATAAAGATAGTGGCGTCTTATCCAATCAAAATCAGGTTTATTGCTAAAGTAGGTTTGCACATACAAGGAATTTGCCTTGGTGTTGTGGTGCATAATAGCACAACAATAAAAAGTTGAAGATAAAAAAACGAGTGCCTACACAGAGGAAGAAGAACACACCACAAAAGACAAGAGATATAAATATATAAATTAGATTTTACAATAAAGAAAATAAGTAAAATTCTCTAAAATAGCTGTTGACCTGAAAAAAATGTTATTATATATATTATTCTTGGTGGAGTACAAGCATGACCTCAAATCTGTTGTCAGATGTTAGTTCCCCAATAAATTATTTAAATTATGACTGCATCTAGCAGCCTATAAGGTTTGACTGAAAACCCCACAGCACTGATATTTTTAACAAGACATTTGACGTTTAAATCTTGTATAATCTACACACTGTAGTTTTCTGCCTCAATTAAACAAAGAGATCCTGTTTGGTCAAATACATTTTAGGCATAAAGAACCTTTTAATGCATCACTCATTTAGCCTGTTCTACCTACTCTCCCAAGAGAGCATTAACACTCATTTCTGCTTGGTTGCTCAACACTTTTGATAGTCGTGTCTCAACAAAACACAATATGTCACAGCTCATCTCACATTTATTCATGAGTAACTGGATTTATTAAAGCAGAAATAATGAAGCAGGGTGATTACACAGTTGTCCTCCTCCACCTCACAGCTCAGGACAGACTGCTGATGTTCACTAATGGGTGATCAAATAAAATGTATAATGTCATATCTACCATGATTCTTCTATGTTACAGTATATTCTTTCCTCTTCGAGATTTAAAAAACAACAACAATGTATTGCAATGGCAAAAATGATCTAATCACACGGTTGCTTTAAAAAGTAAGCTATTGCTCTCCTTAATGACTTGACATTATTTGTTACCACCTGCATACTTTTCACTTCTTACAATATACTGCCATTTATTTATTTATATTTATGTAGGTACTATATGCAGTGTTTAGCACACTGTAAGAAATGAAAAAGGACACCCAAATGTAGATTTACAGTTAGGATTGTGTTTTGTACCAAGGTTACATCAGTAGTCTATGAACAAACCAGTGGAGCACTTTCCGGATTGTAGAGGCTAATGTTATGCCTGTACAGGGGGCAGCAACATCATGTTAAAGACAGATCATCACCAGCTGGAAGTATATCATGTATATTTCTAGGTACATATTTTGTTCAGGGGAACTACTGGAATATCGATTTACAGCTCAAAAAAATCCTTGTTTATTGTATAATGACCCTTTATGTAACCCATCAGTTCAATATTTTGCATGGCATGGATTCCACAAGATGTAAGAAATATTCCTTGAGTGTGTCTCCGCGTGTCAGTGCAGTGAAATCTAATGAGTCATGCAGTGGGCAAACTCTCAATAACTGATGTTTTCCGAGTTAGGCCCACAATGCTGAGAAGGCTCAACAGTGCAGTATCCCAAAGCCCAACATGGTTTAACATCAATAGTTAACATTATGATTGTATATAAGATACATTAAAAGAGATTCTGCACGTCCCCCCGTCACTCAAATGGACTGTACTTATATAGAGCTTTTCTAACCGTTATGACCACTCAAAGCGCTTTCACACTATGTCTCATTCACCCATTCACACACATTCATACACTGACAAAGGGGCTACCACAGAGGGTGCCAACCTGCTCATCAGGAGGAAACTAACCATTCATACACATTCACACACCATTGGCACAGCAATGGGAGCAATTTTGGGGTTAAGTGCCCAAGGACACATCAGCAGCTGGGAATCGAACCACCAATCTTCCAATTGGACGTGGACGACCGCTCTACCTCCTTTCTTCTAAATGCTACATATTGGAGTTGGCTGCAGTGTCTGAATCTGTGGTTTTCTTTCTCTCTCTCTCTCCCTCTCTCTCTCTCTCTCTGTGCATTAAGTTGAGAATATAATTTACGTTCAGTCACACGTCATCATAGATCAACCATTAATTGCGACAAATGGAAATACAGTTTAT
Source organism: Scomber japonicus (assembly GCF_027409825.1). Taxonomy (NCBI): domain Eukaryota; kingdom Metazoa; phylum Chordata; class Actinopteri; order Scombriformes; family Scombridae; genus Scomber; species Scomber japonicus. The sequence continues at coordinate 27,443,272 of NC_070598.1, forward strand.
GCTGTTTCGATTAGCCAGCAGCAGCAATGTTAAAACCCCCTGCAGAGTGAGCTGAAAGCAAGACATAAATTTCAGATTGACTGGAGCCATGATGGGACCCTGAACCAGAAGGGTGGAGGATGGGGTGGTGGAGGCAAGCTTTGCCAACAGCAGCAGTGTGAGCGACAGTGTTAGTAGTAAGATCAGTGTAGGTGGGAACAGGGGCGGACTGGGACAATAATTCAGGCCGGGAATTTGACGCCATTCCAGTCCATCCTTTTCATGCAGACTTCTATTTTCTTTAAAAACCCTGTATTCAAATGTTATAGCAATGGGTGAAACGTCAAAAAAATCCACTGGCATGTGTAGGCCTACTTTGAAATAAATTAAACAGAGCTATAAGCAGGCCTATTTCAGTCCTCCCTGTATATGTTGACAAAGTTTGATTATTTTTTAATTTTGGATAACTTTACTACAGGTTTGAATGTGTCAGTATTTGCTGATTTTCATAGTCTTATGAAGGCGTCTCAACAGCACTTTATTCTGGCAAGGCAGTGGCTGCACAAGCCATTCGCCGTTGCGTTGCATTACAGAGCAAAGGCACAGACACTATGCCTATCTGTCTCATTGGTGTGTATGTGACTGTTTGCGCATGCGCAGTCAGTTTCCCTTATAGTTAACATGTACGTCAAAAGGCAGCGTGAACAGCCTGAACTATGTCTGTGCTGCACTTATGTTCACGTTGCTTTCATAAATTGTCAACATACCGTCATGCCCTCTCGCTGTTTTGCATCCAGCAATTTAGCGGGCAGTTTAATGACGTCTCTTCCAGAGAGGCTAAAACATTTTTCGAGGCTTTGACGAAAAACGGCAGCTTTTATCAAAGGGGAGACCGACGGCTGAGCTACCGGACCTTCACCAAAGGAAGGGAGAGAAAATTATACGCACTTTACTTTTCAAACAGAGTGGTAGAAGAAAAAGGATTGACTCTGTGGGTGTGCTAAGCTAAACCGGCTGTTCTGTTTTTTCCTTGTTCACTGTTTGGGCAGTGACAGTGTGTGGACTAATAGAAGATTGTGATTTTTGTGTTATTATTGTGAAGAAGGAACGGCGCATGGACTTCATCTTCAAATGAAGTAAGCAAGTCTTAACGCACTCTCTCTACCTTCCTCCCTCATCTTTGTTGCTTATGTTTGAATGTTGATTTTGAATAATATATATATATAAAAAAAAGTAAGTGGCAATAGTACTCCCAGGGGTGTCACTAGGTTTTAAGGACAGGGGGGGCTTAGCCCCCAGGAGATGCACAGGATGTGAGCGAAAGTTTAATTTCACAAACAGCTAACAAAAACTGAGAAATTGCTTTTCCACTTTTGGACAGATTTAACAGAGACACTTTACTGTGTAAATGTTTTAGGCCACCATTACATTTCTAACACAGTACAACAACAAACACAGGAAGTACTGTATGTTTACAGCATTAACAACAACAAAAAAAGAAAAAATCCACATAGTTACAGTGCCGTATTTAACCAATGCTTATTATTCATTAAGAGCCCACATGTATTATCCAAAACTGTATGCAAAAAGCACTGTGTTCTCACAAAGTACACAATAATTGTTTACTCCCAAATATTTTGAAGTCGCACAGAATATATTTTGGGCACATATGTGACTAAAATGGTTGTAATTTCAAGCCCTGAAAAATATTACTTAATTACATAAATTACAGTTATATTAAGGTACTCATGAAAATATTTGGGCCAGGCTAATTTGTCTTATATATCTCTCTCTTGGCTATCTCCACTTTCCAATCATTACTCTCCTAAATAAAAGCTCAAGTTAAATAAGTCTTATATGGTGCACTTGGACTGAAATGTTTTATATTACATATTCATTTTGAGTTCCATAAAATTTCAAGACTGTCACAAATGACTCTATCCTGTGAAATCCTTTAGACTCACCTTTCCAGTAGTAGAGGTTTCTCCCCTCTCACTCTCTTTGTGAGGAGTGGAGTATGACAATATAGATGAATGTAATAATTATTGACTGTTTGCAGATTCTGGGATATCGGGTGAGAGCACACTGTTGGTGATGAACAAAACAGAGGGCGGAAACAATGGATGCCAGTGCATACAGTAATTAATTTTTTTTAGAGCTTGAACTTAAAATCAAACTAAAATCAACTGATTAAAACCCTCTAAAATGTTTTCAACCTGGTTAAAAGCCAGCAGAGTCAATGTCCATTAAAACGAGAAGTCTCTGTTTAAAAAGGAATGCAGCCAGACCAGGATAGGTGACACACGAGGTTCTGAAGAGGAGACTTGTTGCAGTGTCCGTTAGCTTATTTCCGGTGGCTTGTCTCTCCCAACATGGAGGCCACATACTGGCAGTGATTTTCTGTTTTCCAAAACAGAAAATCACTGCCAGTTTCGTCGTTCAACACAATCCACCCTCTCATGGGGATGTCCACACCAGAACGTTACTGTCGTGGAAATTCTGTGCTCTTGGTGAAGAATGAAATAGAGACTTCTGTCAGCCGACAAGGTTTTATTTTCTTTGCAAAGAAAATGTCAATCAACATAACATGCGAGCGGTTCGAAATGAAGAAAGAACCCGAGCATGGGGAAACTTAAACATTTATACCTGAGGGATACCTGTTCAACGTCCTTTGTCTGCTGTGGGGTCGGCCTCTTACCTATGGTGTGCTTTCACACTCTTTTGTCTTTCGCAGGTATCGGCACCGACCCCGTGAAGTGTGAAATTAAGAGGTCTAGACAACACAATTTAAAATACACAAGGGTTTGAATGGGTGTCTCAGGTAGTAGAAATGCAAAGGAATTTAAAAGTCTGATATCTTGGTGAGAAGGTGGGAGGTTGGGTATTTTACAAAGGAGTTGAAATTACCATTACATTACTAACAGCCCAAAGGGCTCACACACCAGGCAGAGCGTTGAAGCCCTGCCGCTGCGAGTGTGACGAGTGTTCTGGACTTTCCGTCTCTCTCTGTCTCCATTTTCCTCTCTGCCCAAGGTTCCTGGTCACTCGCTGTCCTCTCCAGCCAAGCTCTGTCTCTCTTTTTTCTGCCACGGTGTCTGAATGGTCTTTTATTCCTCTTCTCTTTCCGGTCGGGACCCTCCTCCGCTGTTGATTGGACCTGTGAGGGAGAACCTCACATGTGCAGCGCATTCAATCATGAGGTGCATTCACTGGCAGTTGGGCAATCTAAAACATGCAATAAAAACTAAAAACACACTAGTAATTTAAAACACACAATATAAATAAAAACCATGCAAGAATAAAACTATTTATACAACAATAAACCCAGTCCCAACTGCCGTGTGACATCTCTGCTCCTCTCTGCCCTGACTCCTACAGGTCAATGGGGGTGGTGGAGTGATTATAATGATTATTATTAGTGTGTTATTATCATTATTGTTATTATTAGTATTATTATCATCATTCTTATTGTCATTATTATTATTATTATCCACATAATCATACGTGAATGAGCTCAGCTCCTGTTTCACTGTGTGCATCTGATGCTCCAGAAGGAAGTCAGCCCAAAGATAGTATATGGTAAAAAAGAGTGCACACCTAACTCTATAAACAACCAGGACCTTCACAGTGCATTACAGACTAACTAGCTAGCTAAGTAGCGGCGTTCTTTTAGAGCTGAAATGTAACTTTTGACCGCAAAACAACAAAGTTAAGACGTGCACAGAGATCGACGCCACTGGTTATACATTATTCTTTCCATGTCAGAAACCTACCATGACTTTCCAGTTAGTATTTAGCAGCTTGATTTTTGTGCTTATCTCATGTGTCAGTAGCTACGTAGCTAGATGGAGTCTTTATCTGTCTGTTTTATTCATGTTTGTTGCTGATATACGATTGGGAGGCTGCACAGGTTGTTTTATTTTGAAAGACGGAAGTTTTATTATGCCGATTCTGTGTCTGACTTTCTGTCTGGTGCAATCTGCTCTGTTGAGCTTGTCGCGAGTTACAAACAGCTCCGTCAAAAATAGAAATGCTGCCTATTGATAGCGCTGCGGCGTGGAGAGCCGCTGCTGGGACGTTGCTGACACGCTGCTGAGACGCTCCCAGTGGAAACACTGTCATTGATTATAGTGGTACATATTAGCTCCAGTGACCGCGGCACAGCTGTAACGCGCCGCTGACGGACCTGGTGGAAATTGGGCTTGAGGATACTAATCAAATATTTTTCTACTTTGGAGTACTCAGTGGCATCATTTTTTTTAGGGGGGCTTCAATTTTATTGGCATCTTAAGATTTTTTAAAACAATCAATCATCTGTAGGATATAGGAAGTACTTTTCCTACGCTCTCTCCTCATACTTGGCACTCATGCACTGATAGGCGCTCACACGCCAGCAGCCCTGTCATTCATATCATCACAGGGGAGAATAAATGAAGCTCTGCAGTATGGCAGACAGAAAAAGAAGAATCATTTGGAGTTATTTCACTCCAGTGAACGCAAATGAAGCAACATGTGACGTGTCGAAAGTCTGTGAGGTTTAGTGTTTAGTTAGAAAAAAACGTTGCCTTCCAGAAGAATATGTACTCTATGTTTACACCTGTACCAATATAAATAAATATTACTTTGCACTCAGCTGTGAATGAACCAGTGATTGTGAAGCAGCTGAAATACTGCTTCTATTCTTATGAAAGGGGTGTGTCATCTGTGTTTGATTAATATAATGTGTGTGTACTGGCGTCTTTATGGCCATCCATCCATGCATCCATGAATGTGATTTTAATACATGTACTATTTTGCCTTTTTATATGTACCTATGTTCATGTCTTGGAGCTACACACCAGTGAAAGACATATTTCCATTTTTGCTTGCGTTAGTGGACAATAAAGTTTTCTTGACTCTCAATCAGTCTATCCATTATCTAAGACTATTTAACCTGCTTAACCTCCTTTGATGTCAAAGGATGAAATAATCCAGTAAAATGTAGGTTTTTATATATATTTTTTTTTTTCTGGCATAGACGCCTTTTTTAATCAACAGTAGACAGACAGGAAACATGGGAGAGAGGGGGTGCGACATGCAGCAAAGGAGCTCCAGCCAGAATTTGAACTGGGGTCGGCTGCATATATGGCATGCGCTCTAACTACTCGACCACCTGCACGCCCGGTTTTTATATATTTTAAACATGTTTGCCAACAGTTTTTTCTGGAAATTAATTGTAATACCATTACAATACAGTACAATACAATGCAATATACTTTATTGTCCTACTTAGGGAAATTTGTCTTGGACTCAGCAACTGCGCCATTAATGCCTTGACTTTAAGTATACCTTGTTTAAATATATATGGAACAGTCAGTGTAGTCACTCCCAATTGCAAGAGAAAGAGAACCATAATACCATCTGGAAGTAGATTAAGTATTTAAAAGGGGGGTGGTAATAATGAAGATATCATGGCAGAATGTTACACTTAAATATTCAGATTTATTTATGAATGTAATTGTATATTTAATGTATCAGAATTATTATTATTCAAATATTTTTATTGATTTTCACATTATACACTCACAGTAGAACTCAATACCCCAGACAAGAGGGAAAGCTAAATAAATAAATGAAATAAAAAATAAGTAACAATAATACTATAAATATTAATATTTATAGTAATAATGATAATAGAAAATAAATGAAAAATCAGGAAAATAAAACATATATTACTCAGTATCAACAAAGTAGTCATACATACACGCATACATATGTATGCATATACACACATGACTGCATATACAGAGTAATGTATAAAAACAAAAACGGGGGGGGGGGGGGGTTGGCTTCACTATGTTAAGGGGAATTCATCTTCAAAGTATGATAGAAATGGTTGCCAGACTCCATTATATCTATGGGTAGTGCCCCGGGCAGTGTATTTAAGTTGGTCAAGTTTGAGGTGGGACATCACGTCTTCCACCCAACGCGCCTATGAGAGGGGGGCATGACCTCCTTCCAACTAAGGAGTATCAGACGTCGAGCTAGCAGAGTGGAGAATGCTATAGCCTCAGCCTGGTGCCTAGATATTGGTGTCTCCCGAGGGACGACCCCAAATAATGCAGTCAATGGGTTGGGACTGATAACTTTATTACACATGTATGAAAATGTATCAAATATATTTGTCCAAAATAGATCTAGTTCCAGGCAAAACCAAAACATATGGCTAAGGCTAGCTGGGTCTTGCCTGCATCTGATGCAAGTTGAGTCTAAGCCAGGGTAGAGTTTGGTTAGCTTACTTGCAGATAAATGTAGCCTGTGCAGAACCTTAAATTGCAGCAGCTCATGTCGGATACAAATTGAGGAAGAGTGCACCAATGTAATTGCTGCTTGCCAGTTTACATCTGAAATGATGGTTCCTAATTCTTCCTCCCACTGCCTTGCTAAACGGTTAAGTGATACGACGGCAACCCTCTGGATATTACCATATAACACAGACACCAGACCTCTGTCAACAGGATCCATGGTCAGACATTCATCTATCCATATACTCTGAGGGGCTGTCAAAGAGAAGTGTTTTTTAACATAACTCCGCACCAGTAGATATCAAAAGAAATGTGACTGAGGGATGCTGAAGTCTTTCTTTAGCACACATTTAATCCCTCTCCTATGCCACAATTGGAAAGATGGATCTGTGAGAGATGGGGCAAAATTGATGTTCGCTAGAATAGGGGAAGTGACAAGAGCTTGTTTATGCTTAAAATGAATCCTAAACTGCAACCATATCTTCAGGCAGCCAGAAATTATTTTAGTTTATTTTAGTTTACTTAAAAGGTATCCATGCATCCATCCATCCTCTTCCGCTTATCCGGGGTCGGGTCGTGGGGGCAGCAGCCTAAGCAGGGAAGCCCAGACTGCTTAGGCTACTTAAAGGTAGTGGGGAACAAATAGAGTGGAGCGAAACTGGATTACTCGAATACTGTTCCATTCGACACCATACTGGAGAGTCATCATCAGAGACCCAGAATATAAATTTGTGGATATTGGCCGCCCAGTAATACACACTGGAAAAAATGATTCTGTGGTCATGTAGATTTTAATTAATGTATTAGGTCAAATATATTCAATATAATTGTGTCTTTGATTTTGTGGCAGTTATGTAATTAAATTTCAAACAAAAATGTTTAAGAAAAAATCCACTCATTGTAGTTAAATAAAACATAAGCATTCTGTTTATTTAATTCAAAAGAGGGAGAATATTGATTTAATTCAAAGTAATTTAATCAGGCCATTTTAAATTCAAAAGCATTTCCTGTCAAAGTGCGCTTTGTTGAATGCAGCAGGCTATCATTCTAGCCACAAGACATTTGAAGAGAGTGCAGACAATGAATGAATCTTCTTCAACATCTTTTAGCTGCTTGACTAAGTTAAGGGGCTAGTTGTTGCGCTATAATATGAACAGGGCATTATACATTTTGGAAGAATGCATGTGGATCGAAGCACAAACTTTTATTTTGAAGTGGGTTAGCGTTTCCGTTATCATGTTTCCTACAGTATGTCCCTTGCTGTTATTTATATCTCCTCACTCTATTCTTATGAAATTAAGTAAACAAGTACATTTGTTTTAATGTTAAGGTTAGACACCTTTCCAAAAGTGAAATATTGGGGGTTATTACATTACTGCACTTGCCTCACTTATGTTGCTTTTACTTCCTGTGTGGAGCTCGTCTTCCCGGGCAGGTAATGTAACCTTTCTGTAGTTTTGCTGTTTTGTTGCAACTTGCAAATGTGAAGGTTAGTTATCTAAAACGCATGTGAAGTCAGTGTATTAACAGTGTCTGAAGACGTTTTAGGCAAGAAATGGGAAACACAGTAACAGAATATTGCTTCATATTTGATTAGCGCTGTTTAGTTAAATTGTTGGGAGTTTCGTGAGCCGGCCGCCAAACTCCATTGGAAAAAACGTCCATTTAACATCAAGATGATGGTGATGGATGGCTTGTTAACAAGTCATTTAAGTTACATTTTTACTTAATAAGTACAAATTGACCTACAAAATAGGTGCCGAATTAAATAGTGGCTCCTACCGTTACTTTAAAAAATATATATATATATCAGCATGTTGCTCTTCCTGAAGAGTTATTTTAAATGGTGTATTTTTGTTGGGAAGTTCTGCATGAATTTTGGCTTAGAGGGTGCATGCTTTCAGCGGTCACACCTCCAGCGGCTCAGAGCAGAGAATACTGCTGATTTTGAAACATAATTTCACATAGCCGACTTGAAGGTTGTAAATTGGCTGGGGGGGTTAATAACATATTTTTATGTGACCTGCAAAAAACTAAATATAATAATAGATTTAAAAGCTATGACAACTGCAATAAATGTATTGCCTAGTTATGCGATATGTTGCAATATATTTTCTGACAGTTGTATACTAAGCCACTTACAATTTCATGTTGTAGGACACTGAAAACTTGGAGGAACTTGAACAGCTCTTCCTGTGACCACAAAGCCTGGAGCTTCTACAAGCAACAGCCCAAAGAACATTGGAATTGTCGTAGAGGGCGTGGAAGTCATCACAGGACTTGGAGATATTGCCAGGGCTTGCTCTGTCCTCCTTGGATGGACTTATGTGCTGAATCTCGATTATCCCAGACAGCTGAAGTATACCTTTGAGGTATACCAAAAACTTTTCATGGAACTTGATGATTTAAAGCTGTCAAACAAAGTCCAGTCCCTCAAGAGCAAACTTCTGGTTGCAGTGTACACTGTGCTACACAATGTGTATGTTAATGGTTAATTAAAAACATTCAATGTGACAGTATTTTGAGTTCTGTACTTTTTGGGTCATATACTAGTTATTCCTAAGAAAGAAAAACATTTAGTATTGATTAAATTCAAATTAATGCACTGATTTAATGTAGGTGATAATTATCATTGATATGTAGAATTATACATTTTTATTAGTACTATTTACACATTTTGAAGTTTATATTTTTCAAATCAACTCAATATTTTTGTTTAGGTTTTAATTAATTCCTTGATGTTTTCCTATTCGAATCTACTCATATTAAATGATTAACTATAAAGGGTCTCATTTAATTAATATTTACTCATTACTAAACATGGTGAAATTTAATTAATGATATTGCTTGTAATCTGTTGCCTCATTTTTATTGAGTAGATATGGTGTATCTTTTCTTACAGTGCAGAAAATTGGGTACACTGTAAATTTTAACAAGTTGAGTTTAATTAAATACATTTAGGAAACCGATTACCTTGGGAAAATGAAGTAAACAAACTTAATTGTGTGAAATGATGGGATTTATGTGAGCTCTACTTTTTTTGAAGCGGATCTCAGTGTAGTTAAATTCAAATCAAGCTGTTACAACTCAAATATTTTTAGTCAGAGTAATTTAATATATTCTGCCAAAACAAGTGGCCATCACTTGAAATTTGTCATAAACTACACTTGAAGTATCTTAGTGCAGGAACTCAATAAAGATAAGTTACATTAACTTTACTGTGCCAAAGTACACTGTAAAAATTGTTGCCTAGATCTAACTCAATAAAAATAAGGCAACATTTTCCAACCACTTTATGAGTTTAGGCAACTAATTGGTATTTTGAGTAAGGAGAACTTAATAATATGCATTTTGATGTATGCAAAAAGATTAAGTTGCGTTTACAGAGAAAGCCAAGAAATTGAGTAAAATCAATGTAAAAAAACATCAGCATATTAAACACACAAGACTTAATTAAAATAAGTAACATTTAAATGAAAAAATATTTTTTGTAGTCTATTTTATTAATTTTGACCAATTCACCCTCTTTGTTTTGAAAATGGAAACTGCTTAAAATAATTAGTTAGAAAATAGCATAAGTGCGAGCTGACATTCATGGCTGACTGCCTAAGCTAGAAGCTTGGTTTTGAGAGTCATGAATTTGGGGGTTGGTTTTGGGCGCAGTGTGTCCAGTCCCACAAAAAGTCTTTGAAACACCTCAAATGTTTTGGAAAGTACTCAAATACTCAAGATTAAGTGCATATGTCAACGCCAGGAGTAGGCAGCATGCCAGGTTTCCAAGATGAGTAAAGACTGGTACTCCCTCAATGATGATTCCTGCTGCATTTGGCTCACGACAGATGTAGATGCTCATATTCTTCATTTTCAGGTCCTCATGAACAGTGGTCTCTGCAGTTCCCTTTGAGATACAAAAACAGTAATAAAAAAAAAACAAAAAACATCTAATGATATGTTTAATATAAGTTGTGTGATTGAATTCAGATAATGATTACTTTTGTGAAGACCATTTTGAAAACTTTTGAATTCTGATTTGAGATCTTGTACATTTCAAGCCACATGCTTTTTATTGGCATTTTTAATTTGCATTTAAAAAACCTGAATAGAACCACAAGAAATTAAAAAAAACAAACAGCAATACTAAAATGTTTTTAATGCTTGTTTAAGGGGAGTATTTTTTGTTTGCATTGTTTGGTTTTTTAGGGCAAACAGAAACACAAGACAGAAAGGCATCACTCTGTGGTATCCTGGGGCTCCACTGAAAAAAATAACTCATAAGATTTACTTAAAAAATGTATCGTAAGTATTTGCACGCAAATGATTTAAGTAAAATGTAATGCTGCAATATCAAGTAACACTCACTTGCCAGTATCAAGTAAATTTTACTTACCATAAAACATAACAGTTGTGACGATATTAAGTAACATTTACTTAATTACATCCAAATTTTAAGTTACATTTATTTAAACAAATTAAGTAAAGTCTACTTGTTTTTCATAGGCAGGAACATCATTCTACTCAAAATTTAAAGTAAATTTTATATATCTGTAGTATTTGCTGTTATGAAGTAATTTAGTAGATTTTAATTATTTTCTTGACATTTTAATTTACTTGGTTGCATTACTGACTAAAATTAGGTAATCATTTTTTAAGTATATTTTTTGGGGCTTCTTGCCTTTTAATGTACAGGTTAGTGGAGAGAGACAGGAAACTGGAGGCAGAGAGGGGGCAATGACGTGCAGGATAAGACTGCTTGATGTGGGATTTGAACCGGGGTCACCTGCAGAGGACTATAGCCTCAACACATGGTGCTCTACCCACTGAGCCAGTTTTTAACCAATACTCTATGCATTTAATATATATGTATTACATATCACACAACTAAATTACAATGCAATTAAACTGTTTATTTTTCATTTTAAACAGTTTCACTAACAAGAACCGTGTAAGTGCAGGTGTCCCAATACTTTTGTACATGCAGTACAGATCTGGAATAGTGCTTTTCAAATATGCAAGCCTCTGAAACAGAGTTTCAACATTCATTACAGAAATATAATACTCAGATATTCAAGAACATTTAACGTCAAACTACTATCCTCTGTTACCTCACTTGCCTGATTTGAATGTGTCTGGAATACAGTATTTTTAAAGTCTTCAATGCAGTGAGGATTGTGCTTCCTACTTTTATGTGAAGCAAAAGTTGAATATATACAGTCAGGTCCATAAATATTTGGACATTGACACAATTTTCAGTATTTCAGCTCTGTACCACACCACAATGAATTTGAAATGAAACAATCAAGTTGTACTTTAAGTGCAGATTTTGAGCTTTAATTTGAGGCTATTTACATCCAAATCAGGTGAACGGTGTAGGAATTACAGCACATTTTATATGTGCCTTCCACTTTTTAAAGGGACCAAAAGTAATTGGACAAACTAACATAATCATAAATCAAATTGCCCACTTTTCAATACTTTGTTGAAAATCCTTTGCAGTCAATGACAGCCTGAAGTCTGGAACCCATTGACATCACCAGACGCTGGGTTTCATCCCTGGTGATGCTCTGCCAGGCCTCTGCTACAGCGGTCTTCAGTTCCTGCTTGTTCTTTGGGCATTTTCCCTTCAGTTTTGTATTCAGCAAGTGAAATGCATGCTGAATTGGATTCAGGTCAGGTGATTGACTTGGCCATTGCAGAACATTCCACTTCTTTGCCTTTAAAAACTCTTTGGTTGCTTTCGCAGTATGCTTCGGGTCATTGTCCATCTGCACTGTGAAGCGCCGTCCAATGAGTTTTGAAGCATTTGGCTGAATATGAGCAGATAATATTGCCCGAAACACTTCAGAATTAATCTTGCTGCTTTTGTCAGCTGTCACATCATCGATAAATATAAGAGATCCAGTTCTACTAGCAGCCATGCATGCCCACGCCATCACACTACCACCACCATGCTTCATTGATGAGGTGGTATGCTTTGGATCTTGAGCAGTTCCTTCCCTTCTCCATACTCTTCTCTTTCTATCACTCTGGTACAAGTTGATCTTTGTCTCGTCTGTCCATAAGATCTTGTTCCAGAACTGCACAGGCTCTTTTAGATGTTTCTTGGCAAACTCTAATCTGGCCTTCCTGTTTTTGAGGCTCACTAGTGGTTTACACCTTGTGATGAAACCTCTGTATTTCTTCTGGTGAAGCCTTCTCTTAATTATTGACTTGGACACCGACACACCTACCTCCTGGAGAGTTTCCTTGATCTGGCCAACTGTTATGAAGGGATCTTTCTTGACCAGGGAAAGGATTCGTCTGTCATCCACCACACTTGTTTTCCGTGGTCTTCCAGGTCTTTTGGTGTTGCTGAGCTCACCAGTGCGTTCTCTCTTCTTAATTATGTACCAAACAGTTGATTTAGCCACACCTAATGTTTTTGCTATCTCTCTGATAGGTTTGTTTTGATTTTTCAGCCTAATGATGGCTCGCTTCACTGATAGTGACAGCTCTTTGGACTTCATATTGAGAGATGACCTCCGCAGATTCCAAATGAATATACCACACTTGAAATGAACTCTAGGCCTTTTATCTGCTCCTTGTAAATGAAATAACGAGGGGATCACACACACCTGGCCATGGAACAGCTGAGTAGCCAATTGTCCAATTACTTTTGGTCCCTCAAAAGGTGGAAGGCACATATAAAATGTGCTGTAATTCCTACACCGTTCACCTGATTTGGATGTAAATAACCTCAAATTAAAGCTCAAAGTCTGCACTTAAAGTACAACTTGATTGTTTCATTTCAAATTCATTGTGGTGTGGTACAGAGCTGAAATACTGAAAATTGTGTCAATGTCCAAATATTTATGGACCTGACTGTATATTTGTACTGTAGTCACAATCTTTAAAAACACAATTAACAGTTTCGTGCTTTTTCAGATGAGTCCTGAGGTGTTCAAAATATTGCCTCTGTGTTAAAACTACATGAATTACATACAAGACACGAAAATGAAACTATCTGCCCTGACTGTTGAGTCTGTGTATGATTTCTAGACAAATGCGCATGAAGTGCCCCCCAACTTTTAAATAAACAAGGACAATCTGAGTACAAGCAGGTTGAAGCAGTGTGTGGATGCTTCAACCTAGAATGTTTTATGAGCTCTAAACGTTTTGATGACCTAAAATTGCATCTTTTGCACGACCATCTCATATCACAAGAGGCTTACTCTTTCTCCCTGTTGAATTTCTCCTTGACCTCCTCTCCCTAGACCTTAGGGCTGGACGATTATGGCAAAAATCATAATCACGATTATTTTGATCGATATTGAAATCGCGATTATAAAACATGATTATTCATAGATTTGTAAACATAAGCATTTATTGAACCACCAGAACTCAACTTGAAATATATTTGAACAGCACAACCAGAAATAAATTAAAATCAAGAAAAATATATATAATAAATGGAAATAACCCTAACCCTAACCCCCTCCCTGAGCTACTACCTTACCGTGGTGGAGGGGTTTGCGTGTCCCAATGACCCCAGGAGCTCAGTTGTCGGGGGCTTTATGCCCCTGGTAGGGTCTCCCATTGCAAACAGGTCCGAGGGGAGGGGCCAGACAAAAGGTAGCTCAGAAAACCCAGATGACGAGCAAGACAATTGGTTTTTTGTGTACCTTGCCCAGACGCGGGTCACCGGGCCCCCCCCCTGGAGCCAGGCCTGGTGGTGGGGCTCGGAGGAGAGCGCTTGGTGGCCGGGCCTTCCCCCATGGGGCCCGGCCGGGGACCTTGGCGGTCCGATCCTCGGCTGCAGAAGCTAGCTCTAGGGACGTGGAACGTCACCTCTCTGGTGGGGAAGGAGCCTGAGCTGGTGCTTGAGGTTGAGAAGTTCCGGCTAGATATAGTCGGCCTCACCTCGACGCACAGCAAGGGCTCTGGAACCAGTCTCCTCGAGAGGGGTTGGACTCTCGTCCACTCTGGAGTTGCCACTGGTGTCAGGCGCCGGGCAGGGGTGGCAATACTTATTGCCCCCCGGCTTGGTGCCTGTATGTTGGAGTTTACCCCGGTAGACGAGAGGGTGGTCTCCCTCCGCCTTCGGGTGGGGGGACGGATCCTGACTGTTGTTTGTGCCTATGGTCCAAACAGCAGTTCAGAGTATCCAGCCTTTTTGGACTCCTTGGAGGGGGTGCTGGAAAACACTCCCCCTGGGGATTCCCTCGTTCTGCTGGGGGACTTCAACGCCCATGTTGGTAGCAACAGTGAGACCTGGAAGGGTGTGATTGGGAGGAACGGCCCCCCTGATCTGAACCCGAGCGGTGTTCTGTTATTGGACTTCTGTGCTCGTCACGGATTGTCCATAACGAACACCATGTTCAAGCATAAGGGTGTCCCATATGTGCACTTGGCACCAGGACACCCTAGGCCGCAGTTCGATGATTGACTTTGTAGTCGTGTCGTCGGACTTGCGGCCGCATGTCTTGGACACGCGGGTGAAGAGAGGGGCGGAGCTGTCAACTGATCACCACCTGGTGGTGAGTTGGCTCCGATGGTGGGGGAGGATGCCGGGCAGACCTGGCAGGCCCAAACGTATTGTGAGGGTCTGCTGGGAACGTCTGGCAGAGTCTCCTGTCAGAGAGAGTTTCAACTCACACCTCCGGGAGAGCTTCGACCATGTACCGGGGGAGGCGGGGGACATTGAGTCCAAGTGGGCCATGTTCCGTGCCTCCATTGTTAAGGCGGCTGACCTGAGCTGTGGCCGCAAGGTGGTCGGTGCCTGTCGGGGCAGAAATCCCCAACCCGCTGGTGGACACCGGCGGTGTGGGATGCCGTCAAGCTGAAGAAGGAGTCCTATAGGGCCTTTTTGGCCTGTAGGACTCCGGAGGCAGCAGACAGGTACCGGCAGGCCAAGCGGAACGCAGCTAGGGCGGTTGCTGAGGCAAAAACCATTGCAACGACATGGTCGTGTTGCCATGGTGAGCACTGTGTCAAGCAGTTCACACGCTCTCACGCCACACCTGTCATTTCTCACGCTGAGAAGTGATAGATCCCACCACACAGAAATTAATATATCATGTAATCCACACATCCCAACCGCAAATGAGACATTCTCCCGGAGTCTGAAGTGAATGAGCAAGAGCGCTCGCTAGAGAGTGACTGCGGGCGCTTGTGTGTTTGTGACTCTCAGTGCAGCGTGTGAGAGCGCAGCGTCCTGATAGCTGTGTGATGTCACTGAAGATGTCCCAGTCCTACCTTTCTTCTTGTCAACCAAAGGCCTTTCTGTCATTTTAAATCTCCCAGATCTGCACAGAAACACACCGTTCCTCCAGCGGGTCTAACATAAGCGGCGGGGCACAGAACTTGCTGGGAAAGATGGGGGCGTTGGATTTATGTCACAGGTGCGCCGCAACAATATAATAGTAAAAAAGTTTTTAACCCAAATTAGTGCAGACACAGTTGATAAACGTTATACCGTTACGTTGGTGCTTTTTTAATATCCTAACTTTAGTAATTTTTATCAGGAAAAACTCAATGGAAAAACTGCAGCCCTCCCACTTACTGGCCAGCACGGACCAATGTGGCGTTATGCTAACTTTAAATTAACTTATGAACAGTGACATATCTTGCGTCAAACTACATGCAGACTTGTATATTATCACAATTTTAAAACAGAATGGTAATAACTTACCTGCGAAATGACTGTCATACGTGCTACACCTTGCTCTGTGATCCTGTAACGTCCGCAGCAGAGCCAGTCCTGTTGTACTGTGCGCATGCGTCGTGCATGTGTTTCAAAATGCTACACTTTCAGAGTAAAGTTTATGTAGTATTTCTAGGTTCATGTACATACAACTATTAAACATTTTAATAGTATGAGGAAACCAAAGTAAAACTTAAGCTTGTACATCAGACTGATCCAAACATGCTTTTAAACAATACTTACACAGTAGTCAGAGATTAGCTCCTGTCCACTGTCTCCCATGTACTCTATGAGGCATCTCACACACACACACACACACACACACATGGGGAGCTCCAGTCCTCTGAAATGATGCTGAGTGCATAGACTGTATTCTTATATACAGTACAGTGTATGCACAGACACGGGCGCATGGACCGGTAGCGTTTGACCGCTAACAGTAAATGTGCTGATATCGCGCTAATTGTACAGTAGCAGTTCTATTTTTAACGGAGCCGTGGCTAAATCGCGTGAAGCTCAACAGAGCAGATCGAACCAGACATATGGAGTTAGATTTGTTTCATAATGTTGTGTGTGTGCAGATCGACAATCTGTGTGTAAATGTGTAATCTGTAAATATAAACACCTTCCACAAATACAAAAAAAAGATTTGTATACTCACAAAAATATTTTGCAAATATAAAACGGATCTGCAAATACACAAACAAATTCCACAAATATAAAAAATGCATTAAATTAATTTTGTGAACTCAGTTTTTATTTGTGAATCGAAAAAACATTTGTGGATCTCAGTTCTACGCTTGTGGATTTGCTTTTTACACACACAGAGTTTTGAAACAAACTTTCCGCCGGTCCGAACGAAAATCCACTCGTATCACTCGGCTATTTTCGGATAGCAAGTGATCGTCTACTGGTGACGTCATTTCCGCATATCAAAGTAAGAGCACGCAGTCTTTCTATGAGCTTTTTAAAATGTTTATCAGCGATAAGTGACGTGCATTCATGGTTTCATGTTAATGTCATACAGTGATTATTAGTGTGTGTTTATTTGTTCTATGTATATTATCTAGCACACACTTTCATATACATTTCTGTTTGAGTATGAAAGGCACCAGGATGCTTGTGGGCAATGTTCAGCTCTCTAAAGCGGTGGCTTGGCTGCTTCTTCAGTAAGCAGTTATCAGCCACCTCATCCTTTATATTTTTCATGTATTCTTTCAGATGGGTAAAGGTCACAACGCACTTCATCTTATTAGTAGTGTACTCTTACTAATGTAGTTCTAATGTCTATGTGTAAGCATTCATGTTGCGGGCTGGGAGAACGAACAGGGTGCAGGATTTTATACATTGCAAATATGATTAAGATGCATTGTAAATAGACCAGAAGTCATAACAATCCAACCTGTAAAGAGGGCCCCTGTAGAAGATGCTGGTGACTGACATCCAGACATCTCTTCACAACCTTTCAATACTAGTGTAATCAGTAGAAAATTATAGGGTTTAAGATTTAGACATTTTCAGCACAGCATTTAAAAGACAATTTTTATCGTTAAACAATAATGAAAATAATAATAATAATGATAATATATTTTGCATTTGTATTCATTCTGTTTTATGAATAGCTGTGTTTATTTATTTATTTATTATTATTGTTTAACGATAAAAATTGTCTGAACATTGCCCACAAGCATCCTGGTGCCTTTCATACTCACACAGAAATGTATATGAAAGTGTGTGCTAGATAATATACATAGAACAAATAAACACACACTAATAATCACTGTATGACATTAACATGAAACCATGAATGCACGTCACTTATCGCTGATAAACATTTTAAAAAGCTCATAGAAAGACTGCGTGCTCTTACTTTGATATGCGGAAATGACGTCACCAGTAGACGATCACTTGCTATCCGAAAATAGCCGAGTGATACGAGTGGATTTTCATTCGGACCGGCGGAAAGTTTGTTTCAAAACTCCGTGTGTGTAAAAAGCAAATCCACAAGCGTAGAACTGAGATCCACAAATGTTTTTTCGATTCACAAATAAAAACTGAGTTCACAAAATTAATTTAATGCATTTTTTATATTTGTGGAATTTGTTTGTGTATTTGCAGATCCGTTTTATATTTGCAAAATATTTTTGTGAGTATACAAATCTTTTTTTTGTATTTGTGGAAGGTGTTTATATTTACAGATTACACATTTACACACAAATTGTCGATCTGCACACACACAACATTATGAAACAAATCTAACTCCATACAGACAGGAAACACGACAGAATCAACGTAACACTTCCGCATCATTTCAAAATAAAACAATACGGCGTTCATATAGATAATCACAATTTCACATCAACATTACGCCAGGGTCTCGGAGATTCGGCACCATAGATGACGAGATATTAATTGTGGAAGTTGAAAAACAATTATTTATGACACTACAGATACTTTTCATAAGGACAATGGCAGAAAGGACTGAAGATTATAAAACCACACCACATTGAGCTCCACCAAACGATTATCCCTCGCCTGCCAGTACCATCGTGTATGTGTGTGGCAGCCTACACTGCCAAATACGACGTCAAAGCGTCGATAGTTTTTTGTACAAGTCACTATATCTAAATATTAAACTACCACGCAAAGAAAACGCTAATTATAAACTGCACAAGTATAAACAGTGTTTGGTTGAAGTTAATGAGCTATTGGAGGTAAGAGCACATTCGAAATGGTGGTTGGAGACGGGGAAAAGTGGCAAACAAAATATAACGTTGAGCCATGCTTTTGCAAATTTATACATTTCAATTCTGGCAAAATCTGACTTTCAATATAAATGGTTACTTACATGAGTTCAGTAAAGTGCTTTCCTTGGGCTCCGTGAAAAAACGTGTCTTCAGGAACATTCGACAGTGAAGCCTGACCTGGGCTTGTTCTTCCGTAGATGCATGCAGGTGGGTGGATCGTAACGTTTTACGTCTGATATAAACGTTTTAACTGAGTTTTGTTGAAGTCCAATAAAATTAATTTTATCACATAAAAAAGTAAGTTGCAAAAATATTCAAACTTTTTACTTATAGATAACTCAAAAGAATAAATTGATTTTTTGGAATAAATATATAAAAAATTAAGTAAAATGGACAATACCACTGAAAGACTTCTTACAGTGTAAGTGAGCAGTACTTAATTTCAAATAAATGCACTTAACATACCTTAGTTTAGCTAACTTAGAAAATAATTCACAAAATGGCATTATTAAAATGTTTTATTTTAGTATTTGTAATCACAATGCTGTTCATTCTGAAACTTGTCAAGACCATGAAATGTCGAGTTTGGCTGAACATTGAACACAACATTTAGTTTTTAAATGGGGATTACTAAATTTGACCTTCATCCAAAAAAAGTTAGTCAGTCCCTCCTTGCTTCCTCTTTCCCTTTCTCCCTCCCTCCCTCCTTCCTTCCTTGACTTGAGGGTTAAACTTCTTCAGAATACAATATCGAGACCTCTTCAGCTCCACAAAGGAGTATTCTGTCATAGTTTCATTATCAAAACATCAAAAAAGCACCAAGCAAAATATAATATTCAATACACATTAAAAATAAATGCTTACCCAGATAGCATGCGGATGTGGGCCACTTGAGGCAATGATCCGGCACTGTTGGCATTCTTCTGGCCCGGACAAAACAGATGTGAACCTAAAGTGGCCCATGTAGTAAATGCTACGTTTGGGTCAAATATCACAAAACGAATATGGCGTCTTTGGCCGAAATATGGCAAGTTAGCATCAACTAATCCGGCCCACATATAAGGAAACACACTTGGCCCACCTTTGTTGTACCATATTTGGGCCAGTTTTGGCCGAAATATGGCAAGTTAGCATCGACTAATCCGGGTGTGAGCTTAAAGTGGCCCACATATAAGGAAACACAATTTTAGCTAAGCAAATGTCTATCATGAACAACACCCTTCATCCCCATGGCGAGCCGTCTGTTGCACCCATGATACGAAGAGAAACACCACTGTTCATACATCTGAGCGAAAAAAAGATATTACAACACATCAAGTGGATGGTGAATTCTGAGAGTTGTTACAGATCAGTCTGACAAGTCTGACACTCTTAAATACCAGCAGGAATTAGGCCTGGTCAAGATTAACTTTTTTCCTCTTAATGCAATATATTTAAATATTATCTCTTGTATAGTATAAATAATGTCTACTGTGATGAATTTGTTGTTTGTTGATATGGGATCAATAAAATCTTTTCTTGTCTGAGATGTCAACAAAGGTTAAATAAATTAACTAATTTATATATAAAAAAATTACTTACAATTATTGACCAACAATGTCTTTCAGTGTTTTCTCTTTCTTCTTTCAACGTTAATTAAGTCTGTAAGTCGTATCTTTATTCAAACTATATTTGCCGTTATGAGTTTTTTTTTTCCCTTCAAGTTGGAGTTTTCCAAATTACCAACGCTTTTGAACGCATCATTATAACGGACGAAAGCAGAAAGCGGGCGATTGTCAGTTGGAGAAGTCAAGTCAAGGAGGCAGAGATAAGGACTTGAGGAGGTGAGTTCCTGAACTGAAAATGAATAAATGAATTAATTATGTGACCGGGGCAACTATAAGCCCCTGACACTGGATGTGACAACGCCACCCTGGGAGTTTCACCCAGGGAAATACACTTACTATACAGGTTCGTATGAAAAGGAGGAGCAGGGACGTGAGTTTCCAGGTATAAACAAAAGGTAATTTTATTAGATGGCTGTGATTTTAAAGACTTAATAATAACCTCACTAGCCGAATTAGATATAAAGAATACAAACAATACTTAAAATGCACAACAGTGGCAAGCTAAAAATGTTACCAGTACAAGGAAAGGGGGTGTCAGGGAAATATGCGGGAGGGAGTGAGTGAGGGGAAAGGGGAACCACCACCAGGCCGGGATAGGGGAAGTCAAAAACACTGCAACACAAAAAAAAGTTTTTCACACAAAATCAAAATAATCATGCAAAATGTTGTAAGGTATACATGCAAAACACAAGCAGGGAGAAGCAAACGAAAAGGAGGGCCTTCACCAGGTGACCCACCGCCTACAGAAATATGGCAGCCCACCTGTACTGGCAACAACAACAACTGTATAAAAAAAGTCACACAGGTCAGTATAACAAAAAATACACAAAGTAAAATAAGTGGGGACAAAAACAGCAGTAGGTCAGAGCTCCTCCTAATAGGGCGAAAATAAACAGTATTAACAAAATAAATAAATGCACCACCAAATTTCTACTAAAGGTATTGCATTACCTTGGCAATTATCTTACTGCAATTAGGTCAAGCAGTAATCACCATCATACCATTCCTGCCACGAGAGATAAGTAGTTACATTAAACCTGATGGCACACAACTCAAATACAGATGTAAAATTTGTTAAAAACAGGAGGAGCTTCTGAAACAAAATAATGGTTAAAAAAAAAACAAACGACCATTGTACCCGAGAGCTGCGAGTTACTGTCTGCATGTGGTCTGGTACACCAATGCACTACACAGCACAAGGAGGGGAGGAGAGCAGCCACTACGTCCACCTATCGCTCTGATCCTTCCTGCAACAATCTACAAAAATAAAAATACTTGAGTCTATGCGAAAAACATTCTTTCATATCCATAAAAGAGCGCACCTTACCGGGACATAAATATTGCTCCACCAGGACGGTCAGGTAGGGAGAGAGCCAGCCTGCTGCAGGCTGTTTGCAGCTACATTTAAGAGGACTGAGGTGATAAGCGCTCACCTGTTATCAGTTCGACTGATTATGGGGTGTGGCCACACCGGCAAGAGGAAGGGGAGAGCCCTACTCATCACAATCAATCTATTTGTTGGAAACATTAAGCTGTCATTGTTGGAACTTCATATATTGTTTTGTCAGGTTGCCTGTGTTGCAAAAAATGTTAGCTAGTTAACATTCAGTTTTATACAAGGTTGTGACCAGCCCTGTGAATGCCGTGGTTTTTTTAAAATGGAAATATTGCATGATTCTGTAGAGAAATTGGTTTAAACACACGCAAGGGCAGAGTTTTCCTCCTACAATTTTAGTAATGAAGACAAACTGACATAAACATTATGTTTTATTACTGTAACTTTAGGTTAAATGTGAAGTTTGTCTGAGTGTTTGATGAAGCTGCTTTACTCCAGCTCACATTGCTTGTTATCAACCCCAACTTTCATTGTTGTCTGAGCAGAATGAGGTTGAGCAAGCAGATATTGGGTCAGTGATCAGGCATAACTATATCTTCAGATTCATTGTAATTAAAAACAAACTAGATTTTGAAGTTGAAGTTTGAAATTTTGAAAGACAACACAATATTAATATATAACTTTATATCATTTTACAGGGCCTTTTTTGTTTGGTCTCCTGGTGAGGTTTTGTGTTTTGCACTTCACTGCCACCATATACAGTAACCACAGTACTGCTTTACTGAGTCAACTAAATTTGTTCTTTTGTGCTTTTCTTAAAGGGCCACAAGACGAGCCATAATGCTGGGGCCAGGCAGGATTTTTTTTTTTTTTGCCTTTTGTTCAAAAAATAAATAAATCATAGTCCTCTACTGTTCACCAGCTGTCATTTCTTCAGTAGGTTTCCTCATCATAAACCCCAAGATGAGTCCCAACAAGACTGGACCACTGCATGCCACCATTCAAACAGTATCTGGGGGTACCATAATGGCATGTAGCCACAAATTCAGACCATTCTATGTTTCCATATTTGACATACCATTTTATCATGGTTGTGACTCCCCAAGTGTGCAGGTTAGACAAGGTCATAGAGTGTAAACCAGTTCTGGTTAAGTCTGAGAGCTAACTGTGGTTCCCACTCAAGTGTCATTCCATGTGGTAGGTGGGCCAGAATTAAAATGCAGTGGCCCACATTTGGGTGAGTGCTGGTTTATTTGGTCTCTTCTTGGCTGACATTTGGCAGTGTGTTGGTTTGGTTGTGGCCCACTTTTGGCAAACAATTGTGGACCACCCTAGTACCATCATTCCATGTTGTATGTGGCCGGATGAACATGTCAGGTGTGGGCCAGATATGGACCAAAAGAGTTTTGTACAGTGGCCCACATTTGGTTGAGTACTGGTTTATTTGGTCTGTTTTTGGTTGACATCAGGCATTGTGATGGCCTGGTTATGGCCCACTTTTGGCAAACATGAGCAGACCGCCCAAGTGCCATCATTCCATGCTGTATGTGGGCCAGATATGGACCAAAAGAGTTTTGCTATCTGGGTATCATACTAAATAACGCTTTGTTTAATTCAGCCCCATCACACTCACACACCACACTTGGGTAAAAAACCAGTAGCCTATAGCTATCCCTAGCCATAACATCTAGCTCAAAAGAGCATTTTTTAATGTTTGGAGTTTTGGGCTGAGCTTTTATTGTCCAAGGATCAATAATGTCTTCTGGATGAACTAAATGTGTTCATACCTTTGGGGTAATCCAGATGGAGTATATCAAGCCGAACAGAAGACAAAGTCCTAGAGAGGTTGTGGGAACCTCATCCATGACAATGTTTCCTTCAACAATGATTGCAATGCTGTTAATTACTGGTGGCGTATCAGTCATGACTCTAAGAACCCCAACAGGCACCTGGGAGAAGTCTTGTGCAGTGTTCAAATCCTGCATTCAAAATAAAAAACATAAATTTAGGTAGGATGTTAAGACCCATGTGTGACCAAGTCCAGTAAATACAATGAGGAACAGGAATCAAAAGTACCAACAGAGGCCACAATTTCTGGACAATTGACACAAGCAAATTTTACAGGTAAGAGCCGTAGTCGTGCAGTCAATGAATAATATTTATTTGCAAAAATGAAATGAGGACCTAAAATAAACAGATGGTTATTTTATAACGAAAGTCTTTTTATTATACAATGATAATACTAATATAAGTAGTATGCCAACTACTAAAATAAAATTAACATAAATGCTAGACAGGGTACTCACTGCAGGGAGATCACCAAACCCAACCACCATGTGTTTACACCATGAGTACTGCCAACCACTGCAAACTGCACACTGCAACAGAAAGGGCAGATCTACACACCAATAAAGTGACCACTGCACTGCAAACCTACCACCATGCATGCAGTGTGTATCCCACACGTACTCCCGCAGGTCCTCCCTCTGCCTACAACAAAAGACAAAACAAAATGTAGTAAAAAGTCAGTTGGTTCAGTCATTAAAACAATGTGTACAATATATGGATATCAAGGATGAAAGTACAAGCAGTTGAACAGTATGAATGTGAGTCAGAAAGGTAAGAGTTTCCCAGTCCTTTAACCAAATGGTTGGTTATAATCAGTCCTGATGATACAGCCTGGTGACATTCATCCCGACAAAGCAGCAGTCTGGCACCAAATCTGTCAACAAGATTACTGCTGGAACTGGCCCAGGTAGGGTGACTGGCTCGGTGCAGTGGCTCGACCAGGGGAGCAGTGAAACACCGACTCTTCTCCTCTTCAACAGGGGGTTACAAACTCATTTAAACAGGAGTCGTTTCACAAGACAGCAGCTTCACGTATTCCTGCACAACAGTCCTACCTGACATCCAGAGGCCCCAGACAAAGAGGCAGTAATTGTCCACACCTGAGCTTATAAAGGGGGAGAGCTCTTCCCTTACCTAGATGGGCGGGACTTCCCACTCAGGTGTCAGCCCTCACACATGGTTATAGTGTGTTCACTCTTATGATCAAAGTGTCTGCACAAAATCACACAGAAGAAATCAGCACTCTGGAATACTGTTTTTGAGAGCTCTTTAGATTATGAGCAGGTAGAAATGGCTGGATTTCAGCACTACACCTTAACAAAAAGCATTTTAGAAAAGCTATACAACTTAACCGGCGTGCGCCCGGTGCGTAAAAGAGTTGAACCATATATCATTACGCACTCAGCTTTTTGGTACACGGTTGGTTCTTCTTCGACTTGATATATGACTTATAGCAAAATAAACAGATAGATAGATAGTCAGTCAGTCAGTCAGATAGATAGATAGATAGATAGATATGGCCAAACAAAACAAATATGGTTATATATAATAATATAATATATAATAATAATAATAATATGGTGTCAGCTTTCATTAGAGACCAAGATTTTGATTGTAGGCAAAGGGGATGTGAAGTTATAAGTGTTTGATTGTGGTTATACAGCTTTGGTAACCAAGTGTCCATTTGGAGTCTCCAAAAAGGACCTGAGGAAAACGCATGGATATACCTGTTCAAAAATAAATCCATCTTTTGGTCTTTTGACTCCAAATTTGGACTGCATGAAGCCAAGAGTAAACAACCCCATCATTGTAACCTTTGTCACTCTTTGTCGGTAAGTCACAGAATCACACAGACACTTTTACAAGAATCCTGAGAGTGTTTACTTTCCAATGATACCAGACACATCTCTGAGTCTCAAACTATGTGGGATCTGTGCTGCTCACAACTTGGGCACAACATAAAAAAATAGGGGCGTGTATTAAGAGGTTAATCTGGGAAACTCAGATTTGGCTCAAACGTTGAATGCAATGAAAATTATATAAAACACAGATGTGTAGTGCAATTTAGTGATATAACCCTCTAAACCCAAATTTTATATCAAGCAGAAATGGAAATTAAACATTTCACCTTTGACTAAGATGGAAAATTACTTTCCTTCAGCATCACATGTGAGGCAACAAATTAGTTTGTAACTCCCAATTTATTAAAAATATGTCCCTTGTTTAATGTTGTAACATCCCCACTTAACCCTCCTGTTGTCCTCCAGTCAAGGAAGGAAGGGAGGAAGAAGGAAGGAAAGGAGGGAGGAAGGAAGGAAAGAAGGAGGTAAGGAAGGAATGAAGGAACGAGGGAAGGAATGAAGGAAAAGGGGGGAGGGAGGAAGGAGGGAAGCAAAGGAGGGAGGGAGGAAGGAAGGAAGGACGGATGAAAGAAGGAAGGAAGGAAGGTAGGAGGGAGGTAGGGAGAAAGGAAGGAAGGAAAGAAAGAGAGAAAGAAGGGAAGAAGGAACAGTCAAAACAGAAAGGGTCAACTTGACCCGGAAGGACGACACAAAGGTTAAATATGTTTGGTTTGGTCAAGTGTGAATACAGGCTATAATACCTACCTTGGTGGCATTAAACATCTGTATCACAACACTGGAGGATTTCTGCTCAATGATAAACTGGGCTGTGGTAGAGATGTTCGGAAATGACATCATCCAGATCAGAGGTTAGTAGGTCAACCTACAGACCCCGGATGTTGATAACATGCCACCACGGGCTCGGAGGTAAATAGCACTAACGTATCATAACTAAATATTGGTGAAATGAACTAGTTTCGCAGCAGATAATGTGTTATATAGAGGCTGCGCTTCGGTGCCCCGTGTACTCGCATTATATGGATATATGCGGCGCTCCACTGGAGCTAATTTGGTCCGAACGACTCCAAATGACACCAGAGTTGTCTGGGTGAGTAAATGATCGTATTTTATGCTAGAAATAAAGTCCAGGTTGTAAAACACGGTAATTATACTTTAAGTTAAATGCACTATTTCATCTTAAGTCAGGACATTGTTTGCATTTAATGTGTAGGGACAGCCCACCATCTCCCTTCTGTCTTTCCAAATATTCCTTCCGTATTCTTGGTACTTTTTTATTCCAAATAAAAGTAGATATGAGCTTATTTAAGTCCTTAAAAAAATATTTAGGTATAAAGACTGGTATAGCTTGGAACAGAAATAAAAATCTGAGCATGATAGTCATTTTCACTCAGTTGATCCTTCCGGAAAGTGACAAAGGGAGGGTTGACCATCTCTCCATGTCCTGTTTAGCTTTGTTAAATACCGTTTTGAAATTGCTGTCAAACAGATCCCTATACTTGTGAGTGACACAAACCCCCAGGTAAGTAAAACTATCCTTATTAACAGAGAAAGGAAAGTCCTGGAATGACATCTGGCGTGTTTTGTTGTTTATGGGGAATAAAACGCTTTTAGTTAAATTTAACTTATATCCTGAAATTTGACCAAACTTGGTGATAAGCTCAAGAGCAATAGGGAAAAGAGGATAAGGTCATCTGCATAAAGAGATACTATATGTTATGTCCTGACCTTTGTACTCCAACCAGGTTAATGGTCTTCCTTAACATTATTGCCAGGGGCTCGATGGCAATATCAAATATCTGGAGGCTCAAGGGACACTCTTGTCTTGTCCCTCGGGAAAGAGGGAAATAATCTGATATTATCTTGTTCGTTCTCACGGAGGCATGAGTTGCCGTATAAAGAACAGAAAGTAGGGCCAAAGCCAAACCTATCTAGCGCAGTGAACAGGTAGTTATATTCAATCCTGTCAAACGCCTTTTGCACATCTAAGGACAGTATCAGCTCTGGCTCAACATTATTAGGTTGGTATATAATGTTGAATACTCGGCGAAGGTTGCTTGATAGTTGTCTGCCTGCGATAAAACCCGTCTGATCTGGGTGGATCAGTTTAGGCATAATTTTATAGAAGCTTGGGTCATAGTTGGGGGAAGAGTTTTTTTTAACCAGGACCTCTTTAAATACCTTTGACAGTAATAGTATTAATTTAGGGCCAAATGTTTTAAAACATTCTATTGGAAACTCATCAGAGCCGGGGGCCTTTCCGGGTTTCATTTTTTAAATTGCACTATTAATGTCCATTTGGGTTATACTTCTTTCCAATTCTGATTTGTCTGATTCATCCAAGGAGGGCATTTCCAATTCACTGAAGAAATTCTCTACTAAATGTATCAGAATTATGATCAGATATTTGAACATCAACATTCAGACAGTTCAGAGCTGCCTACATGGAAACACATTTCCAATTGTATATTTTGGGAATGAAAGAAGACAGGCGTAAAATGCCATGATTTCTATGGAGAGATGAAGGGAGGGAGGGACACAGAGGAGGATGAGCAAGGAGGAGACTAATCAACTGGCTTAGGTACAGAAATGAGAAGTTCCTCACTTAGCAGACAGCAGTGGAGAGAGAAACACATATCTGTGAATGCTGAAGAATAGAGAGAAGTAGCAGAGAAACAGAGTGAGACAGCTACTATTGTGAGTGCTCCTGTAGGATCACAGTTGCCTTGAATGATGAAGAGCAGAGAGGCAGGAGGCTAGCATTCCGCCTTAACACGACGACTGAAAGCTTTGCTGCACCACCAACCTCCAGTGGGACTACAAGTACTGCCAGGGTTACAGCCACTCAGGGGGGAACAGCCTCTGGGTTCACTCCTCTCCCGGGAAAAAGTGCTCTGTTCTCCACCCATCCACTGACAGACAGAGAGCAAAAAGAGTGCACATCAAGAGCCAAAATGACAGAACCAACATCGAAAAAGCAGGGATTTAAAAAGTGTCGCAGTGCAACTTTCAGCATTGATGGCTTTAGCTTCACTATTGGTAAGAGATTGTTTGTTACAGTGTGATACAGTGTGTGTCTGTATGTGTGTGTGTGTGTGTGTGTGTGTATGTGTGTGTGAGAGAGAGGGAGAGGTTTTGCTTTGTGCTGTCGTGTTGCTGAACAGATGGTGTTCTTTATTTAAGGTTTATCATATTTGAATTGTAGATGCTGACTGCTCTTGTACATTCTCCTCCATCAGTAGCATGTCCTTCTTTGCTTCAATGAAAAAAAAACTCAATGACATTATGCTACAAAATTGCTGTGTCCTGTTCTGACAGCTTTAACATGGTAACTGTATGTATAAAGCACTTTTGTCCAAAGTACTTTACAGGGTTTTTGCTACTCATTCACACACACACACACGCACACGCACACACACACACACACACACACACACACACACTTCGGTATTGAATCTAATTTGTCTATATCTGCATGTTCATTTATTTTTGACCATGTAATGAAATTGGTGCAAACACAGCTCAGCTGGAGGCTTACCAGAGACACTTCTAAGAGGGTTGGATCCTGGATGACAGCTGCAGTCCATGATCATTGCTAGAGCACTAAATACAATTCAATATATTTCACTGTCCCAGTCTTTAGGCTGAGCTGGGTGGAGATCACCGAGTTGAATAAACATCTGGTCAAGGACCTCTTTTGGTTATATGTGTGTGTCTTTGTGTGCCTATGTTGACTGACTGCTGTCTCTATGGGAACCAGAAGAGATGGGAAATGACTGTGACATCATTGTGACTGGTGGAAATAATTATGTGTTTGTGAGCGTTGTCAGTTGTTAGGGTGCTGAACAGGGAGTCATTATCACTAATGAAGTGGCTTCTGTCTCTGAGCGTAATCTGGATGGAAGGGATGCTCTTATTCTCTATTCCTTCTGCTGATTTCTTTAATAGTTTTATATCTCAAGATCTTCCATCTGTTCTCCTCATCCCCCAATCAAGGATGGACGTACACACACAAACACATACACAACCACACACACACACACACAGTCTTGAATGAGAAACTGTGTTTTACCTTTGACTGATACTGTACGTGTCAGTTGTCCTCCTGTGTCATGGACTCTGTCCATCTGTCCTGTTATAGAACACATGTATGCTTCTAAAACATCATTTCCCACTAACCAATTAAGGTTTAGGGTTAGTTGGTTAATTGGAACTATGGTATTCTTTATGGAAACTAAAGACTGCCAAGGACTGTAAATGATTTTTGGTAACTGTAAAGTTGCAGGGATGTCACTCTCAAATTCTTTTCAAATTCTTTTCTTTACAGTTGCCAATGAGGCGGGGGAAAGGAATCGCGGTCCACTAGCCCGCTTTGCACGTATGTTCACCAAAGTTCATTTGTTTTCTATATTTAGTTTAACTCATGAGGTGTGTAATGGACAGTGTTGGGGAATGTTACTTTTAAAAGTAACTAGTTACATTACAGCATTACTTTTTGAGAAAAGTAACTTGTTAGAGAAAATGAAAATGTAACTAAATAACTGAGTACTCAAACTATGTTACATCAAAAAAGTACTCCAACGCGCTACTTTGTAATGCGTTACCCCAACACTGGTAATGGAAATAGATATGATGTTGTGGTGTGGTCGAAAAGATATGTTAAATCAAGCGAAGGACTTTTGTTTGTATGAAAACTGTTCAGGCTCACGGTCCCAGAATGCACTGTGCACTGATGTCATAGCCAGCGTTGGCATCAAAGAACGGAGAGGAACTCTGATCGATCCTCGTAGTGCCGAGGAGATCCTGGCTGATGAGCTGCCCATCCCTGATGCCCCAGATGCCATGGAGAAGACTGTTGTCAGGTCACCCATACACACACAGAAAACAAATCCAACCTGACCAAGAGTTATTTGTATCATTATTTATTATAGCTGCTATATAAACCTGTCATCCACAATTGAATAATATATTGCAGATAAGATTATTAGCAAAAGAAAAGGCTTATCTCCCCAGGAATGATCTTGAGAAAGTTATTCACACCTTTGTTACTTCACGCTTAGACTACTGTAACTCTTTGTTTGTTGGTCTTGACCAGTCAGCACTGCGCCGTTTACGGGTGGCTCAAAATGCAGCCGCCCGCCTGCTGACTGGAAAGAAACGGCGTGATCATATCAGTCCTGTCCTTGCATCTTTGCACTGGCTGCCTGTTCATTTTAGGATCCAGTTCAAGGTTTTATTAATTGTTTTTAAGTGTTTAAATGGTCTGGCACCATCTTATTTATCAGAGCTTGTACAGCCTCACAGTACATCTAGAGCACTTGGATCAACAAACCAGCTGCTCCTGGCAGAACCTCGGTCCAGACTCTCTACCCGTGGGGAGAGAGCCTTCTCAGTGGCGGCCCCCAAGCTGTGGAACAGCCTACCTTTCCTGAACACTGCTGAAAACCTATCTTTTTTCCTTGGCGTTCAGTCCCAGCTAGGCGAGAATCCTTGGCTTGTTACTTTTTATTTTTAACTCTTATTTATTTTTATTCTAATTTTAGTTTTTAAATTGAGCTCTTACTATTCCTTCATTGTTTTTATTTATTATTATATTTGTGTATGATTATATTGTATTTTAATTATGGCTGTCAAACGATTGTTTTAATCGCGATTAATTGCAGAATTCCCATAGTTAATCGCGATTAATCACGTTTTTAATTGCATGTTTAAAATCCTGTTATTTTACATTTCAAGGCAGTTTTAAGCCAATAATGTAAAGCATTTCTTACCAGAGTGTCTTAACTGGGAATCAATCACGACTCTGCTGCGACTCCCACACTCGAAATTGGTCCTTTGGTGGAGCTGAGGCTCGCTTGGCTGCACCTGTGTGTTTAGCATGGAGGTGCTAATTCAAACTCGATGTACTCCGGTGGTAGCTAAACTCAGTTTGACACAGGTTGCATTTTACTTTTGACTTGTCAACTGAACTGTCTCGAAGTTTTTTAAAGTTAAACAAGCCGTTCAAAAGTCCAGTAGCTCTCTTACTTTCCATCACCGCGGTAGGTTTACTGCAGGAGGCCACTTCAAAGCATAGCACTACAGCCAGAGGTGTCAGAAGTTTTCTAAACAGAACAAAAGACTGGACCCACAATGAAGATCTGAAACCAAGGATGGTTTATTCAGACAAAAAAACAGAAACAAAAATGCAGCAGGAGATGACGGGGCTGGGTGAGGCGAGGCTGAGGGCAGGCAAATGGCTGGGAAGAGAGGAGAAACACAAAAACAGGTCAGTCCAAAGCA
Organism: Scomber japonicus; assembly: GCF_027409825.1. Classification (NCBI taxonomy): domain Eukaryota; kingdom Metazoa; phylum Chordata; class Actinopteri; order Scombriformes; family Scombridae; genus Scomber; species Scomber japonicus. Next base: position 27,474,893 of record NC_070598.1, read on the forward strand.
AGGTAAATCCAAAACTGGGTCAAGGTATACTAAAATACAGGATCAAAGAGCCGAGAGCGTTACCACAGTGGGTGAAACAACGAAGGAAACAACGAGGTTGATGAATCTCAGGTGTACAGAGGAGGGTGGATGCAGAAACTACCAGAAGGCCCCGCCCAGCCCTGGGGGAAAGAAAACATGGACAGAAAAAGAGCAGCGGCGAACTGGATCCTGACTGTACCTCCCCCTCAACGGGAGCCTCCAGGCGACCCACCAGGCTTATCAGGGTGTTCCCGGTAGAAATCAGAGATCAGCGCAGCGTCCAGAATGTAGGAACGGGGTACCCAGGAGCGCTCCTCAGGACCATACCCCTCCCAATCCACCAGGAACTGCAAACCCCAGCCCCTACGCCTCACATCGAGTAACCTCCTCACAGTATAGGCCGGATGATAGTCGATGAGTCGGGGGGGTGGAGGGGAGTCGGAAGGAGGGTTCAGGTCGCTAGAAGAAACAGGTTTCAACTGTGATACATGAAATGTAGGGTGGACCTTCAAGGACTCAGGTAACTTAAGTTTGACGGCAGATGGATTAATGACCTTGACAACGGGAAAGGGACCAATATACCTGGGGACAACTTACGGGATTCAGCTGCTAGAGGAATGTTCTTGGTGGAGAGCCAGACAGACTGACCTGGCTGATAGGGAGGCGCTTGATTCCTGTGCCGGTCAGCAATCCGTCTATGATTCTCCTGGGTGCGTTCGAGGGTGGTCTTAGTCTCTGTCCAGATCTCTTTGCAGCGATCCATGTAGTCCTGTACTGAAGGAACTGAGATGTCTTGCTCGTGAGAAGGGAACAGAGGTGGTTGATAGCCAAGAGAAACTTCAAATGGAGTCCTACCAGTGGAGGAGCTGGGGAGGCTGTTGTGGGCATACTCAATCCAAGGAAGTAGACTACTCCAGGAGTCTGTCTGTCTCCACCATGCAGCAAAGTGAAGTCTCCAGAATCTGGTTTGCTCTTTCAGATTGCCCGTTGGTTTGAGGATGGTAACCTGAGGACAGGCTGGCTGTAGCTCCCAAGGCTTTACAGAAGGCTTTCCACAGCTGAGAGATGAACTGAGGACCCCTGTCAGAAACAATGTCTATGGGAATTCCATGAAGTCTGAAAACATGCATGACTAGAAGTTCAGCTGTGGTGAACGCAGAGGGCAGTTTAGGGAGAGCAATAAAATGAGCAGCCTTAGAAAATCTATCGACTATAGTGAGTATCACCGTCATACCACTAGAGGGAGGTAACCCAGTAACAAAGTCCAAAGCGATGTGTGACCAAGGCCAACCGGGAACTGGAAGCGGGCGCAGTGGTCCAGCGGGAGCTTGATTTGCGGCCTTGCTACGAGCACAGGTGGTGCAGGCTGCCACAAACTCCTTGCCATCTGCGTCCATGTTAGGCCACCAAAAATGCCTTTTCAGGATGGCAATAGTGCGCCTAGTGCCAGGATGACAGGCAAACCGGGAGACGTGGCCCCACTGCAGCACCTGGGAGCGAACAGAGCTGGGAACAAACAGGCGGTTGACTGGGCCGGTGCCTGGGTCAGGTTGGATCTTTTCAATGCCCCAGGTGAGCATGGCCACTACCCGCTCTGGAGGGAGGATGGTCTCAGACTCAGCCTCAGGGCTACTGGAGGCAAACCGGCGAGAGAGCATCTGGCTTCACATTTCTAGACCCAGGACAATAGGTGAGTGAGAAGTTGAATCGACTGAAGAAGAGACCCCACCGGGCTTGGCGAGAGTTCAACCTCTTAGCAGTCTGGATGTAAGCGAGGTTCTTGTGATCTGTCCAGACGATGAACGGCTTCTCTGCCCCCTCCAGCCAGTGCCTCCACTCCTCCAGAGCTAGCTTGACGGCTAGTAGCTCCCGGTTGCCGACATCATAGTTCTGCTCTGCAGGAGACAGACGACGAGACAGAAAGGCACATGGATGCAGACGATTATCGGGACCGACATACTGAGACAGCACAGCCCTGACACCAGAGTCAGAAGCATCGACTTCCACGATGAACTGCTTACTGGTGTCAGGCTGTACAAGAATTGGTGCAGAAGTGAACAACTTTTTAAGCTTCAGAAATGCCATGTTAGCCTCCTCTGTCCACCTAAACGTCACTTTGACAGACGTTAGTTTAGTCAGAGGTGAGGCAACCTTACTGTATTCCCGAATGAAGTGCCGGTAAAAATTGGCAAATCCCAAAAACCGCTGCAGTTCCTTCCTGGAGGTTGGGACCGGCCACTTCTCCACTGCCTGGACCTTGGCAGGATCAGCAATGAGACGACCACTCTGAACAATGTAGCCAAGGAAAGAGACAGAGTTAGTGTGGAACTCACATTTCTCAGCTTTAGCAAACAGCTTGTTTTCCAACAGACGGGAGAGGACTTGTCTGACATGGGTAACATGTTCGTCAATAGAACGAGAAAAAAATCAGAATATCGTCAAGGTAGACGAAAACAAATCTGTTGAGGAAATCTCTCAGGATGTCATTAATCAGATTTTGAAAAACTGCAGGAGCATTGGTGAGACCAAACGGCATTACTAAATACTCAAAATGGGCTAGTGGAGTGTTGAATGCTGTCTTCCTCTCGTCCCTCTCCTTGATGCGAATGAGATGGTAAGCATTCCGAAGATCTAATTTAGTGAAGATAGTAGCACCATAAAGGAGTTCGCAGGCAGAGTTGTGTAAGGGGAGTGGGTATTTGTTCTTAATGGTAATATTGTTCAAACCCCGAAAATCAATGCAGGGACAGAGAGTGTTGTCTTTCTTGTCGACAAAGAAAAAAACAGCTCCTACAGGTGAGGAAGAGGGCCGAATTATGTCCGCAGCTAGAGACTCAGAGATATATTTCTCCATGGCTACACGTTCTGGCTTGGAAAGGTCGTACAAACGGTTGGAAGGGAGGGGTGCCCCAGGCAGCAGGTCAATGGAACAATCATATGGTCTTTGTGGAGGAAGCGATAAGGCCTTAGTTTTACTGAAGACTTCTGAGGTCGTGGTACTCGCTGGGTACAGCAGTCAAATCAGGAAACTCAGATTTATTGGTATCAGACTGGGGATTAACACAAGGTGGTCGAGCCGAATGAAGGCAGAAAGAATGATAGTGGAGACTCCAACCCCTAATGGAGCCTGTGGGCCAATCAATGTGTGGGTTATGGAGCATTAGCCAAGGGTGTCCTAATACCAGAGGTGTGCGTGGAGCTGAGATTACCTTTAGAGTGATCTGTTCATGATGGTTGCCAGAGACGGTGAGGGTTACCAGGGATGTTTGATGCTTAATCTGAGTAAACATGTTACTGTCCAATGCCAAGGCAGGAATTGGTCTGTCCAACTTCTCCAACTGGCACCCCAGTAGAGTAGCAACCTCCGAGTCAATGAGGTTATCCTCGGCACCAGAATCAATTAGGGCCTGTAGAGGTAGCACAGTCTGTCCACACATAACAGAGGCAGGTACCAGCAAACAAGACAATTCGGGGGATTTGACTATAGGTGTCGAGGGGCTCGTCAGGACCCCCAAATTTACTGACGAGCCTCCCCTTTTGGCCGAGTCGGGCAGGTGGCCACTAAGTGTCCCAATCGGCCACAGTACAGGCACTCACCGGACCTCAGACGACGCTGGCGCTCCTCTGGCGACAGTTTGGCTCTACCGAGTAGCATTGGCTCATCAACAGGTGAGACCAAGGCCGGTGGAGCAGGAGTACCTGACCGAGCTGGCAAGAGGGACGGTGACCATCTCCCAGGTGCAGATTCAGTTGAAGAGGAAGGAGCATGTCTCTGGCGTCGTCGCTCTCGTAGCCGGTTGTCCAGACGGATGGCTAAGGACACAAGAGAAGAAACATTGGAAGGTTCATCTCTGGCAGCCAGCTCATCTTTAAGCTGCTCAGAGAGACCGTTCAAAAATACTGCCTGTAAAGCAGCACCATCCCAATTTGCATCAGCTGCCAGAGTCCAAAATTCAACAGCGTAGTCAGCCATGGGTCTGGTGCCTTGCTTCAGCCTTAAGAGACGAGCTGCGGCGTCTCTCCCATAATTAGGATGATCAAAAACAGTTCTTAGCTTCTCTTTGAAGACAGCGAATGGTAAAACACAAAAATCCTCATGGGAACTAGCCGCTTCTGCCCAAGCCAAAGCTCTCCCCCTCAGTAACCCCTGCACATAACGTGTCTTGGCTGCATCAGAGGAAAAAGATGCCGGACGTTGAGCAAAAACCAGTCCACATTGCAACAAAAATCCTCGGCATAGATCCAAATTGCCATCAAATGGCTCAGGGTCACTCACGTGAGAGTCCTTGGGGGAAAGGGTGGTTGGAGATGACTCCGGAGCCGAGCTGGCCTGTGAGGAGTGGATTGTGGAAGCCAGGTAAGTAACCTGTCTGGAAACCTCCATTACACTGGCGGACAGAGCCTGGTTACTCTCAAACAGAGCACGGATTATTTGGTCATGCTGTCCGATGATGGTGCCCTGATTAAATAGTGTCTGATGGGTCGGATCTGCGGGGTCCATTGTAAATGGCCAGTTCGTTCTGTCAGAAGTTTTCTAAACAGAACAAAAGACTCGACCCACAATGCAGATCTGAAACCAAGGATGGTTTATTCAGACAGAAAAACAGAAACAAAAATGCAGCAGGAGATGACAGGGCTGGGTGAGGCGAGGCTGAGGGCAGGCAAATGGCTGGGAAGAGAGGAGAAACACAAAAACAGGTAAGTCCAAAGCAAGGTAAATCCAAAACTGGGTCAAGGTATACTAAAATACAGGATCAAAGAGCCAAGCGTTACCACAGTGGGTGAAACAACGAACTGGCGATGAGTTGAGGAAGAGACCGGCTTATAAATGCTGTAGAGCAGGAAACGAGGTTGATGAATCTCAGGTGTGCAGAGGAGGGTGGATGCAGAAACTACCAGAAGGCCAAGAAAACATGGACAGAAAAAGAGCAGCGGCGAACTGGATCCTGACAAGAGGAGCCGTCTACAGGTGAGTAGAAGGGACAAAAAGGCTTGCAAAATTAAAATGTGATTTAAAAAAATTAACGCGTTATGGATTGCATTAATCTGATCGCGATTAACGCGTTAATGCTGACAGCCCTAATTTTAATAACTGCAGCACTTTGGTTCAACTGAGGTTGTTTTTAAATGTGCTTTATAAATAAAGCTTGACTTGACTTGACTTGGCCCTTGACCTTTACTTAGTTAGTGACACAACCACTATTTATGTTTAGAAAGAAAAAAATTAAAAGCTACTGTGTTTAATTTTGTAAAATGTATCCCTGCTGTCACTAAGAAATGTCTGGTGAAAATATTTTCACCTTAATTCATAGAGTTCTATATAACATGCATATTCATACTCAGCAAAACAAACTACAATGTCCAGACAAGTAATCTATAGTTAAAATTAGATCTGCATTTATCATCTTAACAAATACTACAAAATATTTCTCATTGCATGATTCAGCTTAACTGAGTTATCTGTAGAACTTGTCTGAGTCATCATGGGAACAGCATTCATTAAATGTTTATAAACATTTTTATATGAGTTTATAGATGAGCTGAAGACATAATATATATGATTACATATATGTTGGACAGTGTTCTCAATCATGAATTAACTACTAATAGACCAGTTATGAATCATTCATAGCAACAGCAGGAGCAGGGGGTAGCTGCACGCCAGCTGGGACAGGAGATAGTTGCATATCTGTCGGGAAAAGAGGTGGCTGGGCCTGCTGCACTGGCTGAGGCTTGACCCAGCAGCAGGGTGTCTGGGGCTGAGGCTTGTGTCTAGGGCTGAGGTTTGAACCAGCAGTGAGGTAGCTGGGGCTGAGGCTTGTGTCTGGGGCTGTGGCTCTGCCTGAGGCTTGACCCAGCAGTGAGGTAGCTGGGGCTGAGGCTCTGGCTGAGGCTTGTGTCTGGGGCTGAGGCTCTGGCTGAGGCTTGACCCAGCAGCGAGGTAGCTGGGGCTGAGGCTTGTGTCTGGGGCTGAGGCTCTGGCTGAGGCTTGACCCAGCAGCGAGGTAGCTGGGGCTGAGGCTCTGGCTGAGGCTTGACCCAGCAGCGAGGTAGCTGGGGCTGAGGCTTGTGTCTGGGGATGAGGCTCTGGCTGAGGCTTGACCCAGCAGCGAGGTAGCTGGGGCCTGGCTCTGGTCCCCCTCATAAAGCTGCGAGGTCCTCCCAGATCCAGGCGGGTTCCCCAGAACAAGTTTTTTTCTGCTGCGTCCATAATTGGTCCAAGTCTTGTGTCACGGGTGCATAGTGGGTGGACCCAGAAAACCGACAGTCTCGGAAAATAAAAGGGCACTTTAATGGCCAACTCAGGAGAAAACTCAACAGAAAAACAAAGGCTGAATGAAAACTGGCAAAACAACAACGGATGACATAAGCAGGGAAAAACATGTAGTCCATAACACAGAACAAAACACAGCACAACACAGAGACTCAGACAGAGACTGAACTGAAAACCAAAACCAGGACACAAGTGAGTAAAACAAGACAGGTGAAACACACGAGGCAATCAACCAAGGCAGGGGAAACACAGGAAGTAAAACTAACAAAATACACAAGGAAAGAATAACTTTCAAACTAAAACACAATCTACAATAGGATGTGACAGTACCCCCCATCCCCCCTTTCTCCCAGACTTCTGATTCCACATATGAAATGAAGCATGTGGCCTTGTGTAAATGAAGTGGTCTAGGTTATACTGTTGTGGTGGTTGTGTGTTGCAGGTTGCGCTGTTTAGTAAAGCAGCTGGAGAGGGGCGAAGCATCTGTGGTTGACCTGAAGAAAAACCTGGAGTATGCTGCCACAGTCCTTGAATCCCTGTATATTGAAGAAACCAGGCAAGGAACTTTAAGCTCAGCGAGTTTGTTAGTTTGGTTTGATTTTTGATTTTTGTCTGATTTTGATTATATGCTATTTGAGATCAAAACAAAACTTCTTTTTCCTTTTTTTTCTTTCTTTTTTTCCTTTTTCTTTTTTTTTTAACAAAGATTACCTTCATGATTAACAGTCTTCTAAGTTCATTTGTTTCACTTCAAATAACTACTTAATGTTATGCTGGCCCTTCATTTGGCCCCTTAGTTCAGACTTTCTGTGAAACTTGCCAATTGGCTCTCTGTGAGAATGCGGAGGCAGTGTAAACAAACTATAGTAATCAGATGTTGCTACTTGTTGCTACTACTCAAAATATATACTTTTCAAATATATCCATGATTGTTGGAGCAAAAATCTCATCCAAAATTGGAACATAAACAGTACAGCAGTGCATCAGATGATCATTTGAACCTTTATTCAAGACACAACACCCTGCAGAAAATGTACATTCTATGATTCTTTGCTTTTTGTTTATGTGTCTCTCCCTGCAGGCGGCTGGTGGATCGGGATGATGAGCTGAGTGACATCCAGTCAGACTCGGTGCCGTCAGAAGTTCGTGACTGGCTAGCTTGCACCTTCACCCGGCAGAGGGGCCTGATGCAGCGGCGTAACGAAGACAAACCACGCTTCCGCAGCATTGTCCATGCGGTGCAGGCTGGCATCTTTGTAGAGAGGTTTGGTTTATTTTAATTATTTTAGTTTGTCTTAGCTGGGTCCAGTGTTGGTTGGTTTACTTAATCTGTCCTCTGGCACTTCAAAATATCGACAAATTGTGTGGAAGCTATAGTCTGGGTCCAAGGGTAGAACAAAGAATGTTTAAAAACTCTTACTACTGATTTAATGATGAATTATTATTATTAGCGATATAATTTATAATAATTATCAAATTACTGTTAATCCTACTGAGATATTGCAGATTAGTATAATATTTTCAACTAGAATATTTGTATTTTCTGAGGTAAATGCATGTGAACTGGAGGCTGTTAGTGGCTCCCACTGCTGCAAGCTGCGGATACAGCAGCAATCTTTTAAATCTTTAAAAATGGCAACCCAAAGGTATCAAATGCTAGAAACTTGTTCCACATTCCCATCTGTATGACTCATAAAGTAAATATTGTTATAATATTACTTAAGCATCCCCTGTGGGTAAAATCGTATTACATGTTACACACTTGCGTAAAGTGACTTATGTACAACTTTAACAACTTAGTTGAAATCCAATTCAGTATTGAAGAGTTATGGCCCATTAAGTGCATCAGAGCATGCCCTCAGAATTTTAGTTAATAATTATAGACAAGTGGTGATTTCCAAAAATGAACTAGTAATTTTATTTAGAGTCATCTAAATGTGGTATGTACCAAGTGTGGTGAAGATTAAATGAAATTTGTGCCAATAGATGTGAAAAATGCGTCCAAAATGGTGACAAAATTTGATGTTCAAACGAAGTTTGGACAACAAATTGTACAGCAGTTTAGACCCCTGAAAATGGTGGAGTTATAATAACTAGAAAATGCAATTTCTATAAAAAATGTGTCTGATTGGTCAGATTGTTGTATTCAGACTTTCAATTGCATGAAATATGAGTTGTAATTATTCCAGGCAGAAAGTTTGCTTGACAATGATGTGTATGTGTTCATGCATACCAATATCTGATGTTGTTATTATACATATTTTGTGTGTATGTGTGTGTGTTAGTGAGATAAAGACAGCTGTGAATTGTGACTGAAACCTGAACATTTGAGGCGACTAACGGTTAAAAACAAAAAAATACAGAGGAAGGGAGGTGTTAAGTCTGTGTATTTTGTGCCCACCAAATTTTCATTTTGAAATGAGAAAAACAGAATCAAGGAACAAGCTTTTCCCCAATTACCATTTATAAATTGATATACAAATAACAGAAAATGGGTCTTTTTCTGTTTTGATAATAAGAAATGGAAGATGTTAAAATTACCCATTAGCTGATTTTCTTTGATTGTTGTGTTTAGAAATGGACAGCAGCAATTAAAATGCATAAGGGGGAATCTCATTTCTCAATTTTGTGTTGATTTATTTTGTTGTGACCTGGAAGGTGCTCCCATGAGCTTGATAGTCACATATTCAGGATTTTGTCAGCAGAGGCCATGATTCCCTTAGTCATTCTCTCTAGTGTATTTTGGATGTCTGCAGGATTGGCAATGGACAGTTTTGTTCCCTTTTAAAGAGGCAAACAGGTTACACTGAAGGATAATGACATGTCCATGGACAAGATAAGCAGGATTTTCCTGCTGCTGTCATTTTTCTAATGATAATTAATAGTTTTGCATGTCAGGATATTTGTTCTATGCACTTACTTAACAGTTAAAGCCTGTCCACACCAAGAACTTGCAGCGAATTATGGATCTTAAAAGATATCGAAAATAGCTCTCGTAATCAGGGGCACCACCTTCGTAAGAAGGAAAAGATTTTTACTTAATTGGTTGTTTGATTAGCCAATTAATAAATCAATAAATCATAATAATTAATAAATAAATACATTTCTGAATCAGTCAAATATCTAAAGTTCATGACTCTACGGTTCAATAGATCCCCTGTATCACTTCAAACAATAGACATACACCATTGATTGAGTTTTATGGATTTTAATAACTGCACACTACTAATAAATGATGTATAAATAAATGTAATGATACAATACAATATGAATTCAAGAGATGACTCGAAATAGCGACATGAATGAAAGATGATGGTGAACGATGAATTTAAATGAAAGATATGTAATTATGTGGAAACTAAGAAAACTTGTAAGTTTTACTGAGTCTTACTTTTAAAGAAAATTAGAATTACTCGATCTGACCTCAACCCTTGATTAAAGCAATATTTGGGTCCTACTTTTATCCATGGAGGGCCTCAGCTGTCCGTCCTTCAGAACCACGCGTACGCACACCAAGTGGAAGATCTCAGAGAGCGTCGTGGTCCGGGCGGGGTGAGGATGGTCCGGGTCGGCTGGCCTTTCGTCAGACTGCCTGGCTCCGGTAGTTGTCCACTGGCAGACTTTGTTCCTCTCAGTTATGATCAGTCGTAGGGTTGACAGACGTTTGTCTGCTCAAGAGTTCTCTCAGGTTGATGAAAGATGGAGGAAAAGTCCAATTTAACTAGTTCACTGTTTAATAACCTTCTGGAGATCTCAGCGTGTTGGCCACACGTCAAAATCATCAAAATCATCTCTGTACGTTGCTGGTGAAAGTTACAAGATTACAAAACTTAAGAAAACTTAGATAAAGAATAACTAAAGATTAAGTTAACAATGTGTGAGGTGAAGAAAAAAGATGGACAAAGCAAAACCTGAAACAACGCAAAGACCGTTTCAGATGGGCAAAAGCCCTTTCAGGTGCGTTCAGGTCAGCAAAGCCCGTTCAGGTCCGCAAAGTCGGTTTCAGATGGGTGCAGCTGTTTTTTGTCCCTGGGGAGGGCTTGTGTGTCAGCCAATCAAATTCAACACAACTACTCTGAGGATCTAGTTTCCAGCTTTTTACCATGAAACTTTTCATCATCATCATTCATTCAGTATTTAATCCTGATTATAAAATGCATACTATAACCTATTTACATAGAACACAGGATGTATTATTCTGGCATTGATACGACATCAGCTTGATTCATCAAGCTGCCATTCATTAAAACCTTAAAAGGATTAATATGATCAAACATAACACATTGTTATTCTACTTATTCCATGATAGATAATTGATTATCACCAAAATGTAAGCATAACATCAATGTAATACTTTCTCACATTATTTTCATACCAAATTTGTGTGAAAGTATAATCACAGTTCTTCAAATACACATTTATCTGTGATCGCTGTAATAGCTGTTACAGTGGAGGTTTCTTTAGGTAATTGATAATGATATAAGTAATTGGTATTGTTGAAACCATACTATTTACTAAGATGTTCTTGTTTAAGTTCTTAACACTAATTTTCTCACTTTCATGCTCTGTGTGGTTTCAGGAGACACAGAGGGGGGAAAGTCAGGAATGTGTCTTTTAGTTTATGACCGTGGTCTGTGTGACTCTAATCTGATGGAAGAAGTCTCTCCGATAAAATTATGACGTCCGAAGGAGACACCAAAATCTGTCTTTCGTTACTTTTATGTAGTTCTTGTCACTTTTGGTTGCTCCATGCAATGTTAATGGATCTTAGTTTGTCCAAGAGAGAGGCCCTGTCAGTCTCTATATCAAACCTGGTCCAATTTACTCATCTGAGGGTCAAAGGTGACTCTGACCAGATGATGTTCTGAGCTATACTGATGCTGTGTCCGCTACAAACTATAACGATAGCAATACATAGTTTGAAAAAGGTTTTATAGTTTTAAAGATTGTTCTAACTCAAGTGGATGGCAGAGTCCACACCATAACTAGAATGTCAATGACAGTGGTGAATGATATTGTTGGATCACTTTCAGAGCAATTTGATGAGCAAAAGATACACTGATGGCCAATCAAATTCCTTCATACAAATCATACAGCATCTGCGTCCAGCCTGACATTTCCAGTAAAACTTGGAAATTTGCAAATACCAAATTAATTTTGGAAACTTTATTTATTTATATTCATTTATTTTAATGCAGCTTTGCTCTTCTCTCACCATGGACTCACATGCTATAAACTAGAGCAAAATGACAACCAAAGGTGATTTCTTTAGCTAGGTTTGTCTCTCTTTATTATACAAACATACTGAAACTTTGTTGTCTATAATTTGAAAAAATAATAAAGTTTGCATGTCTTTTAGGCTTCAAGTCCATACTCACAACATGTGTTCTGCCACAGTGGTGTGCTTTTACACATCACACAACATCTGCTGCTTTAGGTCGGTGCAGTTTGGTCTGTAAATACTGAAACATCACAGTAGCTAGTGTCTGAAATACTTATACTTATACTGATCAACACACTGAATCACACTGAATTTTTATTTCTCTGTACAACATACAGCAGTAACAGCTCATCAATATCTATTTTCATTAGCTGCCAACACACTGGAACACACAGCGTGTGCCAGGTACTGCTGTTTACAGGATGTTATGTTAGCTTTGTGGACAGCTCTTTAACACTTTAAGTTAGTTTGATGGCATGTGAGTCAATGAGGCAGAATGAGCATTTTTCATATTAAAATACTGTTAGGCCTTTTTATTTTCTACAGGTTTTTGGACAATAAAACTGCAATGTTGCCTCCGGTCTCATGTCTTTCCTTTCATCCTGCTGTGAGCTTAGTTGAAAGCATTTGTTTTTAACCATATTGTAAATTGGAAATCCAGTTTATGTGAAACTGTTAGCAATTTAAGGTTGAGACAATCTTAATCCCATTGTAACTCCATGGACTGAGATGATTTAATTGATAATTTTGCGAAATAGGGCACAGGATTTATGTTGCAAATCATTTTGTGTCATAAAGAGCATGTCTTGCAGTAAACTTGTTTAATTCTAAATAGGGATGGGCATATGAAGAAATTTCCTTGAACGATTATTGGGAAAATTAACGATCAATTATCAATTAATCTTTTTTTTATTTTAAAGGGCCATGAAAATACAAAAATACAGCATGTTATGAAATCTTTATTCCAAGATGTGGTCCACCACTGGTTTTTGCTTAGCTCAGCCAAATTTTGGTTTTTGCCTGCACATCCCAGAATAAAGACCTTTCTCTTCAGCCCTGCTTTTGCTTTCGGTCTTTGCATTTGGGTCCACTTGTTCTGCTATTGTGACAATCTCAAAGCAATACTGAAAATACTACAGAATTTTTCAGCATTCCCAACTGCAAAACTTTGCAGAAGTTTATAAACATGGTATGTTACATTCAATAGATATGGTGGTCGATAAGTAGTGTGATTATTTTTTATTAATGGCCAAAAGGTGGATCTATTGGTGCCATTATTCAGTATGTTGTGCACATTTTCATGCACAGCTCGTGAACCAAGTTTCATTTTTATTAAAGATGACGGAATTGCACTAACATCATGTTATAATGTTACATTAGCGCCCCCTTTAGGTAGAATTGTATGATATCTAGCACAATGTATCGTTGCATACAACATTCCCAAAGTTGCAATCCAATTCAGTATTGAAGAATTATGGCCTGTTCAGTGCATCAGGCCACTCCTTCAATGGTTTGGTAAGCAGTTACAGTTTAGTTTGGGGTCCTCTTACTATGGAAGTAAGGTGAAATCAGAGAAATGTGTGCCAACAGAAGCCAAAAATCTGTTAACAAAAAAATCTGAAATGGTGGAAAGATCAACTTTCAAACATTTTAATAATACAAATGATCTTTGCAAAAATAAAAGGTTCCTTGCACTTTTGTGCTCAGTGCGAGCAGCAGCCGTGGTAACACTAGTGAAGGTCAGTTGACAGGGCTCTGAATTTTCAGGATGAATGTTGCATTTAGGCTTCACTTCCTGTTGCCTGTACGCAATACTACGTAAGTGAAATATTAGTGCATCAACACATTTAACAAAGGGCAACTGACAATGATTCTCATAAATAATGGACGTTGCACAAAGGAGTTAAATATCACTTCCTGTGTCCATTGTGGAGAGAACTCCACTTGTCAGTGGATAGCACTATGTCTATGATTCAATATTGACGTGTTCAAGCCTGGACTCTTATCAAGCATGAGTCATTTTGAGTGGATTGGACAATGTAAACTTCCTGTTTCATGTTTTAGGTCGAATTGACCAGCATACAACACCAAGGGTATTCCATGAAAGATCACAATCTTTGCAACTTAGCATCGCACAGATATTCAGATGTCAACCTAAAATTAGTTAGTTTTTCATGTTCATTCTGTTGGTGGCGTTTGTTGAGGTACATTGCCTGCCAATGACTTCATTTTGTGAAAAATAAAGTAAATTAAAAAATGGCTGGATCTTACGTCTACCAAAGTCTACCAAACTTTGTACATGTGCATCAAATTTAAAGTAGGGGGCTTTGACTTTGAAATGTGCTTCATCCACTTTCATGCTTGGGCCCGAATAATAATAATCAAGTGGTACAAACACAGAAGGGCTTTGACCCCTTTGGGGTTTGAACTCTAAAAATAAAATAATAAGGCTCAAAGCTAGAGCCTTACTACTCAACTAATTTCAATAACTGTCGTCCCCATTAGGCTCCGTAGGATTCAGGTTGAAAAATCCCTAAGTTTCCCTTTACCATATGGTGACACTAGCTAGACTTGCCTACTATACGATCTTCCATTTATAGTGAAATAGATGAGAGGAAATGGCTTGAACTTACTTAGAAGAAGTTTGCTGAGAGAGTAACCGTACAACGATCAATTAATGGTATTTTAATATCACATGTTCTGACATCTAAATCATATAAAGTACTTTGTGAGTTCATATTTATTCTATTTCACAACATTGCATGTTTGAAGTACCTATGTGTCTCTTTTTCTTCTTATTTTACTTTTTATTAGTTTTTGTGTTAACAAATATAAATCATACATTCATACACAAAATAACTTTCTGCACTTCACTGAATTTTCAAAAAAAGAATAAATAAAAAATTAAAATGATCTGTGACAATGTATACAGTCACACAGTTGATGTGTGTTACATTTGAATGTATATAATGGTAATACTAACACTACAAGAACCCCCCACCCCCACCCCCACCCCCCCAAGCCGTCAGTCAAAGAAATGCACTAATAAACAGTATTAGATATTTATCAGGTTTCAGTTTCCGGTCCCAGATTGTCCATTCCTGATTTGTGTTAAAAACGTTTCCCAAATTTCTGTGTAAATGTATTACCATGTATTTCATATATTAATTGTTCATATGAAGCTGTTTCTGTTAACGCATTGAGCCATTCAGAGTAGGTCGGGTTATTTTTTCCTGCCCAGTGCCTCAATATGACTCTTTTTGCTGTGGTGAGTGCTATCTTTAGCCACTATGCTTTTTTCTCATTCACTCTCTCATTTCCTTTCATACTATTCAGGAGACATAATGCAGGAGTAAGATTGATGTTTGTCCCTAGACTATCTATGATCTTTTCTGTAACCCTCTGCCAGTAGGCAGTTAAGTTGGGGCAGTGAAGGAACATGTGGAGAAGGTCTCCTTTATCTGTTTTGCAGCGCCAACACAGGTTTGACTCATTTAGCCCAAGTCTATTCATCCTCACTGGTGTCCAGTATAGTCTATTGAATATTTTAAATTGGATGAGTTTGGACCTGGCATCTCTCATTGGACTTAGCATCTCCCCAGTCAGCGTGCTCCATTCTTCCTCCTCATACGTTATTCCCAAGTCTCTTTCCCACCCTATGTGTCTCTTTTTGTCCTTATTAGTAATTATTGTTGTTTCCTTTTGTTTTCCTTTTGTTATTATTGTTGTTTGTTTGTTGTTTACCTTTCATAGTTCTATTTAACGCTGTATTTAATGGTTCTATTTGGCTGAAAATGTGGATCCTTCCTTCCTTACCATATTAGTCAGTGTAGGCAGTGTAGCAGCCAATGTGTTTTGGCTCGTTTTGACATTTATCTCTGTGACAGGATGTACAGACGAACCTCCAACATGGCTGGCCTCAGTTATCCCCCACATGTCATCACTGTGCTCAAGGTATTAATGTGTGTGTGTGTGCGTGTGTGTGTTTGTGAAATATATGGTGAATCTGGCCCCAGGGAACCTAAATAACAATACTGTTTTTACCATTTTACTACACGGACCAAGCTACTTCTGTGTACTTGTTCATTTAGAATCCCTTTGGAGAATTGTATCTTTTTCCTTCCTGTATTTTTACTTTTTCTTGTGAGGAAAAATCGAGGGATGCATGACCTGGTGTAAGAGAATAAAGCAACAATGTTGCACACCATGCAAGATGGGAAGGTACTCACATGATATCTATTTTCAATGAGAGCAAAAAGGAGAATTCCACCAATGTGGTAGGACCCTAGCTGGTCCTACCTGAAATTATTACTACTGAAGGAAGGGTGGAAGACGAGAGAATAGCATGGGACATAGCAGAGCTTAAGGGAAAAGGGCTATAAGCAGTGGGGTTTGCTATGAGAACAGCTGGATGTCAGATGGCATGCTATAATGCGGGTGCCATCACCCCATCAGTCTTTCATACATAGATTCAGATAAAATGTCTAAATCTGAATCTATAAAAGACTGATGGGGTGATGGGGAAGAGAAGGGTTTAAGGGGGGGGGTGATGATGAATGTCAATAAGACATGTAACTTGAAGGAACCATGATCGCTTGCCACAGCAGAGATACTCTGACCATCATTAAACATTTACAGTTTAATGGAGGTCAACATTATCAGTGAGGAAATGTTGGTAGCACTTTACATTTCTGCTTGGTAATAATATGGTAACAGTGAGGTAATATTTACAATTAAGGGGTAATAATAATGTAGTATAATGGTAATTAACAAGTAATAGCTTGGTGTATGGGTAATATTTGACTTATTTGTAACAGGGTAAAAAGGAACCAAAAACAAAAAGGTGTCATTATGCTGGAAACACTAAAGACAACAATGAAATGGAACATTTTAGTAACAGCAGAGTAAATTTTTGGCAAAAAAATAGAGTAACTTGCTAAAAAAAAGGTTATATCATATTTTTATTTAAAGTGGTAATATTCTGTTAATTATTGGGGTTATAATAATGAGGTGATACAATTTATGTTTTAAAAATATTATGGCCTACTATCAGCATAATACTGTAAAAGTTACAATTCTTGAAAGTCAAAATTGGAAAGTACTCAGAATCTCCTCAATTATGTTCCCAACATGTTTAAATGATGTGATTTGCTACCCAGAAACACAACTGGTATTCATCTGATAGCCATGAATCAGTGCTGCAAAATGCATAACTACATGTTTCTACTTCATTTCATGGTACTATTAGATTCAACCAAGACCAAGAGGCATAGTGATTACTAGGAAATACGTTCGATAGGCCTAGCCCACTTTTAGCTAAACACAATATGCTGCTGATCAAAAGTTTAAAGGTTTTATGGAGTTGGTTTAATCTAATATCACCATGAAATTGTTTTTGGGCACTTATTACCCAGAAAAAACATTTCCTAGTTATACCTATTACCCATTTCTTGTTAATTACCACCTTATTTCATTATTATTAATCCAAATATTACACCATTATTGCTTTGTTATTACCAAACCACCAAATGTAAATGCTACCACAATGTAATGTTTGTATTAACTATCAATCATGTTTGTTGTAAATATAGAACCCCGTTTTCAAATTTGTTTGCAGTCAATTCTACCTGGACATGACAAGATTTTAACTGAAACCTTGTCATGGTCATGTAGAATTAAAGAAGTGGGAATATGGTAACTGTTTATGTTGTTCTTTTATATATGATATTTTAAAGAATAAGTTACAACAATGTAAAGATGAACAGGTATGCTGATATTAATGTGCTAATAGAAGTTGTTGTTTGTATCTGTTGTAGCATCTGGACATGTGGTCCTTTGATGTGTTTGCCCTGAATGAAGCCAGTGGAGACCACGCACTGAAATTTGTCCTCTATGAGCTGCTCACCAGATATGATTTAATCAATCGTTTCAAGGTATGTGAACAGAAACCAGTTCCACTGCCACATCCATTTCCTTTTCAGCCACTTTAGATATTTAATTTATCAGGTCAAGTCAGATATGTTAGACATTTAATAATCTTGTATAGATAAATACATACTTTATCATTCCACACAAGAGTGTTTGTGGTAATACAGTATAGTAGCACAGTTGCAGGGCAAAAGAGGACAACACAAGCAAACAGACATCAAACCATATTAAAATCAAGGAAAGGGCCCCAGATTTTAAGAAACACAACATGAGTTCCTGTTCTAAAAAAAAAAACGAATCCTTTTCATTTGAATGGTTGAAGCTAGAAATCTGATTGGCTATATCGGATCGGCCGATATTTAGCATTTTATGCAATTTGTGAGGTCGGCTGTAATGTCTTCATTCGCCGATCCATGTCGTCATGTTGAAACGTTTTGCAGATGCTCCTGTTGCATAAATTACAGATAGCTTGTGTTTTATCTGTCTCATTAACTCCAAAGTTCCACACCACCGACATGTTTGTTTGAATCCGACAGTTAGTTTTGAGCCCTGTCACAATGTGACAGACAATGAAGTTTTGAATCTTTAATCATTAGCTGTCGGATTCAAAACAAACATGTCGGTGGTGTAGGCAGACAGATAAAACACAAGCTATTTGCAATCTGTGCAACACTAAAGTACCTTGTGGGGAAGCATCTGGAAAATGTTTCAACACCACAAATGTACTTGGATAGGGAACACGAGGAGGAGCATGCTGAGTTTAACAGAGCGTGGACAAAGAAGACGTGATCAGATCGGTGATCGGCCCCAAAAATCCTGATCGTGTAAAGCCTAGTCTCAAGCAGCCAAGCAGAGCAAGCACTGGGTCAGATCTGATAGTATGTTTGTATATTTTAGAATACCAATCTAAGTTCTTTGGCCAGTAACTATGAAAGATGGGATAAAACCAAGACTTTTTCCTAATTTTATCGGCAACAAATTGACAAAATCAATTGTGGCGAGGGTAGGGTAAATTACTATCAGGTGTCAAATATCTTCCAGAAATTTAAAGGTTGCACGACAACCTGGGAATTTCACCCAGAGAGTAGACACACAGGTTCGCTCTATTCAATTGGCTTTGAGACGTGGTTCAAGGTATAAGAGTTTTTTTTTTTTTACAATCTTTTAAAATAAAATGGTCAAAGTCACTCACACCAGGGAAAGGAAACTAGTTCAGGTCAACAAATATAACTAAACCCTTTCAAATAACCAGAAATTAAAGCAATACACTTAATTCAAAGAAAATACACAATTTACAATCTAATTGAACACAAAAACAAGAAAATAATCAAAAAAAAAAAAAAAAAGAGTCCAAAGAAAAGAAATAAAAATAAACCTATACAAAATAACCCAAATTAATTCATACAACTAAACCATTAAAAAGGACGTCTATTCTGTCCTCACTCTCGCGTATGGACAAGGTTAGACAGATAGCGAACAAAAACTCAGCCAAACCGTCTTCAGTTGTATGGTTTTTTACTGATGTTGTTTCTGTAAAACTGAACAGTACAGAACAGAATTTACTTACATGCAATACATGAATATACATAAAACACTGACATTGTAAACATGTTCAAAATCACTTTTACAACAATACTTACGGACAAATCTACTCCAAGGCTGAATGTAAAGGAAAACACTGCTCACTGCAGGCTGCTAGGCTTCTAGGCTGCTAGCTTCTAGCTTTTAGCTGTAGCCCATGGAGAAGGGAAAATGAGAGCAATACCAAAAGTCGCCACTAGATGGCCACAAGGTCAGGGGCTCAGCACACTCCCCGCCTGGTATATTTACAAATATACCACTATCAATTATTTCTTCTGTCCATTTTCAGGTAGGAGCACGATTACCTCCGTAACAGGCCTGAGATATGTTTTCGCAACTCCTTGCTTCACAATCTTGACTTCAACTTTCCGAACTCGGTCATCAGCGCTTGGTAAAGTTTTCACAATAAGCCCAATGGGCCACTCATTGCGTTTGACTTGGCCATCTTTAAGCAAGACAACATCGCCTTCTTGCACATTTCGCTTCTCGCCCTGCCATTTTCTTCTGGTTTGTAATGTTGCTAGGTACTCTTGCTTCCATTTTTTCCAGAAACAATCTGCAAGACCTTGGACCTGCCTCCATTGGCTTTTATAGAGGTCTTTGAGTTCAAAGTCTCCAGGTGGTACTGACACAACACTGGCCTTCTGGGTCAGAAGCATTGCAGGTGAGAGAACTTCAGGCGTTTCAGGGTCGGTTGAGACAGGAACCAACGGTCTGGCATTCATTATAGCCATGACTTCGGCCATTAGAGTGGTCAACACCTCATGTGTGAGGCGAGTAGTTGAGGATTTCAACAGCAGACCATCAAGTATGCGTCGCACAACACCAATCATACGTTCCCACACACCGCCCATGTGAGATGAATGCGGTGTGTTGAACGTCCATGTACAGCCTTGATCCTGAAAGTACTCTTTGACTTCTGGGTCGTTGACGTTGATCTTAAGCTCTTTGCAGGCCCCAACGAAATTTGTGCCTTGGTCTGACCGGAGGTGTTTCACTGGTCCTCTGATTGACAAGAACCGACGCAAGGCATTAATAAAGCTGGAGGTCGACATTGACTCCACAACTTCCAAATGCACTGCTCTGGTGCTTAGGCAAGTAAACATTACGGCCCATCTTTTACTTTCAGGACTGTGGCCTCTTGTTCGGCGGTATGTGATGTTCCACGGCCCAAACACATCCAGGCCGACGTGTGTGAAAGGTGGGTCTACGACGACTCTGTCTGCAGGCAAGTTAGCCATTTTTTGTACTTCCATCCGCCCTCTCAGCTTCCTACAGGTGACGCACTTATGCACCACGCTGGCAATGAGCCTCTTAGCTCCAACAATCCACAGTCCTGCCGTACGTAGGGCCCCTTCGGTGAACTGGCGGCCTTGATGCGCGACCTGGTCATGGTAATGCCTGACTAGCAGTACAGCAGCATGGTGACCGGCTGGGATTATCAGGGGATGTTTCTCTGCTTCTGAGAGATCAGCTGACTGTAAACGACCTCCACCTCTCAGCAACCTCTCCTGGTCAATAAAGGGGTCGAGTTTGTTAAGAGGACTTTGAGAATGAACCTCTTTCTCCTTTGAGAGACTTTCAAACTCCGCTTTGTAGACTTCACGCTGTACACACTGAATGATCACTGTTTTTGCTTGTGAGAGGTCTGTGGCGTGCAGACTGTTGCAGCAGTGCCAGCCTGCGCACTTTCCTGTATGAGAAGTCTTAGAGAATGACTTTGCAATGTGAATGAGCGTTTTTATTGCTCTTACAAGGGATTTCCAACTTGAGAAACGTTCAAACCTATGCGACCCTAACATCTGTTCTGCAACATTGGTGACAAGAGATATGACCTGAGGGCGAATCTCTGTATCCAACGATGGTTCCACAAGGTCAAAGGATTCTGTTGGCTCGCACACCTCCAAATCAGCCTGTTTTAGCAAGTCAGGGCCTGAGAGCCAAATGCTGTGCTGCAGGTGAGCTGCCTGAATGCACCTTGTTCCTTGATCTGCTGGATTTTGATCAGTACTGACATGATGCCACTGGTCTGGTGTTGAAGACTTTCTTATCCTGGTCACTCGGTTCGCCACATACACATAGAATCGGCGAGTGATGTTGTGAATGTATCCCAGGACGATTCTACTATCTGTGTAGAATGTGACTTTGTGTAGATCCATGTCGCTCTCCTCTGTAATCAGGTCAGCCAGTTCGACAGCTAAGACGGCTGCACATAGTTCCAAGCGTGGAACTGTATGAGCAGAAGATGGAGCTAGCTTCGCCTTGCCCATGATGAAGCCGACATGGCACTGGCCATCAGTGTCTATGACTCTGAGGTATGCGACCGCTGCTATAGCCATAGTAGATGCATCTGAAAAGATACATATCTCTCTCTTCTGAGTGCAAGACAATGACACTGGAACATAGCTTCTGAGTATCTGGAGATGTTCAAGTTCGCTGAGTGAGTCAGTCCAATTCCTCCACTGCACTTCCCTGTCTGCTGGTAGAGGTTCGTCCCATGCTTGCTGCTCCAAGGTAAGTTCCCTGTATAATGATTTCCCTTGAATCACCACAGGGGCAACAAACCCAAGGGGATCGTACAGACTGTTGACAACAGAAAGAATTCCTCTCCTTGTGAAAGGCTTGCCATGCGGTGCCACTTGAAACATGAAGCTGTCAGTCTGTAAGTTCCAACTTACTCCAAGGCTTCTCTGAAGAGGCAGAGGATCAGCACTCAGATCTAAGTTCTTGAGGTCATTGGCTCTCTCCTCTGATGGGAATGCATTCATGACCTGTGGACGGTTGGAGGCTATTTTATGAAGCCTGATATTTGACTCCGCCATCATGCTTCTTGTGTTTTTCAAGAGGTCGATGGCTTCCTCTTCGCTAGGCACAGAAGCGAGTCCATCGTCCACATAAAAATGTCGAAAAATGAACTGCTTCGCGTCTGAGCCGTGTTCCTCTTCGCCGAGTTCAGCTGCTCGTCTCAGCCCGTAAATGGCTACGGCCGGTGAAGGGCTATTACCAAAAACGTGCACCTTCATGCGGAACTCAGCAACGTCTTTGTTGATGTCATTATCTTGGAACCAAAGGAACCTGAGATAATTTCTGTGGTCCTCCCTGACCCGAAAACAGTAGAACATTTGCTCAATGTCGACGGAGATAGCTACCTGCTCCCGACGAAAGCGCAGCAAAACACCAATCAGCATATTATTGAGATCTGGTCCGCTCAGAAGTGCATCGTTCAGCGAAATCCCTTCGCACTGAGCACTTGAGTCGAAGACAACCCGAATCTTACCCGGTTTCTGGGGGTGATAAACTCCGAAAATGGGGAGATACCAGGCCTCCTCACCAGGTGTCAGAGGTGGGGCTGCTTCTGCTTGATCGTTTTCAAATGTTCTCTTCATGAAGTCAATGAATTGTTCTCTCATTTCTGTCTTCCTCTGCAACGTGTGTCGCAGGTTGGTGAGACGCTTCAGAGCTTGGTCTCTGTTGGTAGGAAGAAACCGCTGTGGCGTTCGGAAAGGCAGTGGTGCCACCCAGTGGTTATCTTCATCGATGTAGACCTCTCTGTCCATGATTTCAAGGAAGATTGTGTCTTCAACTGATGGTGCAGGTCTATCATCATGTGGACTTTTTTGAAAAACAGTGTCTCCCAGGTTGTCTGTTTTGGTGACTTCGTCTCCTTCAGCTGAGCTGAGAAGAAGTTGCTGTGTGGGACTGCTGTATTTCTCCTTCACACGGATCGATCCTGTACATGGCACTAGAAATGAGGTGCGTCCATTTTGTAACACATTTGTTCTGTAGACGTTCACGTTTGTTTGCTTGTGAGCTCCTCCCAAGCACACCTCGCCAACAATCACCCATCCTAGATCCAGGCGCTGTGCATATGGGGTATCATGTGGGCCATTGCGCTGCTCTCGCACTTTATGAACACTCAGAACATCTCGTCCTAGCAACAGCAGAATGGGAGCACTGGAGTCGGCTGGTGGGATTTTGTCAGCAACAGGTGCAAGATGTGGAAAGTACTGAGCGATGTCAGGGGTAGGAATTTCGGATCTGTCATCCGGGATCATATTACACTCAAGAAGAGAAGGGAGTGCTACCTGGATTTTTCCGTCAAGTGATGCAACAACAAAATTGTTAGCCTTTCTCCCTGCTGTCTCCATTATGCCTGAGCAGGTCTTCAGGGTGTAGCAGGATGGAACTCCATTGATACCAAAGAGGTTGAAGAAGTCAGATTTGACTAGCGACCGATTACTTTGGTCATCCAAAACTGCGTACATTCTCTGAACCTTGTCTGGGTGATTAGCAGGATACACATGGACTAAACAGATTTTGGAACATGATTTTGGACCAGGAGCGTCACCACAGATCTCTGTGCACTTTGACGTGACTTGAAGAAGTGAATCATTTTCTGGCTCCCCGCCATGCTCTTGCTCCATCTCTTGAGCCTCCTGAGACCAAGGAGCGGGACCTGGGTGCAATGCAGAAATGTGTCTGTCACTGTTGCATTCTCTGCACTTTACAGCGATCTTGCAGTCCTTAGCCATGTGTTTTGTGGATGCGCAGCACCGGAAACAAATCGACTTTTCCTTAAGGTAAGCTCTCCTTTCATCTAGATGTTTGCCTCGAAATCCACGACACTTTGCTAGAGGATGGGGTTTGTTATGTAATGGACACCGTTCATGAGGTTCCTCTGTTGTTTTTCCAGATGTGTTTTCCTGGCAAGCTGAAGGAAGGTAAGACACTTCAGTTTTCCTCACTGAGACAGCTCTCTGACTGTTGTACCTCATAGGCTTCTCTGTCTTAGAATAGCTGAAGCTACTGGGTGTAGAAAAGGCAAAACTTGGATCATTCCTGATCTTTGCTTGGTGGCAGATGAAATCTACAAAGAAACTGAAGGGAGGAAAGGAAACCCCATATTCTTCTTTGTATTTGGAGCCTTGCATAACCCAGCGTTCTTGTAGGCCATATGGAAGCTTTTCTATGATAGGATTGACTCCTCGTGAAGTGTCAAGATAAGCTAAACCAGGTAAGTGGCCGCCTGCCTTTGCTGAATCTACCTCTACAAGTAAGTCTCCTAATTCTCTGAGGTGTTGGCTGTCTTTGTTAGTGATTCTTGGAAAATTCTCCAGTTTTTGTAGGAGGGCGTGTTCAATGACCTCAGGAGAGCCATACGTGTCCTCCAATCGCCGCCAAATCGTCCGAACACCTACTGCAGGGTTGTGGACATGAGCAGATCTGATCCTCGTTGCTTGCGAAGCGGACTGTGGACCAAGCCACTTGATCAATAGGTCAAGCTCTTCTCTAGCTGATAGGTCAAGACTTATCATTACATCTTGGAAGGAAGATTTCCAAGCCCAGTAGTTTTCTGGGCGATCATCAAATTTCAACAGCCCAGAACTCACCATCTCTCTCCTGACTAAGTATTTGGCCATATCTGTCATTTGTGGCGCTTCACCTGGATGATTGTGTAAGCTAGCTGCAGGAGACTTGAAGGGAGGCGGCTGTTGTGAAAAATGTCCTCTTTGTTTGTCATTGCCAGCTTCGTCTTTGATTCTCAGCTTGAAGAGAGGACTCTCTGACTTAACTGATGGAACAGCGTAATCTGCCTTTTGTTCTTCATTGTAGGGTGTGACAGGTGTTTGCTGCAAGGTTGGCTCACGTTGAATGCTTTGTGTTGCTGAGTGAGCCTGAACATACTCACTTGTGCGTTCCATAGCAACTTGGGCTAAATCTTCAAGAGGATCGACTTGGTCCTCTGCTGCCGCTTCGTAGACCGCTGCTTCAGCTAAGGCTACGGTGGCACTCTTCTCTGTCTGCAGCACATACAGACTGGCTTCTAAATCTGCTTTGCGTTGTGCTGTGTCGGCCAACATTTTCTGTTGCTCTGCTTGCACTCTGGCTTTTTCTCTCATCACCGCAGCCTCCTTTTCGGCGTATGAGACCTGTACGCGAGCCGCTTCAGCTTTGGCCCTTGCCCTGGTCGCTGCTGCGCTGGCTGAAGATCTGCTTGATGACTTAGAGCTAGAGGCTTCTGACCTGACCTCCAAGTCTTGCTGCGTCTTATCCGCGTCATCTTTTTTCTCCATGACGTAGCTGCTCAGTGTTTGATTCCTGTGTTTTAGCCCGCTGTGTGGATGTCCTTTTACTATTCTGTCCTCACTCTCGCGTATGGACAAGGTTAGACAGATAGCGAACAAAAACTCAGCCAAACCGTCTTCAGTTGTATGGTTTTTTACTGATGTTGTTTCTGTAAAACTGAACAGTACAGAACAGAATTTACTTACATGCAATACATGAATATACATAAAACACTGACATTGTAAACATGTTCAAAATCACTTTTACAACAATACTTACGGACAAATCTACTCCAAGGCTGAATGTAAAGGAAAACACTGCTCACTGCAGGCTGCTAGGCTTCTAGGCTGCTAGCTTCTAGCTTTTAGCTGTAGCCCATGGAGAAGGGAAAATGAGAGCAATACCAAAAGTCGCCACTAGATGGCCACAAGGTCAGGGGCTCAGCACAACGTCACTTAGCCCAAGCATGCGTGGCTATGCAATGCAAAGCTGCTGTGGCAACCAGACTGCAGTGAGAGTCTTATTGTGGAGAGCCACCAGCTTAATTGTCCGTTGAGAGAAGGCCGCAGTCAAAACGCCACCCTAGCAGGCAACACAGCAGAGCAGCAGCCAAGCAGACAGAGCAACAGCAAGCAGGCAAAGCGAAAGGCGAGCTGGCAAAAAGAGCCGAGACAAAGCAGCAGCAGTCCGATCTGTGGTTCCACCTGATCAAAACATAATGTTAGCACTACTCAATTAAACTGAAAATGATACGGTTGCGGGAGAGACAAACATACCTTTAGCAGAAATGGAGGTGCACACACACACACTCATACAGGCAGGAGGAGGAGCGCAACAGATCCAGACATCAGCATTTCCTATGACCACACTAGCATTAGCTGCCTGAACACAAACACCACCATGCAGAGAGAGGGGACACTTACCACACCAAAGGAGAGCTCATGAGTAACACAGAGCAACACGTGCAGCAGCACACATGCTGTAGCGGAGAGGAAGACCAACCTCATACCCGGAAGTGATGTAGCAGCTGGAGAGCAAGAGAGAGAGCCGTCCTAAATACGGGCCTCTGCTCTGGGATAGGCTAACAGGCCATCGGGGTGCGTTCAAGATCATGTGCAATGCATAGGCTCAGCTATGTTGCCACACAATATTCTGTACAACTGCTGTTTGAGGGATGAAGCCTGTGTACAAGAATCCACGCTCATCAGACTCTCATTCCCTGTATCTTCTGAAATTTCAACCACCAGTTCTTCACTTCAGGCATTTCTTACAACATACATTGATATATGCTGCTTTCGATATCAAATGGAATTTTCCCCTTTATCCCCATGCAAAAGTTCCTTTATCACAGTGGTAAGGCAAAACTATATGATAAAAAAACTATTAGGTAGTTTTTCACTTTGAAACTATGACTTTGTGATAGGTTTACTCAGATTGGTTTCTGAATTATATAGTTCCAATAATATGTTGTCCTCCACTTCTCAGTGTACAGTAATTCACTCCAGTACACCACCATCCAACACAATCTCAATAATAAACATAAACAAAGAATTATCACCTTTTCAACAGTGTCCACAAAAACTGGAAATGTATGATCCTTATAAATGTAGAATTTATAGCAGAGCTGATGTTTTGGGATTGCATTAGATTAGACAGGTGTTCCTCATAAAGTGCTCAGTTAGTAGTGTTGTGTAGACATGGGGTAAGACATACCCTGTTTAGCCACAAGAGGGCATCAGCCCTCCTATTAACCTAGCCAATCACTTGTGAGTAAACTAAGGTTTTGGCAGTGACAATCCATAAAAGGGAGGCTTGACCCATATTTAGTCATTTGGGGGCCCTCCACATTCTCGTACTTCATGGATAAAAGTTTTATTCTCACCTCAACACAAGGTCTTCAATGTGGGCAGCAGCAAGTAGGTTCAGCCTGGATGTTGTTGTATCTTGTGTTACTAAAAAAAGAAGACACCACAAAAGATAACAAGGTCAATTACGAGAACAAACATTTTAACAGTATCATTTTATCAAATTTACCTTTTGTCTTTCTGTCCTTCTCCCTTTTCTCTTTTTCTTTCTCTCCATTTTTTCTTTGTGATGTTTTCTTCATCTCACTTTTCTAATTCTTTCTCCTTTGTGTTCTTCCACTTTTTCTTTCCTCTCCTCTTGTACCATCAGGTCATATTTGTTTTTTTTTGTTTGTTTTCTTTTTTCTTTCAAGTCATGTCTATACATGACAGACTTAAAATTATCACACTAAAATGTATCCAGTGAATAATATTTATCACCAAAGATTTTGAATCAACTAAAAAGTGTGAATTTGAGAAAATTACTCAAGTAATGTATTCTAAATACTTTAGTTTACTTCAAAGTCGTCTAGTTGAATGTGTTTATATGGGACACTGATTTTAGTTAACACTTGCTTTAGAGAACGATCTTATTCCTGTCTTCAGAGAAAAAGTTATGCAAATACACAAAACACAAATGTGGTACGTTTTGTCCTGCAACAGATACTATTTCAAGAAAAATGGCATCCAAGAGTCAGCCTGTATTTATTTATTTATTTATTTCCACAGCTCAGAAATTAGGGAAATTAAAATTAAATTTTTTATTCTTAAATATTGATGAATGAAGAAAAAATTGGGCTCCAGCAGGAGGCTCAAGCCCTCCAGAAAGTAGTGCAGTTGGTTAAATCTGTCACAATAGTACAGTTCAACCACTAGATGGAGACAAAGACCGTGTGTTGGCATTGAGGACAACGAGGCAGGCTGTCTGCAATTCATCCCCCATGCCATGTAAATAAATTGAAACAAGCTTGAATCGACTCAAAATTATCCAGAGACGTCGGAGTGGCTGTTACTGGGAATATTAAGCGACCAGACACAACTTTTAACCATAAACACAGCGGAGGTATGATATAATTTGCTGTTGTAAATTTACAATGGGAAGTTTGTTTGGATTTTTGTTTTACGGTTTATTCCGCGAGTCACGGTGTCATATGACTATATTCGTGCTTGTTTAACTGCCCTGAGACGTTTTTAATTCATGGGGGGCGCTGTTGGCTTAAGAGTTTAATAGTAGCCGGGTTAATTTCTCCGTTGTTACTCGTATTTTGTATTTTAAATACGTAACGCTGTTACATGTAATCCGTTACATACTCCCCAACCCTGGGCTTGTCGAGTACCTAGATTCGGTGTCACTGTGAAAAAGGTTGACACCTTTTGTAGTTTTGATAAAAACGGATTACTTTCCTCTCACCTTCTCCTCTTCTCCGCTCCACTGAGATAACTCCACTTCATTTTTCTCAACTCAAAACCTCTCAAAACTCCTCCAACAAGTTTGTTTTGGTACCATCTTCCTGAATCAAGCTTGCACATGCACAGTAGCATGGAATAGTCCATTGCATGAGAAGGGAGGGGGGAGCAGTCAAAACGATCATGATAGATTAAGCTTTAAATCGAAGAAACCTTTATTAATCAGTTTTTATGAGACGTTTGGGGGCCCCTGGAAATCTCGAGGCCCCAAGCAATTACCTGTGTTTGCCTAATGGTAAGTCCGCCTCAGACTTGTCAGAGGACTCACAGTGGGACATATCATGCTTATGACCGTTAGGATGTGTAAGCTCTTGAACAGATTGAGTTAGGTTCGAGATCTAGAAACCGGTATAAGTGGTTTATGGATTACGATGCAGAATAAATGAGGAGGACTAGTGATTAAAAAACTTAAAAGGAAACAAAATTACTTCAAGTAACAGGGTGGCATTTTAAACCTGACATAAAATACAGCAAGACCACTTGCGGGAGGGAAAATTGGTATGAGAGTTGGTGGTTCTGCTGGAGGGAGAGGTGTGCTTTCAGTTATTGGATAGTCTGGTACCTGCGCTACAGAGGAGCAAAAGGATGACCCCAACTGGAGCTGAGTGGCCGTTAGCAGTGGCCCATCTTCACCATCTTCATCATCAAGTCCTTTGTAGAAAAATCTTCTTCCAGTCATGCAGATTGGGGCAATTTCCAACATTTAGTTCCAATTGTGAGAAATTTAGATTGAATATAAGATTAGAATTCTGAAAACTTCAGTCTCTTTGTTCTTAGATATGTGATCATGAACCGTGTTAAATGACAATACTGTTACAATACTGTATGCTACATGTCATGAGGGAAACATGTTAATCATCTATCACTCATAAATTGTAATGAAGTCAAATTATAAAAGAGATTGAATAGAGATTGAGATTGAACTACACAGTCATTCATTCCATGGAGGTATTGTTGAGACTTCAGACAACATTCTAGGTCTCACTTGAAAAAGGTTCAGAAAAGGTCTCAGAAGTACAATTCAAATTGTAATAACTTGGGGTATCTTTCATGGTGGTGCAACCAATTTATCTTTCATTATTGTTGAAGTATTTCTCATGTTTCTGTGTTGTGTTGCATCTTTGGCAGGTCCCTGTTTCTGCTCTTATATCATTTGTGGAGTCATTGGAGGTAGGCTACAGCAAATACAAGAACCCCTACCACAACCTGATGCATGCTGCTGATGTCACACAGACCATCCACTACCTTCTCCTCAAGACTGGCATGGTGGTAAGGCATGTTGGATTAATACCAATGTAAAGTGTGTGCACATCACAGAATTAGAGACTTATCTGATATCATGCCATTTTCACAACTGAAAGAATGCAAATGTTCTCAAATAATCCTACAAGTTTTATAATCATTTAAGAGGCATTTAACAGTTCTTAGTTTAGAAAATGTGATTAGTCACACTCCACACCGTAGCCAATTTTTTTTTTTGTCAAAAACAATAGAGATAATGTTCATCTTTCCATTTTATTAAAATGAAATATTGTAGGATGGAATACAGAGGGAAGACATGAGGAGAAGAGGGCAAAAGCAAGTAGGGTTGAAACCAGCGAATCAGTCCGTGAATCAGTGCTGGAAGGTGTAGCAAATGCATGTAGATGAAGCAAATACAAATGACAATATGGCAAAGAGTGAGAGGACAACAGGAGTATATACTGGCTTGATACAGTTGGGTGCAGCTGAGACTGGACTCTCAGCTGCACCCAACTGTATCAAGCCAGTATATACTCCTGTACTACAAAGCTGGACTAACATACCCGGGATATCTCTCCGTTACCTGGGTTGACTTACCCAGACATTCGCAATCCTGATAAGCGGTACTATGAAACTGGTTATCAACCCGGTAATTGAACCCAGGGTTTTCCAATCTTGATCACTGAGCCCTCACATAAAGGGGAGGTTTTTGCAGCGTCTGACCAATCGCAAACATGGAGAAACCCTGCAGAGCAGACTACTTTACCATGGAGGAGCGGACAATTATTCTTCATAAATATGAAGAATTCAAACACATCATCCAGGCCAAAAGCAACACTGTTGCCACAGCAAAAGCCAGGAAGGAATGCTGGCAGAAAATAGCTGACTCTGTTAATGCGTAAATTCAGCAGCACAGACCTATTATGCACTTCAACTATTTGAGTGAATGACGTCAAACCAACTGTATAACATACAATATCTCTCGCTTCAAGGATTATTTTTAAATATATAATGATGTCTTTATGCGGAGCATTAGCTGTGTGTTGCTCCAGAATAACGTCAAAGTCACATTAAATGTGACCTGACTGTTCAGATTGAGGTCACTTTCAAAAAAATCCGATCAGATTCAGTACCACATTTGAATGTGGCCTGAATCAGATTTGGAAATGTCAGATTCAATGTGACTTGTGCTGTTCACATTGTCAGAAACAAATCAGATATGGGTCACATTTGAGCGAACAAATCGGATTCGGGTAACTTTTAACTGCAGTGTGAACGTAGCCTTAAGAATTGAGGCGTTGTTGGCTACATATGTGAGATTTCAACAGACTCCACCCATGGTGTAATCATGCTTTTTCTCCTAAAGTTTTACCTGTTTTTGTATTTTGTGTTTTCTTGCACAAAATGTCTAATTCTCTTTTAGCACTGGCTAACTGAGTTGGAGATATTTGCCATCATTTTTGCAGCTGCCATCCATGACTATGAACATACAGGGACCACCAATAACTTCCATATTCAGACCAGGTAATTTCCACCAGCATAAAAGCAGACCAAGTGTCATTCAAATGATTGCAATTGTTGAGGATATTGAGAACATCTTAGAATAAGCTTCAATGATGATAAAATAGACATGTGGAGGGTAATTATTAAAGAGCTGCAACATTTTTCCTCAATTATCTGTACATTAATGAAGACATTAAACTCTATTAACAATAAACTAGAGGATATCTGATATTTTTCACAATGTTGCTGCGTCACTGCTCATGAATGCATTATTATTTTTAAATATTATTTATGTTTTCAACAAAAAAATACTTTTAAAGTCCCCTGCCATTTAAACATGTTGTTTCTTCTTCAAATTGATGTACTGTATACACAGACTATGACACTACACAATATGTTTTAACATCTGTTAAATAGGGAAAGTTTCTTTTCTCACTGTTAATCTCACTATACGGCTTGCATACAGTTATTATTCCACGTAGTGTTAGATGGTCATAAAACATGTCTGGTTGGAATCTTTTAAATAGATGAACACCATGATGATTGCAGCTGTGTGGCATTTGCAGGTCAGACACAGCCATGTTGTACAATGACCGAGCTGTTCTGGAGAACCACCATGTCAGTGCTGCCTATCGCCTCCTACAAGACGATGATGAAATGAACATCCTTTTAAATCTTTCCAAAGATGACTGGAGGTGAGAGGAGACAGTCTCCACATTTTATATTTTCACTGGCTATAGAACAAATGAAGACCAGATGACGAAAGGTGTGGACAGGCTGTGAGAGGATTTCAGACTGGAAATCCACCTGCAGAAGACCAATGTGGGGACCAATACATGACCCAGAACTTCTCAAAATATTTGATCAATATTTAGTTCAATAACATTACTTCAACTACCACGATTACTCACTGTATGATACTTTAAAGCCATGCACCCTTGTGCCCGAAACACACTAATTCCTATAGTGATAAGCAACAGCAGCAGCCACAGCAAACAGTTTATTAGGTGAATTGCTGCGACTTTCTGGACTGGAGTTTTGCCCCCCATATAATATTATAAATAAATAGGATGAATAAACATTATTTAGCTTTAGCCTTGCCTAACCTCACAGTAAAATGAGATTATCCTCCACTCGTTTATAAAACAGTTTATTCTGCCCTCCCTATGTGTAACTGACTGACTAGTTTGGAGTCTTCCCAGTGAACACAAAGCTGATGTAAAGTTGAGGTTTTTTATTGACACATGGGTAAAGCTGTAAAACTTAAAATACAGAAAATGTAGATGTTACAATCACATAGTTTAAATATAATCACAACATGACTTATATGAGACAGAAATTAAAAAAAAAAATTCATTAGAGCAACACAATATAAATTACACAAATTCCATGCGCCTGGCAAAAACTAGTATGTGGTTGATAGGCTGGGTACGATTTAGCTTTAGCCTTTTAACAACTAGAAAGTTTTAATTATTAGGTAACCATTTACATAAATTACAAGAGAAACAAGCATATATATTCCATGGCTTAGCAGAAAGAAATGGAGATTCAGAATGCTCTCTCATCTGCTGTCCGGCAAACACTGAACAAACTGCAAACACTACTGCAAGCTCAAAGGACTAAACTTAATCTCAAAAGTAATACACAAAACCACCACTAGGTAACTTCAATGTCCACACACCGTAAGCTCCCACAGCTGCTGTCCTTTTACAATGTGTTCTTGTTTCAACCCATAACATGATAAGCTTTAATTTTATTTCAGAGATTTGGGGTAATTTTAAGTAACAGCCACCAGGCACATGTGGTCAGCTGATGCTGATAGGAATGTCATATCATTTGTTTGCAGTATTGGGACAGTTTTGCACTAGAACAGTTAAAAAAATCAATTATGATATTTTAATTCCCACTGAAGTGATCGTGGTAATCTATCCCATAGTTATCTTACTTATCTTTCACTTTCTCTTTTAGAGAACTGCGCACTTTGGTAGTGGAGATGGTGATGGCCACTGACATGTCCTGCCACTTCCAACAAATCAAAGCTATGAAGAGCCTCCTGCAGCAGTCTGAAGTGTAAGTAGTGACTTTCAATTTTAAGTCTGTGTTATGTCCTTCACACATCTTAATATCTCTGTGGGGAAACTAACAATATTAAATCATGTGGCAAAGTTGGGTTTAAATATCAAATAAAATGTTTAGTAGCCTAGTGAATTACAGGTCATATTTACCCAGTAACTGGTCAACTATCGAAATTAATTTGCAACTTATTAATGTGGAAATGTACATATATTTGCTTAGTAATTTGCCCAATGTTGAAATGAACTTAACTTCTAATTTGTACACTAATAAAACAAAATTGAAATTACTGTGAAAAGAGTCAGAAATCCTCCATTAAAAAAAGTAAATGTAGGAATAATTAATCAATTTGTACGTAACTTAAACAGTGTTACGTATAACTAGAGTGACAGAGCATTTAGATTTTCCTTGAATAACATTTTTGTTGCAGAGAAAAGAGGCTTTCAAGTTTGAACTTTGATTAAAGTAGGCCCATAGAACAATCAACCATTTTAATTAATTAATATTTAAAAAAAAAGATAGAGAAAATAATGAAAGAAAATAATTTATCTTTCAATTTGAATACAGCAGAAAATGTTGATGCCAAATACACAAAAAACTCAAGGCTTGTGAGATAGTAGTAGACATATAGAGATGTTGGTGTGGTGTCGTAACAACATGATCATGAGCGCTTATGTCACAATTTCAGTTTTTTCGACAACCGTTTTCTAATAATTTGTAGAGGCCATAATAATTACCAAAGCATGGCCTGCAAATTGGAGCAGCTCTTATTTATAAATTAATTTCCATTAACCCTTGTGCCCCATTTTAGAAAATGTTACACATTTTCATTAGGGACAAGAATGCAATGCCTGTGTCAAAATAAAAGTATTATTAATGAATATTATTTTCCACTTTCACTATTTTCCACTAACCGACTGTAACTTATACAGTAAATGTATTGTACTTGCTACAGTAAGTTGTTAGATTTCTATTACAGTTTCAGACTTATTTCACACAGAATGGTTCCAGTTTCACTTTAGTAGTCGACGAATTACCAGGTAATTATATGAACATTCCAAATGATCTTGCATGAATTGGTTGCAATTTCATTTCAATGTTTGACAAATTAGTAATTATTATGTATTTACTAGGTTACCAATTGTTTTATGATTTAACAAGTGAATGACAATGCAGTGATGTTATTTTAGCTCAATACAGCCTGCTTTGAGTTTAACTGACTTTTTCCACAAGCTGAGTGAAAATTGTCTGTGCCCTGAAGTTCTGTGTCATTTCAATAATGAAATACATTATTATCATTATTATAAAGAATCATATCTCTACTGTAAAATACACCATCAGGTGTCTACTCTTTTCTGCTGCTGACAGCAGCTCAGCAGTGACTGATTGGACTTTATTTGTAGGATTGACAAACCAAAGGCCTTATCTCTGCTGCTGCACACCGCTGACATCAGCCACCCAGCCAAACACTGGGACCTCCACCATCGCTGGACCACATCCCTGCTCGAAGAGTTCTTCAGACAGGTAGGGGCCAGAGACACACCATCCACTTTACTCGGCTGGGGCCAGTAGAGTAGCATAGCATTATCAATCAAACTTTGTTTGAACATATTTAGGTTTTCTATTATCTATTAACACCTTTCACCAGTCAGCCAACTTTAAGTTTGCCACATATCTTTTTAGAATTAAATTCGCTCTGTGTTTCCCTGTTAAGCTGCAATGGAAGTATAGTAATAGAAAGGGGAACCTTGGCACAAACAAGACTGTAATATTGAAAGATAACTACTTAACTGACTCATCTGGACAACAGTAACTTCATATAAGCTTCAGATAAACTTTTAAATAATGTTTGCACAGAAGGAGAACTGTGGACCTCTAACAGTATGTCAGTATGAACAGGAGGAATGATTACAGCAAAACATTTTTGACAGACTTGAACATTGTGAACCTGTCCTTTAAATTCTTTAGCTTTTCATGATGAATATTGCAGAGGTATAGAAGCATTTAACCATAAACAAAACATCTACAGTTACATATCAATGCTGGATTTCTGTGACAAATAGATTATTATGTCTTGTCAAGTTTTTAAAATGCAATTCAGCATCACGTTCCTTTTTGTGTGACCTTATTACATTTAAACAGCTCTGGCTAATAAACAACATCTTATTTAAGTTTTGATATATACTGTATGTTTTTGGCTGGACAGACCACGAATCAGCCGTATTACCATGGTTGTCCTTGACTGACTGATTAGCTGAGTGATTGAAGTTAAACCATTGGTCGCTTGACCAGGTGTTGGAGTTGCCCCATTGGTCATTGCCTCTTTTAAAATGAATCAGTGTAAGGTGATGTAAGCACAGGACAGCAGCATGACGCACACTGACTATGTTTTCTGGCCTGAGCTCTGACACTCTCAGCTCCCGAGTTAATGCAGCAGTGAAACACCTGTTTAAATAGACTTGTCTCTACTGAGAAATAATAGTAACAAAAACTGAGAAATAATAGTTAAACTGAGAAGTTTTTTAAAGTGTACACAGGTGTGGGTTGCAGATTTATGCCTGGAGAGAGTTCCAGAGTAAATAGTAAATGGACTGTACTTACATAGTGGTTTTCTAGTCTTTATGATCACTCAAAGTGCTTTTACACTACATGTCACATTCACCCATTCACACACATTCATACACTGATGGCAGGAGCTACCACACAGGGTGCTAACCTGCTCGTCAGGAGAAGACTAACCATTCACACACATTCATACAAGATTGACACGGCAACAGGAGCACTTTAGGGTTAAGTATCTTGCCCAAGGACATATCGGCATGTGGACTGGGGGAACCGGGAATCAAACTGCCAATCTTCCAATTGATCCACAGCCAGTGGCAGTGTGGGGACTGCCACAGAGACGGCTCTGTCCCCACACATTGGCAGGTTGGTGTGGGGGATGGAGAGCTGGCCAGTACCTGAAGACCTCAGACTCCACATGGGAGTATATATATAGGGGTAGAGGAGGTCAGATAGGTACATGCCCTTGCCTCTCAGTGAGAGGAGGAGGAGGCTGGATGAAGTCGGATACACAATTGAGGAGCATGGTGTGAGGGACTGTTGAAGGCTGTTGAAGGTTCAATTTTATTCTACTGTAAATCCACTTTTGCTATTTTACTGGCGGAAAAATGGTCAATGCGCCCGAGCACATCTAAAAGGGTCTAAAAGGGTTAAAAGGACT
The DNA here is from genome assembly GCF_027409825.1 of Scomber japonicus. Lineage (NCBI taxonomy): Eukaryota > Metazoa > Chordata > Actinopteri > Scombriformes > Scombridae > Scomber > Scomber japonicus. The sequence goes on from NC_070598.1 coordinate 27,511,336, forward strand.
TAAGTCCCCTCATTAATCACAGGTGTGTTTTGGGCGTAACACACGGTAAACCAATCAGTGTGTCATATCTCCCATTCCCTTTAAAAGCCAGGAGCGCTGTCATTTTGGCAGATTGCTATTATATTGGTGCATTTGTCAAACAACGTGTTTCAAGTATAAAACATGAGTTACTTTTTGCTGATAAGAGTTATAACTGACCAGTCTGATGAGTGTAGAGGTGTGTGTGGTTATACTGTAGCAGCCTGGTTTCATCAGCTGATTTCATAAACAGTGATTGGCTGTGCATAATGGCACTGTGCTCTGTGCAGCATCTCAGAGGCTGCAGACTTATCAACATATTAGTCCTACAGTATAAACAGCTGTAGATAACTGACTCTGTAAGAATCACCCGCATTCATTAAAAGATTAATACAGAAGTTTTAACCACAGATGTTCAGATGCTTTTCTTTCTTGATAAAATCACTACGTGGCAGCGGAGCAGCTTTCCTGCAGGAGCAGACCTGGTTCTGAGACTCATTCTCCACAAAAACACGAACAACTTGCTCTGTGCTGCTTATTTTTGCGTCTCCCACCATCAGGTCACCGTGCATACAGCTGTGCACCACACAGATACTGTGGCGCATTGATTTATTATCTTTTAATTACAGTTTTAGTTCTCTTTCAAATAGTTTTGTTCAGTCATGGAATAACAGGTAAACTCAGCATGGTTTTAATTGTATGGAAAACTGATCCATGTCATCTCAAGAATATGTGTTAAAAATTGTTCAAAACCTGTTTTAAACATTTCAACCCCTCATACAGTTGTTAGGACTGTCTGCAGCAGCACTCTCCAAGGTGCTGATCCCCCCACAAACAAACACAAACTGTAGTGGAAGGCCCTTTCTCATTGAGGCTGTTATTTTTACAATTAATTACATCTGATAAATATTATGACTAAATAAAATAACATGTATTTTTTAATATGTTGATTTAATAATTTTATTTCTATTTGTTTGTATGTTTGTGTCCCGCTGCCTGTTCCTGTATGTGTAACAGGCAGAGTGTAAACGCATTGTATGCACCAGTGACTTCAGACCGGGGTTTTTTTGGTCAGTGGCGCAATAGCTTTCCTCTGCCTTGAGTCCTCATTTGAGTCCAGAATGATTTCCTGATGATCTGGTGGCAGCCAGTCCATTACCCTGGTGTTGTTATCTGCATTAAAGTGGGCAAAGAACCTGTTAAGGTCCTCTGCTAATGAGGAGTTGCTGCTTTCAGTATGATTGTAATTTTTTTTGTAGTCTGTCATGACCCGTGCGCCCTGCCACATACGTCTGGAATCGTTATTGGTGAAATTTTCCTCAATCCTGAGTCTGTAGCTGTTTTTTGCTTCCTTAATGCCATGTTTATGATTTCTCCTTGTTAGGCTATAAGCTGTAGTGTCGTTGGCTCTGTAAGCAGCATCTCTAATTCTTAGCAGGTTCCTAACTTTGTTGTTCAGCCAAGGTTTCTGGTTAGGAAACTGACAGATTTTCTTAGCAGTGGTGACATTTTCGGTACAAAAGTTTGATGTATGATAGTACCGATGAAGTGTACTGATCAAGGTCTGTATCAACAAAAAGGCTCCAATCAGTGCTCTCAAAACAGTCTTGTAGTTGTGTTGATGCATCATCAGGCCACACTCTAACTTCTCTGCTAATTGGCTTAGCTCTGCGGATGAGTGGTTTGTTGCTGGCAACATTAACAGAGAGAGGTGATGTCTGCTAAACTGTTTCCACTGAAGCCTCCATAATTCTACACTGAGAAAGCGGGAGAAAAAAAATAGCTACATAGAGGCATGAGGGCATGTGTAGAGTTAAAGCGATGGTTTGGCGTAATTTCGACCTACCGTCATTTGCACGATGAGGTATATCTAAACACCACCTCAGCTGTTTATCTTCAGTGACTCCTGGTGTACTTACAAACTTTCAGTGCATTGATTTATGAGTAAAGACCCTATTTGTACTACTGTAGAAGTTTAAAACTAGACAAATAACTTCAGACAGCACTGTGTGATGATGAATTTGTTTTCAGGGTGATAAAGAAGCAGAGTTGGGTCTACCTTTCTCTCCTCTCTGTGACCGCAAATCCACCATGGTGGCTCAGTCCCAGATCGGTAAGGTACAAAAACACAACTTACTTTAGACATCATATTCAACACACATCCATTTGTTTCATATTTAACAATTATTGTAGCAATTGTTAGATCATTGTTAAGCCAATGGTTGGGAAGTGCTCCAACAAATAAGTATTTCATTAAAACAACTGAAAGGTAATAAAATACATAATTAAAAAGGATTATAGGATTTATAAAAGAATTTATAATTATCCTAGGATTAATATAGTCTGTTTATCCACACTGTATCATGTTGAATTGTTTACATCACTGACATTAAAAACAAAACTTGGAATGATGGTGCATGTTGATGGCATGTCTTCAATTGTTTTGCTCTCTTCTCAAACAACCAAGGCCTGTACTACGAAGCTGGATTTTGTCTTATCGAGATAACTTCAGGGTTAACTCTGGGTTTTCCGTACTACGACGCTGGTTCACTTCTTACCGGGGGAAATCACCATGGTAACTTATGCTGAACGGCTAACCTGCTCCGGAGCAGGTTATGTTCTGGATAAGAGATCAATGAGTACAAAAGCACCACCTCCTGACCAATCAGTTCTCTTAGAAAATGACCTGCCCATTCTTAACAGATCCTGTCAACATTGGTGCGTGGATCGCGAGAGGAGCGCTTAGGAGAGAAAGAGCTTTTAGGGATAGATGCAATTTTTTAATTGACCAAAATATATATTTAAAGAAAATAATCCTTGAGGCACATGAGAGATATTATTCTGTATGTTATACAGTTGGTTTGACATCCTGAGATCAAAAGGTCAGGGAGCATAATAACTGTATTTATTTATTGTAATTGTAAAAAATTGACGAAAAGATATTTGTAAAATAATCCTTGAGGCACATGAGGGATATTAGTCTGTATGTTATACAGTTGGTTTGACATCATTCACTCAAATGGTTGAAGCGCATAATAGGTTTGTATTTTGAATGTTGAATATTAAACTAATTTAATGTCTCTATGAAAGGAAGGGCACTGAGGAAGCGCTCTGCCCGAAACGTCTGTGCTGTAATAAAGTGACATTGTGTGATCAGAGTGCTGTCCGTTTATATTGTCTAATTTATTAATATTGTATAATCTCACGAATTTACGCATAAACAGAGTCAGCTATTTTCTGCCAGCACTCATTCCTGGCTTTTGCTGCAGCATCAGTGTTGCTTTTGGCCTGGATGATGTGATTGAATTCTTCATATTGTTGAATAATAATTGTCTGCTCCTCCATGGTAAAGTAGTCTGCTCTGCAGGGTTTCTCCATGTTTGCGATTGGTCAGATGCTGCAAACACCTCCCCTTTATATGAGCGCGCAGTGATCCAGATTGGAAAACCCTGGGTTCAATTACCGAGTTGATATCCAGCTTCGTAGTACCGCTTATCAGGATTGCGAATGTCTGGGTAAGTCAACCCAGGTAACGGAGAGATATCCTGGGTATGTTAATCCAGCTTCGTAGTACAGGCCTCCAGTGTTGCCTGAATCTAATATGTTTCTGGTACAAAGCTAGAGTTAATCTGATTGGATTACTGTTTCCTGCAGGATTCATTGACTTCATTGTTGAGCCAACATTCACTGTGTTGACGGAAATGATTGAGAATATTGTAACACCGCTGATTGAGGATGCATCTCGCTCTGGATTGGCTGGCTTCAGACGTTCTAGGTGACACACACAGGACTACTAATCCTTCTGTTGTTATGTCATTGTTAGATGATAATAATATGAACTGCAGTTACATGCATGCTTTTTTTCATTCTGATTTAAATCAGTCCGATTGAAGGTCTAGGATCATCTGTTTTCATGTGATGTGATAAAATATGTTCTGGTGCATTAAATGTGTGAATTAAATTATAGCTGTTGTGACATGTTCAAACGTTATGAATACATTAGGGCAAAATGTCCTACAAGTCACCATCAGCCCAATAACAGTGGGGTGGGGGCACTAAGCAAAACAGGGGAGAGGCCCAGCCCCTTCACTTAAATCAACAGGTGGCAAGCAAGACCTGGGAACTTGATTTGGTGGTGCTGTAACATTTATTCATTGACATATAGCCTAAACTGTACGTGCATTGCTATGCTCACAGCTGCTTACGTCATACTGTTTGTCACAAACATACACTCTCTGCCATTTTGTCAACACACAGAAACACACTTCATGACTGTCGGTGTGAGGGCAACCGGCCGATAGTCATTCAGGCCTATCACTGTTGAGCTTTTGGGGACAGGGATGATGGTGGCCGTCTTCAGACAGATTGGAACAGCAGCCTGTGATAGTGAAGTGTTGTACATGTCTGTCAGCACCTCAGAGAGCTGATGCGCGCATCCCTTTAGTACCCGCCCAGGTATGTTATCTGGACCAGCAGCTTTTCGAGGATTAATCCTTTGCAGGGTTCCCTTCACTTCTGCTGAGGTCACACTGAAGGGCACTTCTCCTGATGTCGTGGTGATTCTGGTGCTGGAGTGGGCAGAGGTGTTGGAGTCCTCAAAGCAGGCATATAATTTGTGGGCAATCAGGCAGAGAGTGGTCCCTGGGGCATTGTGCACCTTTGGTGCTGTAATCGGTGATGCACTTATTACCCTTCCACATGTCCCTAAGGTTGTTGGTTGAGGAGTGGCCCTGTATTTTCTGGGCATGTGCCTCTTTAGCCCTCTTTATGCCCGCAGTCAGGTCCTACCTGGCTGCTCTGAGTGGCTCTGTGTCGCCAAACCTGAATGCTGCATCCCTAGCTTTCACCAGAGACCTGACCTCCGCATTTAGTCAACGTTTCTGGTTTGGGTAGATGGTGACAGACTTTGAGGTGGTGACATCATCAACACACTTTAAGATGTAGCCAAGGACAGCAGAAGTATATTCTCTAAATCCACTTCTCCCTCCTTTTCAGCTGCTTGTCTAAAGACCTGCCAGTTCGTGCATTGAAAGCAGTCCTGCAGCACAGAGTCTGCATCCCTGGGCCACACTGTGACAGCTCTCTGTGTTGGTCTGCTGGGTTTTACCCGGGGATGGTAGGCAGGGACCATCATGATGGAGATATGGTCGGAGGCCGAGGTGAGGGTGGGGACAGCTCTGTATGCACCCTGCTTGTTAGTGCACACGGTCCAGAGTGTTATTTCCCCGTGTCGGTATGATGACATGTTGGTAAAACTTAGGTAAAATGTCCATCAGTTCTACGTGGTTGAAGTCCCCCACAACCACATAGAAAGCCTCAGGGTGCTTGTTTTGGAGCGAACTGATGGTATAATAGAGCTCCTTCCTAGCCTCGCTAGCATTAGCATCCGAAGCGATGTAAACAACTATGAAGAACACCACTGTAAACTCGCAGGGCAAATAGTGTGGCCGGCACTTAACAGTCAGACCATCAGAAACGATGGTTCCTCACCAAAGTACAGTTTGTACACCAGCTTTTGTTGATGAAAGCACACCCCCGCAAGTCTTACCCGACAGATGGTTGCAGTCTGCTCGGAAGAGACGCTGTCCGTCCAACGGGAACGCTGAGTCCGGCATGTTGTCATTAAGCCAGGTTTCCGTAAAGCAGAGCACTGCACAGTTCCTCATCTCCTCAGATGAATTAAGTTCATCTTGTTGTCTAGGGATCGGACGTTGGCCAGAAAGAGTGATGGGATCGGTATCCTGTTAGCTGTTAGCTTACCCCTGTTCTGCTTTCGAGCACACCGCTTCCTCTTTCTCTCAAGCTGCTGCACTGTGCTGCGCCAGTCCGCTGTCCTCAGTAGTCGCAGTCTACCAAGCATAGACTTGAGTGCAGGTTTAACACTTATTACGAAGCCATCCTTAATGTCCATAAGTGCTCTTCGGGAGTTTGAGAAGCCGCTGCACCGACAGGCGTCACCATGACAGTGTTGCATAAAAGCAAACACAGTGATGGATTCTCATGACCATCACTTAAGAAATGCTTGGCGTTACATGCACACTAACATGCATTAACTGGGTTGCCAGTTATTAGCACAAATATGATGGGGCAAAAAGTTCACTGCCATAAAAGCTCATGGCTTGTGATGATGTTAATTGTACAAAGCAATGGATAGATCTAAGAGATCTTTTTGCACACCTCAGGGTACATTTGAGTGAGCATGAGTTAGTATATTGCCCATTCAGCAATTGTAAGACGGCGTTTAAAGTAAAGTAATCATTTGCATGAACATGAAACTGATGTACATACTAGAGTTATATATTCTGAGCCATATGTGTCCTCTTGGATTGAGCCTAATGAAACTGAAACTGGGATGGACAAAAGTAAGAATCAGCCCTCAAGTTTCAGAAGATATTGATAGTAGGTCTTTGTGCATGAGAAATCTGTGACTGTTTTACATGCAGATCTAGGAAAAGTATCTTGTTCTGTCATCAACTATTCAAATAATGAAGAGGTCAATGTTTTGTATGATATTTGTCATACAAAACACAGGTGGCAATCATCTTAAAATGGGTATTCTATCAGGATAAATTTGAAGTTGTCAATCCACTTGGGTTAGCCAGGAAAAAGACTTGTGGGAATATACTTCACACATGGTGATCCTGAGCCATTCTAATTCTAGCAAAGAGACAGGACACAGTATTTTCTAGAATGCTGCCAGCCCTGAGACAGCTTGAATAACACAGACTTGTGACTGCTTCTGGTCATGTGGTTTGATCATCTATTGTAGTTGACAAATTGTCATACTAAACACAGAATTTAAGGCATGCAAAATATTGCGTATTTAGATGGAGATGGTGTTTGACCCTCGGTCGGTGAGGGATCATACTTCACTGTCCATACACAGGGAGGAGATCAAACAGGTCACAGCTTACAGGTATCTGAGCATCCACCTGGATAACCTCTTCAGCTGGAGTGATCATGTAGACTATGTACTGTATGTTCCCGTTTACGGCAAAGGCTGTATTTTACGCAGACTGAGGGTGTTTGGTGTCAGCCAGAACATCATGTTTTTATTTTATCAGGCAGTGGTGGAGAGTGTCATCAGGTTTGGGATGACGGCGTGGTTCGGCAATCTCGACACACAGTCCAAATCTAAGTTACAGCGCCTGGTACAGACTGCTATGAAGGTGATGGGGAGGACTGAAAAGCTCTCCCTTCAGTCCAACTATGAGCAGTCTGTACTCAGGCAGGCACGGAGGGTCTTGTCGGACCTGTCCCACATCCTTCAAACACAATACAAGCTCTTGCCTTCTGGCAGAAGGTACAGAACCCCAAAATGCAAACTGAACCGTTTTAAATACTCTTTCGTATCCACTTCCAACCAACAAAATTTTAAATAGATCTGTATGCTGAGGACTGGGAAGTGTGCAATAACTTGGGGTTCTGTTTGTTCTGTTTTTTATTTGCTTTAATCTGTCGTTGGATGTGTCATGAGTGTGTATGTAGCCTACGTGCATGTCTTTAGCTGTTGTATGTATTTTATGTGCCAGAGCTGGTGCGCGAGGTTGGGAAATTCCGGCTAGATATAGTCAGCCTCACCTCGGCGCACAGCAAGGGCTCTGGAACCAGTCTTCTCGAGAGGGGTTGGACTCTTGTCCACTCTGGTGAGAGGCGCCGGGCGGGGATGGCAATACTTATTGCCCCCCGGCTTGGTGCCTGTATGTTGGAGTTTACCCCGGTAGATGAGAGGGTAGCCTCCCTCCGCCTTCAGATGGGGGGACGGATCCTGACTGTTGTTTGTGCCTATGGTCCAAACAGCAGCTCAGAGTATCCACCCTTTTTGGACTCCTTGGAGGGGGTGCTGGAAAACACTCCCCCTGGGGATTCCCTCGTTCTGCTGGGGGACTTCAATGGCCATGTTGCCGGCGACAGTGAGAACTGGAAGGTTGTGATTGGGAGGCCCCCCCGATCTGAACCCGCGTGGTGTTCCGTTATTGGACTTCTGTGCTCATCACAGATAACCATAACGAACACCATGTTCAAGCATAAGGGTGTCCATATGTGCACTTGGCACCAGGACATCCTAGGCCGCAGTTCGATGATTGACTTTGGAGTCGTGTCGTCGGACTTGCAGCCGCATGTCTTGGACACTCGGGTGAAGAGAGTGGCGGAGCTGTCAACTGATCACCACCTGGTGGTGAGCTGGCTACGATGGTGGGGGAGGATGCCGGTCAGACCTGGCAGACCCAAACGTATTGTGAGGGTCTGCTGGGAACGTCTGGCAGAGTCTCCTGTCAGAGAGAGTTTCAACTCCCACCTCCGAGAGAGCTTCGACCACGTACCGGGGGAGGCGGGGGACATTGAGTCCGAGTGGGCCATGTTCCGTGCCTCCATTGTTAAGGCGGCCGACCGGAGCTGGTGGACACCGGCGGTGAGGGATTCTGTCAAGCTGAAGAAGGAGTCCTATAGGGCCTTTTTGGCCTGTGGGACTCCTGAGGCAGCAGGCAGGTACCGGCAAGCCAAGCGGAGTGCAGCTGCGGCGGTCGCTGAGGCAAAAACCTGGACATGGGAGGAGTTCGGCGAGGCCATGGAAAAAGACTTCCGGACGGCTTCGAAGAGATTCTGGACCACCATCCGGCGTCTCAGGAGGGGGAGGCAGTGTGCCGTCAACATGTATACGGTGGGGACGGTGCACTGCTGACCTCGACTCGGGACGTTGTGGATCGGTGGAAGCTCCTCAATCCCACCGACACGGACTGGGGACTCTGGTGTGGGCTCTCCTATCTCTGGGGTGGAGGTTGCTGAGGTGGTCAAAAAGCTCCTCGGTGGGAGGGCCCCGGGGGTGGATGAGATCCGCCCCGAGTTCCTCAAGGCCCTGGATGTTGTGGGGCTGTCATGGTTGACATGACTCTGCAGCATCGCGTGGACATCGGGGGCAGTGCCTCTGGATTGGCAGACTGGGGTGGTGGTCCCTCTTTTTAAGAAGGGGGACCGGAGGGTGTGTTCCAACTACATGGGAATCACACTCCTCAGCCTCCCTGGTAAGGTCTATTTGGGGGTGCTGGAGAGGAGGGTCCGTCGGATAGTCGAACCTCGGATTCAGGAGGAGCAGTTCCATGGTTTCCCCGTGGAACTGGGGACCAGCTCTACACCCTCTGCAGGATCCTTGAGGGTGCATGGGAGTTTGCCCAACCAGTCCGCATGTGTTTGTGGACTGTGTCCCCCGCGGAGTCCTGTGGGGGGTTCTCCGGGAATATGGGGTACCGGACCCCTTGATAAGAGCCGTCCGTTCCCTGTATGACCGGTGTCAGAGCTTGGTCCGCATTGCCGGTAATAAGACTTGTTTCCAGTGAGGCTTGGACTCCGCCAGGGCTGCCCCTTTGTCACCAATCCTGTTCATAATTTTTATGGACAGGATTTCTAGGCGCAGCCAGGGCGTTGAGGGGGTCCGGTTTGGTGACCTCAGGATTGGGTCACTGCTTTTTGCGGATGATATGGTCCTGTTGGCTTCATCATACCGTGACCTCCAACTCTCGCTGGATCAGTTCGCAGCCGAGTATGAAGCGGCCGGGATGAGAATCAGCGCCTCCAAATCCGAGTCCATGGTCCTCAACCGGAAAAGGGTGGAGTTCACTCTCCGGGTCGGGGACGAGATCCTGCCCGAGGGGTTCAAGTACCTTGGGGTCTTGTTCATGAGTGAGGGAAGGATGGCGCGTGAGGTCGACAGGCAGATCGGTGCGGGAGAGAGAGAGCTGAGCTGAAAGGCAAAGCTCTCGATTTACCAGTCGATCTTCGTTCCTACCCTCACCTATGGTCATGAGCTTTGGGTAGTGACCGAAAGAACAAGATTGCGGGTACAAGCGGCCGAAATGAGCTTCCTCTGTAGGGTGGCTGGGCTCTCCCTCAGAGATAGGGTGAGAAGCTCAGTTATCTGGAGGGAGCTCGGAGTAGACCCGCTGCTCCTCCGCGTCGAGAGGAGCCAGATGAGGTGGCTCGGGTATCTAATTAGGATGCCTCCCGGATGCTTCCCTGGTGAGGTGTTCAGGGCACGTCCCACCAGTAGGAGACCCTGGGGAAGACCCAGGACACGCTGGAGAGACTATGTCTGGGAATGCCTTGGGGTCCCCCGCGAAGAGCTGGACGAAGTGGCTGGGGAGAGGGAAGTCTGGGCTTCCCTGCTTAGGCTTAGGCTGCTACCCCTGCGACCCGACCCCAGATAAGCAGAAGAGGACGACGACGACAATGTTTTTAGAGGGAGTTCAGTACAATGTGTGTTAAGTGTTAAGTTCCAGAGGTTGCTCAGTTGGGGTGTGGTTTCAGTATGTAGCACACTTGAATGAGCCACAGTGCGCTTGGAGTTCTATGTTGTTTAACTTGTTTTTGCAAACACAGACATATAACAGCATTGTAAATCATGCTCTCTTAGCTTCATTGGAACAACACAATCGTGTATTTACTTTATAACTTACTCAAACTTGCATTAAGACACACTCTGATACACAAATACAAAACTGTGGCACAAACAATAGAATTATATGAAAAAGTGAAAAGTATTGTGGCTTCTGCCTATTGGCTACATTGTTTACAGGTTTATAATACAAACAAACAAAACAATATACATACTACTGCGGGGTCCTCTCAGCATGTTAGCGGTTAGCTTAGCTGCCAGCACGGTATGACTAACAACTATAACTCAATCAATCAATCAAACAATCTTTATTTGTATAGCACCAAATCACAACAAAGTTATCTCAAGGCACTTTACACATAGAGCAGGTCTAAACCGAACTCTTCAGGTTTTAAACTAAACATTGACACCACAACAAAGGAATAAATGGCCACCTTTCCTTACACTGACCCTAAGAGACACTAATTCATAGTTACATATGTGAGTTTTGTGGCTTTACCTGCAAAGACATATAGAAGCATTGTAAATCATGCACTCGTCTCTTAGCTTCATTGGAACAACACAATCATGTATTGACTTCCACTGGATGGGAGCGACCAAAAATCGCAAACTCCCTCTTGCGGTGAACCTCCATAATTACAATGCCTATGTCTTTTCCTTTGAGCCACAATAATTAGTTTTAATAAATAGGGGGGGCGGGGGGGGGGTCCTTTTTAAGCCACTGTTCCACAAGTACCTTCAGTGGACATGGCCCCAGCATTTCAGACCTCAGAATACTGCTCGTTTTTGAAACCAAATGTTATATACTTCAAACAATAATTTAATTATTAAAATTGTGTACTGGTAGTAAACTGGTGCACCAGTGTGTGACTGATTTGTGTGTGTGTGTGTGTGTGTGTGTGTGTGTGTGTGTGTTTGTGTGTGTGTGTGTGTGTGTGTGTGTGTGTGTGTGTGTGTGTGTGTGTGTGTGTGTATGTGTGTGTTTGTGTGTGTGTGTATGTGTGTGTGTGTGTGTCCATGTCCGTGTGTCCGTGTGTCTGTGTTTTACACATGTATGTCTACACTGTCCACAGTGTCAACAGTATTAGTGGCAGTGATGGAAAACCTTCCAGTTTGAAGGGTACAGGCTCAGAGGGCAGCTGTTCTCTGACCACAGTGGACTTCAAGACCTTCAGGGTTACATGGGACCAAGAGATTAATCACAACAGGGAGGCATGGAAGGCCCAGGCAGTCAAAGGTAGCCATACTGACTTTTTGCTATCTATCTGTTTGTGGTGTCATAATAGATTCTTGTTGAAATGTTGATCTTGCTTACATCACATGCACACAGAGGTATGTTGAACGTACAGACAAAAAACATCATTAAGTGTCTTAGTAAGGTGCCTTGCCATAAATTCTACAAGTCTATTGAACTGCATTGGTAGGATGGAACACCATTCTTCCAAAATAGATTTCTACATTTGGTGTTTTGATCATCGTGGTGTAAAGTGCTGTTTAACATGTAGGTCCAAAATCTCCCACAGGTGTTTAATGATGCCTTTGCCATAGATCTAAATCCACTCAGTTACTTCAATCAACTGTTCTTTGTAAGCCAGTTAAGCAGTCTTTGTGACTGAAGCCCCAACAGTGATACAAAATTATAATTACATGGGTCTGCTCAATATTTGTGTGCAAGCTACAGAGCATTATTTAATGTTAATTGCTTATGCTTTGTTCCATGCAGTGCACCTGTGTAGAAGCATCTGCATTCATTTGCATGCATTTATTCAGATTTTTCCTTTCATGTATTTCTTGTCTGTTGTTACAAGAGATACACTAACAGTTTAAAAGATGTTGAAGGTGTAAATAAGTATGTCAAGTTCACAAAAGGAGAATTGACAAAAGAAAAATAATTGATTTTCCTGTGGCTGCTGACACAACATTCTCCTCCAGCATCAGAATCATGTATACCAAAAGACAAATTTACCAACCATAATTCTTTGGTTATCTCCATAGCAGCCATTAACCCTTTGATGCTAGTTATGGCAAATTCAGCCCACCGTGTAGTAGCATCAGAGTGAGGCGTCAGGATATGTCACCTTACTATTTCCCAGAAAAGCAGCCCCTTCATCACATTCACTACCACCCATTAGTGTGTCCTACATCAGGTCATAAATCTCAAACAAAGCAGCATTCAAAATATTTTGCTGTTGTATTCCTCATGTAAATTTGCATCTATTTATGGATGGTTTCTATGTATGGATTTCTAAATGGTGTCCATCTGTGTGTGCGTGTAGACCTGAAGGAAAAGCCCAAGATGAAGTCAGAGGAGGGCGACCAAGAAGAGAAAGAGGTGAAAGAGTCTGAGATAACAGATGACAAGCCAGGACAGGAGGAGATGAAAACAGATATGAAGGGACTGGAGGAGGTAGTGAACAGGTGGAAGCAGGTCGAGCAACAGCCTAAAAATGAGGAAGGAGACAGTAATCCAGGAGGGGCTCCAGGCTCAGAACAAGATTTCACTGACAACAAGAAGCCTGAGATCCACACAGACAAACAGCAGCGTCACAATGGTATGCATAGGATAGGATCACAATTTTTGCAAATCTGTCTTAAAACAGTCAAAGCAGTCATGTGTTTATATGAACAGTGGAATCATTCTTCCTGTGCATACTGGCTATTAAGGAATCTGTGAAGTCAAAATCATTTAAAAGTAAGTGTGAAGCTTCAATGCACCCTCATCTTCTGTTCATATGATTTCATATGAAAAGTTGTGCACTACTATACGATATCATACGAATTTAAATACATGCAATAACACGATTGATCAGTGCGCTTGCGCAACCAAGTCTCACAGCAGTTTTTAAAATAGCCCCGAAATCCAGCTATCCACGAATATTATTTAGTACTTTAAAAATATAAATGATATATTATTCAACATTTAACCAGGAGATTTTACCTCTGTTGTGTCTTTATAAGTCTCAAGCCCAATTTCCACTGAGTCCGGCAGCGGCGCGTTACAGCTGCGCCGCGGTCACCGGAGCTGATAGGTAACACTATAATCAATGAGAGTATCTCCACCGGGAACGTCTCAGCAGCGTGTCAGCAACGTCCCAGCAGCGGCTCCCGCGCCGCAGCGCTATCAATAGGTAGCATTTCTATTTTTGACGGAGCCGTTTCCAACTCGCGACAAGCTCAACAGAGCAGATTGCACCAGACAGGAAGTCTGACACTGAATCGGCATAACAAAACTTCCGTTTTTCAAAATAAAACAACCCGTGCAGCCTCCCGATCGTATTTCAGCAACAAACATGAATAAAACAGTCAGATAAAGACTCCATCTAGCTACGTAGCCTACTGACAGATGGGATAAGCACAAAAATCAAAGAAAATTACCAAATCAACCAAAATTGAGCAAGTTAACAAAACCGGGCCATTTAGTTGTGCTGCTACTATAGTAATTACTGTAGACTAAAGGCACTCGTTCGGGTTTGATTGGGCCGCCGTAATTACTGTATTAACAGTGCAACGTCATTTTAAAAGGCAGCTTTCTCTACCAGAGCATGCTCCGCTCCGCTGCTGTAACGCTCCCGGTGTGAGTTGACGCCAGGCAGAGGACGGAGCTAAACCGTAGCGCAGCCGTTCCGCGCCGCTGACAGACCCAGTGGAAATCCCCAGTCAGGAAGACTGGATAATACACTGACAAGTTTATTGATATCCTCAGCATTTCTAAACAAGAAAGTGTCCTTGATAACTTAACGAATTCTGGGTGAATGTTATGACCATCAGATTTAATTATTTCACCTTCGATTGTGAGAAATAAGTTTTGTTTCTGTCATTTTGGACAATAATGGGAGTGGCTATGTTAGCCTACCCATGATCCTCTGCGAACGTTATTTGTTGTGAGGAATAAAAAGAGAATAAACGTTCATGAAATCAAATCTTCTGCTCATAGTTGTCAACAGTGTATACTTGTCTATGGTCTACAGCATCTGCAGCTCAGATACACACTATGATGATAATAATAAGGCTGTGAAAGGAGTTTACATCAGTGGGCATTCCTAGTGACGTCATGCGCGCCCAGAAGGGAACCCCCTCCACCCCCTCCCTCTTTTTGATATTTAATTGAAAAAATCTCACCCGGCCTCACAGCAGATATCATATGAAAAGTAGTGCACAACTTTTCCAAGGACACATCAACATGTGGACTGGAGGAGCCGGGAATCGAGCCGCCAATCGTACGATTGGAGGACGACCGCTCTACTTCCTGAGCCACAGCTAGAGGATAGAATGGCCTGCTGTCACATTTACAGTCTTTTTAGCATCAAATCCCCTCTTTTTGTTTCCTCTGCTGTGGAAGTATGCCCCATAGACTGTAAAAAATGATGAACATAGCCTTCATGATGTCACTCGTTTGTGGGATTCCATTTAGAAGCCTTGAGTTTGAGATTTTGACTGTTGCCATCTTTGATATTTAGAGCCAGAAGTTACCATATTTGGATGAAAGGGTGGAGCAGAACCTAATACTAGCCTCTAGATTGGTCAGCACAGTTCATTTACAATCTGTGCTTAACTGTGATAGTGCTAATGCTAATTTTTGTTAGCAAAACCACCTGCACAGTGATGGAAAAAAGGAAGCCCACAATTTATTACAAAGTTGCAAGAAGCTGTCAGTTCAACCTCAGACTAAAATGTGATTCCATGCTAATTTAGATTTTACTGTTTTCTGCAGACCCTCAGCCTGACTGCCCACTAATCCATTACTTGAAGGGGCCCAGTTACTGTGCCAGTTCCTACCGGTTGGTAAGGTCAAAGGTCACAGAGATGCGCCCCATTGATGCCAGGGGGAAAGCCAGGAGACTGCAGCGGATCTCCCTACGTCGCAGAAAGTGACTTCACAGTTCAAAATGTGATGCATTATCATTAAAACAAAATGGTGATGTCACTCATCTTGTTCTACTGTCAAACCTTTAACATGGTATCTCTATTCCCTCTTCTTTGCAAAATACATTTTTATCAATGATTTCTTAATTGTCTTATTTGTTTAATGTTTTAAAAAGAATATTTTTTTTAAGTACGTTGATAAAAGGGTTTAGCCATTTGATGGTTATCTATTTTAATGTACCTGTAGGCCTCATCAACTGCTTGAACTCCTGCTCTCATGGACAGCCATTTACATTTTAAAGTTGATTCTCTGCTTTTTTTTGCCTATTTGTTATATTTAGGATCGGTGTGGAATCTAAATACCTTTGCAGCTTTTCAGAAGTTCGACATATTTTGTTAAATGTAAAGATTTTAAAGAAATCTTGTTTATATTTCTCAAAATCAAAAATAAAAAGTATCAGTATCAGAACTGAAACTCAGTTATATCAGCACAAATGTAAAACAAAGAAAAAAGAAAAGAAGACATCTATTCCTAATTATGATCGCAAAATAGTAGATAAGGAAGAGAGTGGAAACTCCTGGCTGTCCTTGGCTTCTCTACCTTAACAGGAGATGGACTAACAGAAGGTTATTTTCATTACATTTTTGCTCCAATGAGGATTAGTGAGGCCCAACACTGATGGGTGATAAGGACTGGCGTAGAGTCCATGTTCCAGTTCATTTCAGTTTAGAGGTATTGGATGGGGTTGTGGCCACAGCTCTGTGCAGCCCAGTCAAGGACCTCCACACCAAACTAGTCAAATCATTTCTTCGTGGACCTGTCTTTGTGCACATTGGCATTGTTATGTTGAAATCGGAAAGGGCCCTTAAACCTAACACATCTAAAACATCACTGCTGGAGCAGGGAACCAAAATCAGGAACAGACCCCAACCAAAAGACTACTAAAGGATATAGATGGGGCCACTTCTTTCTGAGTATAAATTAATCAGGACCTGTGTTTAAAACCTTGTGAATCCATCTGTGTTGAAAATGACATATTACAGATTTTGAATATGGCCTATAGTCATACAATGCCTTAAATATATTATTAGATGGCCTTTTAAACAGTCTACACAGTATACAGGCTTTTGTGTGACCAGTAAACCAAACTATCTGCTGTTGTCATAAAAACAGCCTGTTTTTTTCTCTCACTGTTAGGATAGTAGAAAATGAGTAGAGACGCGGTGGAAATGAAATGTTTGGTTAAAGCAACATTTAATGAGGTTGCGCACATAATACATTTTATGACAAGAAAAATCAAATAAACCATCTACTTATTGGTGGCAAGTACACTATGCACGATTTGTTGTATAGAACAACCTCATCCCCGGGCTCAACTAGTGAGAGAGTGAGAGAGAGAGAGAGAGAGAGAGCAGTAGTGGTGGAGCAGGCTGGAGAGTGAATGGCTCTGTAAATCAGATCCATAAAACCTCACACCCTGTGCTCTGTGATTGGCTGGGGGCCTACTCATCAACTACCCAAAATATATGCTCACACTCATCCTGAAAACAGCAAAATGATAAGAAAATACAAGCAGAGGTAAATACAGCACAACACACTTGTAGTGGGTCATAATTGATAATACTGATAAATTAATAATTGAGAAGTATCACCTTTGTATGAGTCTACATAGTTTTGCATGAACATACCTGTATACCTTTCAGAAATGTGTCCTCAGAAAATGTAAAGACCTTAAGATGACCAAAGCCATTAGTAACTATGGTGTCCTCTGTCACACTAACCTTTGTTTCATTTAATGACTGAAAATTCCAAAACTTTTTTTGTATCTTGTTTAAAAACTAACAAGACAAATTGAATAGACCTGTAGATTTCGTTGCTGTATGGAATGTTTATATTTTATATAATAATGTATTAATAATTGTAATTAATAATTATAATTTGAATGTAAATTTGCTGAGACTATTGAATAATGTCTCCCACAATTATAATAAGCATGGTAAGTTCATTCAAAGATTTACATCAAGAAAAATACATATTGGACAGAACTGTACCTTGTCTTTCACAAATTATGCTACTATATGATTCATCACTAAGCCTGTTTGTACCTATAGAGTCTGTTTGCAGGATAAGCAGCGACAAAACAATCTGGTTATGAGATGGAGGCGGGGTTTTTTATTTTAAATCCTGGAGATGGAGATGTTGTTATCTATTTGCATTGTTGGTGAGATTGTATACAAGTATTAAATTATGAAGTCTGTGTTGTTTGTATGAGTTTATCCATTCTCATTTGTGTTATGTCCCTGTACAGTCAACAAACTAAAAGGGAAATCACATAAAAAAAACTGGTCACAATTAAAAAAGAAAAGTCAAATAAAAGTTTTAAGGCTTCTAATCCTTCACATCCTTCTCCTCGTCCTCTAAGTGGACCATCTGCTTCTCTGCCTTCATCAGTCTTACTCCTAAAGAGAAGGAAAACACAGGATGTCAGCTTTAAGAACAACAAACTAAGGAGCGAACTAAGGATCAGATTGTAGAAGAGTTTGCCTGTTATTATGAAAAATTATACAAGCAAGTAGCCAGTGAGGATAAAGGAGCTATACAGGCTTATTTGAGAAAACTTGACTTACCCAAAGTAACTCAGGAAAATAATGTGAAACTAACTAAAGTAGTTACACTGCAAGATGTAAATAAACAAATACAAGCTCTAAAAAGAGGAAAATCCCCAGGGGATGATGGATTTACAAATGAATATTATAAAGTCTTTAAAGAACAAATTAGCCCCCTACTAGTACAAGCATATAATTACGCACTAGACACAGGAGTATGGGCACAAACATGGGCCTCATCAACAATCACACTTATACACAAAGAAGGGAAAGATGCATGAAAATGTGAATCGTACAGACCCATATCATTGCTTAATACTGACCATAAGATAATATCTGCAATCTTAGCCAACAGGTTAAAAGACACTATTACAGAAATAATAACAGCTGATCAGTGCGGATTTATACCTGGGAGACTTTTGGCTGATAACATTAGGCGAACTTTAAATGTAATGGATCATGCACAAATAGAAAAGAAAGATGTAGCTTTATTGACTTTGGATGCAGAAAAAGCATTTGATCTGGTGAATTGGATTTATATGTTTGAGACAATGAGGAGTTTTGGATTAAATGAGAAATTCTGTCAGTGGATACAAGCACTTTTAGTAAGCCTGTTTCTAGAGTAAAAGCAAATGGTACATTATCAAGGTCATTTTCTATTCAGAGAGGCACCAGACAGGGTGACCCTCTTTCGCCACTTTTATTCGCCATTTATATAGAAGTGCTAGCAATAGCGATAAGACACAATCCAGACATTAGAGGGGTAGAAATTGGTAAAGAAGTACATAAAGTGTCATTATATGCAGATGATATAATTATTTATTTAAGCTCACCTGAAAAATCCATTAAACACCTGATGGATGTTATTAATGATTTTAGTTTAGTATCAGGATATAAAATAAATGAAAATAAATGCGAATCACTGACTATTGGAGCACAAATACACTCAAGTATCAAAGAATGTTATACTTGTAAGTGGGAGACAGAGGTGATAAAATATCTTGGCATAAATATTAGTAATAAACTAGAAGATCTATATGAAAATAAATATTGCAAATTGGAAAAGAAAATAAGACAGGACTTAAGGAGATGGTCATTAATCCCAAATGGAATATACAGTAGAGTGGAAATAATAAAAATGATGGTTCTCCCACAACTCCTCTTTTTGTTTCAGGCATTACCAGTTACTTTGCCAGAGGTTTTTTTTTACAACATGGAACAAGATGATTGCCAACTTTGTTTGGAATGGTAAAAAACACAGATTGAAATATGAATTACTAACTCAAGTTAAAGAAAAAGGAGGATTGGGAGCCCCAAACTTAAAAAAATATTACTATGCAACACAAATATTGACAATAATGAAATGGATGAGGCCTGAGCCTAAGGAAAAATGGATTAATATAGAAAAAGAATTAACAAATGGTTTACTTGGATCTCTACCATACTTAAGTACAGATACACAAAAACAACATCTTAAGACATTTTGCATTGGAAATACAATTAAAAACTGGAAGAAAATGTGTAAAAGACTGAAAGTGCAGCGTGACAATATCCTCCTTAGAAAAATGGTGCATGACTCAGATTTCAAACCATATAGAACAGATAAGATTTTAGAATGCTGGGCAAACAAGGGGCTGAAACTATATATACAATTATTCAATAATAACTCCATAGAACCATATGAAACATTGGTGTCTAGATATGGTTTAGAACAAAAACTGTTTTTTAAATATTTGCAAGTAAGGAGTTATATACATAAGAACAATCAGGGAGGGAACTATATACTAAGATGTATAGCAGAAAACAGGAATAAAAACATAAAACTAGCAAATATTTACTCAATCCTTCAAAATGTAACAAAAATGGAAACTAAGATAAAGGAACAATGGGGGAAAGAGTTATCTATAGACATTTCAGATGAAGAAGGGAGAGAATCCTTAAAAGAAAATTTTCAAATATCACAGTCTAAACTTTGGAAGGAATATGCCTGGAAAGTAAACCAAAGATATTTTATTACTCCAGATAGATGTAAATTAAACAAAACAGAGGAAACAAGCTGCTGGAGGGGGGGGGGGGTGTGGTGAGAAAAAAGCAAATCAAACACACATATTCTTTACTTGTCCAGTAATACAGGTGTACTGGCAAAATGTGAAATAGGGATATGAAATACATCTTTGACATTACAGTGCCAATTACTTATAAAAACTTTTTGGGAATTAATGCAAATTTAAAAATCAACACTAGAGAGAGACATATATTTAAATTGCTTAGTTTAATAGCACTGAAACAAGTGACTAGACTTTGGAAACAAGCCGAATGCCCAGATCTTCAGGTATGGCATAGGACAATAGAACAAACACTGCAAATGGAAAAACTCACTCTAACAGTTAGAAATCAAAAAGAAAAATGGAATAAATTATATCCAGAGCATATAATTGGAAGAATTAGAGCCTCCTAATAAGTGCATACTGTAGACAGATAGCTATACGCACACACACACACATACACACATGCATACATAGGCACACATATACACACTTACACACAGTGTAGATATCCCCTGGAGTTTTTTTTTTTTTTTTCATTTTACATATTTATTTATTTGTCTGCTTGTTTTTTTGTTTTTATTGTGTCTCTGTGTATGTTTTGTTGCCTTATTTGTTGTCTCCTGTCTGTATATAAAAAAAGGAATACAACAGAGACTATGGTCCATCGTGAATTTGCTAGCAGGAACAGTACTTCAATAAAGTAATAAAAAAAAAAGAACAACAAACTATTTCACAGTGATGTAATGATCTTCCAGGTGAACACAGCAGGAGTCTGAGGATGGTTTTATACAATTTGTGTTTACTTTCAGAGCTTCAGCTGGTGCCAACACCTATAAAACGTGTGTGTGTGTGTGTGTGTGTGTGTGTGTGTGTGTGTGTGTGTGTGTGTGTGTGTGTGTGTGTGTGTGTGTGTGTGTGTGTGCGTGTGTGTGTGTGTGTGTGTTGACCTGGTATATGTGGAGGGGAGTTGAGGACAGGTGTGTCCTTCCTCCGAGGTTTCTTCAGCTGGTCCTCCTCTTGGTTCTCAGCACAGATGCCCTCCTCCTTGTCATCCTTTATCTCTGACTTCCTGTCCTCCAGGCTCTCCAGGGCCTCCTGGTCTGTCATACAGCAAAAAAAACAAAAAAACTGGTACATTGCTGCTGACCTAATTTACCATAACTGTCACCATTGAAGATGTAACTACAGCAGCTGTAGCTGTTTCATTCACTGAGCCAACAACTAAAACACAAAGATGATTTAATTCAGATCTCAGTAAACCAGGTTCTTATTGGTAGCAGAGCAGCTGACAGAAGTGAGTGTGAGTGGTACAGTTTAGAGAATCACAGAGGTGGGGGGGGGGGGGGGGTCAGCACCCTGTGTCTGTCAGCAAGTGCTCCAAAACAACATATGACAAGTGACAGTTCCCCCTCTGTGTTCCATTACGTTAACCATAGCTTTATCACATCATAGAACACATTTATTATTTAATTATTTGAGACAACAAATGATTCTTTGTGCTGATAGGAGGACCTCCTGTATGCTTCTGGAGTGCACTCACCAACAATGGATTTTTTGTTTTCATTTAGAGGACTTGTTGCTTTAATGCCTCTCTTGCACTAATGTCACACTTCAGGGAAGATATTCTTTGTTCCATCCTGAAGCTTTATCATTTGTGCTGTAATATGTAATATGTACTTTTCAGCCCTTAAGGTCCAACTGTAGAGCTGCAATTTGTAAAGAATCTTTTGTTCAAAAATAGAGGACGTGCTTGTCATCACAAACGATCTTGTTAACAATAAACTAATCAACATAATGATCATCAATAATCATGAATAAATGCAAACTGATGCACTAAATAACCTTTGCGTCTTTCAAAAGAAACTGTGACACAAAGAGCCTTAAATCATTTATTTTCACTAGCCTATTGTATGATTCTCTATTGTGCTATTTAGTGTGCTTCTTTGTCTGAAGCACAATTGAAGCAGTTATATACTTCTTAAAATGACCTGATTTAATAAAAAGCAATGTATTATTATTATCTTTTTTTTTAATTATTAAATGATTAAATAAAATTAAAGCAGAGCTCTTTGCTTACAATGTTTGCTCTCCTGTGTCGTCAGTCGATGTTCAGGTTCCAGGGTTGACCTCATACAGCCAGTCGTCATCTCTGAGGCCCTCTGGGCTTTCTACACAGATCACATAACACACACATACGTACATTCATCATTCATTATTCATGAGTAGACCTGATGGCACTAACAAAAGGATAAAGGACTGTGTGTGTGTGTGTGTGTGTGTGTGTGCGTGTGTGTGTGTGTGTGTGTGTGTGTGTGTGTGTGTGCGTGTGTGTGAAGCTTTGATCAAATCACCACATTCAAACAGCAGTGCTTTATCTATATGACTATTATCCATTACTACTTTATATGAAAACTGTTTACCTTGTCCAACACATACTGTTAACATTTTGTCAAGTAAGTACATTTTGTAGCTCAAAATATGACAGCAGCCATTTCTATTGCAATACATAACATGTCACATGACAGAGAAACTGACAGAAGCTAAAATAAATAAAAGAAGAAAAAGTGGCAGAGAGAGTGGCTACAAATTAATTCAAGAGAAACAAAGAGAAAGAAAACAAAATGACAGAAAGTGAGTTGATAGATTGAGGCAGACCTGATGACAAAAGAATCAAAATGTGCTCTTACCTCAGCCTTAGTGGTGTCAGACACACAGACTGGTGCAGTGTGACTGGGTTATGAAGCTAAGAGGAGGATGGTCCTCTCCTCTGCATCTGCCCCCGCCCTCCACACCCACCCAGAGGCTGAGGAGAGCTACTGGAAGAGCTGCTGAATATCAATGGATGACTAATTAGGGCTTCTCAACAGACAGAAAGCCTGAATGCATCCTCGAATTGTACTTACTGAAATCATATAAATGAGACTTTGACTGAACGGAGAGGCAGTGGTCTAAAGGGTAATTAGATTTTATTTCAACCTGGTGTATTTCCCTTAAAAGGATTCTACTAACTTTGTTCAGAAAAATTCATGTTTACATATAGACATTCATTTTACATGAATCATACATTTTGTCTCTGTGTCATACTGAAAGTAAACACAGAAACTATCTGCCTGGGCTTTACATTATGGCTCATGATTTACACCCAGTTCATTTTGGAGAAGTAGATGAATGGTTTATGACTGCAAGTTTCCCAGTTAAACGATACACAGTTTCCATGAAGAAACATGAATTAATTTCCTGGCATGATCAGGAGAGTAAAATATGGATCCTATGTCTGTGTTTTATGCATCTCTTCTCACATACAACTACATCAGCATTAGGACTTGTAGGATGTGTGTAAAAGTCCTACCACTAACCAGCAATGATGAGCGAGATTTTGAGCCAGAATGTTGTTGTTATCATTTTCATTGTTGGATCATTATTATGTCACTTTATTAAGTTTTAGGTTTTTTTTCAAGCAAGAAAGTATTTGGACTCTCAACATGTGGTCAGTTTATCCCATAATGCCTGTTTGGAAATTTGCTCCAAAGTTTTGAGATATGAGGAGCAACTGGCCAGATGAGACCAGCTGATCTTCTCCTGAGATGTGTGTTGTCATGTAATCATGACTGCCACATGAATGAAAAAATGTAATTATTAGCTACAATCAAAATAACTGAGACAATAGACCTGTGGTATTTTAATGCAGTCTAATAAAAATGAGGCTATGTTAGCCTGGTCTGGAGCAGCTAGCTGCACAGGACGCATCTCCATGGTCATTTATGGACCCCTGCTTTCATGCAACTGAGTCTTGGCTAATTCAGCCAGGATGATCAGAAAATCCCAATTTAATCCACTATCTAGGTTTTGTAATAGCCTTCAGGTGGCCAATGCAGCAATTAAGTCATGAGTTATGCTTTCAAGTACTTACTGAGGTTATTAAGTCCAACAAGGATCAAAATGCTGCCAATCTGCTTGAACCCCATCATTGCTGCATGCAGCTCTAGATACTTTGTTCTGCCTGTTATGTTGCTTTCACTGCTTATTATGAAGCACTTTGACATTTAATCTAGAAATATGCAATATGGATACAACGCTAGCAACCAGCAAAGCTTCCAATTTGCTGTGATTTTACAAACATGTATGAATGGCAATCCACCAAAACATAACCATACTAAAGTGAGTGTTATGGCATTGTCATCCATGGATACGGGTTCAAGCACATGAAACTCCACTGTCAGTTTATTTTGTTTAATTACACTCATTTGGGTGGAGGCAGCATTGATTGTGCTTGTACTTAGTACAGCACACACAGTATAAAGTACTCCACACGCTTGTTTTTCAAAGTCAAACATTTCAGTGAAATTTATGTGGTATTTAAATTTCAACATCAAGTAGTGGTTCAATATCTACGTTTGGTATTCAGTTGGTGGCAGATTTCCAATTATCATGCCAATTATTTGTTTCCATACACAGATTACTATCCTCATACACACATTTATTCACTTACTCACTATATAGCATTTCTTACAATATCAACCATTAAAAACACAGCTCACAAAATGATTTACATGCAAGATCGGTTTTGAGCCATGAAGGTAAGCAATCAGAAAATATAAAATAAGACACTGAATGATGTAACATTTTAATAGATGACATTGTTTATTGATCTTAGCAGGAGCAACAGATTGTTTCTGATCATGTTCTTTCTATAGCAGGTTATTATATAAGCTCTGTTTCTTACAAATAAAGAACTTCTAATGTTCCAATCAAACCAAAGCCTTTTGAAATCTTGATGAGGGATTGTACTCTATTAATTGGTACATCCTGCTTTATTCTGACGTGGGTCAGTTACTAGCTTGAGCTATTGTTACAAACCTCTACAGCCTTGATATGTTCCTAGACAAAAAACAAACATACAGAACAGAACATGAATAAACACACACGTTTCACTGTTCTAAGGTTTATTGGCGTGGCTTTATTGATATGAAGCATTGTGTATTCATTGAGCAGAGGCATGTTAACATCTTGAGCAGAGGTATGTTAACATCTTCATTAAATAATGTACACTTACATGTATATTAATATAGTTTACCTTGGAATTAAATCACTCTACCCTGTGATAGTCTAATGGATTTTGTTGTAACTGTAGATTTTACAAACTTACAGTTTTTCATCTCATGTAGTTTGTACTGTAGTACTTCTAGTTTCAGCATCGCTAACAAGCCTGTTTTACTGTTGCAGAAACAAATGTGACAAACTTCAGGTTTTCATCAGTCAGATGCTGTCTCATCTAGTACCATTGACATCTGAAATAGAGAATGATGTAATAGTTGAGAAATAAGCAAGTAATAAGAAATCATACATTCATTGTAAATTAATTCAGTGAGTGTAAATTGCACTTAAGTTATCTTACCACTCATTTATTACACTTTTGTTTGACTTACATTTGCCAAAACGCACATATATTGACTTCCATAGTCAGTATATGTGCACTTATAATGTAAAAAAATGTAAAAGAATTGAAGACACTAGACCAAAGCAGAGTTACAAAGCACCAAGGCTTACAAGCCACTTAAATATCCTGAGACACACGTGCTAACACAAAGCTACACCAACACAGCTCATGCACAACCAAAGCCACATAAAAGCATGAGCTGTAGCATCTTCTGCTACAGCTGCCAGACTCAAAGTTGTGACACTCAACATTCCAAAAGGTAACTCATTGTATCTGTATCTCACTGTAATACAAAGTCCAATTCCCCACTTCCCTAATCCAATTGGATAATGGTTCATCCTGAGGCATGCCCAACCCCTCTCCAGCTAGTTATGTGCTCCTGAGACAACTACCCACATTTACATCTCAATCCCCTATTGGGCGAAAATAGATGATGTATGAATCAAGAGTAGTCATATTGTTCAATACACATACAGATCAAAAAACTAGATTCAAAGGGTTGACAAGAGTAGATGTTGCTAACTCACCTTTTATTCCAACTTCTGTGTTGACAGGACGGTGCAAAGACTCCTTTAACTGGAAAATAGGATACAAAACAGTCAGAAGAAAGAAGAAAGTATCATTTCAAATTCCAGCTGATGTATTGAATTATATCATTTATCTACAATGACACTACAGCTATACACATGGTAATGTCACAGCTTAGTTTGCCATGCTTTGTTAGTCATCAATCCTGTTTCTAATACTCTCCAATCATTAGTCCCTCTGTGTATACATACCGGTCCAGCTGCAGTGTGTTCTCTGTCTAGCTTTCTATCATTCCATTCCTGTATCCTACCTGTTCCTGACCTTTTGACTGCTTTCTGGTTTCCTCCTTATTGGATTTGTTTGCCTTACTGACTGATTACCAGATTTGGCCACTTTTCTGTCTTTTTTTGTTGGAGCTCTAATAAGCTGCTGTTACCTGAACTTGACTATGTTTGTGTTACATTTGTGGGTTCAAATCTGTCTCAAGATATTACAGGTACTGTAGTTGCCATCTAGCATGACATTCTACACATTCTTCACACCTTTCGGTTTTTGGGCCCCAATAAACAGTGATCAGAAAAAATAAAATGAAATAAAGCAAATGCACCTTCTGGTACATTCACAAGAAAATATCAGGCAGAATATGATTGCCAAGGAGCTCATCCATGGAAATGAGTCCCAGGATCGTTTTGCAATTTCATTTAAAGCATTTAGAGAATTCTGCAAATTTTTAACAAAAGCTAAAATATGGCTGCATATTTTGGGAAAAGACTGGCACTAATGGAAGGGGTAGGCAGATATTGGTTATTTGGCTTAAACAGGCAACACTACATATCTCATGTGGTGTTCTTACTCTCTGGAGGAAGCCCACTATGTCCAGCTTGTCTGCCTTAGAATGAGAACAGCCCAGGCTTTCACAGTTGCTTTCTGACCCAGGAGGTGAATGTCGGGGAGAGTTCACATTCCAGATGTTCCAGGAGGAGACATGGTCACTCTGCATGTCATCGGGGGGAATCCAGGGCAGCAGACAGCACTGAGTGGCTACAGACCTGTTGGGAACAGGGCTGGAAGACGTGCAGATGGCTCCTGGTGGAAAGACTCTGAGTTGAGAGCAGAGTAGAGACTGCTCATCCAACAGCCTGTGTATCTTCTATTCAAGATAGCAGAACAGATATTAGAAAACATACAACACAATCAATCTTAAAAAATAACAACAATGCAGACATGTTTATAAAATAGATCCAACTTCATTATGAAACACAAAGACACTATAGCAATAAATGGAACAATTCAATGGACTATATGCCTATCTGCTAACCACTCAACTACCAAGATGGCCCACTACCACTTATAAAACACCAGGTCTGTGTCAGGTGTTATTACTCTTTCTCTCTCCCTTTGTTTCCTGTCTCTCTATAATATTGTAGTATTACAGATAAATGAAAACTAAATGCCATAAAAATAGCAGGATATGCATTTGCCAAGATGAAGTAACTAAAATGGGTACATTACTTAGTAACCAGTAACAAATTTCATTTCATTACAAGAAACCTCTCCACCAGAGACAAACTTCCCAACAAGAATAGACAGACAGGTGTGTGTTAGTTACCTTTTTCAAACTATCATCATAGTGATGGGCTAGTTCATTCAACTGCATCTCCAGTTCTCCAGCCTCCTGTTTCACTGCTCGCCTCAGTTCTTCTATGTCTCGAACATTCTCTCTGTATGCACACACGCACACACACACACACACACACACACACACACACACACACACACACACACACAGTTAATATACGTGTTGGCACCAGTCGATGAGGTTAAACAAAACTTCTATCGCATGGACTGTACTAATTATTATATTTTACTCTTAAAAAACAACTGTACATTATCTTTAGTTCCTGAAAACAGCCAATCTGTCATCATTTCAGTTTACTTTTTTATAATATATAATATGTAAAAGCACTTTGAGTGCTCAGAGGACTAGAAATGCACTATAAAAGTGCAGTCCATTTACCATTTACATGTATCTCTCATAATCAAATACAGCCTCATAAAATATGGTTGTCAGACAAAGTGTGTACCTATCCTGCTCAGAAAGAGAAGTGTAAACTGCAGCCTGGTCCTCAGACAGGTGCTCCTCCATGTTGCTCAGCACAGAGCGAAACTGCTGTAGACTCAGCATCATCTGCTCCAACTCATTCAGAGAGTACTGTGGAGAACAAGTGTGAGAGTTAGTTTCACTACCACATTCCAGATAAAGGAAATATGAAAATTCAAGAACAATACAGAATTGTCAAACACATTTAAATTTTATGATGTGGATCCACATTAAGGATATATGGTTAACTTCTTAACCATATATAATTTCTATGAAAATGTTGATGAAGGGAATGCTATCAAATGTATAGACCCATTAGAGAAGTGAATGTTGAATTAAGTTTAGTATTATCATTAGTATTTATTTTTAATATGCAAAAAATGTTAATAAAAACTTGATAAAATAAGCCTTTCTCTTTTCTATATTTCATATTAAATTCAAAACGCAGTTAATTAGGTGTCACTTATGTATGTTGTTGAATTAAATTGTATTAAACAGGGAAAAGACAAGAATGGAGAGCAGAAGACAGAATGAAGAGAGAGCTCCACACATGGAAATGAGACATTCATATGTAAATACAATCCTGGCTCTCAAAGGTGTCCATCTCAAGAACTATAGTAACATGACAACAAACACACTATTTATATCAAAGTGCAAACATCGTGACTCATTGGAAGCTGGAAACATCATACTTCACTGCTCACTGTTGATTTTGAAAACAGATAATCAAGATCCATAGTTCTCTTCAAATCTCTGGTCTCGTCTTACAATGGCTCCAATCATACCTCACCAACAGAAAACACTTCATCACACTTGGTCCACACAAATCCTCCATCTCTCCGGTCACTTGTGGTGTCTCCCTGGGTTCTGTTCTTGTCTCGGTTTCCACTGCAACGCTGATGATATTCAACTCTACATAAACTCTCATTTCCCAGACAATTCCCCCTCCAGCAGCCTGGCTAACTGTCTGTCACATTTACACATTTAGATGCATAAAAATGTCCTTAAACTCAACAGAAGTACTGGTCATTAGCTTCAAATCATCACCTCCAGAACTCTACACTCTAACCATTGGCCGTCTATCTCCCACCCCCGCACCAGCAGTCAGGAACCATGGCATCTCTCTTTCACCTCAATAACATTGCACGCCTCTGCACATTTCTCTCTAGCTCTGATGCTCAGACCCTATTTCATGCATTCATCATGTCCCACATCGACTACTGCAATTCACTTTTCATTGGTCTCCCGGCAAGAGCCACCAAAAAACTTCAGCACATCCAGAACTCAGCAGCCAGAATCCTCACTCACACTTCACGCACAGCTCACATCACTCCCATCCTCTCTCAGTTGGACTGAAAATTCAAAATCCTACTTCTCACCTTCAAGGCCTTGTTTGTTTTACCCTCTGTCAAACATAATTGGGTTTGTGAAAGGCTATATAAATTAAACTTATTATTATTATTATTATTATTATTATTATTATTGTTATTATTATAGTTTCACTACAAGTATTGTATTGTTGCTTTATGCCTTTGCAGGTGTTGTTGTAATTCAACTTTATTTGTGCAGATATAGAATTCATCACATCCAGTGTGGCATTTACATATATTCAACGTGAAGCACATTGCTAATCAATATGCATAAAATCCATGAAAAGAGTTTTGAATACAAATTAGTTGACCATTTCCTAAATGGGTCAATTTATGGTTTTGTTTGTCATATGATTGGGTCAAATGCAGGGTGAATGCCTGGTCAATATAACACATCATATACTGGGACTGTATTTGAAAGAAGTATTAACATCAACTGTAGGCTGTATAGACTCATATCATCTATAACATGTGATTCATGTATGGTGCTGTCTTTGGATGCTAGATGCTGGTTCCAATACAAGTGTCAGCTTCTCTTAATATTAGACCATATATTTTTTCAATGCATCATTATGGTGGAAATCTAAGGGCAACTCTTTACATATTCAAAAATTAAATCTGTGTTCAGATACACATTCAAAAATTTGAATTAATTTGATTGAATAACTTGTACACATTCACAAATGCAAAATGTTTTCACATTGTCAATTATGGTGATACACAGCTACAGTACATATGAATCTAAATTAAGCCCATACATTCCCTGATCTGTTGGTTGTCAGCATGCCACTTAAAATGCAAACATGAAGTTTGAATGGAGATGAACTACAGTGAAATTAATTTCATGAAGCAGAGATTAACAACTCTTTTGCAGCTGAAAAGACAGCTATCAATTAAACATTTCATAAAATTTCAGCTTTACGTTTTAGATCAAAACCTTTATTTGAATGGTAATTTCATGTCATAACTAATATCAGTTTCATAGGATCTTCTAGTTATTTATTTATGCAATCTTACAAACATTATGTACATGGGTGTCACAAGTAATGGTGGCTGCGTTACTTCTGTCTTCAAATGGGACTGAAGACTGAACAATGAGAATAACCTATGCAGACTGCAGGAAACTGTTAAAGGACATTCTGCTTGTCTGTAGACAGACTGGTAAAAATATTATAGTTGATTACATGGCTTATACAGAAAGAGTCAAGTCTTAAAAAATAAAATAAAAACCTACCTATTGATGTACTGAATGGCATATGGTCATTTTAAGTAGCACCAGAGGTCAGTGATAGAAAGCTGTGGTTGTATGCTATCAGTGTGAAACCAGTTTAACTAAAGACATTAACACAGAAATGTATAATATGTATTACTCACAGGAATGTTTCCCAGTGTGTGCTGTGAGGTGCAGCAGCTCCCCTGGTGGTCACAGGAGCAGCAGCATGTCATGGTAGCTGTCTGATTGGCCTCCCACAGCTTCTCCTCATCCTCATTCCTGTCTACATCTTCATCCTCGTCAGGCCACAGCCCTGTATCCACAGACACTGACACAGTCTGGTCATTTCCAGCCAACCCAGGGAGGCAGTCATGTGACTGCAGAGGGAAAGATGAAGATGAAGAGAAGCTCACTGCAGGTCTTTGTGTACTTTCTGTATGAAGACCTCCATAGGACAACTTTTGGGTGAACATGTTTCGCTGAATCTGCAGGTCTGTCCATGACTGAACGGCACGGAAAGGGGTGGAGGTGTCCAGAGGGAGAACACTAGGGAGAAGGTTGCATTTTGAGTCAGTCACATAGGGAACATCCTTCCTGTGGACAATGTGAGAGGATGGAGAGGAAGACATCTGGACAGATACAGAGCGGCTCATTGGTTTAAGATTGGGGGTTGTGGAGAAGGATGAAAATGGAGGCAGAGCCTCTGTGAGTGAAGCTGCATTTGTTAATGAAGCCTGCCCAGTGTCCATTGTTGTTGAAGATGATGATGATAAGGGTATGGCTTTATCTGTGGATGAGAATGAATCTAGAGCTGGCAACAAAGAATTCCCAGGATATGCATCTGAGCTCTCAAGGCTGCCTGACTCTCCAAGTACAGGGGTCGTACTGGAAACCTGGATGGGTTCTGCCCAGTAGACTCGCCCTTCAGTATCAAGCTGCTTAAAAAATGCATCCACATCTCCATATTCATTTTCCAAGCCATCCACTGAGGTTTCAAACACCAGGTCTAAGCTTTCAATCTCGATCAAATCAGACACCTCCACTTCAGTTCTGCTTTGTGCCTCTTGCGCTTCATCATATAAAGCTAAATATCTTCTGGGTGACTTACTTTCTGTGCCATCAATTTCCACTTGAGAGACTTTGTTAAATTCTTCCTGTTTGCTTTCAGCTAAAAGCTCATCATGCAAAGTACAGGGGGGAACTTGTGGACCTATTCTTGTTTCATAACATACTTCCTCAGAGACTAATCTGGAACCTGACAGACCTGCAGAACTCTCTGTATCTGAGATGTAAACAGACTCTTGAGTCTGCACAGTGTAAGTATGTCTCTCAACCTCTCCCTCTCCTTTTTCATTCATCTGAAGGGTATCCTCTAAGTCCAAAGAGATGTGATCCATCTTAACATGAGTAACATCTTGGACAGGGGAGACTAGAGCAGCATCTGTGTTATCATCATGAGGACATGGTCTGTCCTTTTGAGAGATGGACTGCTCTGGATCTGTCAAGACTGAAATTCCTTCAACAGATGGATCTATCTGACCATCTGTGTTTTGGTTAGGAGAAAGGCAGGCCAATGTGGGACAACCCTCATCAGACTTAGAGGAGTCCAGAATGAGAGAGGACGGAGCTGAGGGATCTTCTTCTTTATCTAAGTATTCCTCTTCCTTTTTTGTATCGGTAGGTGGATCAGAGAGGCCTAGTCCATCAGAAACTGGGAAAAGGGAATATTTTGTATTGTCTTCTTGGCACTGTGAGGGGGACTCAGCTTTTGGGGCAGATGCTAAATAGGATGGATCAGGTGATGATGGGGAAGGGAATATCTCAGTCTTTTCTGACTGTGTATCCAGATTTAGGGGAGGAATGTCAGATGAGGTAGGAGAAAGGGAACTCACAGAGCATGCTGTGCCTTCAGAGTCATGAGAGAAAGTAGAGAGGTCCTCTGACCCTTCAGTTGCTGAGGCATCCTGAATGGGGGACAATGTAAGGGGTGGAAAGGTAAAGGAGGCAGGAGAAATAAGAGCTGAAGATTGGGAGTGAGTTAGGTTCAGTAACTCGGGTGAGGAAGAGCGGGGAAGAGGATATTCACACACCAACGCAGGCAAAGAAACAGGAGGGTTAGGTGGAGACTGATTTTGATCTGGTGTTATCTCTGTCTCTGAATTTTGCAGGTCAGATGTTGGGAGACACAATGAGACAAGAGATTGATGAGGTGGGACTAATGGATGTTCTGGTGAAATACAAGGTGAGGAAAGGAGAGATTTATCAAAAGCGGAAGAAGTGAGAGATGAGGTATGAGGAGGAGAAGAAGGAGAGCCTGGCCTCTCACTGCTCTGGCTGTGACTGCTCCTTCTTGACCGGCCTGACAGAGCCTGCAACCAAACACACATCACACACAGTCAAACAGCAGGACACAATAACTGTTCTATAGATACTGCATAAACTATGTAGAATTGCACTTTCATAAAGTTGGTTGGTGGTGTTATGAGACAACTAAGTGAGGAGACCTTAATGAGATCAGGTCCAGGTGACGGCTGCTGAGGGAGGGAGAGTATCGCGGGCTCTTCTAGAAAACCACTGCTGTCTGACTGGCAGCTGTTGGTCCGTATCATACCCCAAACTGCTCACAAACGAGGGAGGAAAGGAAGGACAGTGCATTATAATCAATATATAACAGCATTCAATGCATCCAGACCAAAACTATATTTTGTGAAGGTAAACAGCAACAACAACATTTTGGGAATATGGTTGTATTATTCTGATGAACAGGCCCATGGTGGAAGTAGCCAGATACTTACTTTACTTAAGTAAACAAAACAATACAACCATGCAAAAAATACTCCAAGTAAAATGGATATTTGATGGAGCTGTTAGCAGCTCACAGACATTGCTTTTAGTGAGATGTCAAAAGCGAAAAAGTCTGGAAAGCACTGGTTTAATCTTTTTTTCTAGTGTACTACAAAATGCAATATTTCCACTGAAATGTAGTGAAGTATAAAGTACAACGAAACATACCTCAAAAATTGTACTTGAGTACATGTACTGTCATACCGTATGGTACAAGTGAGAAATATTAGTCTCATCCAGTCCTGCCAACACTCCTATTTTTCCTGGAGTGTTCCCATCACCCAAGTTGTCATATTTTCTATGAAACAAATCTACACATAAAATCCACACACTAGGTACAATCTCAACCAATCTGTCACTGTAACCTGGCAACCTACAGCCCAATACAAGGGCGTGTTCACAGCTGTTCCCTGCACAAGCAGGCAAGCAGCTGTCAAGTAGGCCTACAGTCTTTTTAGTATACAGAACCTGGAGGAGTAAGAAAGCCACACATACATGCTCATACTCATTTATACACATATAGTTATAACCATTCATCAACAACAACAACAACAACACACACATAATCTCCAGAGGCCTGTACTACGAAGCTGGATTAACCTATCCAGGATATCTCTCCGTTACCTGGGTTGATTTATCCAGATATTTGCAGTCTAGGATAAGCGGTACTACGAAGCTGGTTATCAACTCGGTAAATCAACCCAGGGTTTTCCAATCTGGATCTCTGCGCGCTCACATAAAGGGGAGGTGTTTGCAGCGTCTGACCAATCACAAACATGGAGAAACCCTGCAGAGCAGACTAAACCATGGAGGAGCAGACAATTATTCTTCATAAATATGAAGAATTCAAACACATCATCCAGGCCAAAAGCAACACGGTTGCAACACTGATGCTGCAGCAAAAACCAGGAAGGAATGCTGGCAGAAAATTGCCGACTCTGTTAATGTGTAAATTCATGAGATCATACAATATTAATTTATCAGATTATAAACGGACAGCACTCTGATCACACAATGCCACTTTATTACAGCACAGACGTTTGGTGCAGAGCGCTTCCTCAGTGCCCTTCCTCTCATAAGAGACATTAAGTTAGTTTAATATTCAACATTCAAAATACAAACCTATTATGCGCTTCAACCATTTGAGTGAATGATTTCAAACCAACTGTATAACAGAATAATATCCCTCATGTGCCTCAAGGCTTATTTTACAAATATATGTTTTCGTCAATTTTTTACAATTAGGCCTACAATAAATAAATACAGTTATTATGCTCCCTGACACTTTGATCTCAGGATGTCAAACCTACAGAATAATATCTCTCACGTGCCTCAATGATTATTTTTTAAATATATATTTTGGCCAATTAAAAAATTGCATCTATCCCTAAAAACTCTTTCTCTCCTAAGCGCTCCTCTCGCGATCCTCGCACCAATGTTGACAGGATCTTTTAAGAATGGGCAGGTCATTTTCTAAGAGAACTGATTGGTCAGGAGGTGGTGCTTTTGTACTCATTGATCTTTTATCCAGAACATAACCTGCTCCGGAGCAGGTTAGCCGTTCAGCATAAGTTACCATGGTGATTTACCCCGGTAAGAAGTGAACCAGCTTCGTAGTACGGAAAACCCAGAGTTAACCCTGAAGTTATCTCGATAAGAGAAAATCCAGCTTCGTAGTACAGGCCTCAGGTGTAATAAGTGTGTCAATCTATTCATTTGCTTCTGAGTTTATGTGTTTAGTCATGTGAATGTGGGTGTGTGTGTCTGTGTGTGTGTGTCTGTTCACACCTGATCTCGCATACTAGTGGAGCCATCAACATATTTTTTGTGCACATTTATGACTGTATGCCTGAGGACTTGGTTGGTAGGGGCAACCCTACCAATCAGTTAAGAGGAGCTGTTCAATCAGTAATGGGCTTGGCTGAAAACAAGTTTGTTGTAGGTCACATTTTAGCCTTTGTCATGGCTCGGAAACTGACATACATACAAAGTTTGGTCTTATCATTAATAAAACAATCTTTAAATTGAGAAGATATATACAGTACCAGTTACATTTATACTATTCTACACTATTCTATGTTTGGCCTCATCTAACTTGGGGTAAGACAGCAGGTCAGCGTCCCTACCTGATGTCTGACTGTCCTTTAAAATGGCTCAAAATGTCAGTAATGTTGTAGTTTATAGTTT
Organism: Scomber japonicus; assembly: GCF_027409825.1. NCBI lineage: Eukaryota > Metazoa > Chordata > Actinopteri > Scombriformes > Scombridae > Scomber > Scomber japonicus. The sequence goes on from NC_070598.1 coordinate 27,546,942, forward strand.
GTTTTGCCGCTCCTACTTTGTAATGTGCATTATCAGAGGAACCTGCATATGAGAGACAGAGAGAGAGCATAAGGCAGGTAAACCAATTGTTACCAAAATGTTAGACCTATGTAAGAGAAAAGTAGAACTGGTTAAATATGTTGCACTGACCGGACACCTGTGCCATGCTGTTCAATGATCCCAATATGAAAATGACCAAAGCCTCTAATGACTCTGCAATTCTGCATCAGGTAGCTTGTCCGATGATGTTGAAACTGTATGCAAATGAATTACATAGTCATGTGCACATGAACTGCATATGTTATACCAACACTCTGCAAACACTATTAAGCTGCCAGTAAAGTCTCAGATATACACATGATGAAAGCCTGAGAGACTTTGGCCAGATTGGAGAATATTATTTGGAGTTACAATAACTTCCTGGCATGGTGTGATATGGGCTGGGTTAGGTATCATTATCAGGATATGAAATGACGTATATTGAGATTAAGATTTTGGTCATATTGCCCATCCCTAATCAAATGTATACACCATTTCCAATATGTCATCTACAACAGACAGGAAATATGTAATTTCCTGCACACAGGAAGTAATATTTTACCCATTCCACAATGTCCGATAATCCTAATCCTAATTCGGAGCCGTGTCAGCAGTCCCTCAGTATGAATACCGCTGCTGCCTCACCCTCCAATGCAATGCAAAGAGTTGTGAGGGATTATTCATTGTTGCTTGCTGCTTTAATTAACTGTATTACAAAATTCTTGAGATCTGGAGCAGACATGGTGTGAATTTCTGTTAACAATATGAAATAAACAAGTTTGTATGTTTGTGTGTTTCTTTTTTAATTAAAGTTTGGGTTGTTAAGTATGTTGTATGTTTGCACCCATGTTTAAAGTCCTGTGAAAACTGAATACACTCATTCATTCATTCTGACCTGAATATGGGGTTGTGACCCACCTAAATTGTCTGTTCCTCCAGCGTAGCTCCCTGTGACACTACTTTCATCAAAACTGTGGACCTGGAATGAGATATGAAATAAGATCACATTAGTAAACTTTGCATGGGAAGTTGGTAGTAGCTGGTAGATTTCTCATATTTTTTGATTTGTTTCTGGTTTTTGTTCATTTTTGCATCGTGATGTCTGTTGAGACTATCCTCACTTGTTACTTGTTTCAGTGGACAAAAACCATACCACCAGTTCATGTTCAAGTGACAAAGCATTCAAGCAGCCGTAGGAATTATGACTCTGGTCTGATGGGAGCAAAGGAGGAAACAGTGTCATTTTATTTTAAGGTGACAGAGGAACAAGGTTAGTGTGAATGAGTGGTTCAGCAAAACTTCACACTTGAACATTGGTAATCACAGTTCTTGATCCCTTTCATACTGACCATCAACACTGCTTTCTTTTACCTTCTCTAAATGAAACAAAGTAGTTAATATTTATGACCATGATGACAAAGTATTTTTGATCAAAACTATGATGTCATGTCCACTAGAGTCATCTTAGGGTTTGATTTTGTATTAACCTGTATAGCTCCTTGTTCTGCAGGTGATCAAGATTCAAGATTCAAGATTCAAGATTCAAGTTTATTTGTCATTTACATATTTGCACGTGAAAACAAAATTTGTACTCAGGTCCGGCAGCATACAATACAGATCATAAGTGTAACCTGGAACAATTGAGAGCTCACAATGTTTCCAGGTGATTTAAGTCTGGCTACAGCAGGAAGTTCTCTCTGACACTCGGATGATGTGTTTTTATGCAGCTTCCCCTCATGCACATCACACATCACACTGCTGACTTTACTGATTTCCACACTCCATACTTTACATATTTATTTCATTCTTTAATTTGGTTTACTTTTGGTTTAAAATTGAATACTGGTGTGTTTCCTATTTGTTGAACACTCGAGAGCTCACAGTGTTAGGTTCAAATCTAGTTCTATATTGTACATGTTAAGATTTCTAAACATTTTAAATGTCTCACCTTGGTGGAAGGGAAGGGGGATGTTTGTTTATATTATAAATATTCCAGGCAGAACAAACTTTAATGTGGATTTACTCTTTTAAGTTAGTATGTAGTCATCACATAATATCATTTGCAGCATTTTGATGACATTATATAAAAAACCCCAATGGAGATGTACTTCGCAAAAAATCAAAATTGAAAAACGTAATTGTGGCCAACAAACATTTATATACTGTATATTTGAATGATATATGAATGTAAATCATTGTGGGTACATTTGCACATCCTGTATATGGATGGGATTGGTCAGAAAATAGGAAATGCATTGTTAAAATCAGGATTAATTTACTAGAAAGAAAGCACTTTTTCTGTATGAGCATACTTTGAACAAATATAATATTTGAAAGCAAAGGCAGAAGTCTTGCATAGTAAATTAGACGATTTGGTAACCAATGGAAACTGTTAATCACTCTGACCACAGCCTCTGCTCTCCATGAGGAGGTTTTTTTTCAAATCTACAGGAGGTAAGTATATGGTATTCAAGTTGTATTGTTTTACATGATTGTGTTAATTTGGCAGTTAGTGTTTTGCTTTTGACGAACTGTTGCAGTTCAACTTGCCTCTTCCATTTCAAATGATTCCCTGGCTTGGCCCGGACTCTTCTTCCTTTGTAACAAAGTGTTCGCTGTCAAGGGGTAACCTTCCCTCGGGACTCGAGGTCTGGGTGCTCCCTCTGGGTCTGGACTAGCTCCTTTCTCCTCTGCCAGAGGACTCAGACACACAGTGTCCTGAAGTCCAGGTCTGACTCTCTTTAAGAGGCCTTTCTTGTCTCCGAGGCCGAGTGGAGGCTGCAGTGACTCCGTTGAAGCAGTGGGAGGAGAGGTGTCAGGAGGTGTTGTTGGGTCCTGGGTGTTAAGGTTGTGGCATAGTTGGCTTTGTGACTTCTTTGATGCTCGTCGGAGCAGCATGCCCATGCGCTTCCTCCTCTCTCGAGCCTCAGGAGGAAGGTCTTTCCCCTGCGATGCCCTGAGAGGGGCAGATCCCACCAAGGAGGAAAAGGCTGTAGTTACCTGCTGGAGAACTTCCAGCTGTCTGAAACGATCTGAAGATAACAGAGGAGAACAGATAAGACAAGGATTTGAAATAAGTTATTGAACAAGTAACTGACAGTATTATCTTCTAATTATATCTGACTTGCCTAAAACAGTGATATTATTCCAACAACTAGTGTCACTGACAGACTATAAGTATACACCATAATCAACCTAATCCAAGCATGAAATGAAAAACACAAACAAAACAATCCCATCTGATATAATGTCTGAAACTTTTGATTAAAGTTACCCTTATCTTTGTTACATGTTTACACATTTTTTTTGTTAGGTTAAAATGCTATTAAGAAGGTAATAGCACTCTAAAATGTTAGAGATATCCATCAGGCATAGAAACTCATCATTATTCCATTCTCATAATATTCTGTGAAAACTGACCAATCATCATTCGGTCCGAATGATATGATTGGCCGAGTGACCTGCCTGTTTTCCCTTTCCGCATTATGTAATCGCGCGCGCACCCCCACCAATAACAGACAAAAGCGGGCCACGGCTTCCACCTCCACACGCTCCTATATCAGAACATTTTATTGTAGTGCACTTCGTGGAGGGGGAGTGCGGGGGTGGGACATAGGGGGGAGGAGGGGTTGTTGCTGTTCAAGCTTTTTCAAAGTGCTGTGTGAAATGTGAGAAAGGTAAGAGTAGCTTTAATAGAAAATGTTTAATGATTAACTATTGATGAAACAGTGTTCTGAGTTTGGTGTGGAAGAACTTGATTGACCCACACGGGTCACCTCAGCCCCTTCTCACACCTTGAGGATTAACTTGAACACTGACTGTGAGCCAGGCTTCATAATGCAACATTAGTATTGGACCTCACCGATGTGCACAGAAAAGAATCAGTGCATAGGATTTGGTAAAATCTAAACCAATTGAATACCCCTCCTCTGCCTTTCCCTCCACTTGACTCCACTATGACTTACTGCTGACATCTGGGTTCTCCAGATCCAACCGGTTCTTCTGGGCTTCCAGAAATACCTGGAGGTTTATTCCTCTGGCCTGAGACTGATGGTTAATGAATCGAGCCGGGATGCGACCAGAGAGGTCAGATTCATCACAGCCAAAGCCCAGATCCAGCAAAACCTCCTCTGGGTCATCATTCCACAGGTTGAGTATGTCCATCACACTGCCAACAGGAAAAGGGCCAATGTAGCAATGTACGTCTCACTATGTGCTGTGTGTGTGTGTGTGTGTGTGTGTGTGTGTGTGTGTGTGTGTGTGTGTGTGTGTGTGTGTGTGTTAGACATCAGTGGTGTCTAACCTGAGTGGTTCAGAGTGACCTGAAGTTGCAGAGCTGAAGCTGTTCCACCTGCTGAGAGCTGGACTTGACCTGCTCCACCTGAACAAGCACAACAAACACAACACTTTGTCCCGTGTGTTTATTCATGGATTGTCTCTTATCAAAAAATAACTTCATGATGCTCAAGCCGCTTTTATCATGTCCTGATAATTTTGACAGTCAAATTATTAAATTCAAATTGTAATCTGCTTTTCATAACAATGAGTGCAATTTAACACAATTTACATAAATCAGGATTAAAGGAAGTCAGGTTATAAGTATTGAGAGTATCAAAGCCTGAGATACAGAACTTCTCTGTGCAATTGACATCCACTGTTGTCCAAAAAATATTAAAACACATCAGTGAGCCATAGTATTGCACTTGGTGACATATTCCTTCATAAACATGAATACACACAGTGTAGTTTATTTTGACTCAATCCCACACATACTGTCCTGCTGCCACAAATACTCACTCACCAAATATGCATTCATTTACTGCTGAAAGTAGTCCCCAACAAATGTAATATGTTCTTGTGTTTGTTTAATGGTTACTGAAGACTACAGTGTCCAGCTGTTTTAATGACTTACTGAGCCTAGGGTAGGGAAGGGTAAGGGATTTCTAAAGTATTGAAAAATAAACACACATTATTGGTTTTGTTTTTTCATGGGACTTATTAACAATAACAAAATAATCTTATTTTAAATGAATCAAACTGTAAGATTAGGTAAATGGGCTGCATTTATAAAGTGCCTTTATAGTCTTTTGACCACCTAAAAGCACTTAACATGCCAATATTCATCTATCCACACACACATCCACACACTGATGGCTGCCATGCAAGGTGCCAACATGCTCATCAGGATCTAGTCTAATGCATAATCAAACACATCTGGTGTGGGGCTTGCTATATCTGTTGCATTTAACTGTGCTCACCTATTTCAATATTACAGTAAAACATAACAACCTGAAATGGGAGATATTCTATAGCTCTTCCTGTAACTTCATGTGATCTCATCCCATCTCTCATGTGCTCATATTTCTTCTGTCTGCTCTTCAACACTTCTTTCATTACATGACAATCAATTTAGTGATTATTGCTAATTGTATCTGTTGCAACCTTAATTTGAAACAAAACATCCTGCTACTGTATTGTTCAAAACCAACTACACAACCATGCCCCGTCAGAGAAACTGCAGCCGCTTGTCCACTGTTCACAAGAATGAAGAAGCCTTGAAAATTTCAAAATGGGAAGACACATCTTTAATATGTATTTTTAACAACAGCTGTTTTGTACTTACATCTTGCTCCTGGTCTTTGTTGATCATCACTATCCATAACCTGTTGTCCTTGTTCTTTTGTACTAACCCCTCTGCCCTTAGCAGATCCATATTTTCTGTACAGCTGTCATAACTTTCCACTGATCTTTTCCCTTGCTATGCAAACTTTGCTGTGTGCTTTGCAGAGTGGGGAGATGCATCTTATTTGCCTGGTAAATATAACTTGTAGTTATGTGTCTTAGTATCTGATCAGGTCCTGAAGCTGTTATCACAGCCTGAACCAACAACTGTCAGTAAAAGACTGAAGGCAGCAGTATACATACATATATAGAATGCAGGGAGAGATATTGACATTTCTTAGAATCACTTATAATTTACTTTGCAGGAAAGGTTATCAGGACTCCTAAACATAATGAAGCTCTCTCACTCTTTGCTTCAAGTGAATATATGTAGATGTATATTTACATATATATGTATGTACTGTACTTGGGTGTGTGTGTGTGTGTGTATGTATGTATATATACACACACACACACACACACACACACACACACACACACACACATATATATATATTAGGGCAGGGCGATATGGATAAAATCATATATCGCAATATTTTTTACCGATTAACTCAATATCGATATTGCAACAATATTGAAGGATGAGTATCGGTGCCTTCACAAAATATTTGCACAATGAGATTTTTCATAAATAATCATCAGTAATTTCTATATAATGACAAAGTGGGTAAAAGGCCAATAATAGAACAGCTAGAACAATCTGGTAAGTTCAGAAAATTACATCATTTTACTGTAATGCAGCCTTTAAAACCAGGAAAAAACAACATTCTGCCGTATCTCGATATCAAAATATCCAACTTCAAAGATGTAGTCTCATATCACGATATCGATATAAAATCGATAAATTGCCCAGCCCTAATATATATACATACATATATATGCACTGAACTCCCAAGTGTGTCTGTTTATATATATGTGTACACACACACACACACACACACACACACACACACACACACACACACACACACACACACACACACACACGTGCACGTACATATAAGGCAAATCTTCATTATAAAAATGTAATTGTGATAATTGTCAATCAATCATCATGATTTGAGCAACCTTCTTGTTCTCATCTAAAATCCTATTATATCAACATTGTTTCATTGTAAATATTATGGCACTTTTCCACTATACAGTTCCAGCACTACGCGGCTCGACTCGGTACGGTTCCAGGAACGACCTTTTCCATTACCAAAAAGTATCTACTCATTGTGGGTGGGATCGTCATAGCACGGCTCTGCGTAACTGCTGTGACTTTGTTTTGTTATTTTATATGTGACACATACGATGGTGTACTTGCTGCTGTATGTGGCTTTCTGTCACACTCTAAGCAAGAGAAGAGAAACCAATGGTTGTAACACTGTTGCCAGTATTTAAAAATGCAGAGTGTGATTCTTGTGTGGGACGGCTCATGACTCTTCCAGTGACTCTCTGACCAATCAGTGGCCGACAGTCTGTTGACATCACATTTAGTATCGGCTCGGCTCGCTTGGAACCTCAGCAGAGGAGATACTAAAAAAGTACCAGGTACCAGGTATTATCCCTAGTGGATACGCAAAAAAAAAAAAAAACGAGTCGAGTCGAGTCAAGTAGTGCTAGAACTGTATAGTGGAAAAGCGCCATTAGAAAGCAAGACATTTATATCTGAAAACTGATGATGGGGTTCAACCTAAAACATCTTGGTCATCCAGCTACAGTAACTGTCAACTGTCAGGCTGCACTGTTGCAGCTTTGGTTTTATGGCCTTACTGCCATGACAACAATTCCAGATGAAGAAGAAGACAGAAGAAACTTTAAAGAACCAAACAATCCAGACTCAAATCATCAGCATTGTGTTGTGGATAACCTGGTTATTCATGTATGATGAACATTTAATATTGTTTGTATTGTTTTTGTTGACATATGAAACCTAATCAAACAAATGAGCAGACAACTTGACTGTTTTCAAGTAGAAACATTTGTAGAAATGTTTGAATGAACTAATTCATGTTTGCTAATGGGTTGAAGAAGTCTGTCCAATGCAACACATATTCAATGTTCAATAAACACATATCAGACAGTGAGATGACATAAACATCAAACATCCAATATGGTTACAAGAAACAACTTGAACCTTTCATGCAAAACAGATTTAGAGACATGACACCATTATCACACTTATATGAGGTTTTACAATGTGTTGATAATACATGATAAATTATAACTGTTATTGACCTGGGAAAACACCACACAACAAAACGCCTTTTATAGCCATTATAGGAGTCATAACTGTGCTCACATATAAAAGTCTCAAAAGTGAGTCTGGCTTTAACCCTAACCCTAACCCTCTCACCTCAGGTCTGCACAGGATGAAGTAAAGGTCCATTCACAGGGTTTACATAAGACATTTGTTCTTTTCAGAGGAACAATAGTTGTTGTCTTGAGAGTTATAACATAAGCTTGAGTTCATCTTTAAAGACTTTACAATCCTATGAAATAATTCCATCTTTGCAAAATAAACTGCTTCAAAAGACAGTTAAAATGAATCTTAAATTATGATTCAAATTTAGTTAAAATTGTGATGCAACCTGGTTTGATTTCAATTAAGTCTAAATCTTTTAGACTACTACAGTCAAATCATTTTGTCTTTCAATCACAGGTATCAGAATATCCATAAATAACTGCATTTCCTACAATAGATATATTAACAACTGTAAATAGATTCCATCACCATGCTGTGTGACAGAGCTGTGTCACTCTGCACTGTTAGGGTTAGGCTCTGTGACTGAACTGAACTGTGACAGAACAACAAGAAGAGAAGTGTTCTTACCGCAGAAGGTCCTGGACTGTCCTCACTCCTTGTTTACCATATAAAGATGCTGCAGGGGAGAAAAGTCAGGTCATCTGTGTGTAGAAGCCAACAGGGAGGCTGTGAAGCCATAAATGACACAAGCTGAGAGGGAAAACATGAGAGGGAGAACTTAAGGAAAAAAGTAAGCTGGAGCACAGGGAAACATTTCCTCAATTTTGTGCTTGTTGAAAGTCAGTACATCCTGTTCAGGTCTGGTGTCAAGGCTCCTCAAGCTATATTAGGCAAGTGTTTCTCTCTGTCTCTCGCTCTCCCTCCCTCTCTGTCTTTTTTCTGTTTTGGTTTTGGCAGTCCCCTCTACCTCCCTCTTTCAGACTGGGACTCCATTTGAGGTTGGCATGGTGTCAAGAACAAAGTGCTATTTCTCCCTCCGTACTACTATACCTTGTGTTTTTGTAATGCAGACTATTTATGTCAAAAAAATGAAATAGAGATCTCCAACACCCAGTGAACCTTCTGTGACAGATTTGTCAGTTTAAAAGAAACAGAACAAACAAAAACAGCTTCATGGGTGCTGCTGGAGCCAAAGAGGTGCTGGTCCACGCTGCTCTGATTGAATGCCATCGTAGGGTGGCAGGGAGAGGCTCACATCGAACTGTGAAAATAACACAATGCTTTGTGTAAACTGATCCCTAACAGGTTGAATTTGATCTGTTGAATTTACAAAGGCACTGTTAGCAGTGCAAATCCCTTTGATGAAACTGAGGAACAGCCTTGAAAGCAACCCTGTCCATGTAATAGGAATATATATATGCAGCTGCTGACTTGCTTAAATGACAGAACTATAAACATCACACTCAGAACTACGAAATGATGTGATTGTTTTAAATTATTATTACTTTTATTTTATTATTATTACTTTATTTATTCATTTATTTTCATTATTTCTTTCTACATTATACTGTGATCTTCGATGATTGTAATTACTCAACACTGTAAATGAGTCTCACTGTGTTCTCAAGTTTAAATAAAGCTTGAAAGACTTTACAATCTGCATCACACACTTTGTTAGGTTTAAGCCACTAAAACACATGGTGAAGGTCAGGAGACGATGCTGGTTTTAATTGAAACAGTTTTGCTTTTATTAATACCTATAAAAAGGACAGAGGGGGTGAAATGCAATATGGAATTCTATGTTCATCATCTTAAGGTATGCTCCAAATGAATTATTTTCTACTTCATAGATACTGACATGCTGTAGCAGAGCCAGGCTGGATCTGTTCATGTGAATAGAGATGATGTTTGTTTGATCAGTGTCTAAAACTCCCAGGTTGAATGCTAATCTATAGAGAAAGATAATCCCATTCTGGGGTTTCTGTTTAACATTGATATTTGCTCTTTTCTCTGTTCACATAAATGTAATTACACTAACATACCTCCAGCAGTAGTGTGTATTTTCATGTGGGAAACTCATCCAATCTGCTAAAGGTGATGTATGAGGAGACACTGCACCCTCCTCAGTACAAATACACTGGGAAGTCTGGCAACTCTCTCTCTTTGTGTGTGTGTGTGTGTGTGTGTATGTGCTGGTGTTGTAAGATGCATACTTATTTATAAATATTTAACTTGTTTTCCTAAACGGTGAATTTGGCAGTGTCTGCCTGTAAAGGATCCGTGCTGAGGATGGCACCTTATAGGTCCAGGATAAGAAGCTGTTTACCTTCTACACCAAGAGCCAGGTCATCATCACTGCTGGGGTTCCTCCTCAGAGGCTCTGTGGAAACACAGGACACAGCAACATAAGAATCAGGAAATACTGTCTTCTCAGGTCACATATGGGTAGCATTTGGCAACAACTTGAGGGTAAACTGTCTGAGAAGCACAAGCAAAAACGGTTGGATTTTGTTTGTAATCTGGGGCTTTATTAATGAAGTCATGTTTTTGAGTAAAGATGAGGTGTGAGTGATTTTTGCAAGTATTCCAATTTATATTTGTTTGTTGTTAAAGGGGCTAAATGTGATTTAAATTTCACTGCTAGACATTGCAGCTCTGGACTGCGTGTAACCAAAACAAAACTGGCTCAGGGTTACACCCCCCCTTTCCGCTCGCCTCCCCCTCGCTCTCTGTCCGCTCCTCCCCCTCTACCTGCCTTTTCAGTGAAGCACTTTCCATCCGTGATGAAACAGCTGACTGAGGATACAACAGACCGTTGTGACGTCAAGTAACGAAGTAATACAAGCAAGAGTAACGCATTTCTAATGTAGTGTAACAATTATTAGCGTTCTGATGCTAACGTTAGCTAACTGCTAGTATTTGAAAATTAAGCTGAATGTAGTAGCCAAGCTTACAACTTCATTTATCATTTCTGTTGGGTTTTATGAGCACTGCTGGCAAACAGCTGTGACATTTGGGTTTTTGTGCAGTTGTAAAAATATTGACCAAGACATGTGTTGCTAGTGTAATGTAGCCAGAGTCTGGTTCATCAACTGTCTCTAAGGTAGCTAATGCTAAGTTTGTTCCTTATATTATAATTGTTGCTGCTCTCTTCATAACTGATAGTTTGATTTTGTTAAGGGCAGCAGCAGCAGCATCATGTCTGCTGAGGCAGCTGCAGAGTGTCTGCCTCCTCAGAGGAGCCGGTGTGAGCTGCTCAGATGAGAAGTAGGAGAGAAGAAACAGAGGTTTCTATCATCTGTGCTTCTATCCAATTTAAGTAAAGTGTAAAATATCAACATAGTGTGAAACGCCAGTTTTTCCAGTGTGTCTACATCATGATTTACTTTTCAGTGTATGTGTTGTTCATCTTTTACAGAGCCTGCGTCAAGACTTGACTGGAAGGAGCGTTTTTGACCTGCAGCCAGGGCTGGTTTATGATGCTCTGATGATGCAGCGGGGCCATCATGATGCTCCACCATCTACAGGGGCTCAACTGCCATGCCATACCTACCTCTGACTTCTGCAGCAACATGCACCCCAGATTTACAGGAACATGCATCATTTAGAGATCAAAGGCAACTCAGTCCTGTTCAGTAGACTCCTAACATGTTTAATTAATCATTTATAATAATTTATGTTCAGAAATTATTGTTTAGCCTATTGTTCATTAATGAGTAAAAACATATTCTGGATCTGCTTCATTCACTAATAACAGAATTGTGAAACACCATAAGTTTTCTGCTTTGTGGTAAACAGTACATCAATTTACATTTCACTAGTGTATGGTCAGTGATTGAATTACACTCTCTAAGCAGTAGTGGACTAAGCCAGTGTTATCTACAGTGTTACAAAGGATAATGTTGAAATGGATGAAGCACGAATATAATCTCAAATAATGTCAAGTTTATTGATGAGCAGTATTGCACACTCAAGTCCAGAAAACAATCATTATAAATACTACATTTTTTAGAGGTATACATCACCTTTCTCTTCTTGCTGTAACCATCTGGACAAAAAAAAGATCAATTGTATCTGTATCTGTACAATCTACACTGAAGTTGAAATGAAAACTAAACTCCACTGTTGTACACATTGATGTATTACAGTTCTGTTTTAACATCTCAGATGTGGTTTACTGCCCCTTCAGTTTAGAACAAACACATTAGACAATAGATCAAAAGCTCATCAAATTCAGAAACAATGACAATAATGACACCATGTAAGGTTTATGATCAGTAGTGACAAAGTAGCAGCATGCCAAGTGTAATTCAGTATGGTTTGTCTGCTTTTGTGGCGCCTGCTGTACTCAAAGCCACTGATGAGGATGTGATGAGGACAAGACGAAGAGTCTGAAGAGTAGCTCGTGGTGTTATTCCTTCCGTCACACAGCATCTGCCACTCTGCCATGGTGGAGTAACTGCAGTATTGAGCATTATGACCTAAGGAATGCAAGACAAAAAATGTAACCTGTGTATAACATATTTCAGAGCTTTAATCTAAACAAACCCAATATGACAGACAATTCACACATTTAAAAATTACAATAAACTTCTTTATTAATAGAAAACAGTAGTTTAGTTGTCAGACCAAAATGTAGTTGTAAGACCAAAATGTCTATCATCTTTAGCAAAGTCACAGTATTGCATCACCAGTCCAACAGCTTGTTTATTATTTTTAGGACAAAAATATTTTACTTTACATTTAGTCAAAAGTTTCTGAAATAGCAAGGAATAGTCCAGTAAAGTATGGTTAGCAGTAGCACTATGGTTATTATTATTATTATTATTATTATTATGTGTACTGCCCTGACAGCATTACTGTGTTTGGCCAACTGACATTACAAAGGCAAGCTATACATATTTTCATACTCACTTGCTATAGAATATGTGGACATACAATGTGATAATAACACACAGCACTAGTTGTAAGCATTCCTATTCCTTCCTCTGTTACTATTTTATAATGCTTATTGCTAACGTTAGCCACATGGCTGCCGGCCGAAAGGTATGACGCTAGCTCGCTTAGCTTTAGCTCGTTTGTGGTAACAGCAAAACAAAACCGGGACCAGTCTGAGTAGAACTATTTTATATCCAGCTCTACAGGAGTTACACACAGTCTGATTCTTCGTCTTTGTCTTTCTCATAGAGGAACAATAAACTTATAACCATCTCATTCACTATGGCTACGGCTAACGCACACGCTTCATATTCTTTATGTTTGAATGCTAGCCAGAGACATTATAATAAGCCTTTAGAAGGACTTTGTGCTAGCTCGCTCCATCATGAAGCCGAGCTGCAGCTCAGGCGGCTGTCTGCTGCTCTGTCACCGCTGAGCCTCAAATATAACTAATATTAGAGAGGCAACAGCTCGAGCCTGACCGTTAGCCCGTCCTAAGACTGTCAACTAAATGAAGGTGTTATGTGACATAATGTCTAACGTTAGTTACACTGTGACTGTAAATACACATAAAGTTACTTACCGGCCCAAGGGAAGAAGCTGTAGCTCCCTTTGCCTCTCGCTCTCCGCCTTGGAAATAAAAGACCGAGGCTGACCCGGGTCTCTGTTTCCAGTAGCTTTCGAAAGGTGCGTGCTGCTCCTCCCTCGCTGTAGCGGTTATATAGGTGGAGTGGGTTAATGGGTTAGGGTTAGTTACTCTGATGCTGCAGCAAAGGCCAGGAGGGAATGCTGGCAGAAAATAGCTGACTCTGTTTATGCGTAAATTCGTGAGATTATAGCTACAATATTAATAAATTGGACAATATAAACGGACAGCACTCTGATCACACAATGTCACTTTATTACAGCACAGACGTTTCGGGCAGAGCGCTTCCTCAGTGCCCTTCCTTTCATAGAGACATTAAGTTAGTTTAATATTCAACATTCAAAATACAAACCTATTATGCGCTTCAACCATTTGAGTGAATGATGTCAAACCAACTGTATAACAGACTAATATCCCTCATGTGCCTCAAGGATTATTTTACTAATATTTCTTTTCGTCATTTTTTTTTACAATTACAACACATAAATAAATAAAGTTATTATGCTCCCTGACCTTTTGATCTCAAGATGTCAAACCTACAGAATAATATCTCTCACGTGCCTCAAGGATTATTTTTTTAATATATATTTTGGTCAATTAAAAAATTGCATCTATCCCTAAAAGCTCATTCTCTCCTAAGCGCTCCTCTCGCGATCCGCGCACCAATGTTGACAGGATCTGTTAAGAATGGGCAGGTCATTTTCTAAGAGAGCTGATTGGTCAGGAGGTGGTGCTTTTGTACTCATTGATCTCTTATCCAGAACATAACCTGCTCCGGAGCAGGTTAGCTGTTCAGCATAAGTTACCATGGTGATTCACCTCGGTAAGAAGTGAACCAGCTTTGTAGGACGGAAACCCCAGAGTTAACCCTGAAGTTACCTCGGTAAGACAAAATCCAGCTTCGTAGTACAGGCCTCGGATGTCAATACACCATTAGTTGTTTACATAGCAAAAATACAATTCCTGAAAGCTAATAAAGCTGTATTTTGCATATAGCCCCTTTAAGTGTTCCATAAAGTTCTCTACAAACATTCATGGTACAGTACTAAGTACTAGTTTCACCTCCAATAGGTCCTTTAGATTTGTTGTTTTATTTGTAATAGTGTGTTTTGCTATTCCAGCTAACTTTAAGCCCCTGTTCAACAGGTGAGTTGGTACGTTCCAATTGCTGCCAGTGAGAGGAGGGGTATACAGACTTATCATACATTTTATTTAACACTCAATGATTATGTTAGGTCAATCATAACGTTGTTGTGAGACTATTTCCAGTATTAACAAAGGAATAATATTTTATGTACCTTTATTTTATGAGAACATGTTGAGTATTTTGGTCAGTGAATACCCCCTGCCGTGCTGTGGTACATGCGCATTAGAAGCTCTCTCTCAGTTAACATTTGGAGCAGAGAGAGAAAGAGATAGCTATGTTAACGGAGCATATTAGCTTGTAAAAGTTGTCCTAGTGTTTAAAACACAGCATTGTAACGATATTTTGCAGAGCCATGTAAGACAGTTGTAATGCATAACGCACAAGTCTGTACTGTAAAGCGTTTTGGCGTTACCTCAGAAGTCAGAGTTGCTTTGCTTTCAACTGTGTTCCTTTGAAGTGCTGCTGCTTACATCAAGTCGCGCTGGGCGACGCAAGGCATTATGGTAATGTCGTTTTCTCTGGGATTTGTATAAAATGAATGTAAAGTGTATTTTTACCATTACCGTTACAATGTGCTTACTCTGTGATGAATTAGAAATGTGAGACAGGGCATATTTATTTTTGTCATTTATTCTACTTTGTTATTTTATGCATCCTTTACCGTATTCTGAGAGGAGAGAAGGATGTGAACTGATGCAGTCCCTGTCACATGTTGTATCATTACAGGTATGATTGGGAATATAACCACTATACGATCATTTCAATTCATGCTTAATTATGTTGATCATGCTGTTCATTTTATTTATGTTCTATAGAAATTGTATACATGTTTTGCTGTACTCAGTCTGCATTCTGAGAGGAGAGAAGGATGTGAACTGATGCAGTCCCTGTCACATGTTGTATCATTATAGAATCATTCAGTAAAAGAGATCCAAAGAGAGCTGTGGTGTTGTGGTGATTTTGTGGTGTGTTCCAAACGTGCTACATATTCATTATATTAAGTTTAGAGTAATACAAACAGATTATGCTCTCAGTAAATTGATTATTAAATAATTCAGGCTCAGGTTAACAGTAATAGTGGGGAAAACAAAACATTAATTTCATAGTCTAGACATTCCTGCTGAGGGTCATCTTGGTCTGGGTTTATTGTTGTGCACCCCGCTTATATAAATAGTAAAAGATGATTCCTCCTGCTAATACTGGATATTAAAAGATCCCCTTTAATTGTGCTTTGTGTGTGTAAGTGATGAGGGCCAAAATCCACAGTGTGTCCACACTTTTTAAAAGTAGATGATCAGCTTCTATGAGTCTTTGGCAGTGTGAGTTAGTCATATCAAGTGATATCTGACACATTTACAGTCTTTGTTTCCTCTGACAGTGCTTCCCTGTTGAACTATGATAGTAACAACACAGACATTTTTACACAGAAGTGGATTATATGGGTTTTGTCACTTACACTGTAAGTGTATTATGGAGGGATCTCCTACTGGTCAATATGAACAGGAGTAATGATTAGAAAAAAGTATTTTAATATTATTTTAGACAGTAGACTGCTGTTTTAAGACAGATGTGAAAAACTGTGAACCCATCATTTAAGTCTTTCCTATGGTCAAATCTCTAAAACCTTTGCTTTTAAATATGTATGCAGTGGGTTTTACAGCCAAGTGATTTGTTTTTGTCATTCTGTAGTACACACCTTCACTGTAAATAACTTTTTATCATAAAATACAGAATTATTTTTGGATAGTCTATAACTCCATTGAAGCCTCAAACAAACTAAGCCCTGTCCTGAGTGACAAACAGCAGGGCTGTGTGAAGTTTGACTTCAGAGGTGGGGTGGTTCATGTTCCCATAGTTTTCTCAACCAGCATTTGCATGCTGTTTGAATGGGATGGCCTCAGAGTTGACTTTGGTAACATGTAGATTCATTTTCAGTCGTATTAGTGACATTTTAAATTCTAAATTCAGTCTTCTGGATGAAATGTGGGAGCGAAAACACTCTGTGTGTTTCAGTAAGAATTATAAAAGAGCATTAAAAACATTTCATTAAAAAATCTATGATCTCCAACACTAAACAAGCAGGAACATATTCTTACCAAAGAATGTTAATGAAAATGAATGAAACAACGAATCTCACAGCAGCTACAGTATATCTATCTTTTCTCTGTGACATAATACATGCAGCCTAAAGATCCATTTTAAGCATGTCAAGCTCTTCACTGGTCATAACTTGACTCATATTCTTCATTCTACTCTACTCTCTAAACAGCTGACTAGACCAGTACTTAAGCGCTCTGAATCAAACAGACAGTGTACTCACACAAGGGAGAAGACAAAGTTGACACAGAAGAAAGATGAAACACACTTCTCAGCTTTTAAAGTAGAAAGAGAAGGATTTCCATTGGCTTACCTGCAGCTTCCGTCAGTGGTTCATGCTTTGCATCCTCCCTGCAAACAGGGACATGTCACATTTTATTAGAAGGAGGGACAGAACACAAGACACACACACACACACACACACACACACACACACACACACACACACAATGTGGGCTGCTCATTATGACAATGATATCATATTGTGCAATTTCATAAGTATAATCAATAGTAATTATGCATGTATTTTATATTAATAAAATAATACAAATATTCAATAAACAACAACAACAAACAATAAACTCAGTTTTTACTCCCATTATTTACAAGCCAGCCAATACAGTAAATACACATGTTGGCTAAGCATATCATATATTATTTCAGTGTCAGTTAGGTTACTTCTATCTTGTCTTCAGGAAAATACACTTCTGTGCTGTAGTTTTCAGTGAAAATTAGTACCATCCCCTCACAATTACAGTTTTTATAGGAAACATGTTACATTTATAATCTGTTGCAAAATGTTCATACTAATGTATGCGCAAAACATTTACTGACTGTATTTGTGTATTGTGTTTTCTAATAAGCCAAAAGTACAGCATGATAACACACATAATGTATGGTTGTGTTTAGGCATATCTAAGCATTTGGTAAAACAGTGCTCTTGGTTAAATACTGAAAAAATAAACTCTGAATTGCTGTGAAAAGATAGGATGCAATAACATTTGATATGTAACCAAAACCATCATCAGCCCACACACCAATTATGTGTCTTCCTACCTGTCATTTGCAAAACAAATGAGTGGTGTATTAAGTAATCCCTTGTATAATTTAAAAAAGTGGATAGAGGAGAGACTCAGTATTCCAGGAATGCAAGATTCATAAAAGAAATCAGGTTTATTAATGAAGTACACGTGTTTGTGCTTAAAACATTTGTACACGCCCTTCAATGTCAGATTTGTGAACATGTAATATAATACTTGTAGAAAAAAACAACAAAGTAAGAAGTCTCTGACTATAAGATTATAATGTTGATATCTTTGTGACTACTGACCAGATTGCCATGAGCTTGATGTGGATATCCATGACCTCCGCCAATTAATGACCCCCTGACTTTTCATTCAGTCTAACATTCAGAACATGATATGAGTTTTGACCAAAATGCTCCAATGACTACTTATATGAAAGCTGAGATCCACATTTCTATTACATTTATCACCAATGGTCACAGTCTGGAGAGGATGCTGCTATTGTTTTGTGTTGCACTCATTGTTTTTCTTTTAACAACATCATCAGGCTAAAATGTTTATCTAATGATCTTAGATATTGCCATTAAATACACAGACTTAAGCATTATGCTCCTAGATGATGAAACACTTCCATTCTGGACAGTCAACAGCTTTCCTCTTGTGCCACCTTGAGGCCAAATTTCCCATGCAAGCCATCATGAGTGCACTTTTTTAAAACATGCCTTAATACTTACACACACAAAAAGTGTATTGTGTTTTCACCTCTAAGAAAGGTCACACAATAGAGCCTAATAGGCAAAAGTACTTTATGCAAAAGGTGGTTATAGAACAGGAGCTACAATAGCAGGGTGAGAAGCTAGCAGCCATGGCTATGTCCAGATCAATGCAAGATTTCTGTAGAAGTCCTTCAAACAAAACATGTCTCTGCTCATTTACCCAGCTGCCAGGTGATAAACTTTATTGCTTGTCATAACTGAATTGGAAGTTGGGTATATTCAAATTCAACCATATTATGTAATCTCAAAGGTTTAAGAAATAAAAGTCTGCCTGTCTGTTAGCACTGATAACTTTATACTTACTCAGTGACGGTGGTGGTGAGCCATTCCCTGACACTGTCCTGGCCCGTGCTTCCTGTGCAAGATATTATAATGATGCCTGTGACAAGCAACCATGGTTACCAAACATGTAAAAGTGAAGCAGGAAGCTTCCACTGAGAGCTGACCACTGAAAAGCAACAACACCTCATCTGCTCTTCTTAACTCTCTCTATCTAGGACAAATAGACTAAAAAACAGTTTTTATCACAGAGACATTGCTGCAGAATGTTGCTTAAAACTGAAGTGCAATATGTGAAGCTGTTAACTACAATAGCTATAACTTTAATATCTCAAAAATCAATTTCTCTTTTTATTAAAATGCATTTGTCACATATTAAATCCAATGGATTATCCAACATTAGATTCAGGGTTTTTCCAGAAGCAATATCTCATTTGATATTACAGAAAGATACGTAGATATTGCAATATAAAATGTCTATTACCATGATGGAAGATGTAACTGCTCCTCATGCTAAACATCATCATCAAAACTGCTTTACTATGTACACCATAACAACAAACCTGATGATCATGATTCTACAGCATACTTTGGAGCTTTCATACCGTGATCCTGTTGGTTCTGAGCTGTGATTGGTTCAGGTAGGTCCATGTGGCTTCAGTGGACCCTAGATGCCACCAGACTGGCCCTCTTTGGAACAGCTACTTTAACTGAAACTGGAGGATCAGCAGTTTATAATTTATTAAAGACAGATGCATAAAAAGCAACAGAAAGGATACACAACTATGCACAGAGCACTTACCTGTGTAGTGATTGGACAGAGCCAGATAACCCCTGGTTGCACACTGTGCTGCTGGCTGTTCAGCAGCAGCTGTTGGTGTGAAGATGTATTGTGAGCTGAAATTCCCCCAGCGCAGGAGCTCACAGGCGGAGCAACACTGACAGCAGTTATCATTCAACTCCCGTCCCGCTCAGCAAACATGTCAGAGCAAAGGAGGGACATACAAATGACTCACTCACACTTTCAGCCCTACAAGGAAATAAAGCTTCCTGGCTGGGTGGTTAAAGTCTTCCATTGCTTCCTGCTCCTCTTTTATCAGTTTCTTCCTGACTGTTGTGAGAGAGGGATGCACTTTTCAGGAAATATCGCCATGTTCCTGGCACTGGGCTTTTAAATTTATAGCATTGTCTTAAACTGTTATTTATAAGCAAGAGAATGGTGAAGAAAGTGATTTTTCTAACAGTCTCTCTACTTAGGTTACTGTTAGTCCTTCCACATACCATCTGATAGCTTCTTAAACTTTATTGTCATAAATAGAGTTTAACAGTATTTTTTAAAGTTATCCATGTAACTCTTGCCAATGTTAAGTGTTGAAATGTTGATTATTTTAATAACACAATGCATGTCTGGTTTTCTGTGGCAAAAACAGTGTTTCTGTGTAACCCTAACAAGAGCACCTGTTCTATTTGCACATTTATGCCATGCAAATGTTGTGGTTTTGTAACGTTTCACACACATTTACTCTACCAGACATCAGCTTATTAAGCTTATCCAACACATTACTGACATTATTGTTGTTGTTTAAAGTCTGTGTAAAGTAAGAATAAATATGTGTTCTAAATTTGACATACCACAGTGGTAGAAGTGGTGACTTTGATTGACAGGTGACACTTGGTAGGGGGCGGGGTTTCAGCGAACTCAGTCGGCACTGGTAGCAGAGAAAGAGGCTGATTTTTACACAACTTTGAAGCCTAATTTCATATATTTGTCGAGGGTGGTTAGCAACACACTTTTCTGTGGTATGTCAAACTCAGAACACATATTTATTCTTACTTTACACAGACTTTAAGGGAAGTATATGTACCAAACATACATGTTTATATGAGCTTCTGCTCGAATAGTTGTTAGTAGGGTAACCAATAATCAAAATAAAGAAATAAGGTAAAGGTTATGAAACTATTGTATTTATTTGGGTTTTACAATGTTATTTATTATATTAGGAATGATTTTATTTAGTGAATGGTTTGGTATGTGTTTTGGATGTCCTGTATGAAGGGATTGCCTTGGCAAACCCAGTGGATATCTTTTGTTTTTGTGCATAAATTTAGATTTGGTATTAGATATAGGGATGGGGTATCATTGTGATATGCCAGTGTTGGTGGAGTTTGTCTTTATAAAAACCAACATTTAGTACAGATTGTAATCTATAGATATTTTGTTTTTCTATAATTGGAAGGTTGAGTGGGAAAGCTATTTCTAGGTTTTGTGGATTGACATGGATGGGGATAGCACTACGAAGATTGTATGCCAGGTGTATTTGTGATGAGTGCATTTCTGTTGGGGCGGATTTCAGTGCTTGCTCAACAATGTTGAGAGGAACAAGGTAGGCAGGTATCTGGCCAATTGCTGATACAGCAGTTACTAGAGTTCCAAGGAATCTTTTTGGTCGTTTTTTATTTTGAAGATCTTCTTTTGTGACTAAGAATTTTTGTAATTGTTGTAGGATATGAATAGTTGTGTGTTTGGCATGGTCAACAATGTTCTATTTGTGTTGTGCTTATTCTTCCTTCTGTTAGGCGAGGTGGTATATGCATGTGTTTATGATATACATCCCAGGGACCCATTCGTATGTATGGCAACATAGGCAGCCAGCATCACACATACCAAAAAAGATCGGTTTTCTATCGCTCATTTACGTCAATGATAACACAGTGATAATGTCACTGTGTGGATCAGTTTACCTTGTTACAGTGCATGCCTTACTTCTAGTTTATGAACTAACAGCTTCTACCTGCTGAGATCTCAGTCAGAAGTGGGAGAGGAGCAGCAGTAGGTTGACCTCTGAGGAGTCTAGCGCACCTAATTTTGTACGGTAGCCTAATGATGCAAAAGTTCAAATCAGTCACACCAAATAAACCACAGTTCATACTGTTGTCTTTGTTCTGGGTTGTGAGTAAAATGATTAAGAATAATGTCAAATCAGTCTTGTGAACTGGTTTAGTGTTGACTCTTAGTTGACTCTGCTAGAGGATGGTAATATTGATGTGTGTATAAATGTGTTGTTCTATTTGTGTGATATAGGATTAGTGCAGTTTACTTTTATTAGCAATATGTTTTAATTTGTAATAATTAAAATAACTTACTTATATGTATATACATACATATCATTTTTTGTATTCATGATTGTATATTATTTTGGTATTTATGGTTGTTATTTCTATCTATTGATCTATATATATATGGAGGGCGCTGAAGGGGAATTCATCCGGGCCTCTTACAAGCTAGAACCACTGATCCGATTAGTCGATTAATCGTTTCAATAATGGATGACTAGTCGACTATCAAAATAGTCGTTAGTTGCAGCCCTAGTTTGAATTGTGGTTGCTAGGGTGAGTAGGGTTCCGAGGACCCAAGAAAGGCACATCTGTGTGAGAAATCAGAGTTAGACAGTTTATTGATGAGCTTATAGAGGTTAGGATTGTGTATGTTTCTGGGAGTGTATTTTAGTTTGTTGGTATTGCTTATATTTTTATTTTCTGTGTGTTTGAGTTTGTGTTATTCTTTGTGTATTTTTGATGTGCTGGATGTGTTGTTTTAGGGTTTTCAATGTTTGTTGTGGTTTTGTTTGTTAGGTATGTTTGTTTGGTTTTGACAGGTATGTCTTTGGATGGAGAGTTCGTATAATGTTGTTATGTTGCTGATGATTCATCAGTGTTGTTATTTTGGATATGATGTTTTATAGTTTTATTATTTGTTTTTATTTATTTTTTAGTTTAATTGGTTCAAAGTAAGTATGATTTATAAGTACATTTTGTCTAGCGTTGTGTTGTAATATTGTTATATCAGTTTTGTATTTTGTTTAATCGTTGTGTGGTTTATGTGGTAGGTTTTGTGGTGTTTCAATAGTGTTTGTCCTTATGAACACTATTTTTGTTACCGTTGCGTTGGCACAACGTTGTCATCATTTGTGTGATAAGCTTGTGGTCTTGTTTAAATGATGTTCATGGTAAATGTTGCATGTGTTTTTGTATATTGGTTTGTTTTAGGTTTATTTCAAAGGTATTGGGGTTTTTGTTGTTATGGATTTTTTTTGGGGGGGGTTAGCATGTGTGTATGGTGTGTATAATGGCTAGAGTTTGTGGTGAATGTGGAGTTTTGATCTTGCTTTGTTTATTGTGTTATTGGCATTTTTTTGTGTGTGTATTTTTTTGACACGTTTGGTTTGTTGGGATGTTATTTATTTTATTGTTTTGTTATATATCTATGTTAATTGTTTGTTGAAATTTTATATCTGAATTATATTTGCGTTTTTTATGTATATTATATTATGATATAATATTGTTTTTAGTATTTGTTAGTTTGTTTGCAAGTTCTGTTTATGATGTGGTATTTGTTTAAAGCATAATTATTGTGTATGGTTGTGGTTTATGTAACTTATTTGTTTCTTGTTTATGTTGTTATAGATGGCAGCATCTACACCAATGACTTTTCCTTGCATCCATGATGCAGAAGTGGAGAAGCTGCACTATCAATGCCAAGTGTTCAGTGTCATTTGTTCTGTTTTGTATTGATTTATGTATCATTAACATTTAGAAGAAGTGATTATTTAAGTGTGCTTTCAGATCATTATTTACATTGTGTTTTTTCTGGTTTTGTGTTTGTTGTTTGTTTACATATTTAAGTTTTATTTAGTATGTTATTATTTACAATGATGTGTTGTATTTATGAGAAGTGGTTCATTTTGTGTTGTGATATTAAAGTATGTTTTTTCGTATTTGTTTTTTGTCAGTATTTGTTGCAGGATGATGTGCCCCAGAGGACTTTTTATAGAAGGAGCCTGGTGCTGTTTTCTAATGTCTTGAGGGGTATTGCACAAAAGTAGAATAAAGAAATCCAGGATAACTGAGCAAGCGCAGCTTGAACTAGTCTGACCGGCGCATCTTGGTTTATTCGGTTGCACGTTTGCTGAGCCAGGATGAAAAGGTGCGGCTATGTCAAGCCAGGTGTAGATAGTTGGGATAAGTGCGTGTTCACAGCATTCTCAAGTAGACCCATGGCATCGATCACAGAATCACAGATTGGAAAATGGAAAAGTGTTGTGCGTCATTCTTCACGGCCGCTGAACAACAGCTCCTGATGGAATTTCATGATGAGGTTAAAGAAATGATAAGAAAAAAAAGCAACACAAGCACAAAGCACTGTAATCAAGGAAAGGGAGAAAGCCTGGCAGACAATCGCGGACCGGCTCAATGCATAAGTAGTGCAATTAATGTACAGTTAATGGGTTAAGTATAGTTCAGTGGGTAGAGCACCTGCCCCGTGTGTTGAGGCTACAGCCCTCGCTGCAGACGACCCTGGTTCAAATCCCGCACCAAGCACTCCTATCCTACTTATCATTCCCCCCTCTCTGTCTCCAGTTTTCCTGTCTCTCTCCACTTACCTGTACATCAAAGGCAAAAAGCTCAAAAAATATACTTAAAAAAAAAGTACAATTAATACAACAGTGCTCCACTAGAACTGTCTAAATTACAATTAAGCATCACTAATCAACAGTTGTACACTTTGATTTAAATGCGGCAAGTAAAAGTGCATGCTACTCAGGAAATATAATTAAGTGCAAACAATTATTATAATTAGGTGTAGGGCAGGGGGAAGGCACATCTGCAGCTGCAGGATGCACTTCTGCAGATGAGGAGACAGTGTTGCTGGTCTCCAGGCTTGAGGTATCATGTCAATTTTGTGGAAATGTCTTGCTCATTTAGCCCATAATGGATATGAAGTCAGTGATTTGATGCTAATAGAAAATAACATGTGTAACAGGACCCAGATGCTGCTTAGCCTCAGAAGCAGCCAAGTAACATTGTGAGTATCAGCTAGTAAATAGTACAAAGTAAATCTACTGTACATTATACACCATAATGATACCACATGAATGACTATAAAATGACTGTTGCAATTAAACAGTCAACAGACTTTAATGAAACGACAATATAGTCTATATGTAATATTTTAATGCAGGATAATTAAAATGATGCAACATATTTAGAAACCATGGAAATGCTGTAAAACCCATAAATTTGTCACAAGATTGACAGTACAACTGCCAGATGAATCCCTGGGAATAATCTTAGCCTGGTTGTTAGCCTGGTCTGGAGCAGGCTAGCTGCAGAGAATAAATCACCATAGTAACTGGGCCAGGATAAATTTAACCTGCTTTCATGCAACCGACTTGAGGCTAAATTCAGCCAGGATAACTAACATATCCCGGCTTAATCCCTTATCTTGGTTTCGTGCAATACCCCTCTGGTGCGCTATGTCCGTCTTCGGTCAGAAAAACAGAAAAATGTTCATCTCTTGACGCAGTGGAATCAAAGTATCATGGAGAAGGAAGTACTGCAGGGATTACTGGATTTGGCTGGAGCTGGTAAGTGGGGTACGTATTAGTTTTATAGTATTGTAATAGTGTTTGTCATTGTGAGTTTTATGTATGGTTATTCTGTTATTGTTTATATGTATAGAATATAGTGTGTTTATATTTTTATGGAACAGCGTATTACTTGTATCTTGTAGTTATTTGGCTAGATGTTTTGTTGAATATATCATGTCAGTATTTTGAAAGAATAATGTTTTTTAAAACTGTGGTTTATTTGAAAGTTATTTAAACATTTTTCAAATATCAATTGTTGTGTTTTGTGTTTTTTAATTTGGGTAATATGAAAGTAGTTGTAGACACTGTATTGTGTTGTTGTATGTCAACCATTATGATAGATGTTATTTGTAAAGGAAAATTGTTATTTGTGTGTGTATAGTGGACGAATGTGTATATTGTCTTCTACTAAGGAATCAAGGGTTTTATGTTTTATTTTGGTTGTTTGCTTTTCAGACCCAGAGTTTGGTATGTCTTTGCCTGCATCTCCCCGGCCAGCAGATGTTCTGACTTTCAGATGGTAGTTGATGTTTAGGGTGTACATTTATTTGTGTTGTTATTTTTATGTTTACATAGTTTTTTGTATGTTTCATCAGGATGATGTTATTGTTTTTCGAATTTGGTATTTTGTTCTGTTAAAGTTTAGGAAATAGTTGTATTTTGTGCATATAATATGTTTTTTGGCAATTGCATGTTTTGTGGTTGCTTATTATTTTAGAATATTACTATATTTTTATTATAGTGGATATTTATTTTGTATGTATGTGTGTTATTTGTTTTGATAGTCATGTAATTGATACTATTAATTATATGTTGTTATTAGTTCACAGTGTCAAATTTTGTGGAGTATGTGTTGTATGTTTGTATTTTCTTTAATTATTGAATTTGTTTTGGTGATAGACACTTTATATAGACATAGTATAGTTGGAGGTATAATGATTTAGGATTATTCGGTTTTTAAATATTCATTGGTTTTGTTTAGTTGTTTTTTTGGGGTTGTTAGTTATTATTTGTTTATGTTATGTTTTAGATTGTGAATTGGCAGCTCCTGAGGGGTATTGCATGAAACCAAGATAAGGGATTAAGCCGGGATATGTTAGTTATCCTGGCTGAATTTAGCCTCAAATTTGTTGCATGAAAGCAGGTTAAATTTAACCCGGCCCAGTTACTATGGTGATTTATTTTTCCAGACCAGGCTAACAACCAGGCTAAGATTATTCCCAGGGATTCATCTGGCAGTTGTACTGTCAATCTTGTGACAAATTTATGGGTTTTACAGCATTTCCATGGTTTCTAAATATGTTGCATCATTTTAATTATCCTGCATTAAAATATTACAGATAGACTATATTGTCGTTTCATTAAAGTCTGTTGACTGTTTAATTGCAACAGTCGTTTTATAGTCATTCATGTGGTATCATTATTACTGTCAGGCCTAGTGTTATATTGCTATGCTAATGAAATTGCCATCAGAGCTTTGATGAATATGTGTATTATTGCTGTTATTGAGATTATAAAAAGTGACCAATAATGTTGCAAAGGTGGTATCAATTAAGTCTGTGATGAGGGTAATATAGTATATATATAGGTCCAATTCCCATTCACCTGTTCCCTCTTCATTATGGCGTGCCCTTTTTGAAGGATGTTCTGGACGAGGAAGCCCAGTCATCAGACGAGCATTTAGGCATGAGAGAGTCTTCCGGGACAGGTCAGACCCATTGGCTTTTGGAGATGACCATCTCATTGAGAGGTATCAATTCTCGGCCGATGGACTGAGATATTTATGTAGGCTGCTGCTGCCAAAAATACAGCATCAGACAGCACAAAGCTAGGCCCTCACTATTCCACAGATGGTCTGTGTTGCACTGAGGTTCTTTGCAAGTGGGAGCTTCTTGTATTCTGTTGGGGATGCAGAGAACCTCAATAAAGGAACCGTATGCCGCACAATAAGACGTGTTTGTCTGGTGCTAAAGTCTCTTGTGCATGTATTCATAACCTTTCCTGGCCACAGAAGACCCCTATACATTATGGAGGAGTTCTACAAGATTGCAGGTAACATAAATTTCAACTTGCAAATATTAGTTTCCAATTGTACTGTAATCAGAGTTGGATAATCACTATTTTTTGTCACAGCTTTCCCTAATGTCATTAGTGCAGTGGATTGCACTCATGTCAAAATCAAACGGCCATCAGGGGAACACGAGGGGGACTTCATTAACAGAAAATCCTTCCACAGCATCAATGTTCAGGTAAGAGTGGTTTGTGGTTACTGTGACTTGCATGAATTAATAGACCTCAATGGTTACATCTTATCGTTTCAGATGATCTGTGATGCTGACTGCCTTATCAGCAATGTAGAGGCAAAATGGCCTAGCTCAGTCCATGACTACAGAGTCTTTCATGCGAGTCCAATTTATGAGAGACTCTCACAAGGTAAGCCACACATCTTATTTGTAAGCACCTTGGACATTATGAGCGTTTAACTCTGCTGTGTAGTTTCATAAATTATATCTTGCATCATCAGGTGAATTCTCTGGTGTGCTGCTGGGAGACAAAGGCTATGCCTGCGACTCCCCTTGTAGACCCCCAAACCTCACCACAGCAGGCCTACAACCATGGTCATGCAAAGACAAGGGCTCGAATCGAGATGACCTTTGGCCTTCTAAAATTCCAATTTCAGTGCCTGCATTACCTGAAGGTTTCCCCGGACAGGGCCTGTGATCTGGTTGCAGCATGCGCAGTGCTGCATAAAACTGCATGCCTGAGAAAGGAGAGCCCCCCCCCTCAGTTAGCTTTGGATTTAAGTCACCTATAAAAGATCATAAGTTACATTTTGCTGTGTATGTGCATTTTGTCTGGCATTGGTAGCACAGTGTGTGGTTTTCACTTCACTAAACACACTCATGAAGGAGGGAGGACATCACAATGTTTTCCAGTTGAAGTTTTTATTTTATTTTGCGGTCCTCATTTGTCTGGAACCTGGAATACAGAGGACAAAAGTAACAATTAATACACAGCATACACAGTTATGGTTACAGTGTGCACTGACATACTCACTTCTCTCTCTAGTTTTTCAATCTCCAGGTCCAGTTTCCTGAGGGTCTTGAGCTTTATTTCTGAATCAAGCTCCATGTCTTTCAGCTCTCTCTTTTTTACTTGAATTTTCACGTCTGCCAGCTCGATTTGCCTCTCGAAGTGTTTAATGTACAGCCTCCTGACAGTTTGTGAATTCTGTAAAAGAAATGCTGATTAGCACAGCAGGATTTGTGCATGAGGTTCATGTCTGGTGAGGCACTGACTTCATCACAATCAGATTTACAAACATATGAACCCTACAGAGTAGTTTATTCACCATTTGATTGGCAGCAGTTAACAGGTTATGTTTAAAATCTCATATCAGCTTTCTTTACACATACAAACTGTAGCACACAAAAAAACACATTTAATATAAAAACCGTAATTTTGCTATGTAATCATTCATACTGAAAAAAGGCCAGACAAGAAGGGAAAAAAACAGATGACTTGCCGACTTGCTCACTGTAGTTGTAGCTTACTGTCACTTATTCTGCAGCTAATGAGTCGTAATAAGAATCACTGGGATCAGGAGCGCCCCCTGCCATGAGGCCGGAGAACTGCGTGCCTCACTTAGTGACTTTTTGAAGCCGTTTTATGCTGCTGAGCACACGAAACACGCTACAAACACTGTACATTATATCATCAGCTAAACTATGGAAATTTAGTTCATATAGTAAAAGTGTTTGAACATGTTAATAGCGACATATAGAGAGACAGCTGTACAGCTGTACTGTCTCACTACATAGCATGCCAGCGCAGTAAGCCGAGTCATTGCGCAATCCATGGTGAGGCTCGTCTCGCTGCTGCCTCACTCAGAGACGCGCTCTTTTCAGTGTTTGATCAATACATGTGAAAATTCAGCGATTTTGAATTAAAAATAATCCGAAACTGGTAAAGTTAGATAGAAAATAACGTTATAGTGCAAATAACTGGACAAATATAACCATTTATTATTTTATTTCATTTATTTTGAAATTTCTTTTTCCATGATAACAGGTGAGGCACGGCACTTACCAGCTTCCAAAATGTTCTTATATTTAATTTTGACTTGCTGCCAGGACCTCTTCTGGCCAGACATGTTTGTTCATTATGAAGGATAGATCAATGAAATAGACAAAACACATAACATAGGAAAAACAGATTAAATAGATAACATTGACACACACTGTGGATAATTGTTTGCACTTAATTATATTTCCTGAGTAGCATGCACTTTTACTTGCCACATTTAAATCAAAGTGTACAACTGTTGATTAGTGGGCTTGGACAGTAACTTCTTTAGTCCTTTAATTGTAATTATGACAGTTCTAGTGGAGCACTGTGTATTAATTGTACATTTTTGCACTACTTATGTACGCATTGAGCCGGTCCGCGATTGTCTGCCAGGCTTTCTCCCTTTCCTTGATTACAGTGCTTTGTGCTTGTGTTGCTTTTTCTTCTTATAATTTCTTTAACCTCATCATGAAATTCCATCAGGAGCTGTTGTTCAGCGGCCGTGAAGAATGACGCGCAACACTTTTCCATTTTCCAATCTGTGATTCTGTGATCGATGCCATGGGTCTACTTGAGAATGCTGTGAACACGCACTTATCCCAACTATCTACACCTGGCTTGACATAGCCGCACCTTTTCATCCTGGCTCAGCAAACGTGCAACCGAATAAACCAAGATGCGCCGGTCAGACTAGTTCAAGCTGCGCTTGCTCAGTTATCCTGGATTTCTTTATTCTACTTTTGTGCAATACCCCTCTGGATCTCCTGAGGCCTGTACTATGAAGCTGGATTAACATACCCGGGATATCTCTCCATTACCTGGGTTAATTTACCCAGACATTCGCAATCCTGATAAGCGGTACTACGAAACTGGTTATCAACCCGGTAATTGAACCCAGGGTTTTCCAATCTGGATCACTGCGCGCTCACATAAAGGGGAGGTGTTTGCAGCGTCTGACCAATCACAAACATGGAGAAACCCTGCAGAGCAGCCTACTTTACCATGGAGGAGCAGACAATTATTATTCAAAAATATGAAGAATTCAAACACATCATCCAGGCCAAAAGCAACTCTGATGCTGCAGCAAAAGCCAGGAAGGAATGCTGGCAGAAAATTGCCGACATTAAGTTAGTTAAATATTCAACATTTATTTGACATTCAAAATACAAACCTATTATGCTTCAACTATTTGAGTGAATGATTTCAAACCAACTGTATAACATACAGACTAATATCCCTCATGTGCCACAAGGATTCTTTTTTAAATATATATTTTGTTCAATTTTTACAATTAAAAAATATGAATAAAATTCTGCACTTTTGCAGTGATTACTCTCAAGATGTTGTTATTGAGACTTTTTTTCCTGACAAAAGTTCTGAAACTGGAGTGGTGGTAAGGTTATTTATTTATTGTATAGGCCTATGTAAAAATTTGAAAAATAAGCCTTGTTGCACATGATCGATATTAGTCTGTAATACAGTTGGTTTGACATCATTCACTCAAATGGTTGAAGCGCATAATAGGTTTGTTTTTTAAATGTCAAATGCATGTTGAATATTAAACTTAACCCTAAACTTAATGTCGCTTGTATAGGATGTCATCGGGGACATCCAAAGGATTGCATCTCCCTTAAAACTCATTCTCTCCTAAGCGCTCCTCTCACGATCCGCGCACTAATGTCGACTGGATCTTCTAATAATGGGCAGGCCATTTTGCAAGAGAACTGATTGGTCAGGAGGTGGTACTTTTATACTCATTGATCTCTTATCCAGAACATAACCTGCTCCGGAGTAGGTTATGTTCTGGATAAATTACCATGGTGATTTACCCCAGTAAGAAGTGAACTAGCGTCGTAGGACAGAAAACCCAGAGTTAACCCTGAAGTTACCTCAAATCCAGCTTCGTAGTACAGGCCTCAGATGTTGTGGAAGTGGAACTTGGTGTAGTGTAAAATTTAGGGGATAATTACTAATAATGAACAATGTTGTATCTGTTAAAAGGGTACTTGATTGTTGACCATCGTATGCTAAAGGTGATCATATCTGAAGGCATTATGTTAAATGAAGAAGTATATGTGATTCTGCAACTACTAAGTGAATAAGTACTTTATGATTGAATGAGTATGAAAACCACAATATATGTGTTTAAAGATAATCTGCATCATTATCATTATTATTATTATTATAATCATTATAATCACTATTATTGAAAACGAATGCAGTTGAAACAAGGTAACAGGTCAGATTGAACTTGACATGACCTGTGTCAGATCTGCTGAGCAAACAGCAGCTGTGTAGGAAAAAAACAAAACTCAAAGCCTTATAAGGCCGACACACCTGCAGTTTGGGCATCTCAAGAACTGGTGCCAAGGGGTGAGATAATGTTTTGGAAGAAAGCTGATTGGTTAAACGTACACCAAACATGGTGAGGGGTTGTAACTTTTGGCAAGGGTCAGCCATATTGACAGTATAAAAAAGACTCCCCAAAGAGTCTTATCTCTTTGTGTCACTGGTGCATGGACATGGTCTGTGTATTGTGATTCCGGGTTTTGCTGTCGACAATAAAACGCTAACTGCATTCAGCTGGACGACTCCTGATGATCTTTGATTTGATTTGATTTTGAACTTCAACATTTTTGAACAACGAGAAACATATCGGATATTTGTCACAACATTGGTAAGCTGTTGATGATGTTGGTTTGTTTAGTGTTGTGGTTAGGAGTGTATTGTGTTTGTTTGTTAGAGTTTTTTCAATGACATTATATCATGGTATTTTTGATAGTGATAGAATATGTTATGTTAATTACACTGTTTGTTTAGTTACTTAACTTGGTATATTTGTATTTCTGTGCTGTTTTTCAGGAGAAAATGTTCTGTTGGAGGTGGTGGACGTGCTGGATCCTGTGTGTGTGGATGCACAAGAGTCTGTGTATATATTGTCATGTGTGATGTTTGCAGTGTGAGTGCTTCATTTTTGCATTGTTCAAGATGCTGTGTTAATTTTTTGAAGTTATTATATTTTGTATTTATAATGAATACTTTTGTGTGAAAAACTGTTTTTCAGGAGAAAATGTACTTGTGTTGTGATTAGAAAACTTAACGTGTTAACTCAATGATGGAAACAGAGCATTTCATTCTTAAGTATAGTATTTGTTTTATCCCAACCTTTATACTGTATACTTTATACTTAGTGATGAGATCATTAAAACGCTAATCAAATTTTCAACTCATAATTATGACTTTTTATCTCATAATTTTCGACTTACTTGGGGGATGTTTTTATTATCAAAGCTAAGTTTTATCTTTTTTTTTTTCTGGCGGAAATGGGCTTCCATAGATTTGGAAGTGAAATGGTCATACTGTATTATTGTTATATTGTCTTGGTTCAATAAATCATTTGTTAAATTGTTGTTTTTGAAAGAACATGCAGCTGCCAAAGAGAAGAGGAATATTAAAAATAAAAACTAGTATTTGAACACTTAGTCATATGCTGACCAGATGCACTATAAGTTTTATACCACTAGATGTCTCTCAAAGACTGAAGTATTGCCAGTTACAGTTCTGTAATTCGCAGGTGCAGCTTTTGCCTGCTGTGTTGTAATGCTGCTGATGCAAATGTTTCCATGTTTTGCAAAAGTTCAAGTTCACCTTTGTGCAGAGCTCTGCTTCCAATGTTTATTCCCAATGAAGAGAAATATTTGTGCTCACTCATCATGTGAAAATATAGAGATAGGAAATCTTTGACCTCTTTAGAGTTTATCACATGTAAAAAGACAGACCCATTGGACAGGTGGTGTTTGATTTAAAAACTAGGAACATAGGGTGTGTGTGAATGCACAGTGAGAGACAGTGTCATACTGGAGAATGTGAGTGTCTGTGCAGCAGTTCAGGCTCACAGTAGAGTTGTATGATCTATCTACTATAGTCAAAAGGAGAATTTGTTTTCTCTGTTGTGAACACTGTTGATGTCATCAGCAGATTTAACTGAAATGTAAGGTGTGTACAATAATAACAAAAATAACATCATTTATGTGACAGGCTGCTGGTTCTGCTGATACCCATGATTCTGGTTCAGCTCAGGATTCTTCTTCTACTGGTACTAATGGTTCTGTTCCTGGTTCTGATGAGGCTCATGTGTCATATACTGCTGATTCCACTGACATCCCTATTTCTGATGTAAATGATGAGAGTATTGCTGAGAACACAGGAAGAGTAAGGCTGATGTTTCAGGTATGAATGAATAAGAAAAGAACAATAGTCCTGATACAGGTGCTCTTAAAGAAGTAGAAATGCTAGTGGATTTAGCTGCTTTTAGGTCTTTTAGGAAAAAACAAGAACATCAGAAATGAGTCACAGATTAAAAAAAAAAAAAAAAAAAAAAAGGGAACACCTAAGAAGAAAACATTTAAATTGAGGTGCGAAAGATAGAAAAGTAGATATTGTTGTAGATAAAGATGAACCTTCTCCTAAGCTTAGTTTTTCCTTGGGACTCAGTTGATCAGGGGAGACATTACTTAATACAAAACGTGAGAAAAAATTAAACTTATATGCAAAATATTATGTAACTGTTATGTGAAAGTTTTAGACAAGGAACAATTGAATGGAAGAGTAGACAATGTTTGGAGGGAGAAACTGGGTGTAGATGACTATGTTAAGCCAGTATGGAAGGTTTTCTCTAAAGGGCTTCTGAACAAAAGATGAGGTGATTTATAATGGCAAATTGTACGTGGTGCTATTTCTGTCAGTGCCTTCATATCTGTGATTAATTCTGCTGTTTCTAATGTAAGATTCTTTTGTAGATTAACTGAAACCAGTTTTATTGCTTTACTGAGTGCAAGACACTTGAGAATTTGTTTGAGGTACTTGAAAGTGTATTTCAAAGCTTTATTGTCAAATGTTCATACTTTCACTTTTGGAAGAGGTCACATAAAATCAATCAGTGGAGAGTGGAGACTTCTTAATTTCATAGTAGGACAGGCAAAACTGGCCATATATAGTATAGTAAGTATGAAATGACAAAACAGGGCACATTGAGAATTTAATTCCAACTGTTTATTGCTGTGGTAGATTGAGGATGGATTCATGGATAATTAAAATGTTTTCATACAGCATATTTGAATATAACATGCCCTATCTTTTTGAAAAAACTGACTTGGTAAAAAAGTGTATAACCTTGTTCTTGTTAAATTTTAATGATGCTGTAATTGTAAATAATGTTGTATACTGTATTTGTCACAGTGAGTAGCAGGTGGACCCAAAAAAGCAGACAGTCTCAAACAAAAGGTCACTTTATTGGCCAAAACAAAGAACCAAAAACTCAAAAATAAAAATGCAGGCAACACTGGCAAAAACACACTGTACAAACCACAGGACAAAACACTGTACTAACACAGAGACTCAGACAAAGACTGAAAACCAAAACCTATATGGGGTAATAACTAACAGGACACACAGGTGAGTGAAACAAGACAGGTGACAGGAAGTAAAACTAACTACATACACAAAGGGAGAACAACTTCAAAATAAAACATGAGCTACAAATAGGATGTGACAAGATTGTTTAAAGTATTTTTTAAAAATCACAAATCTCTCCCTCTCAGTGGTATCCTCATTGCCTTGCTGCACATGCAATGCATGCAATTTTGTTGGACTTTTTCAGTATGTCTGTATGTATAGATAGATAAATAATCCTAACCCTTTCCCAGACCTTCTGACTGGAATCATTCCATACTATTTCCAACACAGACTAGTGTTTGGTAAGGTTTTCCTCCACAATAACAAGAATGTTCTGACAGTGGTATCATATTCATAGATCAGATATGAATCAGATCTAGGATCACATATGCAAGTTGCCAATATATGTTTATGTTTATACATTTTTTATTTGGTTTGTTCAACTTCCATTAAAATCACATCTGAGTCAGTTGCCAACAAAAAAGTTGGGCCACTGCAGCATGTGATGTAAATGTAGCTTTATGCCAGCTTTACACTGATTGATTGACAAACTCCTTGGACTGCCTTCCTTGTGTTGGGGACTGAACTAAGAACTACTGTAGTGTAGTGAAGAGGTTACGTCCATCTCAGTGTTTTGTTTGTTCAATATTTTATGGTATATGGTTAAGCCTTTGTGGCAAGTTCAACATTCTCAGGATATCTTTTGTTTGCTGGCTTCACTCAGCCACACATTGGCCTTCTAGATAACCAAAAATAATAATAATTAAAAAAGCAAAAAGCTCCATAAACCCTAGATTTTCTCTATACAGCTACTGTAACTAGTCAGCTCCCGGTGCTCCTGCGGTCGGCTTCTCTTCCTTAGTAACATGCTTCATTGGACTGAGTGTGTGTGCTTGGGTGTGAGTGTGTAGATCCATGCAGGCACGTGTGTAAGGGATTGTGTATAATGATTGTGCAGTATGTTTTTTGTGTAGTGCCCAACTAATTGTGCCCTCCTTTTCCCTCTAGTCGCTGAGAGCCAACAGTGGTGGTTTCCCTCTGTGTGCTGTGTGACCTTGGGTTTAGACTTTTTTGTTGTTGCGCATCACCATTTTCTGTGTGTTTGTCACTGTTATGACTGGGGTCATGTTATGTTCTGTACTGACAGCTCTCTCTATGGAATATTATATCATTCAAAAAGGTGTACTTGAAAAAAGGGTTTTGTATCTGTAATCGTAGTTTTGTAAACTTGTACATTCATGTTTGTATCTGTAACTGTAGTTTTGCAAATTTGTACAGTTATGTTTGTATCTGTAAACAGATTTTTAGTAAACGTACACATTTATGTTTGTATCCATAACCGTATTTTTGCAAATTTGTGCATTTAAGTTTGTATCTGTTAGCTTAGTTTTGTAGACTTGTACATTTTGTCTTCTGCCAGCAAACTCCGTTTTGCAGTCTGTGCATAGACACACAGGCTTGCAAACTCACTTTCCCAAGCTGTGCGGCAAAAGTACTTACGTGTATGTGCGTGCGCAAGCTCACAGACTTGACAGGTTTACTATGTGGTAATGTTTTGTAAACGGGGTGTCGCAAAGGAAACTGGCTTTGACTCGCAAGGAGAGAGGGCGGGATCTTCAGCTTCTGACCAAACGGTGTCTTTACTATCACTACGCACAACACAGTTGGCTAGTCTACACTTTTAGTCAACCCTGATCTTGCTCAGTCAGCAGCTCAGTGTCTGCTGCAGGACGGTAAGTTAGCTTTAGTTTGATAGCAGCATTTATTTCTCTGATAGTACAGTAGCATGTGTTTTAGTAGTTAGTGTGATAATAAGCCTGGCAGTATTTAACAAGGTGTTGACACCAAATATGATTAAAGCCAAAGTCAAAGAAGAGGAGTAAGGGTAGATTCATAGTCGACGCAAGCAGGCAACGCACTTCCTTTCATAGTTTACACAGTGGACACAAGACGCGCCATACGCGAAATGCAATACACCACTCACACGACAGGGGGTAGCAGAGTCACTGGTGACATCGCATCAATGGCTACTGAAGAAGAGTGCATTATTTTCTTCTTGTTAAATCGGCACCGGTAAAAAAAACAAGCATGCGAGACACAATAGTAGACGGTGGTATGTCCGCCCGCTTAATTGCAGTAGGGACCAGGATGGTGAGTTTGTGTCTCTGGTCCAACCCATGCGAAGCGTGGATGAGGAGAGGCATTTCCAGTATTTTCGCATGTCAGCGCCAAAATTCGATGACCTCCTGGCGAGAGTGGCCCGCTTTCTCCCAGAGCCTCCAGGGAATCATCGGAACCCGGTTGGCATCGCTCAAAGGTTTGGCTTTGACTTTGAGGTACCCATCAACTGGTATCAGCCAGCAGGCACTCTCTGCCTCTTATAAGATGGGCACAAGCACCGTCTGTGCCATTACAGAGGAGATGTGCGGTGCCATCTGGGATGCGCTTCAGGCGGACTTCGTGCCCTTTCCATCGGAGGAAGAGTGGATGAAAATCGCGGAGGACTTTTGGAGGCATTGGCAGTTCCCCCTGTGTGTTGGAGCGATAGATGGGAAGCACATTCGCATCAAAGCACCAAGACAATCTGGCAGTGACTACTTCAATTATAAGGGCTTCTTCTCAATTGTCCTGATGGCTGCTACTGATACGAACTACCACTTCACATATGTGGATGTTGGCGCATACGGGCGTGAGAGCAACAGAGAAGTGTTGAACCGCAGCACCCTTGGGTCCAGTCTGGCAGAGGGTAAACTCCCTCTACCTGCTCCTGCCCTTCTATCAGGCACCACAACACCCAGTCCTTTTGTTTTCCTGGGGGATGAGGCATTTCCCTTACAGGAAAATCTTATGCGACCCTACCCAGGTGAGCAAAAAATAATTGATAGCCAAGCCTGAAGCCACATTGCACAATCACATTTCATAATTTTTGAAGAAAGTAAGTAGTAGCCTAAGTAGCCTATTTTGTTCATAAATTATTTGCCCAACGAATAAACAAACAGAAAGTGCGCACATGCGTGTGTGCAATTGTAGCCAGTCGGCCTTTCCATAGCCGGCCTGGGCCTGTACAATGACTGTATTACATTTAAAAATTCTAGAAAATTAGGACTGGGCTATATTTTACAATAAAATAAAATGAAACCATACAATTAGGCCTATGTGTTAATTTATGTTGTTAATAATTCATTTGTCTAGTTTCTGCATGACACGTATTTTCCTTCTCATTTAAGGCAAAA
This sequence comes from Scomber japonicus, assembly GCF_027409825.1. Lineage (NCBI taxonomy): Eukaryota > Metazoa > Chordata > Actinopteri > Scombriformes > Scombridae > Scomber > Scomber japonicus. Next base: position 27,584,945 of record NC_070598.1, read on the forward strand.
ACCTGTCGGATAGGAAGCGCATTTATAATTACCGACAGGCCAGGGCGAGACGTGTGGTTGAAAACGCCTTCGGTATATTGGCTGCACGCTTCAGGATATTCAGCCGCCTGATCCACTGCCTGAAAAGACAGTGAAAATTGTGAAGGCGTGTGTGGCTCTCCACAACTTCCTGTCATCTACTGATACATACCACTGGTACATCCCCAACACCTTTGTGGATTCGTCCTCTGGCACCAGAGAGATTCAGTCAGGAGAGTGGAGGCAACATGTCGAAGGGGACCGGAATCTGGTTGACGGGCCATGGTGTCCAGTCGAGAGATGCCACTGTCGAAGAGCGGCACATGTCCGGGAGCAGCTGGCCGACTTTTTCCTGTCGGAGGCTGGCATGTTTCCCCACCAGTTCTCTGTGCTACGTTTGGGTTGCACCGACCAATACATTGATTAAGTAATTCTGTAAACTATACGAGTTTTGTTTTATTGCTCAACACAATACATACTGCAAACATATAATAACTTAAGCTTATACTTTTATGTGAAAGTTCTCACTCCCTGTTGAGGTTCGTCTATAATGGGCAACTGCCTATAACAATGAGGCCTATAATAAATAATAATACTCAAAAGTCAGAAATGTTATGAAAAGGGGTTTATTTATTTATGTATTTATAATAAGCACAACTCGTCACAACGTGAAATATAACATTTTAATTTAGGCAAGACGGAACTTCATGAACGTTGTAGCCTAGCCTATATAACAAATAACAATCAAAAAAAAAATTAATTAAAAAATATTAATTCCTACTACACACGCACGCCCGCCCACACACAAAACACACTGATAACTGGTTGTAGACATACCACAAAATTGGACTCAGAAGTCCGATGCTTTATATGTTCAGTAAACCAACTGAGTTGAGTCAAGATTTTTGGATAGCCAAAATGTATTTGCCCGGCACCACTTTTGCATGCCGCCTTCCACTTTTTATGCAGAAAAAGTCAGATGTCATCAGACTGGCTGCCCTGTATATCAATCAAGTGATGGGATAGATGATAGGCTGACGTCTATTTTTCTAATGCCATGCGAATTGCGATCGACATATTGAGCACCCATGCTCAATTCTAACATCAGTGATACATGTCACGTTAGTGATGCGGTTTATTGACAATATTAAAAGATCTGATAAGAAAGCTTCATACAGCAGCCTACTCTGATATTATTTATATTATTAATATCAGTTAGTTTCATCCTGTTATGATGTAAGATGCCCCTCCCTGAGCTACTATCTTACCGTGGTGGAGGGGTTTGCGTGTCCCAATGACCCCAGGAGCTCAGTTGTCGGGGGCTTTATGCCCCTGGTAGGGTCTCCAATGGCAAACAGGTCCGATCCTCGGCTGCAGAAGCTAGCTTTAGGGACGTGGAACGTCACCTCTCTGGTGGGGAAGGAGCCTGAGCTGGTGCGTGAGGTTGAGAAGTTCCGGCTAGATATAGTCGGACTCGCCTCGACGCACAGCAAGGGCTCTGGAACCAGTCTCCTCGAGAGGGGTTGGACTCTCGTCCATTCTGGAGTTGCTACTGGTGAGAGGGGCCGGGCAGGGGTTGCAATACTTATTGCCCCCCGGCTTGGTGCCTGTATGTTGGAGTTTACTCCGGTAGACGAGAGGGTAGCCTCCCTCCGCCTTCGGCTGGGGGGACGGATCCTGACTGTTGTTTGTGCCTATGGTCCAAACAGCAGCTCAGAGTATCCAGCCTTTTTGGACTCCTTGGAGGGGGTGCTGGAAAACACTCCCCCTGGGGATTCCCTTGTTCTGCTGGGGGACTTCAACGCCCATGTTGGTAGCGACAGTGAGACCTGGAAGGGTGTGATCGGGAGGAACGGCCCCCCCAATCTGAACCCGAGCGGTGTTCTGTTATTGGACTTCTGTGCTCGTCACAGATTGTCCATAACGAACACCATGTTCAAGCATAAGGATGTCCATATGTGCACTTGGCACCAGGACACCCTAGGCCGCAGTTCGATGATTGACTTTGTAGTCGTGTCGTCGGACTTGCGGCCACATGTGTTGGACACTCGGGTGAAGAGAGCGGCGGAGCTGTCAACTGATCACCACCTGGTGTTGAGTTGGCTCCGATGGTGGGGGAGGATGCCGGTCAGACCTGGCAGACCAAAACGCATTGTGAGGGTCTGCTGGGAACGTCTGGCAGAGTCTCCTGTCAGAGAGAGTTTCAACTCCCACCTCCGGAAGAGCTTCGACCACGTACCGGGGGAGGCCGTGGACATTGAGTCCGAGTGGGCCATGTTCCGTGCCTCCATTGTTAAGGTGGCTGACCAGAGCTGTGGCCGCAAGGTGGTCGGTGCCTGTCGGGGCGGCAATCCCCGGACCCGCTTGTGGACACCGGCGGTGAGGGATGCCGTCAAGCTGAAGAAGGAGTCCTATAGGGCCTTTCTGGCCTGTAGGACTCCGGAGGCAGCAGACAGGTACCGACAGACCAAGCGGAGCGCAGCTAGGGCGGTCGCTGAGGCAAAAACACGGACATGGGAGGAGTTCGGCGAGGCCATGGAAAAAGACTTCCGGACGGCTTTGAAGAGATTCTGGACCACCATCCAGCGTCTCAGGAGGGGGAAGCAGTGCGCCGTCAACACTGTGTACGGTGGGGACGGTGCGCTGCTGACCTCGACTCGGGACGTTGTGGATCGGTGGAAGGAATACTTCGAAGACCTCCTCAATCCCCCACCGACACGCCTTCCGGTAAGGAAGCAGGGCCAGGGGACTCGGGTGTGGGCTCTCCCATCTCTGGGGTGGAGGTAGCCAAGGTGGTTAAAAAGCTCCTCGGTGGGAGGGCCCCGGGGGTGGATGAGATCCGCCCCGAGTTCCTCAAGGCCTTGGATGTTGTGGGGCTGTCATGGTTGACATGACTCTGCAGCATCACGTGGACATCGGGGGCAGTGCCTCTTGATTGGCAGACTGGGGTGGTGGTCCCTCTTTTTAAGAAGGGGGACCGGAGGGTGTGTTCCAATTACAGGGGAATCACACTCCTCAGCCTCCCTGGTAAGGTCTATTCGGGGGTGCTGGAGTGGAGGGTCCGTCAGATAGTCGAACCTCGGATTCAGGAGGAGCAGTGTGGTTTTCGTCCAGGCCGTGGAACAGTGGACCAGCTCCACACCCTCTGCAGGATCCTTGAGGGTGCATGGGAGTTTGCCCAACCAGTCCACATGTGTTTTGTGGACTTGGAGAAGGCATTTTGCCTCAAGTACCTCGGGGTCTTGTTCACGAGTGAGGGAAGGATGGAGCAGGAGATCGACAGGCGGATTGGTACAGCGTCTGCAGTAATGCGGACTCTGCACAGATCCGTCGTGGTGAAGAGAGAGCTGAGCCGAAAGGCGAAGCTCTCGATTTACCAGTCGATCTTCGTTCCTACCCTCACCTATGGTCATGAGCTTTGGGTAGTGACCGAAAGAACAAGATCGCAGGTACAAGCGGCCGAAATGAGCTTCCTCCATAGGGTGGCTGGGCTCTCCCTTTGAGATAGGGTGAGAAGCTCAGTTATCCGGAGGGAGCTCGGAGTTGACCCACTGCTCCTCCGTATCGAGAGGAGCCAGATGAGGTGGCTCGGGCATCTAATCAGGATGCCTCCCGGACGCCTCCCTGGTGAGGTGTTCAGGGCACGTCCCACCGGTAGGAGACCCCGAGGAAGACCCAGGACACGCTGGAGAGACTATGTCTCTCGGCTGGCCTGGGTCCCCCGGGAAGAGCTGGACGAAGTGGCTGGGGAGAGGGAAGTCTGGGCTTCCCTGCTTAAGCTGCTGCCCGCGCGACCCGACCCCGGATAAGCGGAAGAGGATGGATGGATGGATGATGTAAGAAGAGAAAAGAGTAGATAGGCGGGAGGAGTAACTTCACACAGTGGAGTTATTTAGAGGGAAATAACGTGATATATGTCTCCTGTAGTAAATAAAATATTTATACCAAATTTACGGGTAATATGTCTGATGTTATTTATGTGTCATTACTGTCATGTTGTACCTCTGTTCCTGGTGGGGGAGGAAGAGGCAGAGGTCACTGTACGTTCAGACCAAAAGCGTACAAAGCATGCGGAAGTCATTCACTTTCTATTGGGAGCTAGGCAGAAAAGGAGGAGAAAGCGGCAAAGGCGGAGCGAGCGGACAAGGCGGGAGAAAAAAAGTTAAAAATGTTTTAACTTTTTATGACACACCAGAGCGCACAAAGCGGATAGCCACACAATAACCAATGGGAATGTCTATATCTGCTGACGTCCCTTGGTCAAGTGGGTCCCAGTGAAACAATCTGCGTAACTTGGGTTCCTACCAAACATTCGTTTCTAAATGGCACTGGAGGTACTTATAGCTGCCGTTGCAGGAGAGCGGATACTGTACGACGTCTCACTATTTGGTTACCGAGACCTACCAGTGATCAGTTTTCAGAAAATAATATAACGTGCAATTTTGATATTCCATTTTTGTGTGTTGTCTATTCAATAGAAATTGAGTGCAAGAAGAAGTGGAAGTATTTGAGGGATCAGGTCAGGAAAGAGAGGAAGAAGGAGAAAGAGAGGAGAAAGAGTGGTGCAGTGGCAAGCAAGGCAAAGGCATGGCGTTATGCCAGTGTACTGAGCTTCCTTGACCCGTTCCTGGAGGAACGCTCCACCTCCAGCAACATCGAGGGGGAGGAAACTGAGAGTGAGGAGTACAGCGAGCAGGACAGTTCAGTGAACCCAGAATATCAGGGCTCAGAACATCAGGGCTCAGAACAGGAGCAAGAGGTTCAGCCAGCAGCCACCTCAGCCTGAACATCAACGGGTGTCAGGGATCAGTCTCGCACTAAGAGAAGGAGGTCAGGGAATGGAGAATTTGAAGAACGATTTCTCCTAGCGGTCAGTAAAAGGCCACCCCCAGCCCCCTGTGTTCCCCCTCCTCCACAGGATGATAATAATGACCTGTTTTTTAAAAGCCTCCCATATAAAACTAGGGAGCACTTAAAGTTTAACTTTTAGGCCAAGATGAATGAGGAACCCTGGACTGAGGGCAACGAGGTGCACCTGACACCACACACCCACACACACTCTCACTCACTCACTCAACACACAAACTAATTATTAAGTACTAAGTATTGTGTTCATGTTTTGAAAGTTATCCGTTATCAGTGTTTGCTGAGTTGATACCTGTCACTTTAATAAAATGTCTAATATTTTCAACAGTTATGGGTGTTTTTCTTTTTAATTTCAAATATGCCATGCAATTTCACATTTTAACTTTACAGGAAGTTAAAATGTTAAAGTCAGAAGAAATCAGTTTGTGTATAGCCTATATTACAACAAATGTTCTTGGTGAAGTGAAGTGCAATTGGTTAAATCGTGTATTGATGTGACATTTATTTATTATTCGTTGGAGAAGTAGGACACAAATCTCTCCCTGACACGGATGGCCTCGTGACTGGCGTTGTTGCTGCCCACTTGGACTACTGGCTGTAGGCCTGCAGCATCAAAGTGTGCTGCTGGTGCACGCGATGGTCCTGGTTGTGCTGCAGGTGGCCTAGTTGCCCTGTTGGTGGTCCGCCTCAGGAAGTTATGCAGGACACAGGTAGCCTTCACACAAGCATCCACATTAGCAGAGCTGACCCCAATGACTCCTCTGTACATACGCCACTGGGATGTAACCAAAGGTATTCTCAACAATCAGCCTTGAATGGGACAGCCTGAAATAAAAGACCCTGTGACTGCCAGACTGGTGCCCTGGAAAAGGCCACACGAGGTTGTGGCGCAGCGGGAAGGCCTCATCTACCACAAAAACATATGGCTGCAGTCCCATACGCTCAGCCCCTGGCAGCAGAGCATCCTGTGGCAGGCCAAGGGTCCCATCCAGCAACTTCTGGCCAAAGTTTGAGTTGGCCAAGACACCGCCGTCGCTGGTCCTCCCGTAGCCACCACTCGAAAGCAGTACTCCGAGTCCACCACTGCCAGGAGCACGATGGAGTAGGTTCCCCTATAATTGTAGTACAGGGACCCAGAGTTGTCTGGGGCCCTGATCACTACGTGCTTGCCATCAATGGAGCCAAGGCAGTTGGGGAATGCCCACCTGAATTAATGAATAAAGGTTTTATTTCAAACATGTTAAAGTAAAAAAAGGAAGAAAAAAAAGTGAGCAATACAGTAAACCAAACGGATAACAAAAAACCAACAACAACAAAGCAATTAAATCAGTTAAACACTCAAAACTAATTATACTTGACATGTTCACCTGCGATGGAAGCCCTCTGCAATGCTGGTCCAGTCCTCTATGGTGGGCACCGGCATGTAGTCCTGCACGAAGGCATTCCAAATGACCCTGGTGACCTGGTTCACAATGCTCGCCCACACGATAGCCGTATGCTATTGTGCGGTATGAGTCCCCGTTGGCCAGTAACCGGAGACAGACGGCCAAGCGTTCAGTGGGAGGTATTGGGCCCCGGTAATTGGTCATTTGCATGGTGATGACCAGCCCAATCTTCGACAGCAAGATGGTTTGTGGACAAAGCGGCTTTGGCGTACTGTCCGCTTTTGGTCTGAACGTACAGTCAGAGTTCAACCAGTTCAACGAGCCTGAAACCAGGAGAGCTACAGGTGAGCAGACACTGCAGGCTCACAGACCTACAGCTGAGTAAGTATGTTGCTTTGCTTGCTTGTATTATTTCATAAATTCCCTCCATAAATACCCCTATCCTGTGAAATAAATCCACATTACATCAGTGTAACAGCATCACCTCTGAACTGACACTGGCTCTACATATAATGTGAAAACTGGTTCTACAAACTAATGTGAGAAACACTAATGAAATGTTAATGTGACAGGGTCAGTTTAATATATTGGTTTGCTGTGATTTAATTATGTTTGAAATTTCTTTTTCCGAGCTGACCTTGAACATCCCACAGCCGACGGACAATCAGTGCAACAAGCCACAGCTGGCAGCTTGCAGGTATGACCCTTTTTATTGCAGGCCAGAGACGTCAGGGAGAGAGATGAGCCAGAGACGAGATGAGCCAGAGACGAAGGAAGGCCAGAGAGGCCGGAGAAGGAGAAGGAGAAGGAGAAGATGAGGAACCAGCCGGAGAACCAGCAGGCCACCAAGAACCTACCATCGCAGAAAGATCCTCCTACCTGAAGTGCAGCGGCCCGTGTCTGTCGGCGTAACTACTCCAGCCTGGGTGAATGACGTTCAGTTATCACCCAGGAAAACCGTGAGTGTTAATTCGCAAATCCAAAATGCAGACACTGAGAAGGCCGGCTGTAGGGCCAGGCAGAGGAGGGAGTGAGAGCGTAGACGGGTGTGTCGACAGAGGGCTGGCGGTTGTGTTCTGTGTCTACAGGCGGAGTACCGGACCGAGGGAACGAGTAGATCCGGAGAAGGAAGAAGGTCTCACCCCCCCATCACCTCCGAGAATTGAAATCAGCATCCAGTCCTGGGAAGGATTCCTCCAGGACGGTCTGGAACTAGGAAAAGACTTTGGACTGTTTTATAATAAATCCTGGTGAACTTTCTATTTTTATGTGGTTTTTTAACTCTGCTCCGTCCTGATAAAAAGAACCTGTAGCCTATCTATAATTATGGAGTCCTAAGCTCCTCAACTTAGGTGGCGTTGTTGGCAACATTTTAAACTAAATTATTGTTTTGGCTTTTAAACCAAACCAACCACGTGACATTAACAGTTTTCTCATTTCAGGAGATAATTCAGGACCTGGACCTTGAGCCTCTCATCAGCTGCAGCACTGTCTGATGAGAGACCCAAGCATGATGTTCAACCTACTGTCTTCATCACCTGGAGACCTACAGCATCACCTCACCCTGTCTTCATCACCCGGAGACCTACAGCATCACCTCACCCTGTCTAGGGTCAGCCAGCCTGGTGTTTCTGCCAGAGATGCAGATTCCCTCCAACATGAAGCACTTAGAGACAGAAGAGTGATACCAAGCTGCTGTGTGGAGATCTGTCACCCAGACTGTATTTCCCTCATTCTTTTTTTCTTATTCACTTTGTAGGTTTCAACTTTTTTTTCTCCTTCTTTGCTGCAAATTTTAAATAAATATGGAAAATAACACATGGGTGTTTGTAATAACATTTTTCAATTTATCATTGCAGAGTAAAATTACTTAATCTATGTATTATTATCAGTATAAAACAGAACCATGACCTCAGTTTTGTCCTGATTTAATTGAAGGAAATTTTGGTTCATCCAATTAGTTACTTGCTCTGAACAGTGACAGTGGTACATGAAACAAAGATACTATGAGGCGGGCCCTAAGGCAACAAAATTATTAGCTTGGAGACTCAAAAAACAGCAGGCGGAAAGGACAATCTATAAGATTAGAGACCCTGTGACAAATAAAGTAACTAATAATTTGGAAGATATACAAGAAGCATTTGAAACGTATTATATTCTCAGCCAAACCAAATTGATAGGCCCTCAACCGCACAATTTCTGAACTCCTTAGACCTTCCTACACTAGGTAAAGATGTTAATGATGCACTTGTCTCACCAATAACACAGGAGGAAATAAGCAAAGCTATCTCCAGTCTGAACTCTAACAAATCACTGGGTACGGATGGCTTCCCACCAGAATGGTACAAGTCGATGAGGGAACACCTACTCCCCTTATTAGAGTCCTGTTTTAACCACACCCTGAAGGGAGGCCTTCATATCAGTAATTCCCAAAGAGGGTAAGGACAGAATGGACTGTAAAGGATACAGGCCTATTAGTGTTTTAAACACAGACTATAAATTATATGCCACCATTCTAGCAAGAAGGATGGAAATAGCAATGCCTCTGCTAATAGATGAGGACCAAAAAATAGACAAACTCAGGACAATATAAGAAGAGCCCTACATATTATCGAAAGGATTAATGAAGACCAGATTGAAGCTATCATTCTTAGCCTAGATGCAGAGAAGGCTTTCGACTCCGTTGGATGGGAGTTCCTCTATTTAGTAATGGACAGATTTGGCTTTTGTAGGGACTTCATATGTTGTATCCAGGCACTCTACTCCTCCCCTACAGCGAGAATAAAAATTAATGGTAGTTTATCCAACTCGTTAACACTACAACGTGGCTGTAGACAGGGCTGTCCCCTCAGCCCCAGTCTTTTCAATTTATTTATTGAACCTTTAGCACAGGCAGTGCGCCAGGAGACAGGGTTGAATGGCATCTTCGTGGGGGGAGAGGAATACAAAATAGGTCTGTACACGGACGATGTATTAGTCACCATAAAGGACCCTGGCTTGGGCCTTCCTCTATTAATGACAATGCTGAAGGGATACGGGGAATACTCAGGTTATATACTAAACGTACACAAAACACAGGTTATAGTATTCAATTACACCCCCACACGGGAAATTAAAGAAAAATACAATTTCAATTGGCACTTATCTCATATTAAATATCTAGGAGTGAAACTACCTAAAGATCTGTCACAGTTATTCGATATTAATTATAAGTGTGTAACCCAAAAAATATATGATGATCTTGATGGGTGGGGCCTGCTCCCTCTCGACTTCGGTAGCAGAATTAGATCAGTCAAAATTAATATCCTCCCGAGACTATTATATCTATTTCTATCATTACCTGTTGAAGTACCAGTGAAACAATTTAGAGATTGGAATCAACATATTGCACAATTTATTTGGGATAAAAAGAGGCCGAGGGTTAAACTTTCTATCCTTCAGCTTCCGGAGGAGAGGGGCGGCATGGCCCTCCCATCTTTAAAGGATTATTATGTAGCAGCCCAACTGAGACCCCTAGTGTATTGGTGTAATTCATCTTATGTGGCCAAGTGGAAGACTATGGAGTTATCATAGCAAATGTACCACTACAATCACTGCTTGGTACTGCCGCAAGAAGTTGAGGGGTGGTAACCCGACAGACCCACCAGAGATTAATCAAATATTTATGGACGCCTACAGCTCAGGGAGGAATAAAGGACTTATTAGTAAATTATATCACAGTGTCACCTCACTGAACACGGACTCCACAGACTCTGTGAAACAAAGATGGGAAAGAGAGTTGGCAATTGAAATAACAGAGGACATGTGGCTGGATGCATGGAAAACTCAGTCATCTACTACCAACTCTTGGACCTGGAGAGACTTTTGTTGGAAAAATATAATTCGCTTCTTCATCACTCCAAAGCTGAAATCAAAATGGACGGGCACACAGCTGGGCTGCTGGAGGGACTGTGGAGAGCTCATGGCTGGCCATATTTTTTGGTCCTGCCCCCTTATACAGACTTTCTGGAAAGAAGTGGCAGAGGTTATTTCAAAGGTTTTGTGTTTCAATAATAATAATAATAATAATAATGAATTTTATTTAAAGGCGCCTTTCAAAGCACTCAAGGTCACCTTACAAGGCACATATAACACAAAAACAGTACATCAAACAAATACAAATCAGGTGACATTTAGTGCAGAGATAAAGAATAATGAAAGAAAGAAAATAAATAAATAAAAATAAAAATAAATATGAACGTGACTTCAAAGTGCATTAATATAATGAAGATTGCATAGTTAATGGGAGATAGAGTAGGCCACTCTGAATAGGTGTGTTTTCAGGCGGGATTTAAAGGTGGAGACAGAGTCTGAAGTGCGAATGTCAGGTGGGAGAGAGTTCCATAGGCGAGGGGCAGATCGGCTGAAAGCTCTTGACCTCATGGTGGTTAAGTTGGCAGATGGAGCGAAGAGCTGGTTGGCAGAGGAGGATCGGAGAGTTCGAGAAGGTGTGTAGATGTGGATAAGTTCAGAGAGATATGATGGTGCCAGGTTGTGAAGGATCTTGAATGTGAGGAGTAGAATCTTAAAGTCAATGTACCTGTGTCATTCACAACCCTCTACCTTGGAAATATCCCAGATGGGCTCGACAAAAAGGACTCTTATCTGTTAAAGATTTTACTGGCTGCAAGCAAAAAAGCTATAACAAAATACTGGCTCCAGAGAAACTGCCCCACAATGAGCATTTTTGTAAACATTGTTAAATATCTCCATGTTCTGGAGCAAATGACTTACTCCATACGTCTCCAAAAAGATTTAGGAGATAAAAGATGGGAAAAGTGGCAGATTTATTTAGCAGAGCAGGAATGTTGATAATCCTATGAAGATGATACTGTACGTTATGGGTGTTGGATTAGGATAATATGTTTACAATATGGACCTCCCCTGGACCTGGTTCTTTTTTTTTTGTTGTTGTTAGTTTTTTGAATGTCATGTCTTTTTTTGTTTGTGTGACTTTTTTATGTGGTTAAAATTTCAAAAAAGGCTATAAATAAAGAGTATATAAAAAAAAATAAACCGTGACACAATGACTGTATTGGACTGTAGTCATCTGGGGACAGTGCTAGGTATATCTGTGTGTCATCTGCATAACTGTGATAGTCTACATTAGAGTTCTGCAGAATTTGACCCAAGGGCAGCATATATAGACTGAACAGAAGGGGTCCAAGAACTGACCCCTGAGGAACTCCACATGTCATAGCCACTCGATCAGATTCATAACTTCCAATGGTCACAAAATAACTCTGCTCTTCCAAGTAGGACCTGAACCAGTCTAGGACTGTTCCGCTGAGTCCTGCCCAAGTTTCCAACCTGTTCAACAGTATACTGTGATCCACGGTGTCAAACGCAGCACTGAGATCCAACAGGACCAGAACTGACACCTTGCCTGAGTCAGTGTTAAACCTTATGTCATTTAACACTCTAATAAGAGCTGTTTCTGTACTGTGGTTAGGTCGGAAGCCGTTCTCTTTTTTAAGAGTGGCTTAATGGCAGCTACTTTTAGGAGTTTAGGAAACACACCTGATTTAAGTGAGCTATTTATTACTTGTCGCAAATCTGTTTGGACAGAGTTCACAATAGTTTTAAAGAAATCTGATGGCATTGTGTCAAAACAGCATGTTGATGGTTTAAGATGCTGCACTGTTTCCTCTATGGTTTTTTGGTCAACTGTTTTAAATTCTGACATTGCAGTTGAGTTATTCCTGGGAGGTCTTAGGGACTGCATCATTTTATTGTTTTGTTGATTTGTGTTGATATTTAACCTTATGGACTGGATTTTTTCACTGAAAAAGCAAGCAAATTCATTGCATTTTTCTGTGGAAAGGAGTTCTGGAGCTATCTGTTTAGGGGGGTTTGTAAGCTTATCAACCGTAGCAAACAGAGTACGAGTGTTGTTGATGTTCTTATTAATTATTTCAGAAAAGTGTTGCTGTCTAGCTTTGAGTAACTCATATTTAAAATTACAAAGACTTTGTTTGTAGAGGTCAAGGTGAATTTGAAGTTTAGTTTTTCTCCACTTACGCTCTGCCTTCCTGCATGCTGTTTTTAAAGCCTTTACCATCATAGTGTTCCTCCATGGTGTTTTCTTTCTGCTCAAGGTTGTCTTAGTTTTAATAGGTGCAACAGCATCCATGACATTTGAGATTTTCCAGTTAAATTTATGAGTTCATCAACTGACTCTGCACTCACAGTTGGTGACATAGCTATAGCCTCCATAAACTTTGCGCTGGTATTCTCATTTATGTACCTTCTCCTAACAGACACAGAGGTTAACTGAACATTTGGAATGATCTGTAAGTCAAAGAACACACAGAAATGATCAGAAAGAGCCAAGTCCTTAACATCAACAGAAGAAATATCAACACCTTTAGAGATAACCAGATCCAGAGTGTGGCCTCGAGTGTGTGTGGGCCCTTTCACATGTTGCAAGAGGCCAAAAGTGTCAAGTAGAGCAGAGAGTTCTTTGGCGTTACTGTCCATGTTATTGTCTACATGAATGTTAAAATCCCCTGTTATGATAAAATAGTTGTAGTCAGTGCAGATAACTGACAGCAGTTCAGCAAACTCATCAATGAATTTTCCTGAGTATCTTGGAGGTCTATAAATTATTAAAAAAATAACTTTTGGATCACCTTTTAATAAAAAACAGAGATGTTCAAAAGAGCTAAAATCACCTAATGTAATTTCCTTGCACTGAAATACAGATTTAAAGATGGCAGCAACTCCCCCGCCTTTCTTACCAGTTCGACACTTGTTCATAAAACTAAAATTTGTTGGTGCTGCCTCATTGAGAATAGCACAACAGCTACATTCAGTCAGCCATGTTTCACTAAGAAGTAAAATATCTAGATCATAGGTCATAATGACGTCATTAACTAGCAGTGATTTGTTGGCTAGCGATCTGATATTGAGTAGAGCTAACCTTGTGGAGATAACAGGAGACACTGGTATATTTTGAGGTTGACATGCTATACTTAGTAAATTAGCAGATTTAATTGAACTCTTGTTATTTCTCACCAGTTTAACCATTCTTCTGTTACCTGTCATCACAGGGATTGAGAAAACTACCTGAACTCCATAGGGCCCTGACTTTTCCTGGGGGAGAACATAATTGGTATCAGTATTGCAGCCTGGACCCGGCACATATCAGTCAGACTCACAGATGATCTGAGTCAAAGGAGGTGGGGGGGCTCTGTGACTCTTGGATGATGGTTGTTTCCAGCGTGGTGGAATGGGAGGGGCTTGACGATGGGGGAAGTTGAGGGGAGAAAAAATGGGATTTGGGCGTGGTGTGAGTTGGATTCCAGCATTGACAAGGTCATTCATCCTGTCGGTGAAATCCAGAAGTGGGGAGTCCTGACTGAGTGGAGAGAATGAAAGGCTGGATGGGGTCCTGGTGGGTGACAGTTGGGAGTCTCCAGGTGGGGCTAGGGGAGACTCCACTTGTCGGGTTGTTGGGGCTGGGGGAGACTCCACTTGTTGGGTTTTTGGGGCTGGGGGAGACTCCTTGTGTTGGGGCAAGGATGATGACATTAAATCCTCTCTCTGGGTGTGCTGACTTTCATGGTCAGTCCTTATCTCAGGCGGTAACAATTCTTCTCCAGAACGCTGTCTTATCTGTTGTTTTGGATTGTCTTGTCTTGTCTTGTCCTTGGCAGGGACTGCTGGTGACTGATGCACAAAATAAAAAATGTTGTAGCTTAACAGCTGTACTCCTGACTTGTTAAGGCAAAATCCATCTGCCTTAAAGAGGTGTCTGCGTTCCCAAAAAATGTTGAAATTGTCAATAAAATTCACTGATTGAGCGGCACACGTATCTTTGAGCCATCTGTTGAGCATCATCAGCCTGCTGAATCTCTCGTCTCCTCGCCGAACTGTCGGTAAAGGTCCACTGATAAACACCTCAGTATTCAGACATCGAACTTTGTTCAGCAGATCATTAAAATCCCGTTTCAATACCTCTGATTGTTGCTTGATAACATCAAGTGCTCCTGTGTGTATGACGAGAGATTTCACTGTCAGATGCTCAGCAGTGATTTCCAGAATTTTCTCTGCGATATCGGACACCATGTCGTTGGTAAAACAGAGTACTTTGGTGTTTTTGTTGAAAAAGTGTTTTATCTTATTCACAGCTCCGTCACCCACTATCAGCGTCTGAGGCCCAGTGGTTAGCTCTTTCTGCTGCCTTTTAGTTTTTGATTTAGCCACATACCTTTCTCTGGTGCTGGAAGATGACCTTTCTTTTGGGGAGTCAGGGTCTTGTAAAAGTGGAGCAAATCTGTTCTCTAGTAGAATCCCTGTGTCTTGGGTCGGTTTGCTCTTACTTTTTGTTTTTGCCACAGTCCACGGCTGTTTTCTCCTTGGTACTGAGGTTGAAGAGACCCTCCTGTGCGATGGCAGTGCAGGCCACCCAGTTTCATCACGATCCTCCGGGTGCTGGGTTCTGCCTGTTAACCGTCTTCCCATATCTAAGGGAAGCGATGATTTATTCTTTGGCTTTGCACCAAGAGAGTTCCAGGGAGGACTACTGGTTGATTTACTGCCGTAACCACCAGCCTCCTGCTTCTTGGTGGTGCTAATTAGCTGTCTGTTAGCCTGCTCCTGTCCACTGATTTGGGTCATCGGTAGAGTGGTCTCATTCCCATATTGTCCATTTACCTCCACGTTGACTTCAAGTCGCTGAATTTTCGTCTCCAGTACCGCTATCTTCTGGAGAAGTTTGTGGTAATCATCCATGGAAAAGGGAGGCATCTTGCTGCTAATTAGCTTAGCTTAGCTGAGCTCCTCAATCCCAGTCACTATAGTGCAGGCTTTTGCTGCTGATAGGCCACACTCACGAAGCAAAAGAGTTTAAATAATAATGGTAGCCTTGAGATACTTTCATAAATTAAGTTCCCAGTGATATAGAAGTATCCAGGACCCGCTTTCCATAAATTTTGTAGCAAAAGGACAGGATTTCAATGGAAAAAAGAAAAGTAAAGCGGAGAGCAAAGAGCGAAGCGTCTGCACTCAAGCAAAGCAGGAAGTAATACCAGAGACATTATAATAAGAGGAGACCAGTGGCGGCTGCTGGTGTTTTAAACAGGGGAAGCTCACTTTACATCTTCATTATAAAACGTGTCATATTGAAGCGAGGCAGTTATAATAAAAGGAGTGTTTAATTGAGGCTGTCGTATGCTTCATCTATGCCATAGAACCACATCAACACACACACACTTAACACCTGAATTATTCAACATAAACGTGTTAATTCATATTTAATATATAAGACCTAATCTAATCTAATTAATTAGACCAATAGTATTGTTTTCTGTACCATTTTGCAATGTAACTCTCCTCTCTGTTCGGACTGCAACTGGGACTGCTGTACGAGGCCGCTGTGAACCTGACTGTGAGTGCTTTGGGACGGGGGCAGGGCTCACAGCAGCACCCGCTGCTCGTTGAGGACAGAGTGATATGTGCTTTCATGTCAGAGTCTCCAAAACATCAGAAAACTCTCTAATAACACCAGAAAAACTCGCTAGATATGTCGATAGTCGCCTTTGAGAAAAAAAGTTGCCAAGAAGAGTTGGAAAGTCGCCAGATTTAGCGAGAAAGTCAAGCTACACTGGCAAAACTACACTCAGAAGAGTCAGCCTATCCAAAGCTGTCTGTCAAGGGCTTTGAGCTCTATAAAACATTTCATCCAATCATCATACAGAAGCAGAGCGTCCGACCCCGCCCACTGCTCCATTGACCGCCAGAGACGCTCAGCGTCCGTCTTATCCTGGCTTGTCCCGCCCTAGCCAAAACAGCTGTTGGGAGAAGCTTCATTGAACACCGTTGACGCTCAGCGTCCGCAGCGGACTGCAAGTGTGTGATAGGGAAATCACGTTGGAAAATAACAGCGTCGGCAATAAACAGCTGGTTACAGGATGTCATAGTAATAAATTGAACGCATTCAAGTGCAGATTTGATGTAAATATAATTTTAGTGTGAATTTAATATGACAGTTGTGACGATTTATTTGATGAAATTTTAGGGGAAGCTGAGCTTCCCTTGTTGTCTCAGAGCAATCGCCACTGGAGGAGACGTATCACTCCCATTGAAATGCATAGGGAAACTACGTAACGCCAAGATGGCCGGTGTTTGCACATGTCCCGCCTCTTCTGGTGCCGTTGCTCCAATCATTTTGCTGGTCCCACGCGGTCACGTTTTTGCGACACTTGGAAGTCATTTTCAACAGCAACATTTTAAAACACATGATCAGCAGTTTATACTACTTTGTGTACATATATTTTGTAATGCTTTATCCAAAATTGTGGCATGATCTGGGAAAGTTGACTGTGAGCAAACTCCTGTCTCTGCTGTGAGCTTAAGATGACGTCTTGCTGTCAGTGCCTGCCGTAAATGAAGACTGTCGTGAAGTATTGCGCATGCGCAGTCCAAGATGCCTGTAAGGAAAAAGGCTTTTAAAACCTTAATTTGATACCAAACCATCAAACCCTTCAGCGATTATAGTTTGATTTTCATTGTGATTTCAAAACATATGTTTTTTATGTCCCTTAGACCTCGGAAAATGGAGATACAGCTCTCTCCCTATTCATTTAGATAGCCGGTTGGTCTTCCTATGGCCAAATAGCTGCCCGGAGGCGTGGCCAATTTTGCCGCCGAGTGAGATGACTTGCCTTAGAAGGACTTTGGCCACCTAAACTTGTTGTTCTAAACCCTTGAAAGTACAGAGGTGTAACAGCTCATTGTACTTATAACCGTCCCCTCCGCTTGCCACATTTGAAAAATAAAAATAAAAATCTCACACAAGTGCTAATGCTGCTGTGAATGAGGGAAAAGGTCAGTCTAACTGGCAGGCCAAACTCTGTCCAGCAGTTCTGAAAGGCAAAGTATGTCCTGGAATGGGCCCCCATTGCTGTTGGAAAAGAGCAGTTCAGAATCACCACAAGGGAACTTGGGGCGGTGGTACCGAAGACGATAAAACCACGTCTGCCCTTGCGTGACCAAATGTCTCTTTGGTTTCATGCTGTTTAACCTGTGAAAGACACAAGGAAACACTGACATGTACTGGAAACCATGGTAAGATAAGTCAGGAACACATAGCAGACAAAGATGGTAAACATATGGAAACAATAAGAATAAGAAACATGTGAGGGGGTCCAGATGCAGGATTGGAAGCATTAGTGAGCACAGTGTTCTGGTAGGTACATAAGGTATGGACTCTTTAAGGACTCTTTAAGCCTGATCATCATCATTAAAAGCATTCAAATGTATTGTATTGTATGTGAAATGTAACCCAACACAGCGTGTAACTGGGGATTTCCACTGGGTCCGTCAGCGGCGCGGAACGGCTGTGCTACGGTTTAGCTCCGTCCTCTGCCCGGCGTCAACTCACACCGGGAGCGTTACAGCAGCGGAGCGGAGCATGCTCTGGGAGAGAAATCTGCCTTTTAAAATGACGTTGCACTGTTAATACAGTAATTACGGCAGCCCAATCAAACCCGAACGAGTGCCTTTAGTCTACAGTAATTACTGTAGTAGCAGCACAACTAAATGGCCCGGTTTTGTTAACTTGCTCAATTTTGGTTGATTTGGTAATTTTCTTTGATTTATGTACTTATCCCATCTGTCAGTAGGCTACGTAGCTAGATGGAGTCTTTATCTGACTGTTTTATTCATGTTTGTTGCTGAAATACGATCGGGAGGCTGCACGTGTTGTTTTATTTTGAAAAACGGAAGTTTTATTATGCCGATTCAGTGTCGGACTTCCTGTCTGGTGCAATCTGCTCTGTTGAGCTTGTCGCGAGTTGGCAACGGCTCCGTCAAAAATAGAAATGCTACCTATTGATAGCGCTGCGGCGCGGGAGCCGCTGCTGAGACGTTGCTGACACGCTGCTGAAACGTTCCCGGTGGAGATACTCTCATTGATTATAGTGTTACCTATCAGCTCCGGTGACCGCGGCGCAGCTATAACGCGCCGCTGCCGGACTTAGTGGAAATTGGGCTTAAGAATATGTAACCAAATATATACATCACTTCACTTCATTATTTTTTAAAAATGCAGTAAGAGGAAAAACCAAACATATTGGTGTAATTTAAAGAGACAAGAATTTAAAGAATATAGTTTTTAATAATCAGTGACAAATAAGGTAAAACATGATGGTGTATTTGGAAAAAAGAACTTTGCTTTGAAAAATATTAAAGGATTTAGAAAATGAATAATAGTATCAGCAGCAGGCTTGTTATGTAAAAAGTAAACATTAGGAGAGGCCTCATACGACAAAGTTCGGACATATTAAAAAATACCCATGTCAGCAAAAAATTAAGGTATAACCATAGGAAGAGTAAGGATGAGACCATGAGCCTATGGGACAATAGACAATAAAGCTCTGAACTGAACTGAGACCAGAGAAAACTGGATTCTACTGACGACACTGCATCCTCTACTAACCACTGTGGACTTAAATGTCTAAAGACATGTATGCCGCAACATTGCCATGTTCTTACCCTGATTATCCGCCGCTCTGAACTGTCAAACTGCGCAGAGGTCACTTCCTCCACCGTCATATTAGCGATGACCCCCTTCCTATGGCCAGTGGTGCAAAGCAGACCATAACACCACTCAAGGTTCTCCTTAGTTAACTTGTTCTTGAGGGCTTACTGTGAAGTAAAAAGGACATTGTTGTAGATGCTCTGCTATATCTAAAACGATTTCTACTAAAACACTTTTTCCCTAAACAAAACGTTGTTACACAGTTACAATGTGGATATTGTAATGCCGGGGAGTGGAAGAGGACGTAAAGCAAGTGTAAAATGCCAAAACATCCGAAGTTAATGGACTATCAGGTGTGTGGTGAAACACAGAAAGCTAACGAAGCTAAAGAAGCTATGGCGGAGGAGGCGACCAGTGGGCACCGTGAGCTTGAGGGAGAAAAGGCAATTCTGGCCGCCGTTAATACCATGAAAGCAGAGTTTTCATCAAGGTTTGATGGAATAGTGACAGCGATAGACAAAATGAGATGGGTGATTTCACTGAACGTATATCACAAGTGGAACTGCAAGTGTCAAGTATCGAAGATGACGTTGTTAACCTGCAGGCAAAAATGTGCTCATTGGAGTTGACATCCACAGGTGACCTCTGACCTTTGCTGTTGCCATCATTATTTTTTCATTTGTATATAAGAAATATACTGTTGGGGCATTTACATGCATTCAGTGGATGTTGTTTTCATATTGGCCACTCAGTGAGTGTTTTCCAGGACCACCCTGATGACACAATGTCATATTTCCACTGTAGAACACAAAACTTTAATGCTTCCCAACCATTTTTATCTTTCTGCATTGATTGTTTCTTAAGTGCATCCTTCCAGACAAACTTTTAGTTCATTATTGGTGAGGATGTTACAATACAAAATTATCACTATATACAGTAGATGTCATTTTCTTGATATGTTCTGTACACAATCACATGGGCAGTACAAAGGAGCTCAGATGCTCAGAACACCATCTGGTCAGAGTCACCTTTGACCCTCAGATGAGTAAATTGGACCAGGGTTGATATAGAGACTGACAGGGTCTCTCTCTTGGACAAACAAAGATCCATTAACATTCCATGGAGCAACCAAAAGTGACAAGAACTACATAAAAGTAACAAAAGACAGACTTTAGTGTCTCCTTCGGACGTCATAACTTATCAGAGAGACTTCACTCCCCCAATTCATCATTCACTATCATCTTTCATTCATGTCGCTATATCAAGTAACAATCTGTTGAATTCATATTGTATTGCAAACTCATCAGTACATTTATTTATACATCATTTATTGGTAGTGTGTAGTTAATAAAATCCATAAAACTCAATCAATGGTGTATGTCTATTCTTTGAAGTGATACAGGGGATCTATTGAACCGTAGAGCCACGAACTTTAGATATTTGACTGATTAAGAAATGTATTGATTTATTAATTGGCTAATCAAACAACCAATTAAGTAAAATCTTCCTTCTTACGAAAGTGGTGCCCCTGATTACGAGAGCTATTTTAATATCTTTTAATAACTTACAATATCCATAATTCGCTACATGAGCAGCTGACAAAGCTTACATCATACAGCTATGAAGACAAAATACAGAATATATGCCTTAACACTTTCAAATTTTGGAGTTTGATAAATGTTGGAGCCTGTTGGTGATGCTGGTTGGGTTTTAGACTAAAAAGATTTTTTAAAAATGGTTCCACAAACATAAAAAAACATTAACTTGCTTGAGCTGAATTTTCCATGGCTTATTGCCAACAGCATGGTTTTAAACTCTGTTGAGACTCCAGGGACAAAATTTAAACGCATATGGCATCGGAGCACTGCCACCCACATCGCTGAATGCATTTGCTATTCTAGTAAATGTGATGAATATGCATAACAAAATGGTGTTTTTAGATGAGACAAAAAGGACCACAGAGATATTTTATTCTAAGAAGATGCAATTTGAATTCAAATGTATTATGTTCTTTTCCTCCTATACTGCTTTTTTATTGTATAGTAGGACGATGGCTGCAGATATGTGGAAACATTTACAATATCTTTCTCCCTCTTACTGTAAATGCATATAACATAAATAGTGTAGCATAATGCAGTCACATACTGTAAATACTAAACTAAGCTAAATCTCAAAGATGTATAGAAATTTGTATGATTGACAGGGATTAAACAATTATTCATGCTTCTTACCTTGGATGAAGTGGATACATGCTAACAAACAAACAGATTTACATTTTCTAACCAGATTAAACAGTGATGTACTAATACTCTATCTACACTGACAATGTTACAATAAGGCAATCGCAACATCTCTTTCACTTGTGAGATGGCTGAGACAATCCAAACAGGAAATCAATGCAGTCCACTTTTATGCACACAGTTTTGCACCTAAGTTTTTGATCGCTGTGGGTCAAATTACGTAATTAAAAGGATTGTATTTAAGTAGCCATCCATCCTACTGAGAAACGCATTGGGGCCCTGGAGGACAAATAAATCACCCAACAGCAAGCCATGCAAGATATTATAAAGAAGATGGCAAACCTGAAAGCAAAGTGTCTTACCTGGAGTCACACAACAGAAGAAACAACCTGATTATCGTGGGGACAGACCCAGCACCGGAGATTGACAAACACCACAGGTCTCTACACCCATGCCCGGATCCAGGTAAACCACCGAGGCTGTACATTGTGCGCCTGCTGAGTTGAAGTGACCGACAGCTCATCTTGGGGGCCACAGCCAAAAAGAAAAAGTTGTCTTGGAAAAGACTCTCCGTGTGTTTCAAGATCTTCCAGCTGATATACAGCAAAGGTGTATGGAGTATGCAGACACTAAGAAGAAGCTACGCAGAGAGGGGATCCGCTATCGCCTGCTATTTTCTGCAGGACTTATTGTGACTGTGAATGAAGAAAAGCATATCTATGCAACTCCTGATGAAAAAGGACCTCATTTTCCGTCTTTGTTTGGATAAAGAATTAGCGGTATGATTATAAGATCATTTGAGTCATTTAAGTTAAAGATGTGATGATGTGCTCATAATGTCTGGTTGCAGGACACTTTGAATGGCTTAACGTATGCTCCTGTTAGATCATGGATAGAGAAGGGACAGTGGTTCTTTCTCTTTTTTTGTTTTGTTTTTTGCCTATTGGCATTGGTGTAGGTGTGGGTGCATGTGTGTTTGTTTGTCACCCCTTTGTTTTTTTCCCTCAGATGCAGAGTAGGCCTTTATGTGTGCAACCCTTTTTTTGTTGTTGTTCCGGTTTAGCATTTACACAGTGTATATGTGGGGGGTTCATTTTGGAGGGGTGGAGCAGAAGTGTGTATGTTGTTGTGCTGGACTGACCAAAAAGAGAAGTGAAGAAGAGTAATAAAGGAGTGCACATCCTATTCAGCAGCAGAGCCTCTGTGTTTTTATTTCATAGTCTAATTATGTACATGTGTAAAGTATGATACATGCACATGTAAAAGTTGGGAACATAAAATTGCTGGATGAGTTCTAAAATTATAAAGGTGATCAATTGGAATATTAATGGAGTTTCTAATAAAGTAAAATGGTATAAAGTAATTTCACACCTGAAGTCCCATGCATGTGATGTAGCCATGTTGCAGGAGACTCACCTAAATGAAAATGAATCGTTAAAATTAAAGCTGAGATGGGTTGGCCAGGTGTTCTCTGCACCAGGTAATGGAGCATCAAGAGGCACAAGCATATTGATATTTAAAAAAATATCTTTTCAACAAACAGATGGTGTGACGAGATCTCGTGCCACGAGATCTCGTGAGACGAAAACACGACAATATTTCTGAGAGACACCTGGCTGCAGGCCTCCACTGTGAGGTCGCTTCCAGTGCAGGCTCCACTGTCAGGACGGGAAGTACGGACTTTTTTTGGGGGGGGCGTTTAAATGTCCATTTCATCTGCCTTTTAACTCGAGGGAGACCAGCGAGTCAGTATATGTCCAGATTAGCGGTGAGTTGCTGATTTTGCTTATCCACAGAAAGTAAATACATGGTTTCTTGTGTTCTTCATCAATATAGGTGCAAAATAGTAACGTTATAGAAGTCATTAATGATGCAAATTACCTAATCTTACATGTCGGTTTGTATTGTCATTTTGAAGTTAGATAACGCCATGTTAACTTTTTCCAATGGCGGTTAGCATCAACACCTTAAGTTCTCAGGGATTGTTAACTTTTTAGTGTATAACGTTTAGTAACTGTTTGCATGTGTTTGTAACGTTATGAAACGTTTTTGTAAACTTCTTGCATTAGCTGGGCATTGTCACAAAGTTGAAAACGTGTCTTTCTGAACTCACAAACATGATATGCGAGACAGCCAAGCTACCAACGCGATGCAACACACCATGATGTTTTGCCAGAGGTCGACTAGCTCCTGTTTAAGTGCACAAGTGAAATCAAAATGTGGCAGGACTGCTTGGCACATTTTTATTTTTCCACCTCTGTTGTATACTACAGTATATAAACACAATAACTTGTAACTGAAATGACTGAGAAATAGCATGCTTTTGTACCATCAGTACTTTTGTTTTTGATACTTGAGTATATTTTGCTTCTAACATAACATACTAGATTACTTAAGTGTCTTGTTATAGCCTGTTACGGCCCTCAGCCCTTGGCTGTGTCCCGTGTGTAGTGGGTGTGGCTGTGTCTTGTGTTTAGTGGGTGTGGCTGTGTGTTGCAGGTTGCAGGGAATGGCTGATTGGGAGCACCTGTGCCTGGCTCTGCAGCTGATTTAAGCCGGCTGGCTCAAGTCCTCGCTCTCCCCCTCAGGATTGACACACGGCTGCTGTTGTACCTTTTTGTTTTGCACCAGACAACACGTGTGACACATTTGACACCACCTACAAGCACCCTCTTACACCACTGACATACACTTCCACACTCCATTGTACATTTAATTTGTGCTGCTGTAAATAAACTGAGCTGCTTTGGTCTAAATCACACGCCGGTTATCCGTGTTTTGTTGCGGCCATGGAGCCAGTCGTAACAAAGTTGGGGGCTCGTCCGATCGTTGTGGATGTCTTCTAAAGTAGGTTAGCCTACTTTAGTTTGTCTTAGGCGTTTGTATTGTGACCGCATTTGGTCTGTGTCGGTGCATAAATTTGGCGTCTGAGTTTGGGTAATTGGCAGCGTGTGGCAGTCAGTGAAGTAGGTTAATTGAGCTTGTGCAGTAAGTGACGTCAGTGATGCGGGGTTCCCTTGGGGATTCCTTAGTGGATGGTGACGTGTGTTTTCATTTATGGTGTTTGTTTTGCCCTTGAGGAGGGGTGGAGCCTTGAGGCACGTGTGTGTGTTGGGGCCGTTTTCATTCATGCGTAATGGGTCCTTGCTGGAGCGGAGGAAGGTGTGTGTTGGTTAAAGTGTTTGCATGGTTTTGGAGTTTTTCCTGGTAGGTTTAGCGGCGTTTCCCCTTTGGGATTCGTCATGGGGGGGGGGGGGGGGGTTATTAGTGTTGGGGTACGGTGGTTGAGGGCATCCCTTTCCGTTTTTCCTCAATTTTGCTCGGGAGCACTGCCTGTGGTTTTGAGGTGGTGGCCAGTTTACTGGTTGCTACTTTCAGGGTTAGGGTTAGGGTTAGGTGCACAAGTACCCGCCACTACACCTCATGAAGACTAGGGGTGAGTTATCCTAGTTAGGTTTTCGTTAGGCAGGTAGCTAGCGGAGAAACTCCAAACTGAGGCTGTAAGCCATTGATTGGGTTTAGCCCTTTGTATTTTTTTTTCTGTTCTTATGGATATGGATGAAGTTGTTAAAACATTTTTGGAGAGACCGTCTGAGCAGCTTTTGGACGAGTGTTCAAGGGATCAGTTACTGAAGTTAGTCAACCATTATAAAGTTGATGTGGGTGACAGACGGGTTAAGGAGGCAGTGAGGGCGAATCTGAAGGTGCATCTGTTTTAAAATAAAGGTTTTGAGCACTGTAAAACAAATGGCGTCTGTGAGCGACGAGTCATTTTCGCCTGTCGTGTGCAGACTGCTGGAGGTTCTGTGGAAGAGGGCGACATCACACCGCAGTGTGATTTGACATGTCCTGATGTTACTTGGTCTGTCTCCTGCAGTGAGTTGGTGGAAGAGCAGCAGGCTGATGGTTCTCTCAAGGCTTTGCTGGGGAAGGCTTGTCCTGTGGTTGAAGTGAAAAATCATGCTCAGTGTTATTTTGTTGAAAAAGGGGTGTTGATGAGGAAGTGGGTGCCTCCAGTGGGAAAATTTTGTTGGTGATCCTATTTACCAAGTTGTTGTGCCTTTCAGGTTGCGCAGTTTGGTGCTGAAGATTTCCCACAATGAATATGGTCATTTGGGTGTCAGAAATATGACCGCATCTTGAGGTATTTCTTTTGGCCCTGATTGAAAAAAAGATGTGTCAGTCTACATTAAGTCATGTCATACATGCCAATTTACTAGCAAACCTAATCAGACCCTTAAACCTGCCCCTTTGTACCCAATACCAGCTATAACTCAGCCTTTTGAGCATCTCATTATTGATTGTGATTATTTGTTGTGGCCATGGAGCCAGTCGTAACAAGCCACTGTCACTTAAGTACATTTTTGAATGCTGAACATTAACCCGGCGTGCAGCATTTTCGTAGTCATTATTAATTCTTCTACAGAAGTAAGGCCTCATTTACACTACCTGGTGCAAGTGGCCATTTTACCTGTAAGCAAAGACAATCTAAGTTTGCAGGCTGTATACATTAATTTGAATTGAAGTTCATGTACTATAATTTAAACACATGATGCATTTTATATCCTTCTTAGATGCATCATTCAATCATTCCATGTGATGGAAAGCCTGCAGTGGAATGCTGCACAGTGTGCTGCAGTCAGTTTCACTGCCCCCTTTGCCCCAAAGGCATGTTTAAACCAAGCCAGACTTCAGCGGCATTTGGAGGTCCACAAAGTAATGCCATTGCATTTTAGATTAAAGATACACACGTCACACAATTCATGTGACTTGTTTGTCACTGTCTAATATAAACATTTTCTGGACTTACTCTTAGATAAGAAGATCTGCCGCCAACTGATCATTTTGCTTATCTATATATTTTCAGGATGAAGAGCAGCAGGCTGAGGTCTTAGTCACACCTGCCAATGTGGACACACCAGTGGAAGGGGTAAGCTTTTTCACAGTATCTATTGGTCAGATACTGTTGGTGCAGCAGCTATGGTGTAGACATCTTTCTGTCTTTTCCATAGGACTCGGTTGAGATTGCATTCTTCGTGATTACAGATATGCAGCAGAGTGGGTTGAGGCCAACAAACAACTGTTCTCTGCCTGATGTTCTGTACATGGGGGAAGGAGCACCAGGCTGAGGCTGCTCTGCAGTATGGGAGGGCGTGGAAAGATCAACTGGATGACCATGAGAAGGAATCAATCCCGGAGCCCTTCAAATTCACATTTTATAGCACTGAGGACATGAGGAAATAATGGACAAAAGAAATAATTTGGCCTATTGTGAATGTCACACAGATGAGTGACTTGTGTTCGAGAATAAAGGGCTACAGAACATTTGATCATGTTGTGACTTGGTGTGTTTTTATGTTTTTCTCTTTGATCACTTAATAATTCACTTGGATTATACTGTAGATATCAAGAGTTAGGGTTGTATCTAGTGGTACTTAGGTGTTCCAGCAGCACAAGAACATAATTAGCATAGACATAGAACCAAACATGAAATTTATGGTGGTTAAGAATAAGAATACAGAATAACAAATTAACAAATCAAAATGTTTTTTTCTTTCAATTAATACAGATGGCTTTTTGTCCTAGATTTGGACAGAATAAATCAAAATGCCCATGTTGGGGCTCAAGTGCAACATAAAAGGTACACAGAACAAAAATGTCAAACAAGACATAAGTTTACTATATAAATTAAAACAATATATACTATAGCAATTGATAGATTTTACGTCATATTTTTACTAATTCATGCTTTTGTGAGGAAAGCGATTCATTCGGAAGTGCATTCGCAATTTTATTTTGAAACGTATCCCGTGCATTTCCTGTCCTGACAGTGGCGGTGGCTTGAGAGTGGAGCCTGCGGTGGTAGTATGGAATTATATTTGTGCCAGAATCCTGAGCAAACAAAAATTGTATTCTGTATACACAAACAGGCCACTGCGCTCACTCGCTCCCCCCATCATGCTCTCGCTCAACATCTCTCGCTCTGCGCGCTCGGGTTTGTTCTCTCCGCTCGCTCAGCTTGGCACACACGTTACAAATGTGCCACAAAACCAACCAATCAGAGAGCTGGCGGAAGTATGTCCTGATTGGCGGTTTGCTCTCCAATTGGATCGCTGGTTACATTAACCTGGAAAAAACAAAGGAGATGGCATCAGATGGACTGGGACTGGATGAAGAGGACGTGTTTCAAAACAAAGTTCGGTCAGTATTTATTATTATTATGATTATTGTCTGATGTTACAGAACTACCTTGTTAGTTTTTGTACTATAGTGTTGTAATGTTAGGGTTGCGTTGTCTGGGCTTACATTATATCCTCTTATTTTGAGACATTAGCTGTGTGACTGACAAAGACTTTTCCTTTCTGTCCTGGGCACCATTAGATAATGTCAGGTGAACAACAACAACCACATGTAAGTAGTTTGTGTTGCCTTTGTTATAAACACAGTGTGTTATAAAACATTTGTAAAGTTCTGTTTTCACATTAGTTTAAACCATTGTAAATTTGCGAACTAGCGGTTAGCTTTTTTGGTCTGTGCTTTGATGATGATGCCTACACCTATTATCCGACAGTTTCAGATCAAATTAATTTTGCTAGCTGGCAACATAGCCAGGTAAACTGGCGGCTAACAACCATTAGCCGTGATTTTAAAGCCAGCCGGCACTCTCATGTCTAATTACTTTGAACAGAAAACATGTTAACATTACATCATGAATTGATTTAGGGTCATGGTACAGTTGAGTCAGCAGCCAGAAACCTGGTGTCTATGCTACTCGACACAAACGGCTCAACAAGGCCCACAAGGCAGGAGACAGAGCAGCCCGCCCCAGCCAATAGAAATGTAACTCCCCTCTTTATTATTAACAAAGATTTCAAGGCTCCTGGCTGACACATTTCCAAAAATGGAGGGTCTGTGTGGAGGGTGGCTCTTGCATAAGGCTACAGGTTTGTAAGATAAATATAGTTTCAAGTTTTATTTACTGATTATCACATCCCACTTTCCCATTTGTGGTGTCTTTAAACCCTTATGGTGTGTTGATTACTTTCTGTAAGCATTAAAGATGCCTGACTAACAAAATGTTTTGTTTTTTTCTCAACAAAACAGATGATTTTTAAACTTTTGTTTTATTTCTTTATTTCTCAATTAAGGTGGGAGTGGTCGACGAAAACTCACTGTCATTCCACCAGAGGCAGAGGGATATACTGCCAAAGCTCTGCGAGCTGTGTCAGCAGGCGGCAAAGCCACTTTTTACATAGTACCGCTTCAGGAGACATTGGACACCTCTCCTCTTCCTCCTGACTCACGGCACTTCTCAAAAAAGACATGTTACCAGTGTATTGAATTGATGCCTTTGCAGATGCTTGCAGTGCACATTAAGACGCAAGGGGAAACTGTCTGATGATGATGATGATGAGGTTTTTAAATTACAATTAAATTGAATTTACTGTTCTGTAAATTTGCAGTCCTCTAATGGCGTATGTGTTGAGGAGAACAAGTGTAAGGTAAATATAGCATATAATTAAAATCCTAGATCACTTTGGTTTGTTTTGCACCAGCTGTTTTGTTGTTGTTGTTGTTTTTTAACATTAAACTACTTTTTTTTTAAATTTCAGGTGGTTTGTCCAATTTGCACCAAAGATTTCCCAGATGATGAGATCACAGTCCATGCTAGTCTATGTGGAGAGAGGTAATCTGCTTTGTCCTGCTGTTTGTATAATAGACATTTTTCATGGATTAATGTATGTATATGGTCTATACAACCTGAACAATGTCTCTGTATACTGTATGTACAGTGTTTAGTGTGTGAGACTATTGTTTCCTGTACAGCTTTGAATGTACAGTGACTTCTGCACCAAATGACAATAGTCCAAGTACAGCTGCTCAAACTCCAGTATCCAAACCAAAAAGGTATGTTGTATTAAGATTTCCTTTGCATGTTTATTTTTAATAGCACATACATGTTTTGCACCATTATTTACACAGTCAACATGTTCTCAGTTACACAAGAGCTAGCCATCACATACTTTCAAATCATTTTAATGTATACACATTTTGTTTGGGTATTTGGGACTATCTTAATATTTCTTCTGTTGTCTTCCTAAGCGTGGAGGATGTACTGCTCTTCCTTACACACCAAATTGACACTACAACAGAATTTAAGCTGTGTGTGGACAGAGAAGACCTTCTTGACAGGGTTCTCCAATGGAAAAGGAAGAAAACTGCATCTCCTGCCAGTGCTCTGAAGGTGGTCTATATAGGAGAGGCAGGCATTGATACAGGAGCACTTAGAAAAGAGTTTCTCACTGGTAAGTTGGTCATGTAACTGTGTTGTTATATGAAACAAAACCAATGGATCATCTAAATCTGTGTATTGCTTTTTTGCCTAAGAAATGATTTCAGGTATTGGAAACAGATTCTTCGAAGGAGCTGGGAACCAGGGTAAAAATCCCAAGTACTCTTTGACAGACCTTGATAATGACAATTTCAGGTGGGTTACATTTTTTTTTACTAATTCATGTATGTGATTTTTCTGTTTTTCTATCTGCAGAGACTTTTTCTACCTTGCACACAGAACTATTGGCGAAATAATGGCAGTCAGCCTTGCACAAGGTGGCCCACCTCCTGCTTTTTTGAAAGAGTGGTGCTACAACTTCCTCTGCACACGAGAGATTGACTTTCACTGTCTGACTAAGGAGGATGTGGCTGATCTAGAATCCTGTCTACTCATCAGCAGGGTGAGTGCTCTTTTGGCATTGTTAAATATGAATTATTTCTCTAATGTGTTAATACCTATCATATAATTTGCTTCATCTCTACATTGCACATTTCAGGTCGAAGATTCCACAGATCTCTGATGATGTATGCTGATGAAATTGTCAGCTGTGGATACACCAGCCAGATCAAACTGGACAGCAAGGAAAGCATCATTCGGTGTTTTAAAACAATATTAACATATTATATTAACTTTTCAAACCAGTATTGATTTTTTTTTCTGTGCTTTTCTTCAAAGAGCAATTGTCCTACATTCTACAACAAGAGTGATTCCAATGCTGCAGCAACTGAGAAAGGGCATGGAACTGTATGGCCTGGTGGACCAGATAGCGTCAAACCCTGCAGCTTGCCACTCCTTGTTTGTTCCTGGGAAGATCACCAAAGTAAATATTTTAACTGCTACTTATTTTGTTCTTGCATACATTATTTTGTGTTCTGTATTGCAATCTCCATTTTGTATGTCATTAATAACCTGAGTTTGTACATTTAAAGATATTTAGCCAAATCTGCATTCGCTCTCTTTATAGCCTGATGCTGATTTCATGATGATGAACTGCCAGCCACATTACAGTGAAAAGGGCACATCTAAGGAAAGAGCTGAGAGGAAGATTATCAACTTCCTCCAAGATTTCTTAGAAGAGCTTGAAATGCCAGGTATGATGTACTGTATAGTATACACATAGCATCATTTAATGTACCAAACACATAAATGTTCTTGGATTTTGTTTTAAAACTCAGTTTAAACTGTTTCTTAAATTCATGTTATTTGAAAAATATATTAATCACAGATGGGGAGACAGACAGTGCAGCTGGTGACACAGAACCTCTTGCAGTGCCACATGTGCTCCAGTGGATGACCGGGCAATCCCACATCCCCATCCTCCCTGATGAAAAGAGACATTTCAAAATAACATGCAACTTTGACCATGAATGCAGGTAAAGGCTTGGAGACCACTCGGTTTGTTACCCAATAGTGAATGCATGCACTCAGACTGTGACTTTTCCAGTACAGCATCTTAGCACTTACACTGAGCTTAGAACAATCCTGAGTGAAGCAGTGCGATATGGTGGTGGATTCCACAGAGTTTAACAGCTCTAGCTTTACTCGAAACAAGAAGTTATTAATATGCCAATGGCTGTTCGATCTGAAAACAGACAAGAGTTATTAAGTTTTGTTATTCATTTATTAGTTCAATTTTTTCAATACCTCATACAGGATTTTTTACATGCATTTGTTGGAAAAGCTTCAGAATGTCTGTAAAACAAGGTTCCTGTAACCAGCTAATGTGTCTATTCATGTTCTAATGTCAGACACCTTGTGCAAAATGTGTGTGTACAAGTCACGACCATGTGACTGAGAATGTCCCAGAGGATCAATAGTTCTCTGAAGTTCCTCCAGGGCTTCGTCATCCAGTGGGCATGCGATTTCAGGAACCACAACTGCTCCATTAGAGTCCTCTTGCAGTACGACACTCTCCCAGTCAATGTCTGGGTCTTGAAGTTCCTACAGATCCAGAAAGACAAAAAAAACTATTATTATAACTATACAAGACTATTATTAAAATATTGCACTGCTGTGTGTATTTTGTTTATAAAAATAAACAACTGTTCCATAAAAGTGTATCTGTTTATACTCAATATAGAAGTTAAAACTACGGGTTATTGAACTGTTGCCAAGGATTTTAAACATGTCATGTGCCTCTCACTCACTGCAACCAACAAAGGCATTATGGTTTGTTAGTGAAAATTATCTGCATCATCTACACAAATCATGACAAGATCATTAGACATCATAACCATGTTGTCAGGAAAGATATTCGCCAGTGGATTCCACAGTCCAATTCCTTCTGATAAGTCTGTCAGAAAACAAGATTGGTATGAAATGGGGGCTTCACATTCCTACATCAAAATCTTATTTTCAATGAGCACAGAGAAACACTTTCAGTAGATCTGAAAACATCCTTCCACTGACAAACTGCACATACATCTTTCTGCACAGTTAAGCTCAAACATACGGCTGTAGGAACAAGAACACATTAATTACCTTCCTTGAATAACCATCTACTCCACCAAAGACCACAATATTGTACCTGTTAAAGTAGGGAAAAAAACAGAATATAACTATGACTGTTCTTATGATATGCATATGACATGCCACTTACTTCCAACATTCAGTATGTAGATAATTGCATAAACAGGCTATTTTACTACCTCATGAGTTTGTGATTTGTGTCAATGTGGACCAGAGAGAGAGGGCCTCACATAGCATAACTTCTTCGCACAACACACCCTAGTGCCACGATCCGTGAGAAGATCCCTGCAGCATCAACACGATGCATGGAGGCCATCATTCTCCACCACTGAATGCGGAGACCCATTGAAACCAAATGTCCTTGAACTATTCGATAACCAACATTTGGCAACTGACCTTTAATACCTGAAATAGTGTTGTCAAGCTCTTCATCAGTCACTGTGCTGTATGATCCTCTTACAGACAAGCCAAATTCTTGCATTCTTCTGTAAAGCGTTCTTCTCGAAACACCAAGGCATTTTGCAATGCAGGAGACTGGCAGATGTGTGTCCAGCAGACTCTTCAGTTTTTCTCTCTCTATTACAATTTTGGGGTGACCAGAACCTGGACCAATTTCCATTTCCTGTTCCACAATGGGTATAGAGCTGACATTATTTTCCCACTGAACAGCATGATGGAGGTTTTGTAGAGCTTCTGTAATTTCTGACACACCGCCTATCTGCTCAGAGAATGATTCAAAGAGAATGAGTTGATGGCGAGTCAAGAACTCTAAATAATCCAAATTTAGTGGTTGCTGGTTTATGGCAGATTGCAGTTTGGTAAGAAGTCCCTCCATCAACTGCTGTCTCAACAAGTCCTGTTGGACAGACAGAGCTCAGATTAGCAAGGAAGAGGGATTCAATCATACATGTCTCCGAATAAAAAAAACACATGATTATGCAGTCATGTAGATATGCAGAGGTGGGCAAAGTAAAAAGTAAAAATGTGACATGTGCACTCCCCAGCCAAGTGAGGTGAGCTAATTAGTGGAATCACCTGTTTTAAGTGCTAGTTTTGCTAGTTCGCAAACTTACAATGGTTTAAACTAATGTGAAAACAGAACTTTACAAATGTTTTATAACACACTGTGTTTATAACAAAGGCAACACAAACTACTTACATGTGGTTGTTGTTGTTCACCTGACATTATCTAATGGTGCCCAGGACAGAAAGGAAAAGTCTTTGTCAGTCACACAACAGCTAATGTCTCAAAATAAGAGGATATAATGTAAGCCCAGACAACGCAACCCTAACATTACAACACTATAGTACAAAAACTAACAAGGTAGTTCTGTAACATCAGACAATAATCATAATAATAATAAATACTGACCGAACTTTGTTTTGAAACACGTCCTCTTCATCCAGTCCCAGTCCATCTGATGCCATCTCCTTTGTTTTTTCCAGGTTAATGTAACCAGCGATCCAATTGGAGAGCAAACCGCCAATCAGGACATACTTCCGCCAGCTCTCTGATTGGTTGATTTGTGGCACATTTGTAACGTGTGTGCCAAGCTGAGCGAGCGGAGAGAACAAACCCGAGCGCGCAGAGCGAGAGATGTTGAGCGAGAGCGTGATGGGGGGAGCGAGTGAGCGTTGTGTTTGCTCAAGTGTAATTTCTTTTTGAAATATAATTGATGTGCTTGCAAAATATATTTTTCTGTGCTCAAAATCTCTCCTTATGTGCTCAGAATATATCTTTGCTCACTCAGGATTCTGGCACAAATATAATTCCATATGGTAGCGGCCTCACAGTGGAGGCGGCTTGAGAGTGGAGCCTGCACCGGAAGTGAATTTTGTCTCGCGAAGCTACAAGTAAGTACGGAAGCGCATTGCATTCACTGGATTAAAAAAAAAATTAGACAGCTTATCTCGTAATTACGAGAAAAGATCTCGTAATTACGACATCCCGATCTCGTAATTACGAGAAAAGATAAAGAAAAACGAAACGTCTGTAAATCCTCTCTCAGTGGCAATGATGGCGCTATCGCAGTTAATCTGCTATTATCACCTTCTCGGTTTGAGACACTGGAAATACTGATGTTTCTGAAAAATGAGGATGGTATTAAAATTAGTTTGTCAACACTGCGCAGGCATCTCAAGGCGTTAGGATTGTTCAGGTGGAAAGCCCAGTCTGACGTGCTGGATGTCGCTCTGTTCCTGCAGGAGCAGTTGAACAAACACGGGATGCTTCATGGATACAAATTAATGCATTTGAAATGCATCCAATCTGGTTTGGTAGTGACTCAAAGAACTGTGCGGCACCTGTTAAAAATCCTAGATCCTCAAGGAGTACAGCTGAAGCAACGGAACCGTCTAAGAAGACGCCTGTACACAAACCCAGGCCCCAACTTCTTATGGCATATCGATTCGTACGACAAACTGAAACCGTATGGAATATGTATTAACGGTGCCATTGATGGATTTTCGCGTATGGTCATGTGGCTGCATGCTTACACCACAAATAGCAACCCCCGAGTTATTTCTGGTTACTTCATTGATGAAGTAGAAGGTAGGAGCGGCACTCCCACACGAATCAGGGCAGACCTGGGCACTGAGAACCGCTCAGTGGAGCAGATGCAGATGTTTTTAAGAGGTACCCATGACGACGAGTTCAGTGAGAGATGCTACATTACTGGCTCAAGTAATCATAACCAAAGGATTGAACAGTGGTGGGGATTTTTAAGGAAACACCATGCTCAATACTGGATGAATGTTTTTCAAGATTTAAAGGACAATGACCATTTCTCAGGGGACTTCATTGACAAAAATCTCATACAGTTCACATGCTTGGAAATAATTGAGGTAAGTCTTCCTCCCCTTTTGGTTGAATTAAGATAACACTTTAAATGAGTAATGAATTAGGTCTAATTGTTAACTTCACTGGAGACTGTTTTTTTATTCTGTCAATAGCTAATTGTAGCTCCTCCAGTGACAGGCGTGAGGCAAGAGGTCTTGATTTAAAATACAGGGCTTTATTGCTGGTCAACCCGTGAGAACTGGGTTAAAGAAAGAAAATATAAATTAACAAAAAAATAATGCTGAATGAATGTCTTATAAATCTTTTGTCATAACATAGCATAGATACAGCTAATCACTTTACAATTGGCTTAAATTAACCCAAAATTAATATACACAATACCTTCGCACAAATTACACTTACTAAACATAAACATCATGAATAGCAGCTAATGTACCTCATTGCTGCTTATCACAAAGAGGTGCTAAACATCCTTTTACAGTCTTTTCAATCTTTTTCTATCTTCTATCGCTCTTCTGTCTATCGTCGCTTCTCGCTTATTGTTTCCATGACAACAACGCTTTAGTTCGCAACAGTCCGTCGCTAAAAGGCGCTCGGGCGGAACCAATAATTAGTTCTGTCTACTCGTAAATTCAATTCAGCAGAAACAAATAATACAGTGCCAATAAAGAGAACAAACAGGCGACATGGGCAGTTAAAGTAATTATAACAATACTGTTCATATGCCCAGTTGTGCTAGTCGTTTACTGCAGCTGTGATCATTTCTCTTCTCCATGCTGTTCATATTCACAATTCCAATGTGAATATGAATCCCAAAGTATTTTCTTCCAGAGCTGCTTAAGAAATTTTGTTGCAAAAAGACTCACATTCACAACAGATTAATTATTTCTCTGTTCAAACCAGGCAGGGAGTTCCTATCCTCTGAAATGAAGCCAATGCGGAAGTAACTTAGAGCTGCATTCTATCAAAAGGCCACCAGGGGTTGATCGTTTTGTGTTCAAAAAGACTTCCGGCTCTATACAAGTCAATGGAGAATTCACCAACTTCTCACTTGATTTCTAACCTCAGTAAACGTTTTCAAAATGTGTTTATGGTCTCAATCGCTAGTTTAAAGCCTTCTTCAATGCAGTCTGATGTTCATTTGTGAAATTTTGGCCTCCCTGATTTTATATTTGACGATAAAGCAGGCTACGTGGCTACGTTGTGATTGACAGGTTGATTGACCAATATCCTCGAGATCCAGCCCCCACAACCAATCGCAGCCTCCCCTCTCCGCCGTTAGCCCCGCCCATACTTCCGTCCATGACTCCGCCTCATGCCCATATAAGTAGAATCCGTGTTCTTTTTTCCCAGCATGCACCTGAAATTTTCAATATGGCGCTGCCTAGATTCGATACTATTGGCTTCCGAGAAGCAGTCCACAAACCAATGGGTGACGTCACAGACGTTACGTCCATTTTTTATATACAGTCTGTGGTTCAAACCTCATATGAGCTTCAGCTGAGATTTAGAATTAATATTACACAGGAAGACTGTATTGTCCCTATTGTCACATTTATTAGAATCCCTTCACGGCCTCTTTGGGGAGGAGAATGACTGCAGTATGGATAGTATGGGATAATTGAAAAGATGTGCAAGCTTGAAAACTGTTTTTTTGCTTTTTGCCTTGTTTGCTTTTCTTCTTTTAGAAAGAGTTGCAGGACGTTGCTCACCTGTGGAATTGCCACAGAATTCGCCCCAGTAGGAATGCAGTTTCCCCAAGTGGACGACCACGAGTGATGTATTGCCTTCCCCACCTGTTTGGCACCACAGACTACATCAAGGCAGTATCCCATCAGCAGATACAGGCTTGTAGAGAGGAATGCCTGCCAAGAGGTCCACATCCATGTGATGAGACTGTTTTTGACATTTGTTGCCTTGCAATGTCAGAAAACTATCTGCACCCACCTACTTCTTCCAAGGAGGCAGTTGAACTCTACCTTTTCTTACGGGCCTACATCCACACTCAGCTTTAATAGTAAGTATAGTGCTAAAGACCTAGTATAGTGGTTCCAAAGGTTTGACCCATAATAAAAAAGCAAGTCTATCTGGACCCCACCCCAGAAAATAGTAATATATATATACACACACACACATATGTGTGTGTGTGTGTATAAATAACCCTAACCCTATATCTGTTAAAGTTCCCCAGTCCATATCTATTTTTGTCTAACAGTCCAAAACCAAAAGATATACAGTGAATCATCTAGTTCCACAAATAAAAGCAGTTAATCATCACATTGAGAAGCTAAAACAAGCTTATATTATTTTCTCTACATCTTTCCTTGATAAATACTAAAACACTTATTCAGTTATCAAGGTAGTGGCTTATTGATCTTCTGTCGATTGACCTAATCACATAATTGACTGACCCAGAGAGAGGACTTATTTTATTTTATCTGAATACGTTTTAGAGGCTTGAGGAGGTAAAATACCAAAATCCGAAATAAATAAAGCAGAAATTATAAGAAAGTTTTAAAAAAATCACAATATTATGTTCACAATATTTTTTTCTGTGTCACATCCTGTCCTGTCATTTTGTGACCCTTTTGATTAATCCAGTGACTTCTTGTGGGGGTCCAGACTACTGACTCCCAGACCAAGAATCACTGGCCTAGTAGCCCTAGAACCACAATGTACTAACACCAGCAGCAAAAAGCAAAAAATGTATGTCAACAATTAACATGTGTTAACGATAATAAAGTGTGTTACAACTTCTTACATAATTCATAAAATGTCTCAAATGACCCCGCTGCTTTAGTTCATTAGATTAGATTAGCTTTATTAATCCCCATGGGGAAGCTGATTTACCACCAAGTCACAAAACAAACAGTCAACAAACATTACAAACACAACAAGTTTATGATTGAGTTGTTGGTTTTATTGTGTGTTCTTTTGTGAATAATCAACTTACTATAATCTTTGTCATAATTCTAGTTCTGGTTAAAACCAACAATACATTAAGATTTTTATGGTTTTTATGGAGTAACAATGTCCTGTCCTTTTCTGTGTTTCAGGCTGTTCCCAGACATACAGAGACCTGAACAAATAACCTACTTTCAGATCTGCCAGACTAGAAGACACAGTAGCCACTGAATTTCAACTTTAAAATTGTCTGTCAGTTGTTATTTTTGTCTGATAATGTCTGTCTAATTAATGTTTTGTAATCAACATGGCAGTGGCAATTGCAAATGTACCTGTATTACATCTGAGTGTCATTTTATTATGAAGATTATTGAGTGTCGTATAATGTCAGATGTCAATGTCAGATAATGTATACTGTATATAAACTGTGGGCTTTGTCAAAAAAACCTAAATAATTTTGGCCCTATTATTACTTTGATTCAACTTTATAAAGGGACCAACTGGTAGCAACAGTGCCCACATCTTTTGGATATACATGTAATGTTGAAATTCAAACACTCTGGAATTCATCTTAAAAATGCTGAACAATTACATTAGACAGCAAATGATGAGTGAACACTAACAACTTCTGTTGAATGCAATTAAGTTTCTAAAAAATAAAAACTTTTTTGTAGTTTGTGTTGTATTAACTGAATACATATTGATAACTGGCACCTAACACAAAAGAAAATTCACACAAGATGAAGTAAAGAACATATTTAATAAATGGCACTTAAGTCAATCGACATTAAGGAAGTATAAAGCCAGGACATTGTAACTCATTTTACAACAACCACTAACAGTGCTTGCCTTAACTGTGAGCATAGTAATTTAACATTTCATTTATCAAAAAGATTATTGGGGCAGCCTACCAACATAATATTGGCCCCACCCATAACAACCCTTTTAAAAAACATTTCTCTTGCTCATAATTTGAATAGAACTCATAATAACTCTGAGTAGAATTAAAACCACAGAACACTATGCTGGTACTTTCAAGTTGTCAAGTTATGTGATGTGAGGAGCCAGCCACATGCCTTTGAAACCATCACTTTGGAAAAAAAAATGTACCTCTGGTTCAACTGAACATTAACATATCAATGTCTTTTCTAATGTATAAAACGTTCACACTAAATGATATTGTCAAACACATGACCATAACTGACAACTGGCCTCTGGATTTACTATAACATTACCAGCAAACTCAGCAGCCTTTGAGCCACACAGTATGCTTACATTGCTCAGATATGAATTTGCTGATATGTGATATAACCACAAGTTTGATTTTAACGTACAGTATTTTTTTTCTGTGTCAGGCACATTACTTACTGTAATAGCTTCACAACAAAATTAACAATTTGAACTGCATGTAAACTGCAAAAAAAAAAAAAAAGATTCTCTTGAGGTTACCTCATGGCTTCTTATGCACAATTAAATAGCTATGAACTGTACAACTTCTAGAAGAGACTCATATAAAAAAGTGCAATTTGACTCAGCATTTTGGGACTTCATTTCTGACACAAAACATTTCTTCAAATCTTCTTCTGCCTGAGGTATAAAATATTGAAGAGTGCAGTTCAGTTACATTCAGAATGTCAATATGGACCCTGCCTGGTCATTTCTCACTACACAATATCCATAGTGTAATAGTTACTCATCAGTACATTCTCCATCTCCACACGCAACTCTGGGTAGGAGTTATATGTACAGGGTAACTCCAATACTGATCCACAGGTGTGTGCAACTGGTCGACGTTGCAGTCCCTCCAAAGCTGTAAACATGACTTCTATTTTTGTGACACAGATGATATCAGAGCCTGTCACAAATCTCAGCAACCTCCTGAGGCCTACTTCATCCAGTCCTCGTACGTACTGCTGTAAAAATCCAAGGGCTTGTCTCTCAGCTGGAGTCTCTGGACTTGCTTCAATTAGCTTCAGGACTTTCCTGCAAGTTGGTTTTTTGTCGGTATATATGATCTGTATTTTTGCTGTTGTGGTTATGGTGGTCTTCAGGAGTTGTGCTGCAACTGCTGACATGTTATCAAGAGCATACTTTGGCTGCTGTATTATTTGTTTGTGTGCTACTTGAAGGAGGACTGCTTTTAGGTTGGCTTGTGATGGAACAGATTTCACTCCCAGACGATCCAGCATATCTAATAACTCATCCTGGCCATCACTATCAAGGTCTCCCTCTAAGGCAGCGGTTATGAGCTCTCTCTCACACTGACTCAGGTACAGCATCAAAGATTCAAACAGTGAATCAATAGACACAGCATGCTCTCCAAATATCAGTGCTGTGGTAAATGCTGGGGCAAGGCGCAACGGAAAAAGAAAAGTGGAACAGTGTCATCCAACTGGCTTGCAGAGGATACACCTACAAGGCCACCAATGATCACCTCTGAATTATCAGACTCAGAGGTGAGATCAACAAAATATGAGTCTTCAACTGTACCAGATTTTTCTCTTTGTGGTTCATTCAGTCTGGCTGGCTTTTCTTGGTGCTCATCAGAATTGGTCTGTCTCTGCTGCTCTTCTATAGTGACACCACACTTGTGTCTTTTCCTGTCCACTTCTGTGTCAGATGAGTCTACGAAGCATGTTGTGCATAGGTAGAACCGTAAAATCCCACATTTTGACACTGTGTACAATTCACCAACTGTACTGCTCTCATCAAGTTGTGATTCCTTAAAGTCATAAATATCGTGTAGGAAGTCTTCCCATTTTCCTTTTGTCGATTCACCACCTGGAAAAAACAGTTCTTTGGCATGTGACAAATGTCTGCTTTGGTTGAAGTCTTGGATACCTCAAGTATCCTGGTGCCACCACCAGAACGCTTCCTCATTTGTTTTCCCTCATGGATCCACCCTAACTCAATTTTTCTTGAACTCTTAACAGCATTTTTAGAACGATCACGGCTTGGTTTTTTTGCACTCTTTGCGGGCCAGGATTCCTGTTCAGACTCCTCATCTTGACTTGCTGTTGCTGTCCTTAGTTTCTTTCGAAGCTTTTCAAGAAGGGACATCCTTGAACTATTGTCTTTTTGTTTTTCTTTGTCCAGACAGTATCGCCTCAGAGCAATCCTGTCCCCATAAATTGGTATATAGCGTGCAAGGTAGGCATCTTCTATTTCTCTGATAAGCGAAGAGTCAATCTGTGAAGAAACATTAAAAAATAACTTTAAATGAACTGCCAGTTGATTTGTGCCTAAGTATCAGTATACTGTTATATACTAGGGCTGAACAATTCATTGAAATTTAATTGAAATCGCAATATGAACCTCTGCAATTCTCATAGCATCGTAGAGTAAACATTGTGATTCTGCAGTGATGTCCTGGCCAACCTCATCCTCTCCTTCCCTTTTCCTACTACACCTC
Source organism: Scomber japonicus (assembly GCF_027409825.1). NCBI lineage: Eukaryota > Metazoa > Chordata > Actinopteri > Scombriformes > Scombridae > Scomber > Scomber japonicus. The sequence continues at coordinate 27,625,897 of NC_070598.1, forward strand.
CTCTGCTTCTTAACCTCACCCCTCCTCCTCTGCTTATGTCCTCCTCCTGTCTTTCTCTATCTCTTCCTCTCCTCCTCAGAGATGGCCTGATCTAAAATCATATTTGACATATATGACAGTTTGGTCTGTTTGGTACAGGGATCTGTTTGGTACAGATCCCTGTAAACTCGCATCAGAACCATACATATACTTCAATAATACATATTTCAATTTAAATTGGAATGATATAGTGTAAAAATTATCTTCCCCTCTAATTTAACAAATCATATTACATTTGTAATATCGGTCAAAATAATTGCAATTAGATATATTTTTGTTTAAATTGTGCAGCCCTATTACATACCAAATAACTGTAATCATGACTTTTCCACACTTTTTTTCAACATTGTCATTACACAACTTTTACCAGCAAGAAATATTTAGCCACAGTAAGACACAATTAAGTTGTAAAACTACACAGTCCTGGATTATTAAGTCCTTCATTGTATCAATGTTTGTAGACTATAGAAGCCTTTGTAATCATACAGGAGAATTTCGGATGTTCAGTAAAGCCATTTTTTCTAAAACTCCAAATCTTCTCTCTTTATATTCAACAACTTCACCTCTAAAGCTCCACAGACTTTGTCAGCTCATAATTCAAATTTGTCCTAGGAACTTGTTAATGGCTAATAACGTTAATAATGCTAATATCTGGGTTCTTGCCATGAAAAGTGGAATTAATCTTACCTTGTCTTGTTGCATTCGGTCAATGTTTTCCTCTGCAACACCTCGCTTTCGAAGAAAATCCCATAAACCATTGTCATGCGACGTTTGCTTGGACATTTCCTCGGTTTCCTGGAAATACATATGTTTTATTGCTTCTTCAACAATCGTCCGTCTCCTTGTTAGCTACGCTATCTGTATGCTAGCATAACAACAACTCAATCATGCATGTCAGCCATGTCAGCTTTTCTGTTGCCACGGTAACGACGTCACATGGCAAAACATAACAAAGCCACAGTCGTAAATAAAGTTTTTAATTTACTCATAGACTGATATATATATATATGAATTTACCTGTTCGTGGAAGTGCAGTTACTGATTCTGAGTGAAGCAGTGGCCAGTATGGCACCTTTCCTGATCTTGGATCAGGATGTCGTAATTACGAGAAAAGATCTCATAATTACGAGAAAAGATCTCATAATTACGAGATCAGGATGTCGTAATTACGAGATCAGGATGTCGTAATTACGAGAAAAGAAAAAAAAAAAGACAATCGGTTTTCTATCGCTCATCTGCACTTAATGTCTTCTTTTTATAATGTCATGTGTGGATCATTAAAGTTGTAGTATGTAACTCTGACACCAAGCGTTTTGAAATTGTACTGCAGCCCACGTTCAAAACACTGGAGAGAGCTATCACTCCTCGCCCCTCTCTCCCAGAGTTGACGTTCATGTGGGTTGCCAGTTGTTGGACGTGATCCTGCACGCGCGCGAGACTAGCTCAACATACACAATGTGGAGCGAGGACGCGACCCACATTGTAAGTTCAATGGCTAATGTGTATGCCATTATTACTCGTTATTATACTCATTCACATAAACTAGCTCATAAAAAGGTGTTCAGGGCACGTCGCACCGGTAAGAGACCCCGGACACGCTGGAGAGACTATGTCTCTCCAGGTCTCCAGGACGCCTCGGGGTCCCCCGGGAAGAGCTGGACGAAGTGGCTGGGGAGAGGGAAGTCTGGGCTGCCCTGCTTAGGCTGCTGCCCCCGCCTACACACACACACATATATATATATATATATATATATATATAGAGAGAGAGAGAGAGAGAGAGAGAGAGACATAGATAGGTAGATATCGATGTATATATATAAAGTATAAGTATGTATATAGTACGTATGTATGTAAAAGTATAAGTATGTGTATATATATATATATATATATATATATATATAACTAGAACCACCAATGATCCAATTAGACGATAAATAGTTTCAATAATCGATGACTAGTTGACTATCAAAGTAGTTTGTTGCAGCTGTAATTCATTTACTGTTCTCACTTGTCTCAGCCTGATGGAGACCTCAGTTATGAGGTGCCCGCTGTCGTAAGTGAGGCAGATGAGAGCTGGCCAGGTGAGAGGAGGTGCAGACCAAGGAAAAGAAAAGTGAAAGAGAGAGGGACAAGAGGAGGAGAGCGTGCAGGCCTTAGTCCAGGAGACACAGAGCAGAGAGAAGGTGTAGAGCAGGGGTTCTCAACCTTTTGCAAGCTGGGCCCCCCCAAAGCTGGTTCATTGCAGTTGGGGCCCCCCCTCCTCCCGGTGTCACCCTCCCTCCTCCCGGTGTCACCCTCCCTCGCGGCCCCAACCCCACTACACCACCTTGCATAGATAGATAGATAGATAGATAGATAGATAGATAAAATAATAGATTTGTTATTTTTAGGCCCACACTATTATTATTATTATTAGCCTATTATTATTATTATTATTATTATTATTATTATAATCATCAGGTAGGCCTATCATCATTACTAGGCTATTGTTATAACTGGCAGTAGCACCAAACTTGTAATGTGAGCTTGCAGGCATTATTATTATTATTATTATTATTATTATTATGAGTAGTGATATCCCTATTATCATTACTAGGCTAGCTATATAATTATAGTTACATGCTTTGCTGTTATTATTATCATTATTATTATTAGTAGTAGTAGTAGTATTACTATTATTATTATTATTATTATTATTATTATCATAGGCCTATTATCATTACTAGGCTATTGTTATAACCGGGAGGTAGGCGATGTTAATGTGAGACCTGAGCCTGCTTTGCCTTGCAAAGATCCTCAATTCTTGGTGCAATGTTTGATAAACATAGCCTCAAATCATCCTCAATTTGTGCACGATTCCGGTATTTCGTTTTGAGTGCAGTCATTTTCGAGAAGCCTGCCTCACACAAATATGTCGACGCAGGGGCGCAACTACCTACTTTCTGAGGGGTATGCAGATACATTGCAGGCGCCCCCCCCCCCCCCCCCCCCCCCCCCCCCGCACCCCTGCCTGAATTTTTTTTTTTAATGGTTATGTAACCCAGCTGTAATTTCAGTCACTTTATGTTATTGTATTACTATTATTTGTGTTTGTATTATTTGTATGATTTGAGTGAAATGCCCCTTAAGACGACATCACAGTCATGAGATTTACGATAGTGCCCCTAGTGAGCATCGCCAGTTCAGATGTGTGTCCTGATTCTTTCTCTCCATCCTCACACCTGAATGACATGAACTTTGTGTTAAGGAGGTTTCAAAAATACAGCAAGCAGTCAAACCACATGGACCTAACCCTAACCCTGTCCTTATTGGATATCAGTTACTGATTGGACGCTGCATCTGATCTGACTTATCAAATACATCACAACAGCACTGTAGTGTTATATCAGAGTGAAGACATTAAACCCAAGTGTATCCCAAGTTCTATAATTTATCTGTTTTATGGTTCACCATCTAGTTAAAAAAAAAGATAACTGTCTGAACAACAAAATAACCACAAACCAGTTCCTTTATTTTTCTTGTCATGATCTGTTATATTGTAAATACTGATCAGACAACAGTAACCTGTTGTTTTACTAGTAGTAGCTTTAGCTAACCTGAATGTTTATAAGCCTCCTCTTGATACACTGACATAACTTACCTACTGTCTTTCAACCACTTTGAAAAGCTTTTTTTCATCCCTGCAAAATCTTTCTCTTTCTCCCTCTTCCGTTTTCCGTTTTCTGTTTTGTGCCCCCGAGAGCTTTATTTTCTGTCTCTCCATGTCATTAGGTCCCTGTCATCAAATGAAAACACTCCTGCTCTAGCGCGTACTCGAGGGGGCGCGCACCGGCGCGCATAGTGTGGAGAGGCGCTCCGGTGCCTTCACCTCTCTCCCCGGAGGGGAGGGGATTACCGGAGGGGCGCCTAATCAGTGACGTGCCTCTGTTATTGATCATATCATTTACTATACATGCACAAACGCTGTTAAATACAGAAAATGCAGACTCGAAATAATTTTACCCCCATCGCTTTGGCGCCCCCTCCATTGTGGCGCCCCTATGCGCCGCATATAGTGCATACCCACTTTTTGCGCCACTGTGTCGACGCGAAAGGGAGGAGAATCTTCAATGCGACGTCACAGAGTTGAGGGTATTCCTGCATCAATGCTGCCCAGAATGACGAAAGAGGGCAGGAGGTGAAACGTTCCTTCAGCCTACTGTCACTCTTCAGCTCAATAAGCTGTTCCTGCATGTCAATTGACAGCTCGTTTGCTGTGCACACAAATGGATCTCGAACCCACGCGAAAGAGCGATAATCCTCTTTGAAATACGTCGCAAATTGTTGTCTCATTGCAGACAGGTGCTCAGACGCTGACTGAAATAAAGAGGTGAAGTCGTGTGACGTGCCTGCATCAGTGATAAAGTCTGTAAAGTCTGTTGTAGTAGTCCAACCACTTGCATTTTCGCGATTTGTTTTTAATGATTTTTTTTTTATTTTTATGATTTTTCCCTCCATCCTGTTTCCTACTCGCGCCCGCCCCCCCCCCCCCCCCCCCCGGAGAGTGTTCGCGCCCCCCCCCCCACCGATTGAGAAACACTGCTTTAGGTTATTTATTGCTGTATATATAGTTTTACCAATTTGTTTTTGATTTGTTTAAGTTTGTAATGAAAATTTCTCATTTTTTCAATAAAATATGTTTATTCAGAGAAACAGTGCACTGCTTTTTACCATAAAATAGCATATTAGGAATGCTAAAATAAGTAGGTAGTATTCTGGCAATATTTATTTATCAAGAAGCACAAAGCCGATACATTGTCTTTCTCTAGTTTCAGTCATCTGCAGACGGACTCCGTGCTGTCTCAAGCGTGAGATGGCACAGCGAGCCCAGAGCAGAGGAAATAGTCAGATTATATACATTATCTAGTGAAAGCATGACCTTGTTCAATCATTACAACAATAGAAGCACAATAGTCACGTCATAATGTGTGTACAATCAGGACAATGTTGGTCAGCAGATTATGACACACACATACACATAATCATATGACATAGTTGCTCATTTGTATCAGAGAAGATGAATAATAAGATTTCTCATTACAGTAGAAAAACAATACCAAACCAAAATATGGTATAGTGGTAAAGGTTTATTTATAAGACATATAAATATATAACTTGACTAAGCTGCTCTGTACTTTTCAGTCTTTTAGTCTGTAAATGATGAGAAGCAGCTTGTGACACAAAATGTCACATGACAACGACCATGGTCATGGTTGCGAGGCTCTGGAAACTGGACTTCACTGGTCTTCAGTGTGGAATGCTGGAACTGAGGAGAGCATTATATATATAAAAAAAATAATTAGTGTATTTCAACCTTAATCTAACTTGGAGTGTAGCATGTAGCCCACAGGGAAAAATAAATAAACTGGCATTGTACTTACCAAGACCTCTCCTGACTTGGGTGTGCAGGAGCTCCTCAATAGTTGGTGCCGGCACAGGGGGAAGCAGGCCGTACCTTCTGGGGTCATTGGGTCGAAGTGTCCTCTGTCTGGGCATCCCCTTGCCAGCTAATCTCTTGCGAAGAATCATAGTTTGCAGTTCTGGGATGTAGCCATATGTCTTAGATGCCTTCACAGTGTACAGCATATACCTTCGAGCATTTTTCTTGTACAGTCTCCTGTACCTGAAATGGTTAGAAGTGGTGAGGGGAGTGAAGAAGACATTTACATTACAAGGGCCATGTTTCATAGTGTTGTAATGAGGATGTAACCTGGTAAATGTTACAAACAATATTATGTAGAAATTATCAAGTGACTTACTGTTTGCTCCCATCATATTTGCACAACTCCGGCCGGTCCTTGTGATAATTATAGTCCATTGCTGCAAGGAGCGTCCTGGCCTCAAAGACAGGAGGGCTAAATGCTGTACGCTTGTTGGCATTGTTGTAACTTTGATCGATTACCTAAACTCAGTAATCTAAAATATGAGACGGAGAACAGAAGTCGTCGAACAGCCAACTGGGATCTTTATTGCAGATTCTCGATACAAACAACAAGATAGACCACGAACGGTAAAACAGCAAAACAGCCCCGAGGCGCGCCCTTACAGACCCTTTATACCATTGATTGCGTATGGTGTCGTGCGTCATTGTGTTCGTGCATCAGGTCAAGTTGACCTGGCATGTTCAGGCTAATTCTCAGTTTCCTGGAATTCTATTCTTAAGTGTTGGTGGCCAGATTTCCCTGGAATATTAGATATGGTGAAAAACAACTCCTTATTAGGAGTTTGATGGAATAAACATAATGGCCTGTTGAGCAATGTTGAGCAATCTCCTAACCTTTCGCCTCTGCTGGTGTTTTCCACGTTCTCCTTTCTTGATACACACAAATGTAGGATTTGCTCCTACATAATTCCTCCTCTTTATGATTTTATCATAAATGTTCGCCTGAGGTTATATATGATAAATGTGGTTATATATGTGTGGATATTACGGATATATGGTGATGTGAGTACAACCTGTGTTCCTCACTAATGTAGATATATGATGTGAATTTCCTAACATGAACATGGTACACATAAAAACACATATATGAAGTATAATAATATATGGCTTAGCATGATTATATGGCACACATGAAATACTGGAACACATTTCAACATCTGTCCCACATGATGAAGGCGAAAAACCTGATCGGCTGTCGAATCAGGAAAATTCCCCCATCGCTCCCGTCCCAAGGGCAGCCTATACTTTGACAGATGTTCAAATATGCTATTAATGAATTAGCAACATAACTTCAACTGAACTGTAACATGAATCCTTGTAGCTTTAGTGGGGTTGCCGGGCTCATTTGTTATTGTGCAGCCCAAGGCACACATTCAATATACCAAATACAACTCAAAAATGTAAAAATGAATATGGGATGTAGAACATAAATCACACACAGTTGATTACATGACATCATGATAGTGACAATGACAATGATATTGTATACTAATCATAGTCTCTTGTTATATGTGTGGTATGTGGTTATAGTGTATCTCTTTTCGTCCAAAGAGTACGTCAGCCATTGTCCATTTTCCTCATTTTACCTCACGGTTCATCCTCCTCATCCGAAGCGTCCTTCATATAGTCAGGAGTTGGGAATAAGTCCGGTATTCCCTCCCCCCTTTGCGTCAGAAGGATTCTGCGCACAAGTTGTTCAGGCGGCAACATACTTAGCATTTTTGCTCCATGCATGTCCGCTGCGAGGTTCAGCTTCTCGTCCATAGCTCTCATACACCATCTCTTCAGGATAGGCACGATGCAACATGTCAATAAGAAAACCAGAATCAGTACTATCAGGGCACTCATCCCTATTTTAGCCAAAACGGCTCCCCATTTTCCAAATAGGTTGTCTAGCCCATCCCACTTAATGCTTCCACCCTTACCAGCATTGTCAGTCACCTCAGATTTTAGCATTTCAAGCTTTTTCATAGCAACAGAAAATGTTCCGTCAGCTGCAGTGTTATTTTAAATATATGTACAGCATATGCGTCTGAAAATGTTGGCATGGGTTTCAACACAGTGTGGATTGGGAATTTTGTGGTTGCATCATACTTATCTTGGGCATGGTCATGCGTAGTCTCCTGGACCGGCTGTAACTCCGGTGGACGTTTGTTCAGCCATGCCTCCAGAGTCGGGCTTTGGCTCCTTGGTGCAGTTTCCTTTGTCCCCAGGTTGCCTGGTGATTGCAACACTAGGCTGCACATTACTCTCGCAAATAACCACATCATTTTCGTCATTGTTTTTCAGTTTTATACTGCCCTTTGTCTCTTGCTGGACCTTGGTGCAGTGGTTCAGATGATACCACGTCGTGCTTCCTTCGATCTGGACCGCTGTCGGAGTTGCTCTCACCACGGTGTATGGCCCTTCCCTTTCTTGGCTCGTGCCCCTTCCTCCGGAAGACCTTTATGTACACCTGGTCGCCTGGAATCACTTGTCTCTCGACCACCTGGTCCTCTGGCTCTTTTGCTTTTTCCTGCAAGTATATAGATCTATGGATGGCAGTTAATTGGTTCACATAGTCAGACATTTCAATTTGCAGTTGTTCAAGGTTTGGTCCCTTGAAAGGAGTTCTCAGGTTTGAACAGGGCATAGCCCGCCCTGTTAGCATTTCATGCGGTGTTAGATGCGTGTTTCTGTGAGTTTGCATGCGGTAGCTCATTAGTGCGAGTGGCAATGCATCCACCCAGTTAAGCTTTGTGCTAGCACAGATCTTACTGATTTTTGCTTTCAGGGTTCCGTTGATTCTTTCAACGATACATTAAAATATGATTTTGGAAGGCCTCCAGATCAGAAGTGGACCTGTGGGTGGTGGGTGACAAGAGATATTTTTGGGGATTTTGAAAAACTATTGTAGCTACAGTATGTATACATACTCAGTAGAAAGTCTCATCAAATTACCTAAATTTCAGGTATTTGTGGACCTCATTAAGCCACCTCTTGTTTCTGACAATGGTCTTCAGAGCCTCATGTGCCATCGAGCCTCTCACGAGCCACTGTTGACTTCCATCACATTCTAAGTCTGCATGCTGGCAGCCTCCCAGCACCGACTTGTGCTCATTTGCAACATGGTGTAGAAGTCCAAGCCAAAGCTCCTACAAATAATATATAACTATAATGTACAGACAAAATCATGCACATTGTACATAATCCAGTGCTGATGATGGTATTTGTAAGTATTGTATTCTTAGTGGGTTCACCTCATTGACCACAATGACATCTCAGGCTACCTGTGGTAAACTTTAATCAATAAGGTAATATCTAACATCAAGGAGCCATTATTGTCATTATTCCCTTTGCCAACAAGCTGTGTGTAATTAAACAGCATGTTAGTGTCATACATTATTGTTTTTCGATTGAGTTGACATAAAGCATGGCAAATATTTTCAAAACAATGACAACTTACAAGGAACTCTTGGTAAACGTCAGCCGTTTTGCAGCACCACCAAAAGTGGTTGACAACATCTTTGAGCCAAAAGCTCAAACTGGACTGACCCTTGACCTGTGCAGCCTGGGATAGACATAACAGTCATTATTACATACCTCAAACTAGGGTAGGTTGTCATGCAGAAAATAAAGCCATAATAATGACAGCTGAACTTACAGCATGGATCCTTTTTGCCAAATTCTTGGCCCCATGCCACATATCAAGGCTGTGCTGCAGCCCAAGGTCCTTGTACTTTCCTTTGTCTGATTTAGAGAAATAAAATGTACAGAACAATAAATACAACTTCCCAATACAAACTAATTCTAAGAGTAACAATCCTAACATACAATTTCAGTGCCAACTTACTCATTAGGGCGGAAATCTGGACATGGGCATCAGTGCAGACCTCCACTAGCTTCACCTCACTCAGAAGACTGTCGACTGTCCGCACAAATGCCTCTCTTTCCATGATCACAGAATTTCGCCCCGTCTCCCTTTTGTCCACAGTGATGACAGAGATTATTTCCCTGGAATCATTCTCCATTGCTGTATATGTACAGTACTGGGCGCAATGTCCAGGGCTGTCCATTCTTCCATCCGCTATTTAAATAGTTAAGAAGAATCAATGATTTTCACAGAACATCAAATTTGCGTATGGACATATTACTGTAGCCTAAAAGAACAACAAATGTGTACATTACCTACTATCACCACATCTCTGTCTTTTAGGCGATGTATAGCCTCAGCCCTCCTCTCCTCCCAACACTCCTTTATGGTGTCAACACAGTATGCGTCCTGAATCATGAAGAAGGAACTACGGTCCACCATCCCCATGTTCATAAATTGAAACAAAAGAGATACTTTTCCGTAGTTGTTTCCTGAGAGCAGGATGTTGCTGGCCAACATGAAGTCCCCTGCCAGCATCCCATATTTCACAGTGGGCTGTGAGCACCATCTCCACACAGCATGGCCAACAGGACAAGTCTGACAATAAAGGGGACACAACTTACTTTGCATGATCAAATACAAACATAGAATTGCTCCCAATAAGTACATCAACTACTTTAGAAGCTTAATTGAGTGTCACAAAACCATTGTCAATGCATTAGCACTGCCTCCAACTCAAATCTACACTTGTTTGCAATGTAGTGCGATTACAACACCTACCCATTCTATGATGCTTGCTGTACCCCTGTGAGTAATGGAGACGTCAAAGGGAGGACGGCACTGACACTCCACTTGGCTGACACCACATGTGTATGGGCACTTTTGGACTGGCAGCACAAGGAATGTTGCTAGCTGCTTCAGACAGACCTCATATGTGATGGAGGCATGTTTCCCAATTAGGTCATCTTCCGTTATGACCTCCAATGTATCAGGAAAATGAGGTTGTTGAGGTGGAGGTAGGTCAACTGATGAATGCTCTATATCCGGGATGTCATGCACTGTGTCACTGGCATCTATTACAGGCAGACTGTCTAGGCATGGTGGTGCCTGCAATGCTCCACCCATCCTAAAGACATGACAGATATATTTCTGATTTATACATTACCTATTAATACTAAACTTATATGACACACATGGTGCTGCAGCAGTCATAAGTAGATAGTAGTTTACCCATGTAGATGCATTTAGTGGCTATTCTCTGTGGATGTCTTTCTTTATGTGTGTATGTATTTCAAATGAATTAATGTCCAAGGAAGTATTGTGAGTAATCTGTGAAGCAGTAGCTATGAGAGCGAAATGGTAACATACCAAATACAAATACGAGGGACATAGTCCTCATCTTGACTGTCATCAGCTTCAATCTCCTCATCATTGCTAACACCTCCACCATCATCCCAATCAATTCTGTAAAATTTGATAGAAAACAATGTTGGTTAATACACATCAGCACATCTTGTTACACACTATACAGTGAAACCCAGTGGAACTTACACACTATTCATCAGGTCATTTATCTCCTGCTCATCCATGATCTGGTTTCCAGCATCCTGGATGCTCATGTCCTGTAGCCTAAAAGAAAACAATTTGGCTGTCACACTATAGACTGGTGTACATCAGTACATGTTCAACATCATTTCTTGTCTTTAATCAAATTAGGAACCTTTAGAGGCTTTATCTACCTTTCCTCTAGAACCTCAGTGGCATCCATGGTGGTCTCACTCTCCAGTCTTTCCTCGATAGGCGGCATGTCCTCTCTATGAATAGTGCAGGTGTTTTAGACTACAAGAAATGTTTCAAAATAATGGAAATTAAACAATATGACACTGATCACTGACCGAATTGAAAGTGTTTCAGATGATGGAATACTAGAAAGTGAGGGCGCCGTGAAGTAATGCTTCTTCCACTTTTTCTTACTGGGGGTTGAGGTGCTGGGACCATCATAGCTGAAGAAACAAGCATTTTTTCATACCTACAAAATCTACAACAACCAACACATTTACCACAGAGAGTATATATCGCGGGGTAAATCATTCCTTTTTCTTTTTGACCAGGAAATAGAAAATAGTTTGTATTTAAATTTATTTTAATTCTATTATTATTTCTATTGAAATAACCACTCCTTTTTTTACATTAATGTTAAGCATTATTCTTGTTTTTTTACTCTGATACATTTTATTACACTTACAGTATCATAACCAGTGTAGCTGTCACAGTTGTCACCTTGTTCACTGCCTCTGTTGGACATTGTGTACTCTTTAAAACAGTTTTATCTGTGCTGTTGAACGTAACTGCTGTGGAATAATCCAAACATAACGTATTATTGATCTGATTCACTGGCTTCTTACTGTCACCGCTCCTTCCCTCTTCATCCTCTCTACCTCACTCACCGCTCTCTCCCTCTTCATCCTCTCTACCTCACTCACCGCTCCCTCCCTCTTCATCCTCTCTACCTCACTCACCGCTCCCTCCCTCTTCATCCTCTCTACCTCACTCACCGCTCCCTCCCTCTTCATTCTCTCTACCTCACTCACCGCTCCTTCCCTCTTCATCCTCTCTACCTCACTCACCGCTCCCTCCCTCTTCATTCTCTCTACCTCACTCACCGCTCCTTCCCTCTTCATCCTCTCTACCTCACTCACCGCTCCCTCCCTCTTCATTCTCTCTACCTCACTCACCGCTCCCTCCCTCTTCATCCTCTCTACCTCACTCACCGCTCCTTCCCTCTTCATCCTCTCTACCTCACTCACCGCTCCCTCCCTCTTCATCCTCTCTACCTCACTCACCGCTCCCTCCCTCTTCATTCTCTCTACCTCACTCCACCACAGTTAACACAACATCGTCTTGTAGCCGCTCTCTAACGGAGCTACTCTGTCCTCCATTCAGTGTTTTGAACTTATAAATAACACGGAGAGCAAAGGACAGCGTAACCGTCACTCACACACACACACACACACACTCTCTCTCTCTCTCTCTCTCTCTCTCTCTAACACACACACACAGGAGTTGTCTGACTCCGTAATTTAGATGCAGTAATGGCCTGCTTGTTTCCAGCATCATTTTAATTAGGCTATGTATAGATATTTGGAAATTGACAGTCCAATTGAAGGAAATCCGTGGTAGCGACGGAGAACTTGAATACCTGCACAATTACCTGGTCAACTCATATAACATACTATCAAAGATACTTTATAATCCAACTGTCTCGGGTATTAAATGAACGAGCATGCTTATAACGTTATTTGACTACAGAGAATATTTGAAATGTCCGTGCCTACATTGAGTAGCATTAAGTTAGCCAAACTTAGCTTACCTGTCCAGGAGAAAATTAGTAACTTCAGCGTCGTTCTCCACCTTTCAAACGAATCTCCTATACATACTCTTGTTTTATTTCTCGCCTTGTCCCGACGAATTTCGGAGTCGTGGCGAGGCTTTTTTGGTTTTATATCACACATTTTCTGCTCCTATCTGCAAGGCTGCGACTCAATGGCAACTGGCAATTGGCAACCTGGCTGCTGAAACACTACTGACTTGGTGATTGGTAGCTAGGTGGTGGGTGGCGTATCAGGCCAAAACACAGAATGACAACATAAACATGACTTGAGGGCTGCAACTGAGCTTTTCAAATGTGAATATTCTGGCTGGACTACTACTGTCAGTGATATCAGTGTTTGAAATGAACATGATTCCTTAATGTCTGGTGACATTTTAGGGCCATTTTATGATTACTTGGAATATATTTGTTACATACTGCTACTTTAACCTTGTTGCAGCTTCTACCTGTTGAGAAGATCTCAGAAGTATGAGATGAGGAGAGGACCAGGCAGGGGCGCAACTACCTACTTTCTGAGGGGTATGCAGATACATTGCAGGCGCCCCCCCGGCACCCCCGGCACCCCCGCCTGAATTTTTTTTTAATGGTTATGTAACCCAGCTGTAATTTCAGTCACTTTATGTTATTGTATTAGTATTATTTGTGTTTGTATTATTTGTATGATTTGAGTGAAATGCCCCTTTAAGGGTTAAGACGACATCACAGTCATGAGATTTACGATAGTGCCCCTAGTGAGCATCGCCAGCTCAGATGTGTGTCCTGAGTCTTTCTCTCCATCCTCACACCTGAATGACATGAACTTTGTGTTAAGGAGGTTTCAAAAATACAGCAGTCAAACCACATGGACCTAACCCTAACCCTGTCCTTATTGGATATCAGTTACTGATTGGACGCTGCATCTGATCTGACTTATCAGATACATCACAACAGCACTGTAGTGTTATATCCGAGTGAAGACATTAAACTCAAGTGTATCACTCCCAAGTTCTATAATTTATCTGTTTTATGATTCACCATCTAGTTAAAAAAAAGATAACTGTCTGAACAACAAAATAACCACAAACCAGTTCCTTTATTTTTCTTGTCATGATCTGTTATATTATAAATACTGATCAGTACACAGTAACCTGTTGTTTTACTAGTAGTAGCTTTAGCTAACCTGAATGTTTACAAGCCTCCTCTTGATACACTGACATAACTTACATACTGTCTTTCAACCACTTTGAAAAGCTTTTTTTCATCCCTGCAAAATCTTTCTCTTTCTCCCTCTTCCGTTTTCCGTTTTCCGTTGTGTGCCCCCGAGAGCTTTATTTTCTGTCTCTCCATGTCATTAGGTCCTGCTGTCATCAAATGAAAACACTCCTGCTCTAGCGCGTGCTCGAGGGGGCGCGCACCGGCGCGCATAGTGTGGAGGCGCTCCGGTGCCTTCACCTCTCTCCCCGGAGGGGAGGCGATTATCGGAGGGGCAGGGGAGGGAGGCGGAGGGGCGCCTAATCAGTGACGTGCCTCTGTTATTGATCATATCATTTACTACACATGCACAAACGCTGTTAAATACAGAAAATGCAGACTCGAAATAATTTTACCCCCATCGCTTTGGCGCCCCCTCCATTGTGGCGCCCCTATGCGCCGCATATAGTGCATACCCACTTTTTGCGCCACTGGGACCAGGTTAACCTCAGGTCTCTACACTGAGACTGAAGTAGGAGGAGCGGAGGAATCTAGCGCAGCTGTGGAAGCCTAATGATGCCAAAAGTAAAATAAATCTCACTACCAAATTATAACACAATTTATATGTTGTTCTACTTGTGTATTTATGTGATACAGGATTTGTGCAATTTACTTTTATTTCTGTTTTTTTATTAGCAATATGTTATAATTTGATAATTAGATTCTTTATTTAATTTATATTTATATATTAGAATTGTTTCTACTCTTTATAATTTACTTTTTAGTATTTGTGATTGTATCTAACCTTTGTATTTATGGTTGTTATTTCCATAAATACCAAAATGATCCATCTGTAAAATATCTATAAACCTTTTACAGTGCTGCATACTGCATATGATAATTATATATTTAGAAAATAGAACTAAAGTGATTCATTACAAGATGATTAGTTAAAACATTTCAATTCAATTTCAATTTTGTGAATTTCAAATAAAAGAACAGTCATTTATTTCCTCATTGAAGTTTTCTTAAAAATAGAGTTAAAATCTCGTCTCGTCTCGTGAACCCAATATTGTGTCTCGTCTCGTGAGCTGAGTAGTAATCACAGATAAGAGTGGAAGGTCATTGTTCTGTCTCTGACAGCAGTACACTGAGACAATATGTTTGTGGATTTAAATTTCTCATGTTTATTGAGTTAATTTGTGTTTATTGATATTGTGTTACAGAGTTCTATTCATCTAGGCCACCTACTATCTGTACATCATAACTAAAACAAAAAAGAAGACTCTGGCCACCAGAGGGTACCGGGCACCCTAGGAACCCCCCTAAACTTTGCCACTGTCTAGGAAGTAAAACATCTAGATTATAGGCCATAATAATGTCATTAACTAACAGTGATTTGTTGACTAGTGATCTGATATTGAGTAGAGCTAACCTTGTGGAGATAACAGGAGACACTGGTATACTTTGAGGTTGACAAGCTATACTCAAAAAAATCATACAATAAATTGGCAGATTTACTTGAACCCTTTTTATTTTTCACCAGTTTAACCATTTTTCTGTTACCTGTCATCACAGGGACTGAACTCCATAGGGCCCCGATTTCTCATTAGTCATATCAGTGTTGCAGCTTGGACCGGCACATATCAGTCAGACTCACAGATGTGATGATTCAAGGGAGGTGGGGGGGCTCACCGACTTTTGGTTGATGGTTGTTTCCGGCTATATGGAATGGGAAAGTTAAGGTGAGAAAATATGGGATTTGGCGTGGTGTGAGCTGGATTCCTTTATCGACAAGGTTCTTCATCCTGTCCAGTAGAGGGGAGTCCAGACTGAATCGAGAGAGTGAGGGACTGGGTGTGCTCTTGGGGGGGGGGGGGGGGGGACTCCAATCAAAATCCATCTGCCTTAAAGAGGTGCCTGCATTCCCAAAAAATGTAGAGATAGTCAATAAAGTTCACTGATTGAGCAGCACACGTATCTTTCAGCCATCTGTTGAGCATCATCAGCCTGCTGAATCTCCTCGCTGAACTGTCGGTAGAGGTCCACACTGAAAAACACCTCAGTTGTTGACTATAAAACGGGACATTATTTCAATGCAGGAGCCATGTAGAATCTTCATACTGACATGTTATTCTCCAGGTCAGAACCTTTCCAACTACAGTATGTATTTGGTTTAGTGCTATGACAAACTTTTCATTTTCTCATTTCACATGCCATGGTAGTTTCTTTGAAGGGCCGAATATATAAAATGAAACTTTTTTTCTTTGTTTTAGTGGAAATAATGACCAAAATGAGCTTCAGAGATTACAATACTGCTGACAACAGAGGGCATAAAACAAGCTTGGAGGAAGTCCTGAAGTGTTTGGGTTAGGGTTGAAAAGAACAATCTGTTCTCATTCCCATTAAATATTGATTAATGTACAGGGAAGACAGTTTAACATTCAGGAGTTACTTTCATTACTGACTTGAGAGAAACTTCAAACAGAGGAGCTTTGCTTTCACCTCCAACAGCAGCAGCAGCTATTTGAGTGCTTTGGAAAGCATGTGTACACAGTGGTGTAAAACGTTATTGTACAGTATATTACAGTTTTAGAGGCTAGATAACCGGGGGTTGCACAGTTAGCAGCTTTGTTACTTCCAGCTGACATCCGGCTAATTTGAGCACCAAATACAACATTGGGCCTTACAGTATTCTTAATGGTAGCGCAACAAAATGCACACACACTCCAACCAAAATTGGCACAGAAAAATCAGGATCTGTGAATGAATGGTGATTCTTGCAGGAGCTGTTGTCCACAGCTGCTTTATAATGTATGAAAAGCTTCTCCTATAGTTCATTAAATCCCTGAAGCACATGAATCAAGGACTGACATGATAATATATATGGAGCATTATAGATGCAACTTCACTTTACTTAAAGCATACATTGATAACAATATGATCCTTCATGGAGTATTATAGCATCCTATGGGTCCTTATAACAGTTGATTGTTGAGGTGTGTGTATAGAGGGGTATAATAGTCATAATGTATTATAAGGCCCATCAGTCAGCCTGTAGTTTATAAACAGTCAAGAGCACTCATAAGACCCTTGGATTTATACGTCATTATAAGCTAGATTTATAGTTATTCATAACTGTTGGGGGAAAGAATCCAGGAAATCACATTGTTGCATTTTTAATGAATTAATTGGTAAATTCCTCGGTAAAATAAGTATTTGGTCACCTACAAATAAGCAAGATTTCTGGCTCATACAGACCTGTAACTTCTTCTTTAAGAGGCTCCTCTGTCCTCCACTCGTTACCTGTATTAATGGCACCTGTTTGAACTCGTTATCAGTATAAAAGACACCTGTCCACAACCTCAAACAGTCACACTCCAAACTCCACTATGGCCAAGACCAAAGAGCTGTCAAAGGACACCAGAAACAAAATTGCAGACCTGCACCAGGCTGGGAAGCCTGAATGTGCAATAGGTAAGCAGCTTGGTGTGAAGAAATCAACTGTGGGAGCAATTATTAGAAAATGGAAGACATACAAGACCACTGATAATCTCCCTCGATCTGGGGCTCCACGCAAGATCTCACCCCGTGGGGTCAAAATGATCACAAGAACGGTGAGCAAAAATCCCAGAACCACACGGGGGGACCTAGTGAATGACCTGCAGAGAGCTGGGACCAAAGTAACAAAGGCTACCATCAGTAACACACTACGCCGCCAGGGACTCAAATCCTGCAGTGCCAGACGTGTCCCCCCTGCTTAAGCCAGTACATGTCCAGGCCCATCTGAAGTTTGCTAGAGAGCATTTGGGTGATCCAGAAGAGGATTGGGAGAATGTCATATGGTCAGATGAAACCAAAATAGAACTTTTTGGTAAAAACTCAACTTGTCGTGTTTGGAGGAGAAAGAATGCTGAGTTACATCCAAAGAACACCATACCTACTGTGATGCATGGGGGTGGAAACATCATGCTTTGGGGCTGTTTTTCTGCAAAGGGACCAGGACGACTGATCCGTGTAAAGGAAAGAATGAATGGGGCCATGTATCGTGAGATTGAGTGAAAACCTCCTTCCATCAGCAAGGGCATTGAAGATGAAAAGTGGCTGGGTCTTTCAGCATGACAATGATCCCAAACACACCGCCCGGGCAACGAAGGAGTGACTTCGTAAGAAGCATTTCAAGGTCCTGGAGTGGCCTAGCCAGTCTCCAGATCTCAACCCCATAGAAAATCTTTGGAGAGAGTTGAAAGTCCTTGTTGCCCAGCGACAGCCCCAAAACATCACTGCTCTAGAGGAGATCTGCATGGAGGAATGGGCCAAAATACCAGCAACAGTGTGTGAAAACCTTGTGAAGACTTACAGAAAACGTTTGTCCTCTGTCATTGCCAACAAAGGGTTTATAAGTATTGAGATGAACTTTTGTTATTGACCAAATACTTATTTTCCAAAGCAAATAAATTCTTTAAAAATTAGACAATGTGATTTTCTGGATTTTTTTTTTCTCATTTTGTCTCTCTAGTTGACGTATACCTACAGTATGATGAAAATTACAGGCCTGTCATCTTTTTAAGTGGGAGAACTTGCACAATTGGTGGCTGACTAAATACTTTTTTGCCCCACTGTAGAACATATGAAAATGAAAGGACATAATATTCACATTGTGGTGATCCATTTCAGCATGGCTGTGCCTGCATGCTGACATTCAGAGTCTTCCAGCTGATACTCTGACTTGAATGAATTCAGATGCTGAACTTTATCCCTGCTTCGCATTGTTCCAGACTGTGGCTAAAGGCTTCTCAGAGGAGGCTGCCATGTGCACAGCTTGTATGTGGGTGGCATGTACAGGCGTCCATGGGAATCTGTACGAGAGTGGGCAGGGTGCAGGGGGCCAAGTCCATGACTAATCAGCACCCTGAACAGGCTGCCAGATGGGCATTTTGGATCATCTGTAAAGCAGGAAGACAGCCAATGGCCAACCAATAGCACCAAGAGCAAAGAACAACAAAGAAAAAACTGTGGAATTTTTTGTTGGTTTTTAATTGATAAGATGTTGGTATTTCTTGAATAAATGCAGTAATTAACAATTATTGTTAAAATAAGTGTTAAAATATCATTTTAAATTCAAAGTACAAAAATAATTTAGCTTTCCACAAAGGAAAATAAATCACGTCTATGAGAAATGATGCTGTGTTAAGGAGGCAAGTGCAACATAAGATGGTGGGCAGTGGCGCAAAAAGTGGGTATGCACTATATGCGGCGCATAGGGGCGCCACAATGGAGGGGGCGCCAAAGCGATGGGGGTAAAATTATTTCGAGTCTGCATTTTCTGTATTTAACAGCGTTTGTGCATGTATAGTAAATGATATGATCAATAACAGAGGCACGTCACTGATTAGGCGCCCCTCCGGTAATCCCCTCCCCTCCGGGGAGAGAGGTGAAGGCACCGGAGCGCCTCTCCACACTATGCGCGCCGGTGCGCGCCCCCTCGAGTACGCGCTAGAGCAGGAGTGTTTTCATTTGATGACAGGGACCTAATGACATGGAGAGACAGAAAATAAAGCTCTCGGGGGCACAAAACAGAAAACGGAAAACGGAAGAGGGAGAAAGAGAAAGATTTTGCAGGGATGAAAAAAAGCTTTTCAAAGTGGTTGAAAGACAGTAGGTAAGTTATGTCAGTGTATCAAGAGGAGGCTTATAAACATTCAGGTTAGCTAAAGCTACTACTAGTAAAACAACAGGTTACTGTTGTCTGATCAGTATTTACAATATAACAGATCATGACAAGAAAAATAAAGGAACTGGTTTGTGGTTATTTTGTTGTTCAGACAGTTATCTTTTTTTTTAACTAGATGGTGAACCATAAAACAGATAAATTATAGAACTTGGGATACACTTGGGTTTAATGTCTTCACTCTGATATAACACTACAGTGCTGTTGTGATGTATTTGATAAGTCAGATCAGATGCAGCGTCCAATCAGTAACTGATATCCAATAAGGACAGGGTTAGGGTTAGGTCCATGTGGTTTGACTGCTTGCTGTATTTTTGAAACCTCCTTAACACAAAGTTCATGTCATTCAGGTGTGAGGATGGAGAGAAAGAATCAGGACACACATCTGAACTGGCGATGCTCACTAGGGGCACTATCGTAAATCTCATGACTGTGATGTCGTCTTAAGGGGCATTTCACTCAAATCATACAAATAATACAAACACAAATAATAGTAATACAATAACATAAAGTGACTGAAATTACAGCTGGGTTACATAACCATTAAAAAAAAAAATTCAGGCAGGGGTGCGGGGGGGGGGGGGGGGGGGGGGGGGGGGCGCCTGCAATGTATCTGCATACCCCTCAGAAAGTAGGTAGTTGCGCCCCTGATGGTGGGACTTGAGCTTTAGCCAATCTGAATGTAAATTTGGGTTTAGTGTTATGGTTACTGATAGAGATTTTAATTATGCAGCCCATACATCAATGGAGAGAGTAGATAGGAGTCCAGGATGTCTTGTATTGAAAAGGTTACTTGATCAAGGAGAAGTGAATGAATGATCAGTACATGTTATGTTCTGATGCTTCCTTCAATTCTGAAGTTTCTCTCCTGCGGGGATAGACTTTAAACCACACAGATAATGCCCAAGGTTGAGCCATGCCCCTATATGGGCAGATCCAACACATCTACAATATACAGAATTTAGTGTACTGGTCTATAGACAAAACATTGCTTAGACCTCACTCAGGACCTTTGTCCTACATCCAACACTATATCAAACCTCTGACTCCAGTTGCCTCTACCCCGTTCAGGGAAAACAGTCAAACACATATCTGACCTCGGCCGCTAAAGCAACACTATCAGAATGCCTCCTGTTTTCCCCAAAAGGAGCAGACTCACTGCTTACCACTATCTCAAAGGGAGACAGTGTCTAACCCTATCATTTGGTGAGGACTTGCTATGACCGCAAAGCCTAGTTTGACCCAGTGCATATTAATGATGGAAAAGTCCCTAACAGTTACTTTCTGGATTAGGTCAGAAACTAAGATGATACCACTGGTTTTCACTGGTTCATAACACTAGTTCAGGTATTTTACCTACTGCTACTACCTATGAATGGCTTGTATATGATACAACATAGCACTCCCCTGCCTGTACAAAAACATGGCAGTTAACATAATCCAGGTTGCAATTATGGTTGCTTAAAAATGTGTTTAGCAACACCATTGTCTTGTATGGAAATATTATTTTAGTGAGACAGGGCGCTTTTAGACATAGTGTAAAGAATTATTTATTGCTACCATACAGGGAAGTGTGGTTGTGTATGGTATATAAATTGACCCTAAAAATAACTCAATGGACGATAATAAAGTTAATGCAGCACCCCATCCCAACCCCGGTCTTATGCAATCTAGCCAATGTCACAACAGCGATCCTAAATCAGTAAAATCAATCTGTCATATATTTCAGCTGTGGTTAGTGACAATACATTTAAACTTGTCTTCCACATCTTATGTAGCCCTTTCAGGTGGAGGCCGTTGACGAAGAAACACTGTCTGTGTGCTCGGAAAGACCATCACTGGTACAACGTGGTCCTTATTTTCTAATGTTATGCACTTAACAATTTGCCTTTCTTGACACAGGTGGAGGACAATGTGGTGGATGCTGGTGTATCTGTCTCACTAATGGTGGCAGCCTGCTTGTTGTATTAAGAAGTGTGCCATAGTGCTCCCTGTCCTAATAAGCAATTGCTATGCTTATTTTACAGGAAGAGGGAAACCCTCCTGAGCCTGTGGCCTCCACCTCCAGACAAGCCACCTCGAGACCATCAAGAGATGTAATGAACTTTAATTTAATGAGGGTAGTCTGTGTGACATTGGCATTAGTGTAAAGCGAGCCATGAAAAGTGGCTATGCATATATGCTGAAGCAACTGTATGTATTTAATTTGTTACAGGTCGGAGCAGACTCTGTGAGAGGGCTTTACAAGCGCAAATTGGAGCTCAACATTGAATATGAAAAAATAAAAATAAAAATCGCAAATCAAGAGCTGGAGAAACTTGAACATGAAAAGAAGGTAATTCAGTGATGTAAGCTCATTTATTTTCAGGCATGATGAAACAATTGGGTTCGTACACATTTACAATGTCACATTCAAGCACTTTTCAGACCTTGAGAACACAAGATTTAAATTCAAGCATTTTCAAGGATTTCAAGGATTTTCACCTGAATGAAACTAAAATGTATCCTCTTTTTCAGGAACGGGAGAAAAGGAAATTAATATAACCTATATTTCCCTGAAATAAATATAAATAACTGAAATACAAAAGACCACGTCCTTCTTCAAATAAAAAACTGCCTTATAATGGCCTCTTTCACGGCCACACCTGCAGGATAATCAAGGGTGATGGGGTCCACCACATCAGGGGGAGGAGGGGGGTCAACGGGAGGGCTCCTCTCCTTCGTCAAGGCAGCAATGTTGTGCAGCACAACGCATGCTGAACTGATTTTGTATGCCCTGTCAGGGGCCCTCTAAGGCAGTTAAACCGGGCTTTAATTATCCCAAAGGTCATCTCTATCCTGACCCTGGTTTTTGCAAGGGCCACATTGAACCGTGTTTGTGGCCCTGCACCAGGGTCAGGATAGGGGGTCATTAAAAAGGGCTGGCAGGCATAGCCCCTGTCGCCCAATAGCACTCTACTGCACAGCGCTACAGATAAAAAGGAATAGCCTTGATAAGTACCACAAATTATGAACATGATTAAAATATTAAATGTACAGTTGTCTTACCCTGCTCAAGTTTGTGGCACAGTGCAGACTCCCTGAAGATCTGGGAGTCATGTACAGACCCTGGCCACTTGGCCACAAGGCTGGTGACCATCATCAGATAGTCACATGTCATCTGCAGAAGCATTTAGGGTTAGTCAATGTACACTTGAAAAGACTTGAATACAGTTCAACAGTGACAACAGTATTGTGTGGGCCTCTTTGTATATGTGGACTGTTTAATTATGGTTCAAAATGATAAGACATATTATTGATAATGAAGTAACTGAATGTGAAATGTTGGTACATTACAAATAGTTCTTTATTGTGTGATCTACCTGAATGTTGAGGCTGTGAATGTTTTTTCGATTCACGAAGTCCGCCTCATTTTCCCCCAGAGGTGCACAAATAGGTAATAGGTGCCATAGATTGCACACACATCCCCAATGTGTGTGCAATCTATGGCACCTATTACCCTAGGGAACCCTGTGAAAGGGACATGCTGCATTCAGTATACAGCTGAATAAGTGTACATTATGTGTATTTTACATAGCTTATATTATCTTACCTGCTATCGCATAAAACCCCTCTTTGATGGATTGTAAGGGCAGGTGGCTGGGGAACACAACAAAAGAATCCAACAGTTTGGTCAGGGCACCTGCCACTTTATGTATGGCAGCGCAACATGTGTTTTTGCCGAGGTTTTCGGCATCACTAAAGGCGTGCATATAAGTACCTACGACAGAAAGAATGAATGAATGAATGAATGAATGAATTTCGTGTCTCATTTTACGACCTATCCCAGGTGGGATTATAAAAACTATAAGCATAATTAAACGAAAAGGCTAAATCAGTACAACCACTTTTCGTCACCCGGGGTGAGGGTATGAGGACAGAGGATGTCACGTGCAGTTTGTTAGGCCAACTGAAACGTGCTGTTAATTGTGATGTTGGCCTATGAAAAATACATTTGATTGATTGATTGATTAATTG
Source organism: Scomber japonicus (assembly GCF_027409825.1). NCBI lineage: Eukaryota > Metazoa > Chordata > Actinopteri > Scombriformes > Scombridae > Scomber > Scomber japonicus. The sequence goes on from NC_070598.1 coordinate 27,649,580, forward strand.
ATTGATTGATTGATTAGCCTACCTGTGGCAAAAAACCTCAGTGCAATGCAGACAGTCTGAGGTACGGTCAGCACCCGACTACGATGAGTGACATTCGTCACATATGGCTCCAGCAGTTCACAAATGTAGCGCAGGCCAGCTGACGTGAATCTGTACCTTTCGTACAGGATGTCATCGGGGACATCAAAGGGATCACATCTGTCCCTGAACACTCTCTCTCTCCTGAGCACTCCTCTCACGATCCGCGCACCAACGTCCACAGGATCTTCTAAGAATGGGCAGGTCATTTTCTAAGAGAGCTGATTGGTCAGGAGGTGGTGCTTTTGTACTCATTGATCTCTTATCCAGAACATAACCTGCTCCGGAGCAGGTTAGCCGTTCAGCATAAGTTACCATGGTGATTTTCCCCCGGTAAGAAGTGAACCAGCTTCGTAGTACGGAAAACCCAGAGTTAACCCTGAAGTTACCTCGATAAGAGAAAATCCAGCTTTGTAGTACAGGCCTCAGATCAGCACTACACGCACACCACCCACATCCAACAACAACAACAACAACACACACACACACACACACACACACACACACACACACACACACACACACACACACACTCCTATACTAATTGCCACTGTTTGGCGTCCACTTCTCAATCCCAACTCTGGCACTAAACATTTATGTTGGTAATTTGTAGATATTACAGTACAATCTTCCAATCTACAAATTAAAAGCAGTGCATGTGGTTTGGCAGAGGCATATTTTGAGTTATGGTATTGTGCTGGTTTTGTGTCACATCCTGTTGTAGCTCATGTCTTATTTTGAAGTTGTTCTCCCTTTGTGTATGTTGTTAGTTTTACTTTCTGTATTTCCCTGCCTTAGTTGATTACCTCATGTGTTTCACCTGTCTTGTTTCACTCACCTGTGTGTCCTGTTTAGTTATTACCCCATGTCGAAATAGGTTTTGGTTTTCAGTTCAGTCTTTGTCCGAGTCTCTGTTTGTGCTGTGTTTTGTCCTGTGTTTTGCTAGTGTTTATCTGTTGAGTTGTTTTTTCCTGGTTTGGTCAATAAAGTGCCCATTTTGTCTCGAGACTATCTGTGGTACTCACTGTGACAGAAGACTTGGACCTTATTATGGACCCAGCGGACAAGAACCCATTCTGGGGAACCCGCCTGGCTCTGGGAGGACCTCGGAGCTTTATGAAGGGGACCAGAGCAAGTCCCCAGCTACCTCGCTGCCGGGCCAAGCCTCAGCCAGAGCCTCACCCCCAGACACCTCACTACTGGGTCTTTTCCCGACAGATGTGCAACCACCTCCTGCTCCTGCTGATATGCAGCTATCCCCTGTCCCAGCTGTATTGTGGTCAATACCTTATCAATTTAAACCAATATGTTTCTTGGATTCTTTGTTCTTTATAATATACTGTATAAAAAAGATCTCTGTACCCTCAGTCAGTACTGAAGTGATGACTCCCAGTGTTTACTACACAGACAAAAAGTCTTGTTAGATTCCTGTCTTCTCATGTTGAGCGTCCAGCCTGCCTGGATCACCTGAGCAAAACTTAACACAGACAAACAGATATGTAAAGTATTATCATTATTATGTGTTACCACCTCCTTCACAGACTTCTTTTAAAATGTATTTTAGCGATTTAAAAAAATAAATAAATAAATAAAAATAAAAAAAGGTGGTGGACATCAAAGTCTTCATACTTATATTGTCTGTTGTAGTTATCAGTTTCATGTCGCAATCAAGAGTTTTTCCATGCCATAATTTCTCGTGCAGCTAACACACGAGACATATTTAGGAAGTTATGTTAGTGTAAAAGTACAAAAAATAAATAAATGCAACAGACAAGCTTAGTTTGACTGAAGTCTCATAATTAAATTAATGCTTTCAACATAGTCTTAGTAAATGCTAAGCTACATTGCACATTCCTTCTGAAATGCAGGTGTAAGATTGTGTCAATATTTCAGTCCACAGCGATCACAGTCAGTTTGTTTTAGTAACTATTTTTACAAGTTTATGTTCCTGGGCTGTCATGTAATTTCTGGAATCAGGCTGAAATAATAAGTTATACACACTTTATCATAATTGCACACAGTTCTCCTGTTTTTAATTTTTACTTATCCAAGTCTTAACTTTAAGCCTTAATAAAATTGGAATACCCATACAGTTGTCATGAAAGGGTAAATTACCTGTAGAGACCAAAACCATTTTGACATGAGTCTGTGGGAATTGACTCACTTTTGCAGCCATCCTACTCAAGGCTACTCGAGGAACAGCAGTTTTAGACACTTCTACATTGGCTTCCCTTTTTGGTCAAATCCTGCATAAGTGATTATATTGAAATTATACTAGTTTCTTGAATGTCAACAGATCCATCTCTATGACAAGTAAACAACCTCCATCCACCAATAAACCAAAACCATAATTTTACTTGTCATCTTTATCAAGTGTTAACCTAGGCCTACAGGACATGAACTATGGTCTCTCATGAAAAAAGCTCACATCCATTCAATGTTTTAGGTTGTGTTGTAAGACCTGAGTAGGCTTCCAACAATCATACAATGTCATTTAACCACATCTTCAACTAAAGGCATTCAAAGGTGGGGTAAAAACATTTTTCAAGTTATGGCGGAGCCAGCGGGGGCTTAGGTTCTCTGAAAGATACTTAAATACAGTGTAAAGTGAATTCAGACATTTTTGTCTAAACACATTAAATAGGTCATAAATGTATTTCTAAAAAAGGTGTAAAAAGCATTTCAACCATTTAGATTTGAATTGTGGAGCTAGGCTTCACAAACTGTGTTTCAACATTTCTGTGTTCAGGATTTAGTGGGTGGGTCTGAAAATCACCGCGTTACGTAACACGGCAGTGATTAGCATAAAGTCGCCCCTGCTGCTGTAGAGGTATAAATACATTCAGCACACACGACTAACACTACAGTCTACAGTTAGCCAGTTAGCTGAGCTAGCAGCAGAAAGCTCTCAGACGTAGCGTCTATGTTTCTGGTAGAGGTGGTGACTTTGATTGACAGGTGACACTTGGTAGGGGGCGGGGTTTCAGTGAACCCGGCGGGCACTCCCACAGCGTTTGGGAGCAGAGAAAGAGGCTGATTTTTACACAACTTTGAAGCCTAATTTCATATATTTGGCGATTTTTTGAATCATTCAAATTTGGCAGGGTGGTTAACAACACACTTTTCTGTGGTATGTCAAACTCAGAACACATATTTATCCTCCCTAACCCTAACCCAAAAAACTAAAGGAATCTCAAAAACGAGTCTCAAAAATTATTAACTTATGCATATTGTTTGGATAATTATGATCTTATCTATCTTAATGTATTTAACATGCTGGATCTGGACATGACTGTAAACTGCTCCAGTGGTCTGCAATCTGGTAGTCTATGCAGTGTTTGCTATTGGTCCATAAAAATGTTATCCCCAATTTTAAAAGTTATGACTGATTACATCTTAGTCTGCTAGGTTATTAGACAAGAATGGACAGTCTCCTCACCACTTACACACTGTCATCTCCTGCCAGTGCCAGCCGTGAGCAAACTGACGGACTGATTGAAACCCCACATATGTGTAATTCAAGAATCTGCTGTCATAGCCTCCTCTTGGCTGATTCACATTGCCTCCTCACTCTCTCTCCATGAATTATCTCTCTGCTGTCAATTCTGATGATTTACAGGTAGTTTAAGAAGCTATTAGAGGCTGCAACTTTATAACATATGCTTCAAAATTATGGCCCTGTGGATGGGATTTAAGTCTGACAAGACTGTCAAAGACGTGGGATTTGTACATAACCTGAGAGGAAGGTCTACCAAGGAGCTGAAACTCAAGACCCTTGGTCACATGGTAGTGATAGTGGGCTTCATGAAAGGGGGGCCCCGTGGCTAAATATCTAGCTAGCTACCCAGAGGAAAAGAAAGTCAGAGAAAAGATTTCAATAGTTTCTCATTCATTTCTCCTAGACAACTTTGAGATCTATGTGAGACCAAAGTGAGACTGTGGCTGATTTCTCAAAGTTTCAAAGGAGAGCTCATCAAGGTCCCAATTAAGTCTCAGAGTTTCTCTTTTTGTTCTCAGGCAGAGAAAGTAGTGGTACTTTTACTTGCGTAGAATTTCAGTACGCTTTCCACCTCTGGATAACGCCGACAAAGCCGCACTGGAACTGAGAAAAAGAGGGATTGACTTGGAGGACTCCAGCTACAAAACTACCGCAGCGCCCGTGGAAGGATGAATACAGTATGAGCAGCCGTGGCAGCACGCTGGAAGGAGAAGGGATGCAAACAGAGAGGTCTGCGACATAGCCCGGTTATGATGAGCTAAAAACTTGTTAAATACTTGTTTATTCACAACGTGACACTGATGGCTCACTGTTAATTTGTATTCCACTTTTATAGTTCAGTTAAACTATGTCAGAGACGTGTATACTGGACTGGGCAATGGACAAATGAGAACTGAATAATTTTACAACCCAAATGTCCCAACCTTAGTGCCTTATAAATAATTATAAGGCACCCCCGGCATTAAAGGCAGAGGACAAGCGATTACCTTCAGTTGGAAGTAAATTGTTATCTATGTTAATAAAACTGTGTCTAAACTGTATAACAACTTAGTGAAAGCCAGAATAACTCAACAGGATACATTTTTAACAAATTGGGGAAAAATAATTAAACATTGTAATCACTGAAGATGAATGAGAACACAATGCAGTTCAACTAACTCAAAAATCTGGAGAGAATATTGCTGGAAGAACTTAGTTAGATTCTTCATTATCCACAAAATAAAATTGCGGCAGCTGGCTAGAAGAGAACAGTTGTGTTGGAGGCAGTGCAGCCACAAGCAGGCAGACCACTCTCATATCTCTTGGACATGTCCAAATATTCAACAGTATTGGCAGGAAATCCACTCCACTATGGAAGCTATACTCTGTTTTAAGAGACCTCAAACCTTCACCTTTCTATATTTGGGAAACATACGTGAAGAAACGGACGGAAGGGGATAGATACTCGATTAAAATCTTTCTAGCAGCAAGCAAGAAAGTGATCATTCGTCGCTGATACAGTATCAACCTGACCAAAGAAAGTTGGATTAACATTATAAATGAAATCTTTGTAAAGGAAACAACTTACATTCATTCTCTGACTACAAAGAGACACATTTTTTAAATACTGGCAAAAGTGAAATATGGTGCAACAGCCTATGGAAGATGTATCACTCTAATCATTGCCACAACTTCATAAGCAGAGAAATACTGTTTTTCAATAGGACAACTATTGAAAAACAAAAAAAATTGAGTCATTTGGTGTGAACAAACCAGTATCATCTTCACAAGATCATCTCAATATACAAGCTGCACTGCTCAGACTTTCATCTAGAAACTCAAATTAGTCTGTAGGGAAGGGACTGGTTCTGCATCCACAGTAGCCAGAATGGAAGGACTGGAAAAGAAGCATGGGGAGACAGCTACAGACAGAAAGACAGAGAGAGAGAGAAGAGAGAATGAGAGACATAGATCCACTGAGAGAGAGCATCTCTGGCCCCCTGCTTGGTGACGTCAGCAGCAGATGGCATCAATGTCTTTACTGCTGGAAGAAGAAGAGAAACAGAGGAGAGGAGAGGACAGAAGGAAGAAGGGAGGAGGAAGACATACATTTGCTACTGAAAGCCTGTCTGAGTGTCTGAAGGCTTCAGGAAGATGCTCTTTGGAATTTAACACCAAAACTGGGTGAGAAGCTCATCATACAATCAACTGACAGACGGACATTTGGATTAAAATGGATGATAATTTGTGATTAATTTGTGATTTTGTATGGAGGGTGAAGTTAACTCGAAAAATAATAGTAATAGTAATAGTAGTTTGTTGAACAGCCTGGCGGGGGCTGCTAATACAGCTTCATGATAGTTATTATATATATGTAGTCATTTATTTGACTGACTTATTACTTATTTTACTGTAACTGTGTTTTCTTATTTGGATTTATATGATATGATAGATTTCCCCAGAGTATCTGGGGTATTAGTTTTATCTCATGTAATGCTATGCAATGTTATGTTATGCACACAGACTTTGATGTCAACAAATAGCCTTCTACTAATAATACAACAAATAATTATAATAGCAATAATAGTGAATTTTGGCCTTTTTGGTAAAGATGCTTAAATGGTAGATAAACTGTTGAGATGAAACTCATTTGCTTATTTTATCTTTTACAATTTTCTGGAGGATTAATAAAGTTTTATTTAATCTCATGCTTGTCCTCTCCTACAGTGTTTAATATATTTAATATTCTTTTCACCCCTCCCAGCCACCACCACCAGCACCACCACCACACACTGCAGGATGACATGTTGACTTTGCCATTTGACGAGCTGTCCTCTAACCAGACCAGTAGTCCTTTCAGGACCAGCTGGGCCACCAACCAAATAATTAAATCAGTGAAGCCAGATCCTGGCAGAGCCTTGCAGGACACGCTTAAATCCGGGAGAGAGGATGGAGAAAGGCACGGCACAGAGGAGGAGCAGGAGGAGGAGGAGGAGGAGGAGGTAAGAGGTGATCTGAGAAGAAGGGGTTCTTGTAAGAAGAAACTGAGCCAGACCCGGCAGGACCGGGTTCGACTGCGGCGCATTGAGGCCAATGCAAGGGAAAGGAACCGGATGCATGGTCTGAACAATGCACTGGACAGCTTGAGGAAAGTGGTTCCATGCTACTCAAAGACACAGAAGCTGTCTAAAATAGAAACACTCCGTTTGGCCAAGAATTACATCTGGGCCCTCGGTGAGATCCTGAGCACTGGGAAAAGGCCAGACCTGTTCACTTTCGCCCACACACTGTGCAAGGGCCTCTCCCAGCCCACCACTAACCTGGTGGCCGGTTATCTGCAGCTCAACACCCATAGCTTCATCTCAGAGTCTGGTGCTGAGTCTTTTTCCCTCTACCCAGCCTATCGCCACTACAGAGCTGAAGGAGTGGGGGCCAGCTCGGCGGAAAATGGCAGGCCCCTACGGCCTTTCAGCTCCTTCTGTGGCCCCTACGAAGCTCTGTATGACCCTTCTCCAGACTGCTCCAGCCCTCTGGATGCAGGCCCCCTCAGCCCCCCCATCAACTTTAATGGCATTTTCTCCCTGAAACACGAGGAGCCAGTGGACTACCGGAGCTGTCACTATGGTCTGCGCTACCGCTCTATCAGCCAGAGCTCCTCCGCTGACATCAACCCATATGACATCCATCTCTGTGGCAAGTTTTATCAGGTGCAGGAGGATTTAAACAAGCCTTTCCCTAATTAATGAACCATACTGAGATGTTTATAAAAAAAGAAATCCTATTACCGAATGGAAAATGGAAAAATAATTGTTTAATTATTTAGAATGTACATTTTGGGGGAACACTTGGCTACGATCCATCTAATGATTATTAATTTATATTAATTGAATGCTCATGTGTTTATTCAAGGAACACTGTGGACCTGAATGACAACACATACAACACAGTGTATGGCAACACACATACACATACATGTTTTGTTTTGATTTGGTTGTTTCTTTAAATGTTGTTGTTTTTTTGTTTATTTAGTTTTTTGTATTTTTTAACTCCAGCAAGCATTGCTATAAAAGAAGACAAAGAGGCAAAGGAAACTATGCAAAACTGAGCAGTGTCTCATCTCGAGAAGAGGCTGAAACACAATGCTTATTATTATAATTATCATTAGTATTACTATTATTAGTAGTAGTAGTAGTAGTAGTAGTAGTTGTATTATTATTATTATTATTATTATTATTATTATTATGTAATGAACGTGGAGGAAAATGAATATCCATGTTTGTCTGTTCTTCTGCAGTGTCTCTTTGATTTAGTTTAAAATGTATAAATAACTTTCCAAATGATATGTTTGTATATAAAAGGAAGCTGGAATTATTCCTGATTGTATTTAAGCATTTCATGGAACTACAGCCATTAGGTCCACAATGATTTTGATAGTATTGATTGTAAAGGGGCGGTATACTCAGGCCTCGAAATGTATGAGAGTCATCATAATTAAAGCAAAAAAATGAGGCTATTCCCTACCGAAGCATCACAAACAAATTCATTTAATCACAATTGTTTGATTTTTAATCTGCTGTCAAATTCAAAGTTTGGAGAGCACAAAACAGCACTAAACAGTCAATAGAAAATGACTATTAACAAACTATAAAGGTTATTATAATTTGCTATATATTTGTGTCAAATTAAAAATTATGAATAAATAGCAGAGTAATTATTTGCTATTTATTTCAACATGAAATGAAATATTGAAACCTAGCCTTTATCTCATGGAAATATCTTTGATGATTTCCATCATTTTACAATCATTTTTCCAGTATTCAGTTAAACAAGACTTCACAGTGCTTTTTCACACTATTCTCATCCGTATACACTTCACTCCTCACACCTTTAATATCTCCCTTATGCCAGCATTAACAGCTGGGTGTCCACTTCTGAACCGTCAAATGAAATTAACACATTCTGTGAAATAAAGCTGCTCTGTGCCGTTAGTGCTGGACTTTTTTGTTCACTTCAGGTTAAAGGGAAATAACCAGATTCTCTTCATTGTTTGATGTCTGTATAACTGCCATGCTCCCTGCATTCAAACAGCAATATTTATTTCTAGATGAAAGCAATGTTTGAATAGATTATAGGATAATTCAATAAGAATATACCTAAATGCTAGCCGCAATTTACTTAAATCAATTAACAAATTAATTAATTTTGAAGGATGATTCCACTTAATTACCACATATATCTTATATTCATAGCTCTGGCCAGTTTTTAATTAAGATCTATTTTAGGAAATAAGTGACATCGAAGCAAAACGATGGTGTAAATAATCTAGATGAATTATTGATTTGTGTACAGATAACTGTCTGTGTTTGGTGAATATTGTACTGTATGTATGTTTAGTTGTTTTTAACAACAAAACAAAAACAAAAACTTCTATTCCAATTATTGTGAATATGTAATGCAGATAATAAAGTTAAATGTAATGTTAAGCTGTGGAAAAAAGTATTTAATGCCTGATCTGACCAAAATGTTACATTTTTAATCAAGACAACACAGGGTTCAGTTTTTATTTCCAATTATCATCACAAAGTCACTGAGTTGAAGTGATGGACTCAGAGTGTAAAATCATCTACGATGTCAACAAGCACTCCAGGACTGAAAGAACAAATATGACCTGCAGTCATGTGCTTAGTGTTGTTAAATATTACTTCATAAAACCAGAGTTGAAATGGAAGGTGTGAACAATAAATGAGTCTTTTTACTTTTTTTACTCTTTTGTTATAAACTAAGGATTTTTGTCCATGCCAGGATTCTGTACAAATCATAACTTGTTTCCAGTGATATGATTGGTCAGTGGTTGGGTTTTTGGGAGGTTTTGATCCGATCCTCTGAACTTGAATCTGGACCAGCTGTTCAGCCTAGGTTACCTTGGTGATTAACCCAGTTAAGAAGTGCATCATGCAAATGCTACTAAGTAAGCTGTGCCTTTGGAGGCTACAGACTAGATTAGCTAAGACAGACTGCATGTTAGCTTCAGCTGATCTTGGTATTTTTACACAGAGTGATTTTGTCACATTCTAGGGAAGTAGTAGCTTCTAGGTCAGTATTGAGTAGGGACAGTAAGTCTCTTAATTGCAGCCACGTTTCCCTCACTTGCATCTTTTTCTTGTGTCTCAGTCCCTCCCACTGTGGATGCACACAGAGACAAAAGTAAACCATGTGAAGAAAGAAGAAATGAGGAAATATGTTTTTAGAGAAAGGAGACGTCCCTTCCTCGGAACTGTCATGTGGAGAACAGTTAGTTTTTGACGACGGCTGCAGCTGATCACAGCCGTTAGTTGGATGATAGTCACTTGATGGTTTGTGTCTGCATACATGTACACTGTTCTAATACTAATAAAGGCACAGCTATCACTGCCAGAGCAGCTGTTTTCTCTCTGTAGCCTGCTACCTGATTGTCAAACACCTACACATGAATAAAAACCTGCATTCTCTATTTATACTATGTACTGTGTTATGCTCAGAGGCACAGGAACCATTTCTACTGCCAGAATCTGTATTTATTCATTATTTGCATCTGTATTTATTAATATTCTGATTATTTGACAATCCAGAATATGGTCGGAATTTCTTTTGAACACTGGAAATTATTCACTTGGCTAAATGTTTCAGGTAAAATGGAAATTTTAAAACTCATATCAAACCCAATGCTCACATGTGACTGAATGGAAATGATGATAAATTATGTGGAAATATAAATGTGTTTAAAATATGTTTCTTGATAAAAGACAGACTTTCCCTGACTCTAATTTCACACATGACAGAGGTTCATGCAGGAAATAAGAGATAAATAGAAGATAGAAAGAAAAATCTTCTTATTTTTATTCCTTGGCTTTCAACCGTGCATGAGACCCTGCTCCTGTTTTAGTGTTTTATGGTTTTATGGTTTATTTTAATTATTGTTTTTTTTTAAAGATTTTGTTGGCACAGACGCCTTTATTTAACAGTAGACCGACAGGAAACATGGGAGTGAGAGGGGGGTGTGACATGCAGCAAAGGACCTCCGATCGGGATTCGAACCGGGGTCGGCTGCGTATATGTCATGCGCTCTAACCACTCGACCACCTGCGCGCCTAAATATTGTTTTATTGTTTTTAATTTGTTTTAAAAACAATAAACAATTATCTTAGTATTTATTTCCTGTTAATTGTTTTATGTTCCTGTGTTGTTTTTATGTATTTATGTACAGCACTTTGTTTCAGCTGTGGTTGTTTTAAAGTGCTATATAAATAAAGTTGAGTTGAGTTGAGTTGAGTATTGTTCTTTTGTTGATCAAACAGACAATTAACAGATTTTTAATTAAATGCTGAATCAGAAAACAAAAACTTGGGAGCAGCATCCAATCAATAACTGATTTCCAAAAATGTCAGCTGGTAAAAGACTTGTGTGATGGTTTACTTTGGTGAATCCTCCTGACTCCTTAATACTTACAAATGGATGTTTTTCAGAGTGCAGTTGCGCTGGCTGCATTGTCTATTTACTGGATTATGTTCACAGTTTATGCTTTTTTAAATGAATGAAGGGTAAATGTGTATATTGCTCTGAAGTCACTGGGAGGAGGTCAGGATGGAAGGGAGGTGTATGAGATCTACGTAGGACTAGGACATCACAGACCCAGGTCCATATTCTGAGTCCCACATGTGTTTAGGGTTAGACAACAAAAACACTTTAGTTCAGAGTACTGAAATATGTTTCCAGTCACTGCAGACTTTTTTCTGTATTAAACACAGACCATAAACTAGCCTTTAAGTTAAGTGCTGTACCAACAACAGTACAACACTAACACCATTTTTGCAACTTGCCAAATATGCTGATGATTTGATAAGAACATACTGTCATTATGTTCACTGAAAATGTAATTCATCCAGCATTACATTTCCTGCACAGTATTTGCTGTTGCAATTTAGCAGTACAGTCTATGAACTATTATAATATTTCAGTGGCAGGTGAAACAATACAAGTGATGGGAAGAAGCATATGGAAAATTAAGATAACATAAAAAATAATTCACATCAATTTTCTAAATCTTTTAATGAATTTAACCAAAAACATACTATTTGTATGTTCAAAATCCTGCTACAGGTACTGGGTCACAGATGGCGTGGGACATAGAATTTATCCCATTAAAATCTTAATAACCTGATTTTGGATGAGGATGTATTGTGGAACCTGGTGGAGGGATTATAGTTATAATTAGAGGATTTAGGATGCTAAATCTCTGAGAACAGCAGCCCTCAAGAAAAGTGAGTGCAGGTGATGCTCAAAAACTGAAGTCACACCCTGGTAGCAGCCAACATGTCATTTACATATTAGACTGGAGTCAGTTTGGCTTTCACCATACATGAGTGTGTGTTTGTGTGTCTCTGCAGTGATCTTAGAAAAAGTTAATGGTTATAGTATAATTTGCCATTTCCAATCCTTTATAAGAAATTCAATATCTCATGGATTCAGATTCAGTTGTAAATTACTGACACATTCACCTATTATTAAAAAACCCTCAAAGAAATACATAGACTGCACCAGACTAAAGACATACACCATAAGAGTCATTTAAATGTATACTGTACTAATCAATAGTTTTATATTAACAATGGATCAAATAGAATACAGCCTGCAACTTTAGTGTTTGGGTCACTCTAAATGAATCTCATTCCCAGCAGCAGTGAAAAAGCTCTGATACACCCACTGTACACATTTATTTTATCTAAACAAGGAACAGTCAAATCATATCATATGTTTCGGTGTCCATCTAAAGACCACTCCAACTTCACATGTGCCTTGTGGAATGAGAATAATTGAGCTCATATATCTGCCAGCCCATTAGCTATGAAGAGAGTACTGGATATTAAATATGTATGAACTGATCCTATCTGGACAAATTACATGAAGTTTGTCTGTTCTTGACTCAGGCTAATCAGAGCCACATTAAGGACTATTTGAAACGCCATGTCACACAATGAGGCCATTTATATTACCAGCTAATAGTGACATCCACTAACTGCTAATGACCCCCATCAAAGTCCCTAAAAATACCATTAGTTTCTTCCTCCCCATTTAAAATAAAAATAGGTATTTAAGTTTGAAGTCATTATGATATTAGAATATCTCTTTTTCTACATTACTTGGAATATATGGAAGACTTAGCTGTAGAGGACATAACATATCCACTCAAGTTTTGTGGCACTTGGGAGTCTTTGTGGATCCTTTCCAGGTGTTTCCTCCATGTTAGCATGTTTAGTCCAGATGTGAATGTTAGACATGATGAATAATACCAACCCACAGTGCCTGAGAAAATAAAACGGCACTATAAATTTTCCATCATATACAAATGAACAAACTTATTAGAAATCATATTTATTTATATGCTATGTGCTCATCAGAAACTGGTTAGTTATATTAGCTGTCTTACAACACCAAAACAAGGTTCATAACATCAGTTGAAGAGAGTTAACTGTCTGACTGAAACAAAACAGATCATAATTTCAGAAATGGGTATAGCTGGAGAAATACCACAACAGCAAGAAAAGAAGTCACACAGTGCTGTAATACATTATGTTACATCCGAAGATGCTGGGAGTCTCGGTTCATCTAGATAAATATAACGTTACCAAAAGAAACAACTGAAATGTTGACTGATAAATGTGAAATTGAAGTTTTGTTAGAAATGACATGTTGCTCAACATAGAAACAGGGAAAATGTGTTGTGTACTTGTGTTTGAGTAGCTTCTAAAGCTTCTAGTGATTCTAAATGACAAAAACATCAGCATACTGTACAAATCGAGGAGGAAAGCTACTCAAACAAGTACACAACACATTTTCCCTCACAAATATTCACGCAAGTTATTAACTGTGATGAGCAGACTTCTCCTCAGTTTATCTTTCACACTAAGTGCCACAGAAAATAAATTGATCTTTGGTTTATTAGCACGACTTCACCTCTCTGTTGTCTTCTGTCAGACTTGCTAACGTTAACATTACCAGCAGCTCTGAGAGACTCAAACTGAGGTTACAGTGATAAAACTAATGTTATCCATAATGTAAGGTTAACAAGAATAAACATTGTACACTATCAGGTTTTGAAGCAGCAGCAGAGAGAGAGATGCGGAGAGTTATTACAGTAGTAATCTTTAACGTAACTCTTACCTGTCCAGCAGAAAACAGACGTGTTATATTACATCGTTATATACAATGTTATATTCCATTTTTACCAAGTCCTTTGTTCTAGAAATCACCTATACTGTATTTTACACACTGCACCTTTAAATGTGTGTTCTCCTCCTTGGTTTGTCTGAACTTTGAGCCAGGTCATGACAATACAAAAAAGAAACCAAAAGGAGAACTTGCCATACAAAGGTTTAGGGATTGCTGACAGAATATGTACATGTTAAAATAGAATTGATATAATACATGCAATTATTTGTGTCCCAAGGGAAGATAACAGCAGTGCAGGAAATGCAGACTAAATCCATGTGAGGTGTGTCAAATGGAAGTGCATGTTTGACTCTTAAGTGTTGATTCCTCTTTCTGGTCGTGTCTGTTGTTTTCCACTGCTGAGCTGCCATTCCTAGTTGACCTTAAAAGTCAGAATGTTGTCTGGTATTAGTTATACATAACCTGGAGCCACGTGTTGGTTATGGGCAAATGTCTGAAAGGGTTAATAGGTAAGTATGAGTACCTGTAGCTGCAGGTGTCTCCAATGATCTCTTCAGTCTCATTTGCTGCTGACTGTCCTCACAGCGCTCAGCTGAAAAGTAAATATTTCAAATGCGTTTTTTATGCTGTTGACTGAAATGATCATTTATGAGTGTAGTAGAGTCCGTTAGTAATTTGAAATGAAATCCACACAACCAAGATTAGTTAGGCCATGTGTGAATGAGATTGTGTACGTAAAGCAGAAAGTATGAGTACCTGTAACCGAGGTGGCTCCAATGACCTCTTTTGTCTCTTTCACTGGCGATCATTCTCACGTCGTTCAGCTGAAAAGTAAATATCAGTGCATGTTTTATGCCGTTGAATAAATTATAATCTATGAGTGTAATTGAATGAGATAGTTGTTTGAAATTAGATCCACATAACAAAGGCCATGTTAGGCCATGTTTGAATAAGATTGTGCATTATCATCATTAATTTTGTCAGCTGGGCTAATCAGAAAGTATGAGTATCTGTAACCTGAGGTGGCTCCAGTGTCTTTTTCAGTCTCTTTGGCTGGCGATCGTTCTCACTGCGCTCAGCTGAAAAGTAAATATTTCAAATGTTTTTTATGCTGTTGAGTAAATTATAATCCATGAGTGTACAGTAGTTGCGTCAGATAGTTGTTTGAAATGAGATCCACATAACCAATGACATGTTAGGACATGGGTGAATGAGAATTGTTATTGAGTTGCTGTGGGATAAATTAGTTAGCTAGGTAGGTATTTTATTAGCATGGTAATGCTAGCAGGTAGGTAAGAATGTGAAGCAGCAATATGTTTATTTGTACATTAATTGAAATATATGCATATATAGGCATGAAAGGGTTAATCAGAAGGTATGAGTACCTGTAGCCTCAGGTGGCTCTGATGAACTCTGCTGTCTCATTCTGTAGCAATTGTCCTCACAGCACACTGCTGAAAAGTCAAGACAGTTTGTTTAAATGAGATAATGAATGATGACAAGGTCAATATATATTAATAATGGGATTTCTGAAAAATGTTTATATAGGCTATGACACACAGACTAAATTATAATATAGTGGACACAATGTCTTTACATGCATAATCACATAGTGAAGTATGATCTAGTTGCTAATGAAAACAGTTATATGTTAAAAACTAAATCTAAGTAATAATTTCTATATCTTGGTAAGGATGGGTAATGATAGAAGAAAATGTGAATACTCATTACCTCAGAAAAATGTAATATATTATGTAAGTATTGTCTAAAATATATATATTTTCTCTTGTTTTAACCAGTGTTACACCAAAATCTGTGACTGTCAGAAATGGTGACCTGTGTTGTTGGCTCTCTGCTGAAGAAGTTTATATACCTAAACTTCACTTTAACCTGAGTGGAGACCTCACGTCCCTCCCTAATCTAAAAGACAATTGAACAGGAAATGTGTTGATTATATGAAAAAAAAAACTGACTTGTGTCTTTCAGGAGATCTGTGCCCAAGATGATGAGTCCTTGACAGAATCCAGTGCTGATCTGGAAAGTGACTATATACCATCATCAGATTCCTCTGAAGAAGAAGTAGAGGGAAACGCAAAGACAACATTCAAAACAAGCAATCATCTCCAAGCACATGGCACAACTTCCCTCACCAAGAACTTGGATGAAGAACTCAAGGACAGCGACAGCAGTGACAAAGGCACCGATTATGATGCTGACTTTGAGGATGAGAATGAGAACAAAGATCAAGATGAGGGTAGGTCACATATTACGGTGAAAACCTGCATCAAGGGAAGAAAACAAAAGTGGGGCAAGAAACATTTTTGTGTGTACTGCAAAACACCACAAAGTAAAATGGCACGGCATCTAATACGGAAACATAACACTGAAAAGAAGTGGCCCAGGTGTATGTCTTCCAATCAAATCAAAGAAACGTAGCCAAATATTGGAGCAACTTCGCAGGAAGGGTGATTGTTTTCATAACATTAATGTGCTGCAGAAGGGAAAAGGAGAGTCAAGAGTCCAAGAAAAGAAGGAGAGTGCAAACTGCTGCCTCAGCTCTTCTTCCATATAGAGGACAGGCATCACAAAGGTGCTCCAAAATTGTTAACAGGATGATTATGGATAAGGTCTCCAAGTAAAATCTCTGAATAAGATGACAGACTCCTAGAAAAACATGGTAGCGATCCATCAAAAGACGGCTATATGGGTCAAAAGATGAGGGAATTGGGCAGATTCGTAGTTGCTGTGAAGTATGTTTTGCTGATCTTGTCAGTTGTGGTCGCATGGTGAAATTTGGTACTTGTAATCTGACCAGCTCTATAGGTGTGCCACTCCCTTGACTTTGACTGTTGACGTGTTACAAGTTCCAGTTTCTCACATTGATGAGGTTGTAGTTTATTTTTTAGTCTGTGAACCTGGAACCTAGTTCCTCTGGCTACTGCTGTTGTTGCCCTTTTACAAATGTACAGTTGCAAGAAAAAGTATGTGAACCCTTTGGGATTACTTGGATTTCTGCATAAATTGGCCATAAAATGTGTTCTCAACAATAGACAAACATTGCTTAAACTAATACTGCACAAAAAATTATATGTTTTCATTTTTTCTATTGAACACAACATGTAAACTTTCACAGTACAGGAAGGAAAAAGTATGTGAACCTTTGGATTTAATAACTGGTTGACCCTCCTTTGGCAACAATAACCTCAAACAAACGTTTCCTGTAGTTGCAGATCAGACCTGCACAACGGTCAGGAGGAATTTTGGACCATTCCTCTTTACAAAACTGTTTCAGTTCAGCAATATTCTTGGGATGTCTGGTGTGAATTCCTCTCTTTAGGTCATGCCACAGCATCTCAATCGGGTTGAGGTCAGGACTCTGACTGGGCCACTCCAGAAGGTGTATTTTCTTCTGTTTAAGCCATTCTGTTGTTGACTTACTTTTATGCTTTGGGTTGTTGTCCTGTTGCATCACTCATCCTCTGTTGAGCTTCAGTTGGCAGACAGATGGTCTTACGTTTTCCTGCAAAATGTCTTGATACAATTGGGAATTCATTTGTCTGTCGATGACAGCAATCCGTCCAGGCCCTGAGGCAGCAAAGCAGCCCCAAACCATGATGCCGCCTCCTCCATATTTCACAGTTAGGATGAGGTTTTGATGTTGGTGTGCTGTGCCTTTATTTTCTCCACACATGCACTGTGTGTTCCTTCCAAACAACTTAATTTTGGTTTCATCTGTCCACAGAATATTTTGCCAGTAGTGCTGTGGAACATCCAGGTGCTCTTTTGCAAACTTCAAACTTGCAGCAATGTTTTGACAGCAGTGGCTTCCTCTGTGGTGTCCTCCCATGAACTCCATTATTTAATGTTTTACTTATTGTAGATTTGTCAACAAAAATGTTAGCATGTGCCAGAGATTTTTGTAAGTCTTTAGCTGACACTCTAGGGCTCTGTTTATACGTACCCAGTTATTTTTAAAAACGGGGACATTAACCATCGTTTGCACCCTCCGTTTAGACGCAAACAGAGAATTCGCCCCTGAAAACGATGCTTTTTAAAAACACCGGCCAGAGTGGGGATTTTGGAAAACTCTGTTTGCACGTTTGCATGTAAACAGAGAAAAACAGAGATTTGGGGAGCCGGAAACTGCTCCTGGGTTAAATGCGACAGTTTATAATCTACAGTTTATGTTTATAATCTATGGTCATCATGGACGCATGCAGAATAGCAGTCACATTTATGCTGGTGCAATCCCTTTATATTAGTTTGCATTTGTGAATATAAGTGTTGTATTATGTGGAGGAATGAAGTGACATTGTTATTGTTGCTATGCAGGATTCTGATTGGCTAACATGGGCTTGAAACGGAAACTTTTCTGAAAACAGACTGGTGTGCACGCTGTTCTATTTCATATCTGGTCAACACGCCACCGTATGGGTCACTCTCTCCGAGGGTGAGCTGTTTCAGGAGACAATGTAGCAAATTAACACCTCCGCCCAGCGGGCGCAATCAGAGCCTATTAATACAGCTGTGCGATCACCTGCTCACTCTCTTTTTCTCCTCCTGGAGTGCGTGAGTATTTGTTCGGACTCAGACATTTTATGTGGCTTATCAATATACATACTTATCTGCCTTCTTCCTACAGGAACAGCTTGTTGCTCGCAGTAAGGAAGAGTGTGCAGATCTTTGGAGTTTTGTCTGGAATAGTGTGGCGCTGCGGGGAGCCTCTTTTCCCGTGAGGGAGAACGCTACCTCACGTGGCTGGGTTACTGTTGTGGTCTTCGGCCAGGTGAGTACTGAATGTACTGCCTGAGTACTGATTGTGTTTCGTGCTGAGAGGAGCCGCTGCGGCCGGGACGTTGTACGCTACCTGAGGCTTTTATCCACACCTGTTGCCTGCGTCTTTCCGCGGAATCCGAGTGGCAGTCTTGGCTTGCCAGACCATGTCACAGGACGGCGATGGCAGGGTTTTTCCCTCTCCAGCTATTGCCCTGGGCCAAGCTGGTCTGCGGGCAGAGAATGAGCTGGACACAGAGGCACGTGATCGACCGCTCGCCGGTAAGCGGCGCACGCGGAAGAGGAAGCGTTCAGAGGCGGAGATTGAACAGCTACAGCTTCAGGTGGAGGCTATGCAGAATACCCTGCAGGGGCTTGTTCATGCTCAGTGTCCTGCAGGGCTGCCTGGCATGGGCAGGCCAGCTCCTGATGTCTGGGATAAAGATCCAGATGTGCTTTCTGTCGCAGCCTCTGACAGTTTGGAGGGTCTGCACGACCCCCAGTTCGAGGAGGATGTCCAGTCGCTCTCAGATTTGGGGGATGGCTCTTCACAGGCTTCAGAGCCTGAGCCGATGGACCCTTCTGATAGGGCTGTGATTACAAGGGTGGCAGCACGTGCACAGCTGGTCTGCCAAGCTCCGCCTCCAGCTGCTTCAGTGTTTGACAGGGGCTCACGGCGACGCAGGTCAGTCGGGCTCCCTGTCCTTCCTGATTTTATGTCTGAGCTGCAGTCCTCTTGGAGGGCTCCTAGTTCTGCAGCCCTTCCAAGGACCCAGCTGGCTAACATTGCAGGGGCTGAAACACATGGGGTGGCCACGTCCCACCTTTGCTATGTTGGCAGGAGCTGTGGCAAGGGCTGGCAGGGATGCCAATCACCCTAACAGGTGCTGCAGGGCCACTGATAACCAGCTCCGCAGAGCTTATCATGCCTCAGCGTTGGCGGCCAGGCTGGCGTGCACCAATTCTTTGTTGCTACTTTATTTGGAGGGTCTGCTTCAGGATTTGGCTTCAGCAGCCCCAAGTGATGAAATGAGGGAGATGCTCCATGTGGCGGACATGTTGCTGTGGGGCACCAGTGTGCATGCCCAAGCCCTTGGCCAATAAATGGCCTCCATGGTCCAGGCACGCCGCCAAGTCTGGCTGTCACAATCCAATCTGTCTGACCAGGATTGCATTGCTGTGCTGGCATCTCCAATGGTGCCAGGAGAGGTCTTTGGTCCACCCTGTGAGGCAGCCTTGGAGCAGTCTCGTAGGGCGAGGGAGCTGACGCGCTCTGTGAGGAATGTGCCGGCCTCACGCTTGCGTTGGGGTCGTGGATCCTTTGAAGTCAGCTCTACAGCCTCCAAGGCGCAGCAGCCTGCCGCCCAGGGGTTCCCAGTCCGGGGCGGCCCGGCTCGCCAGCGTTCCTTTCGCTATGACCGCAGTGGAAACTCTGGTCGTGGGTGTGCCAGGCCGGGGTCAGCTGGTGGCCGGCGCTGACGGTTGTCAGCCTCCGGCTTCACGCTTCACTCCTCAGCACCTTGCTCACTGGCGCCAGTGTACTCGGAACCCTTGGGTACTAAATACACTGGAGTCAGGATACAGACTCCAGTTCAGAACCAGACCACCGCCGTTTCCCGGCATTGTTCCTACCCTCCTCAGCGACAGGGCAGATTGTCAGTCCCTTGTGACAGAGGTTTCGGCCCTTCTGAAGAAGGGGGCAATAACACCGGTCCCCAGTGGCGAGCTGCACCAAGGGTTTTATTCAACCTACTTCTTGGTTCCGAAAAAGGACGGTGGCCTCCGTCCTATCTTGAACCTGAAGGGGTTCAATGGCTTCCTAAAACGCCTGCCCTTCCGTATGCTTCATCTGTCGCGCCTTCTGTCAGCTATAAGGCATAGAGACTGGTTCACTATGGTGGATCTGCGCGATGCGTACTTCCACATTCCTATTCACAGACGTCACAGGAAGTACCTCCGTTTCTTCTTTCAAGGCACCGCATACGAGTACGCCGTCCTCCCGTTCGGCCTGTCCTTGTCTCCTCGCACCTTCACAAAGTGCATGGAGGCAGCGCTGGCCCCTCTCCGTCGCCAGGGCATTCATATTTTGAATTACCTGGACGATTGGCAGGTGTGCTCCCCGTCAGAGCGTCAGGCCCAGCTCGACACCTTGACGGTGTTGAACCACCTCAAGAACCTGGGGCTGGCCTTGAACAGGGAGAAGAGTTGCCTTGTTCCATCAAGGAGGGTGGAGTATCTGGGTTTGGTTCTGGATTCGACCTTAATGAGAGCTGTCCTCACCTTGAAGAGGACAGCGGTGCTGATGGACAGCTTGTGACAGTTGACTGTGGGCAAGCACATCTTGGTGAAGTGTGGCCGGAGGCTGTTGGGCCTCATGGCGGCGGCGTCCCAGGTGGTGCCCCTGGGGTTGCTTCACATGCGGCCGCTGCAGCGTTGGCTTGCCAGGCACAAAGTGTGGCCCCACGAGGATGGCCTGAGGGCTATCCTGGTGTCTGCAATTTGCCTTCCAGCACTTGCATGGTGGACCACAGCCCTAGGCCTCAGGGAGGGAGTTCCGCTGGGGCCGGTGTGCTCAAGGGTGACCATCACTACCGACGCCTCAGAAGCAGGCTGGGGGGCCCTATGGGAGACCCACCCGGTCCGGGGCCTGTGGGGTCCCTTTTGGAGAGGGGCTCACATCAACCTGCTCGAACTGGAGGCAGTGTATCGAGCCTTGGTGTATTTCCTTCCTGCAATTCGGGGGAAGCATGTGTTGGTTCGGACCGACAATTCGACTGTGGTCGCTTACAGATGAAGCCATTTCAAATTTCCCGTGTTTCCTTGATGGCTCCTTGATGGCTCCTTGACCGGTCCTTGGCTGGCCGATAATGGAAGCAGGGGGGAAATGCGATCCCCCCGCGATGACGTGGTCAATGAGGCCCCGACTGGGAACGCCCCTAAGCTGCCCGAGTGAAAACCAGCTGCAATGCCTCATTTATCCACGGGGAGGAGCAGTGTGTTTAGACCCACTGCTCATAGAAAAGACTAGGCTGTCCAACGATTAAAAAAAATTAAACCTGATGAAAATACTAGGCTAAATATTATATACACTAATATTACTTGTTTTACTTCTATTCTTCTGTATAAAGTCGCCGAATGAAGCATACAATATAGTTAATCCATTAGAAAGATGCAATTGAAGCTGCCGTACATCTGACAGGACACCGTGTGTCACAGGAAACACTCGCGGACACTTAATAATTCCTCTGACTGATCACTGATCACTGTCACTGTCAAACCAAGAAATAGCCCATGAGACAAACCCAGTCTACTGATTTAAAACAGGACGCGCTATTTAATACGTAGTGTTAATATTATATGGGTTCCCAATCCAACCATTTTTTTGTGTATTATTTTATCATTATTAAGGCAAAATAACTCAATTTATGTCCATGGACATTATAATGAATAGGGTATAGGCTTAATATTAGTTACATCCAGCATGCTGCGTGGACTTCATTACATCTGCTGCACCGCTGTTACCACAATTATGAAATGCTAAGTTTATACAGTCTGTGACTGTGACCCTCATAAAAGTAATATTTTACAAATCTGCATTATATAAACTAACGAAATTCGTTAAAGCAAGTCATTTGGAGACTTCTAAGTCATTCAGTTAAACTAAGTCTGTTCAGCTGCTGCTGGAGGGGCTGCGAGCATGAATGAAATCAGTACGTCTTTTTTACACAAGTATCTGTAGTAGGCTACTGCATGACTCAGCCATGACTCAGAAGAATATGCTTGTACTATTTAATCATAGTGCGTTGTGTTAATTGATCGGTTGTGTTGTGTGTTACCGGCGCAGCACGCGTTATGTGCGCCTTTTGCGCAACACATGTGCCGGAGGCAATTGTGCTTGAGTACACTTGGGTTTTGAGGTAATGTGAGTGCGGGCCAGCGGGGGACGGGGGGCATTCGCTTTGAAAGACAATGGGACAGCACTGTAACCATCCCCCTCAACCCATCACCTTCGTGCTGGACACCTCCCCCACCGAAAATCAAGATCAAGACACTGTTTGTGCCCCCACTATATCCAGCACATATGCTACTGTATGTGTGGTTGGGTTTTCAGTTTTACATCTTTTCTAAGTGAGTGAGGTGTGTAGTTGTAGATGTGTGTAGTGCCCCCACTCTGTCCAGCACACGTGTGGTTGAGTTTTCAGTTTTACACCAATACTTAATTAACTAGTTAGCTACTGTAATAATAATAATAATAACAAATCTGAATGTAAACTCAATTTGACTGACTTATATTTATCTTTTTCATATAATTAATGCTCATTCAACTCTGTCTGGCCCATATCTGTCGCGGCATCTGAGCGCTCTTTCTCAGCCTTGTGCAGGCTGAAAACCTGACGCAAGAGAGATTTGACTATTATGAAAGCTAACAGTGACTCCTCTCAGAAAATAGTTCCGACGTCCATGAACACTATTCTGATCTCTGTGCGTGATTTGTGTGACCATTGAACCAAATGGCCCATTAAGCCCAAACAAAAGGTTGAACAATGATAATGCTAATACGGTGGTTGGGTTTACCTGGCTTAACGCATGCACTGAATAGACCGGGGTTGGCTGGCACAAATGCGCTGTATAATTGCCTAAAATCAAATACAGTCCTGTGGTCCGTTTTTGTCATTTCGTATTATTTATCTGAGCCTAAAATTAAAATATGAAAAGGCTTTTTTTTTTTCGTTTTTTGTGTTAGATTCAAAACAAATAACAAAATAATCAGCAGTCAGTAGGTTATTTAATTTTTTGATTTGATTCGATGAATCTGGATGACCTGACAGTAACAATTCCTAAAACATCAGAATATGGGCTAGTTTGTGACAGAAGCGCCATCTTCTGGTCAAACCCTGTATTACAATGAATAGGCGGGTTTACAGGAAAAGATAGACACGCCCAGGAGAAGGAGGGGGTCTCTCCAGCTGCTGGAACTCAGCTGGAACTTGGCTAGAACTTGGCTGGGAGTCAGCTGCCATTCAGCTGGCATTCAGCTTGGAGGGGAACTTTGGAGTGGCTACTACTGTACATCAACCGGCAGGGCGGACTCGGTCGGGGTCCCTGCACGACTTGGCACACAAGCTCCTCCTCTGGGCTCATGCACAGGGCGTGTCCCTAAAGGCCATCTACTTGCCAGGGGCAGTGAACGTTGCAGCAGACCTCCTGTCTAGGGGCGGCCCCAGGCCAGGGGAGTGGCGGCTTCACCCACAGATTGTGGAAGCCATTTGGTCTCGCTTCGGAGAGGCCCAGGTGGACCTCTTTGCCTCACGGGAGACCACCCATTGCCCACTATGGTACTCCATAGCAGGTCCAACAGGAACATTGGGGGTGGACGCTCTTGTGGGCCAGTGGCCCCAGGACCTGCTGTATGCATTTCCTCCCTTTCCCCTCATGCCAGCTGTTCTGGCCAGGGTGGGGATGATGGAGGCCAGGGTTCTGCTTGTGGCCCCAGATTGGCCACATCAACCATGGATGGCAACTTTGCAGAGGCTGCTGGCAGGAACCCCATGGTGCTTCCCAGTCAGGCCGGACATGCTGTCACAGGCTCAAGGACAGCTCTGGCACCAGAATCCGGGGATTTACAGGCTGCATGTCTGGCCTCTAGATGGGAGCCGCTCAGCAGTTTGAGTCCTGCTGTTATGGCTACCCTGCAGGCAGCCAGAGCTCCCTCTACCAGGGTGCTTTATGCCGGCAGATGGAAACGGTTTTGCCAGTGGTGTGCAGAGAAGGTCTGGGACCCAGTCTCTTGTGGGACACGGGCAGTCCTCTTATTTTTGCAGTCCCTGATGGAGAAGGGATTGACAGAGTCCACCTTACGGGGCTATGTGGCGGCTGTATCTGACCATCACATCCCTATTGAGGGTAGGACAATGGGCTCGCAGCCCCTTATTAGCCAGTTTTTGAGGGGGGCTAGGCGTATCCGGCCACCGCGGGCCCGCATGGTCCCATCATGGGATTTGCAGGTGGTGTTGCAGGCTCTGTCGGAGCCTCCTTTTGAGCCTTTGACCAGTTTGGGGCTGGAGCTTCTTTCCCTCAAGACGGCTTTTCTTCTTGCCCTGGCCTCGGCAAAGCGGGTCTCTGAACTACATGCCCTGTCTGTGCATCCGTCTTGTTTGAGGTTGGGAGAGGAGGGCTCTGCCGTCTCTCTCCTGCCAAATCCAGCCTTCTTACCTAAGGTGCTCCCTCGGTCTTTTGTTTTAAGGCCCTTGGTTCTGGAGCCCTTCCATCCTCCACCCCAGGCATCTGTGGAGGAGGCCCGGTTACACTTGGTCTGTCCAGTCCGGTCCCTGAGGGTTACATCGCCTGTACGAGCCCCGTTAGACAGACTGATCAGCTCTTTGTCTGTTATGGGGGTGCTAAGGTGGGCCAAGCGCTATCCAAGCAGCGTTTGGCCCGCTGGGTTGTCCAGGCCGTAGCTCTGGCCTATGATAGTGCTGGGGTCCCTCCACCTATGGGGGTGGTGGCCCACTCCACCAGAGGGATGGCTACCTCTTGGGCGCTCTTCAAGGGGGGCTCCCTTGGAGGACATTTGTGCAGCGGCTGGTTGGGCCTCTTCTGGGACCTTTGCAAGGTTCTACAGGCTAAATGTTGCTTCATCCATGGCCTCTGCTGTTCTGCAAGCAGGCCTGTGAGATTTGTGGTCCCTGCCATGCTGGACAATGGCTTCAGGGTTGATATTCACCCGGTGGTTGTGTTCATTTATTAAGGATGTTCTGTTATGGGGACCTTTTTCCTTTTCAATGGAAAGTGTTTTCGTTCACGAAGGTGGCCTTCGTCGGCCTTTGGCTATTGTGCCACGAACCTGGAACCACAAACCTGGAGATTAATTATTCTCATTAAAATGTGTTCTGATCTGTGAACTGGTTGTCCTGAGTGTTTTTTGCCTCACTACACCTCCTGCCTGACCTTATTTGCTATACTGTTGACCCATACGGTGGCGTGTTGACCAGATATGAAATAGAACGGATGGTTACAGAAGTAACCGTGGTTCTATGAATGAAGGTCAACACGCCAGCTTGCTCTGTCATTCAGAAGGCTAGTTCGGCCTCAGTCGAGAAAAAGAGAGTGAGCAGGTGATCGCATGATTGATTGGACTCCAGGTTGGCTGACTCCTGGCCCCAATTAGCTCTTGGAGAAGTCATTAGCCTACGGGTTCACATACTTTTTCCTTCCTGCACTGTGAATGTTTACATGTTGTGTTCAATAGAAAAAATGAAAACATATCATTTTTTGTGCAGTATTAGTTTAAGCAGTGTTTGTCTATTGTTGTGACTCAGATGAAGATCAGAACACATTTTATGGCCAATTTATGCAGAAATCCAAGTAATCCCAAAGGGTTCACATACTTTTTCTTGCAACTGTATTTATTGTATATGGTTACTGTCAGACCTGGACGAAATCAGGACTCCCCCCGCTTTCCTCTCACTCCTGTAGGCCTCCTTGACAGCCCCCCTCCCTCTTGGACTGGTAATCATCTCCCTGTAGTGGCATCTATTTAGTGAATTTTGTAAATATATTTTTCATAATAAATCCTAGATTTTAACCTGTCCCAAATTCATTAATTATTTGAGTCTGAAATTAAATTTGTATAAATAAACTTAGCAGTTGAAACTGGAAATTCACATCTCTGCTCCTTTTTCTCTGTACCATAAGAACCTGTGAAAGTCCCAGAGTGGCGTTGTCCCACTTGCTGCCCTGGTCACATCTGTAAAAAAGTCAGACCTCACAATCGCCTGGCATTATTTTCCCTCCCTTTGTATCACTGCACGCTGCCGCCTGTTGACAGCTGCGCACCTTACCCTCGGCTGTTTCACGGTGTTTACATCCTCGGATGGTAAACGTAAATATGTCTGACTATGAAACGAGTGATGTAGACGTTCCTTTTACCACAGAGCCAAAGGGATACCTTTATGAACCCGAATATGCAGTGCTTAAAGAAAGCACAAACACGTTTTGTCTGGGCAGAGTTTATTAATGTGTGTGTATAATACTAGCTTAGTATTATTTTGTATTGCTTTTGTTTAGGCTTGCCATCTAAGCCCTGCGTGCCCTCACTGGCTTTGCTTTGTTTACAGTTGTTAAACTGTTTATTTTAGTCCGCTACAGGCCCCACTGTGGCTCGTTAATATCTGTTGTCAGACCAGCTGCTGTATTCCTTCCTACCTGTGTTAGCAAGTTAGCTTGCTCGTGGGTTAGCGTCATTTTGAGCGAGAGAAACAACAAGCTTAGTCAGCCAGTATCAGGTGACACATGTCCATAGCCTTTGGGCTGTGCACGTTTATGTATACCAAGCTTTGCTACTTTCTCTCTCTCTTTTGATTGCTGTTTCTTTCTTTCCCTCTTACTAACCACGCACACACGTACACATATTCACATCCCACAACACTCAGGTGTTAGTGAGGCAGCATAGGATACAAGCTAAGCTACATCCTAGCCCCATTCATTCCCCACATGGGTGCTGTTGAGCCGGTGTGTTTGGGAGCTTTGACCACGAGTTGGTGCTGTTGCACCACTTTGTTCAGTGGAAACGGTCCCCCGGATCAACTTCCTGTTATGTGATGAGACTACGGAGTCCGTCAACTCGAACCCGCTACGCTCCTGAACACCTACCTTTCACACACCCCTTCTCTCCCTGTGCCCACAAGCACATAGACACATACACACCCCTCTTCTCTCCTACACACACACCTGTTTATTTGTACAGTCATACACATCTGTTTGTCTATAAGTTATAGTGGTGGGACAATTTATAACTGTTGATTGAACTTGTTGATGATTTGTTAATATGTTATAGCTTTAAAGAGAAGCATTTTTGTGATAATTGTGTATATGTTATTGTGATAAGTGGCTGATCAAAATACAGTGCTTGGAGTTTCACACCTTCACCTTTTCTACTTTTATGACTGATTGAGACTAATCAGACAGTTTGGTTATTGTTCTGAATGAATTTTTAGAAGTGATTCTTTAATTTCTTAATAAATTATTATTATTTAGTTAGATAGTTATTAGTCATTAATAATAACCAAACGTATTCCTTTCTACTCTTACATGTATGGTTGGCTTGTAGTCTATCACCTGCATTATAGTAGTCCCTCCTTAGTGGAGCTACTTCCGCAGTGAGTTCATTAGTTCTAGTGATTACTAAATCCCTACTAGTTTACTGTTCTCTTAGTGAGACCCTGATTTTCAAGCACAACAATGAGACTACATCAACTCCCCTAAATAATGGCTTCCCCATTATTACCATGAGTTCTAAGTCTATTTACCATTTGTTACAATGTGTGACATGTGTCCTGTGTTTATCTGACAAGGACCTCTGGTGGCAGTAAATTTAGAGCTGACCATTCAACCTTGAACATCCATCCATTTGTCAGACATCATTTATCAGGCCACTTTTGACTGCTAATCCTCAGTTTGTAAGAAAATGTGTTGTCTTCTTGAATGTAAAAATCATACAAAATATGGTCATTTGACATTTAATGGGGATGGAGATGGCATCTTTCTGAAAGTATGTGTGCAGTTGCAAATATGCTCACTGGCATTTGCCCAAATGGGCACACACATGCAGCACTCACAACCCACACAAAGACCAAATGGTGTGTTGGCAGTCAACTTGCATATCAGATCTGCTTCTTACTGTGGAGAGCAGGTTGTGTAAGAACAGCCTGGAAGAAGAAAACAATACAGAGAAAGAACATCGTAAAAAATAGTGTATAAGACGCAGTCTATTTTGGGGGATCTCATGCTGTGAAAAACACTTTTCTATTAAAGACTGGTTTATAACTATTAATTTATAAACACATGTTTATACTCCAAAACTTTCTCAGTTTACATGTACAGTATTAGAAACACAAATAAAACACACATATTATGCCTGAAACAGTGTGTCAGGTTAATGGTTAATGGTCCAGTAATGATTTGCTTAACTGAGCTGGATCGGTATATTAACTCAGACTGGGTTCAGGTTAGGCTGAGTTTCAATCAGAGCTGTCACTGTGTGCAATTAGACTACTGCACCTGAGTCACACTTTTGCACATGGTGCTTCAACATCAGTTTGGTCAGTAAATACTGAAACATCACAGAAACTAGTGTCTAAAATACTTCTGATCAACACACAATCAATTTTCCACACAACATACAGCATTAACAGGTCATCAATGGTCTATTTTCATGAGCTGCTTACACAGCTGGAGTGTGCAGCGTGTGCTTGACACCGGTGTTTATAGGACGTTATACAGGTCCTTCTCAAAAAATTAGCATATTGTGATAAAGTTCATCCTTTTCCATAATGTAATGATAAAAATTAAACTTTCATATATTTTAGATTCATTACACACAACTGAAGTAGTTCAAGCCTTTTATTGTTTTAATATTGATGATTTTGGGAAAAAAAGTAAAGAAAAACTCAAAATCCCTATCTCAAAAAATTAGCATATTTCATCCGACCAATAAAAGAAAAGTGTTTTTAATACAAAAAAAAGTCAACCTTCAAATAATTATGTTCAGTTATGCACTCAATACTTGGTCGGGAATCCTTTTGCAGAAATGACTGCTTCAATGCGGTGTGGCATGGAGGCAATCAGCCTGTGGCACTGCTGAGGTGTTATGGAGGCCCAGGATGCTTCGATGGCGGCCTTAAGCTCATCCAGAGTGTTGGGTCTTGCGTCTCTCAACTTTCTCTTCACAATATCCCACAGATTCTCTATGGGGTTCAGGTCAGGAGAGTTGGCAGGCCAATTGAGCACAGTAATACCATGGTCAGTAAACCATTTACCAGTGGTTTTGGCACTGTGAGCAGGTGCCAGGTCGTGCTGAAAAATGAAATCTTCATCTCCATAAAGCTTTTCAGCAGATGGAAGCATGAAGTGCTCCAAAATCTCCTGATAGCTAGCTGCATTTACCCTGCCCTTGATAAAACACAGCGGACCAACACCAGCAGCTGACATGGCACCCCAGACCATCGCTGAATGTGGGTACTTGACACTGGACTTCAGGCATTTTGGCATTTCCTTCTCCCCAGTCTTCCTCCAGACTCTTGCACCTTGATTTCCGAATGACATGCAAAATTTGCGCTCATCCGAAAAAAGTACTGTGGACCACTGAGCAACAGTCCAGTGCTGCTTCTCTGTAGCCCAGGTCAGGCGCTTCTGCCGCTGTTTCTGGTTCAAAAGTGGCTTGACCTGGGGAATGCGGCACCTGTAGCCCATTTCCTGCACACACCTGTGCACGGTGGCTCTGGATGTTTCTACTCCAGACTCAGTCCACTGCTTCCGCAGGTCCCCCAAGGTCTGGAATCGGCCCTTCTCCACAATCTTCCTCAGGGTCCGGTCACCTCTTCTTGTTGTGCAGCGTTTTCTGCCACACTTTTTCCTTCCCACAGACTTCCCACTGAGGTGCCTTCATACAGCACTCTGGGAACAGCCTATTCGTTCAGAAATTTCTTTCTGTGTCTTACCCTCTTGCTTGAGGGTGTCAATGATGGCCTTCTGGACAGCAGTCAGGTCGGCAGTCTTACCCATGATTGCGGTTTTGAGTAATGAATCAGGCTGGGAGTTTTTAAAAGCCTCAGGAATCTTTTGCAGGTGTTTAGAGTTACTTCGTTGATTCAGATGATTAGGTTAATAGCTCGTTTAGAGAACCTTTTCATGATATGCTAATTTTTTGAGATAGGGATTTTGAGTTTTTCTTTACTTTTTTTCCCAAAATCATCAATATTAAAACAATAAAAGGCTTAAACTACTTCAGTTGTGTGTAATGAATCTAAAATATATGAAAGTTAAATTTTTATCATTACATTATGGAAAAGGATGAACTTTATCACAATATGCTAATTTTTTGAGAAGGACCTGTATTTCATAAGTGTGGACACTCACAATGTTATCTTTACAGTTCTAGTTATCATTCTTAGTATGGACAGCCTTTACATACCTATAATCATATCCAGATCCAACCTCTTTCTGTATTCTACTGGTGAATAGGACACGCTAGTGTATAAGACACACCCCACTTTTAAATTAAAAAATATTGCGCTAAAGGTGCATCGTATACACCGTTTTTTAAGATACTTCTTTTTATCTAATGCTCTATAATGTGCCTAAAGGTGATACCATTAAGATATGATGTAAGAGCTGGACCTGAAACATAATGTGCACCTTTGTCCAGTAAACTGTCAAATGTATTAGTGTTATTTCTAATATATGATAAAAAGCTTAAAATAATATAATCCTTCTGGTTACTTTGGCAACACATGTGCTTACTGGTGTTAAGGGTAATAGTTTACAGGTCGCAGAGATCTTTTGGAAATGCGCGTAGGAGTAACCTGAGGCTATGTGTAAATGACAGTCATTGGAGGTGTCACATGAGGCCAAGTGTGAATGGTTGTTAAATCTTATGAGAAGCGATGAAAGGATGGTATTCTGAGTGGGAGATAAGTGGTGTTGTAGACCTCCTCCCCTGTTGAGGGATGGTTTTACATAGGTAGTGAAGAAGAAATGCATGTATGGCCAGAGATGTAATGTCACAGCCCTTGGTCATTGCTGCCCCCCTGATCTATGGCTTTTGTCTGAATGTTTTATTGTGTTTGGATGCGCTGCCTTTAAGGTGGACCAGTTTCTGTCTAAATGTGTTGCTGTATAAAGAATGGTTAAAAAACAAACAAGTGAGTGGAATAAGCAGGCGGGCAGTGTCACGACTGAACTAGGACTCAAACCCAAATGCACGACTCGCAGACAAAGTACAACTGAAAAATAATTTAATAACAAGTAGAAAAAAAAGTCACTCTTACAGAGAAATATATAATCAAAGTACACAAATCAAAATCACTCACAAAGAGGAAAAACTGGAACCAAAAATCACTCTGTTGAGGAAAACTTACTACAATACAGCACAAAGACAAAGTATCAAAATAAAGCAAGATAAGAGCAAAAAGCGTAACACAAAATACAAAAAACCTGACTTGGAACAATATAGCTGGTGTGGTTCTCTGGTAACATGACAAGACAAACTGGCACACAGGGATTAAAGTTTTCCGGCCCCGTGCCGGAATTCCGGCGTGCGGAGCTTGACTGCGGGCGCGTCAAAACAAAATAAATAAAATAATATATTTTTTAAATGTGAAAGAGAGTGTAATCGTTCGTCTGCCAATGATATGAGAGAAGCACAACTCTCCCGCTCTGAAACTAACATTATTATCCAATCAGAGGTGAAATAAGGCGGGTCTTGAGGAAACGTGCCTCCACCAAGTTACGTATGAAGCCTAATCGCCAGAGTAGAGAGAGAGAGACATTGCATGGAGTGGAAAGATGGCTCAGTTCATGACTCCAGGGGAAAATGCCCTGATAATCGACCAAGGGTTGAAAAATAAATGGCGTTGGGCATGGCTAGATGAGCTAGGGAAGCACGGCAAGCCGTTTAGTAGTTGGTGCAAAAAGATGAGAGAGCCAGGTGCCTGTTTCTGCACACTGTGCTCCAGAAAGATTAAACGCATCCAGCGGCAACATTTTTTTATTATTACTATTTATTTTAAAGAAAGTTCAAAGTTGTTGAAATGGTGAAACCGTTTTAAATCTAACTATCTGATTTAACTACCGTAAATTCCGGACTATAAACTGTACAATGACAGAACGAGGTAGATTACTCCAGTAAAAGTAAGACTTAGTTTAATGACTTAGAAGTCTCCAAATGACTTACTTTAACAAATTTCGTTAGTTTATATAATGCAGATTAGTAAAACATTTATTTTATGAGGGTCACAGTCACAGACAATAAACTTACCATTTGATAATTGTGGTAGCAGCGGTGCAGCAGATGTAATGAAGTCCACGCAGCATGCTGGATGTAAACTAATATTAAACCTATAGCCTATTCATTATCATGTCCATGGACATAAATTGAGTTCTTTTGCCTTAATAATGACAAAATAATACACATTAAATGGTCGTATTGGGAACCCATATGCATAATGTCTCCACGTTGCATTTAGTGTTGCTTGAAATGACCAGGGCTCAGCTAATGTTGCCTTTTGAAACATCGTTGATTTCCCGGGATTCCCGGGAAAATTGCCTCCCTCAAGCAGGGTACACTTAGCCAAATAATCCGGACTTTAGGGGGCAAACGTGCTTGGGCATGGTATGATTGCCTAGTGTGCCCTAAATGTCTGAGAGGGGGGGGGGGGGGGTGCGTGATGGCTGTCAGGCATCGCCGATCGGACCAACCCTCGCTAATATCTCATATTACAACGTGGGACACCTGCGGCTTAAAATCCGGTGCGGCTTGTACAAGTATAAAATTGATTTCCTTTCTAAAATTAGAGCATGCAGCTTTTAATCAGGTGCGCTCTGTAGTCCGGAATTTACGGAAATTGTACCTGATTTGTTACTACTTCATGTAGAAGTTGATATTTTTTATGTTATTTATAGACGTCTAGTAATTTCTTAGTATTTAATTTGCCACTATTTATTTTAAAGAAAGTTCAAATATGTTGAAACTGTTGAATTAAAACTCTTTAAAAGAGAATCATTGTCCTTTTTTGAATACCTTAAATTAAATGGTTGCAAATAAATCTTATTCTTCAGATGCTTGCCTTCCAATTTCACATATCCTTATAACATGTCACCTTGTGATTGTAGGCCATTTTGTAACCTGTCAAAGACAAAGATTAGCAGCGAAACTTGATATCAAAAGAAATCCTAAATGCTACATGTAGCATATTGTAGTGTGTTGGACTACTATTGCCACCTATTGGCCTTTCTTGGTTTTGCAGTTTAGTCAAACCTTAGTCTGCAATCATTTTGACCTTGCGAATGTGTACACGCCACAGATTACCACCAACATCAAAAACAAGGCCTGTGTCGTGTGCAAACACTCCAAAAAGTATACCGGTTTCCAATCGATCAACCAACGTAGTGGCGTGTAGAGTCAAGTGCACAAGTCTAAAAAAGTTCAGGCTCAGGATTTTTTTTTGCTTTAATCCCTGGGCACAGGACAAAGGGAAACGCAGACTATGTACACACACACACACACAAGGTAATGGGAAACAGGTAGAAACAATCAGGGCAGGGCAGACAATCAGACCAGGAAAGAGGAAACACAAGGGGAAGGGAGGAAGTTACCTGAAACGAGAGGAGAGTAAGATTTCAAAATAAAACAGGAAGTCACAAGACAGACAAAACTGAACACAACCTAACAGTTGGACATGACAGGCAGGTGTTGAGGATGCAAATGATGGCAGCACAGATGGCACCAGGCTCCATCACTCACTCTGGATAACTCAGAGGAAATATCTATACCTCTGTGGCTCCCAGCCCTGCACTCCAGCAGACAGGACTTTTTTTTGTTCCTATTGTTGGGATACCAACACAGTAAAACACTGTACAGCTCCCAATTTTACCACAAAGTTTTGGATAACACTATGACAAAAACTCAAATTATTGCACGCAGGAGAATTCTGTTGCAGTGGAAATCATCCTTACCACCATCTTTTAATGCCTGGATAGGTGATGTTATGTCCTTCCTAAAATTGGAAAAAATGAATTCTCTTTGAGGGGGCCATGAGATAGATTTTACTCTGATTGTTAACCATTAATTAGTTATTTAGATCGGCTTCCAGCAGGGGAACTTTTTCAGTAGTGTTATGTTCTGACTATTTGATGCATTTGTCGCCCGTACCATCCCCCACCTTCACTTCAGGTGGGTGCTATAAAAGGTGGTGTACCAGTAGTCCTGGCCTTTACAGTAATTTAAATATTTGCTCATTTATCTATTTATTTATTCTAAGACTACTCTACTTTTAAGCTGTGCTTGAAGCTGTTGTCCTGTGAGCAGCCTATCACGCAAGCTGTTGACTCTCAGAGACTTGTCTTCTGACTCTGTTGTGGCTTTGGGTCTGCCAGACCTCTTCCTTTCAGAGTTTCCCCCAGTTTCTGAGTGAAACTGTACTCACTGACACCTTGACTTTCTTCGCAATTTCTCTGAAGGAAAGACCTACATTCATACAAGTGTTTTTGTAGAATTTTCAGTTTTGGGTGACGTTACCTTTTTTTTAAAACCTCTGGCAGTTCACCACTTACCTTTGTACCATTTCAAGCCACACCACTGCTCCCACCTTGCTCTATTCAACTCGTCTCTACACCCTGTGATATCCACAGACGCAAGCTATTCCTGCCTGCAGGTATGCAATCACACTGCAACAGACTATTATTCCGAGTGGCCGGAGCTTGCTTTTTCACGTACTGCCACCACTGAGGACGTTATCCACTTTCTGACCTCTGTCTTCAGTCGTCATGGCAACCCAGAGACAGTCGTCACAGACAACGGTCCACAGTTCGCGTCTGCAGCTTTCGCCTCATTCCTGCACAACTGAGGTATATCTCACAGCAGAAGCACATCAGTTTACTATACAGCTCCTCATGGCGCTATTGAGAGATTTCATCGTGCCCTCACAAGCTGCATTCAATCTGCAATCCAACAGTTACAACCTCTGAAAGAGACTGTTATGAACTGGCCTCAGGTGTACCATGCAACACCACATCCTACAACTTCTACCTCGCCACATGAACTTCTGTATGGCAGAAAAATGTGTACCAAACTGGACATTGTACCCATGCTGCCTGCCATGTCTCCACTGGATGCCTCTGCGCAACATGTAGTTCAGAAACAACAGTTCAGAATGCAGTGTTATGCTGATGCCAAACATCGTGCACGCACCCCTTCTTTTCAACCAGGAGAGAGAGAGTGAGGATAAGGAAGCCTCACCATGTCCCTAAAGCACAGCCCAGATTCACTTCCCCAGAAACTGTAAGAAAGAGAGTTGGCCCAAACTCTTTGTTACTGAGTGAAGGAAAGACTTGGAATGCTTCTCACCTTGACCACTTTCCCTCTGTGGCTGGACAAGACCGTGACACGTTGAGATCGCAACACAGCCATGCCGATCACCACATCTCTCACAAACAGCCACATGCCAAATACACGCTCAAGTGGCATAAGGACTATGTTATGCCATAACTAGCACTATTGGGAAAACTCAGATGATTATTTGACTTGATTGTTACAGTTGAATTTGTTACCAAGGTTCAAAATATTACTGCTAATGCACTAGAGACAGTGGCGTGCACAGACTTTTTGAAGGGCAGGGGCGAAAAGAAAAAAAACGCATACAGCACATTCTTGCCACTGAAGAGGGCATTTTAGCGCACCCAACACGTTTTGGCTCCCAAGAGGGCACTTTACCGCCCCCTTGTGCACACCACTGATATATAGCGTAATTAATTAAAAGCTGCAATGTAATTTAGGCAACAAACAAATAACTACATCAGCCCATCATTAAACCTGTCTGTAGCCAAAACCACACACCCAACAACTGAAACACAAGTTTAGTCAATGTATCTGAACACCAAAAGGGTTAATTTCTCTGAGTCAGTCTTTGCAAAGCATTTATCTATCATCAGATAGACTCCAAGGCGTGTCTGTAAGTTTATCCAGACCTTTCTGTCTGTTTTACAATCTCAGTCCGCACAATCTACAAGACACAAATGACATGCCGTATGTGTCAATATAGGCAAAGCAATAGTATTACATATTTTCTCTTATACAATAAATGAATAAATACAGCTCACATGAATGCTATATAACAGAGATTTCACAACTGTGAGTGCTGAATGGAGTAGGCTACTCCAAATGGTGCGCAATTACGCAAGGTGCAGCTTCGGTGG
Source organism: Scomber japonicus (assembly GCF_027409825.1). Taxonomy (NCBI): domain Eukaryota; kingdom Metazoa; phylum Chordata; class Actinopteri; order Scombriformes; family Scombridae; genus Scomber; species Scomber japonicus. Next base: position 27,685,866 of record NC_070598.1, read on the forward strand.
AAGCAATGATGGTGCTGGGACTTGAATCTGAAAATGGACTTGTAGTTTTGGTTTGCCAAGAACCCGAATATATCTTCCAGAAATTTAAAGGTTGCACGACAACGCCACCCTTGGAATTTCACTCAGAGAGTAGACACATTTACATGGTCAAGCATACCAACAGCAGTGTGGGGGTGCAATACCACATCAGTGGAGTCAACATTCAGGATGGGTATGTAGACAGTGCCCCTGATTACTCGCACCAAGGCGGGGGAGACAAACAACCCATCAGGCAAGCCAGAGTCAGAGGGCTCAAACAGCACTGTAGAGCTACAACCTTGGTGACGCCGCCAGGGATCCTCCAGGCCTTCTTACCCCTGACTTTTGCCAGACCAGGATGGTCCCGAGGGGTTTGAAGGCTAGCACGATGACACTGTTGCAGTGCCACAAGGACTTGCGTAGGGCCCTTGGAGACACAAGGCTGAGAAAATAAGGCAGCACCATGCTGTACAAAAAGCTCGCTGTAGCATTTTCGGATGACATTCATCCCTAAAACACCAGGCACTAAAGCAGGCACCCCACCAGGGAGGTCCCTCACGACCAAGATGCCACAACGGGGCACCCGCTTGCCACAAAGTTGCACATCAAGCTCAAGGTAAAGGCTCAAAATGCTGATGGAAGAAGCTCTCAGAAATTGTAGACACCATGGACCCAGTATCTACCAAACATGGAACCTTCACCCCACCCATGTCCACATCTAAATGGGGACAAGATGAAATCAGCTCAGAAGCATCCATGCTACTTGAAGTAGCCTGTGAGCCAGTAGCGGCCCCACCCAAACCGTGGCTCCGCAGTTCGGTGGGCTCTAGTTTTCCGACACAGAAGCGGAACGGGCCTGATAACTAGCATTAGAGGGTAGATGTGAAGGAACCTGGGAGTGAGGAGGGACACGTACTCGACACTCTCGTGCAAACTGTCCAGGCTGGTTACAACGCCTGCAGATTATGGGACCAGTAAGAGGTGGACGATAGTCCCGTTGAGAGTTCTGCAGCTGGGCAATGCTGGCCACAAGCCGATCAAGCTGCTCTTGCTGACGTGACAACATCTCTCTCATCTGACTCATCTCAGACACTGAAACCTCGGCCTGAGGGACACCGTGAACACCATACTGGACACAACATACTAAAGGGAGGGATTGACTGCCATTACGCACACCACTGGGTAGACCTTCCCGCTCCCATCGGATAGCCTCTGCCCTAACCATCAAGCAAAGTGGAGTTAGGCTGACGACGCACAAATTGACGCAAAGAACTATCCAGGACATGCTCAACAAACTGGTCTCGTAGGAGGGCCTCAGCATTTGGCATTGCGACAGGTGCGCATTGCTTCACCCTCTCCATCAGATCAATCAGCGAGAGAGAGAACTCTAAAAGAGTCTCGCTCTCCTGCTGATTCCTAGCAAAGAAGGCCGCCTGCAGAGCAGCATATGACTCTGCGCACCCATACAGCTCCCTTAGAATAGCAAGTATACTAGCCGGGTCCCCTCTCTCTGCATCAGAGCGATACTTAATCTCATCCCTGGCCTCTCCTTCTAGGTGGTCAAACAGGAAAAATGCTTGATCCGACGGCGAGAGCCGCCGAGCCCTCATACATGCCTGAACATCCTCCATCTACTCACTCAGCCCTATACCTGTCCTTCCCCTAAAGATGGAACACTTCCTATCTCTAGGCACAAAAGTTAGCCTCTCTGCTACAGGAAGACTAGAGATGGAAGGGGCAGCTGGAGGCACTACAGAAGTAGATGGTTGAGCACTAGAGCTAGCCTGTCCCTGACGCAACCGCTCATTATCAGCAGTCAACTGTGCAATCAACTCTCTAAGTTCCTGCACTTCTTGCTCCATGATTACTGCGAGGTCACAACACTACAAGAAATTACCACTATGGGGCAACAGCACCACACAAGGTTCACTGTAGTAATTACCTCACCAAAACACTCAAAAGGGGGGATGGAACCACTAGGAACCACTGCTGCTTTGTCTCAGTCTCACCAACCTGGATACAAAAGAAGAACACGCGATAAGAACACAGCAAAAAAACAAAAAGAAACCAAGAAACACACGTCTCAGCCGTTTATAAAGAATACATCCTGCCGACAACGCCAAGTTTGTGGCGAGGGTAGGGTAAATTTCTATCAGGTGTCAAATATCTTCCAGAAATTTAAAGGTTGCACGACAACGCCACCCTGGGAATTTCACCCAGAGAGTAGACACACAGGTTCGCTCTATTCAATTGGGTTTGAGACGTGGTTCAAGGTATAAGAGTTTTTTTTATTACAATCTTTTAAAACAATAAAATGGTCAAAGTCACTCACACCAGGGAAAGGAAACTAGTTCGGGTTAGAGGCTTACCGGGTGGATAAGTGTTAGACGGGGAGTAGTTCATCCAAAATAACTAAATAGAAAAAGGGTCACCCACACACACACACACACACTGAAGTAACCATCATCAGGGAGGACAGCACACCAAACGAGGGGGAGACACCACCACCAGTCACCGCCACCACCACCGACACTGAAACAAAGATAAAATAATTAATGGGGGGTTGCAACTCAAACAAAAGACATAAAACAATTAATGAACAGATTAAATTTAGGAACAGAAATGAACAAATATAACTAAACCCTTTCAAATAACCAGAAACTAAATCAATACACTTAATTCAAAGAAAATACACAATTTACAATCTAATTGAACACAAAAACAAGAAAATAAATCAAAAGAGTCCAAAGAAAAGAAATAAAAAATAAACCTATACAAATAATCCAAATTAATTCATACAACCCACACTCATACAACTAAACCATTAAAAAGGACGTCACTTAGCCCAAGCATGCGTGGCTATGCCATGCAAAGCTGCTGTGGCAACTAGACTGCAGTGAGAGTCTTATTGTGGAGAGCCACCAGCTTAATTGTCCGTTGAGAGAAGGCCGCAGTCAAAACGCCACCCTAGCAGGCAACACAGCAGAGCAGCAGCCAAGCAGACAGAGCAACAGCAAGCAGGCAAAGCGAAAGGCGAGCTGGCAAAAAGAGCCGAGACAAAGCAGCAGCAGTCCGATCTGTGGTTCCACCTGATCAAAACATAATGTTAGCACTACTCAATTAAACTGAAAATGATACGGTTGCGGGAGAGACAAACATACCTTTAGCAGAAATGGAGGTGCACACACACACACTCATACAGGCAGGAGGAGGAGCGCAACAGATCCAGACATCAGCATTTCCTATGACCACACTAGCATTAGCTGCCTGAACACAAACACCACCACGCCGAGAGAGAGGACACTTACCACACCAAAGGAGAGCTCATGAGTAACACAGAGCAACACGTGCAGCAGCACACATGCTGTAGCGGAGAGGAAGACCGACCTCTTACCCGGAAGTGATGTAGCAGCTGGAGAGCAAGAGAGAGAGCCGTCCTAAATACGGGCCTCTGCTCTGGGATAGGCTAACAGGCCATCTGGGTGCGTTCAAGATCATGTGCAATGCATAGGCTCAGCTATGCTGCCACAATCTGATAGTCACATATATAGTCAGTCAGAACAGAATAGCCTACCTATTATTTGGTGCACTCTCTTGCAGGATCTCATTGAGCATATCAGACAACAAGGGTGCATGCCCCTCATCTGGATCAGAGAGACGAGTCCTTGTTTCTGTGCTCTGCCCTCTTTCTCCTGCACTGTGCGCTTCTCTGTCTCCAAGCGGACTCTCCGCATCCATCGCAGCCTCTGATCTTTATAACGTGGATCAAGTACAATCCCGATGAAGTGCAGAGGATCCGAATAGATCTCAGTGTGCTGACAGACTCTAAGAGTGTGCTTTTCATTGTTTTCACTCCGTGGTCTGTCTCAGCCTCTTTGCTTAGAAGACGCTTTAGTGCTGCAATTAAAGGAATAACGTCTGCTACAGATGCATCAGAGGAGCTGATCTCTTTAGGTAGCTGCTCAAAGGGGGCAAGAAGAGAGAGAATGTTCTCTACTATGACCCACTGGTGTGAAGTGAATGTCGCGGGGAGCTCATGATCTGCGCTATATGCAGCCAAAACTCGCTTTTGCGCAGAGGCTTTCCAGCATGTAATAAGTGCTGTTCCACCGTGTACTCACGTCTTGCTGGAACCGTTTTATTGGTATTCCAAACTGATCTTGCTGACTGTAAACGGGAATAGGCCAGCTGAGAGTGGCCAACAATTCTTCTGCCTACAGCCAATACGTCTTTTACGTTGTGTTGAGACAACACTCCCTCATTCACAGCCAGATGTAGTGTGTGGGCCATGCACCGTATTCCTTTCAGCTGGCTTTCTTCTATCGCTTTTGCCATATTTCTTGCATTGCCACTGACTAAGGCATGCACTTTAGATGGGTCAATATGCCAGGTGTCAAACATATTGGCGAATGCATCAGAAATGGCTGCTGCTGTACATGACCCTCTAAACTCTTGTGAATGGAGCAAAATCTTTTGCAGCCTGAAATCTGTGTCGACCCACTGTGCGGTTAGACTGAGCATACTGGTGGGGCTGACGTCTGAGCTCCATATGTTGGTCATGAAACTGATTAAACAGCTCAGGTAAACACACGTCTGAGAAATGTCGTCTGCTCGGCATGGCTTAACGGGGCTCAATATGCCTATTGATCAGCCTAAGAAATCCCACATCCTCTACGACAGTGAATGGCTGACCATCTGAGGCAATGAATTCCATAATTTTTTGTGTCATGCCCTTTGCCTTTGCACCATCACTGGAAAACTTTCTTGCCTTTTCAAAAACGTCCGCCACAGACGGAGTAGGCATGCTCGGATTGATTTTCCTTTTCTGTGCCACATTCTTCTCATATTCAGAATGGCATTCAGGATGTTTGGATTTCAGGTGATAAATTAAACCCAACATGGAGAAAGTCTTTGCAGATGCACCCTCTCTTGAAATTTCAGCATTACACGTTTTGCAAATCGCTATCCGTGGGTCCTTTTCAGATATAGTCTATTGAAATACGTCCACACCGCAGACATGTTGAAATTTCTGGGTCACTCTCTTTTCCTCCATCCAAAACCCTGCCATTTCTATCATCTGACATTTTCCTTACTTCACCAGCTGACTTTGCTATGAGCTGATTGGCTGTTGATACAGGTGATCCGACCATGGCAATTTTTCCCTGCAGCATTCTCAAACTATTTAATCTCATTGTGAATCTTTGACATTATAGACATATAGACATTATATTTGAAAACATCAATTTTAATAATGAAATCAGTTTTGAAATTACTGCAAATTAATTTAAATGCCATGCAGTTTATCCACATCCTAAAAATATGTCCTCTGGTGCGCAGGTGGTCAAGTGGTTAGAGCGCATGCCACATACGCAGCTGACCCTGGGCTCCAATCCTGGCCGGAGGTCCTTTGCTGTATGTCACTCCCCTCCTGTCTGTCTGTTAAAATCTGTTAAAATAAAAGGTATCTATGCCAGACAACAAAAAAAACAGTCCTCTCATGACATTGATTTACATTCATCCATTTTCTAAACTGTCATGGTGGGGCTGGACCCAATCCCAGCTGTCATTGGACGAGAGGCAAGCTACACCCTGGACAGGTCACCAGTCCATCACAGAGCTAACATACAGAGACAACCATTCACACCCCCCATGCAGGTTTGAGGAGAGCATGCAAACTCTACACAGAAGGACCCCAGCCAGCCATCGGGATCGAACCCAGAACCTTCTTGTTGTGAGGCAACAGTGATAACCACTGCACCCTCTCATTGTGAACAGCCTAATCCAAACCCTAACCATAACAAATTCATTCCTTAAAATAACCTTAACTTAACCTCAATTCACACCTTACCACTAACCGTAACCAGGCCAGAAAAAAATGTTTGCCTCATTAAGACCGGGCTTTGTTTTCCATGAAGACAATTAACTCTGACAAGGTTGGTGTGTATATGGGAAAGGATCCCAGTGATGTAACAAAAAGCACACAGGCTAAATAATGTATGATTACAAGAATGTAGTTGTATCCTTGTGTGTGTTTTCACGGCACACGATAGAGAGCTAGCATTGGGGGTTTGGGCAGGCAGCGCCACTCATCCTCCTTTCACTAAATATTTCTGTATTTTCAAGGTAATCCATGATGCTATAGATGCTGGCTAACCAATTACTTTTTTGTCTTACTTTTTCTCTCTTTTTTCCAAATTCATCCCATCTTCATTGACAAATTGTGGTGGATGGCAAGATGTAAATGAGATCCTTATTACAGCAGTGTTCATCAAGCTGGTGCTGGAGTGACTTCAGTGATTAAATGAATATGCATGCAAATTTGTTAATTAAGTTAATTATTCTGCTGAAAATGAATTTGTCTCCCTGAAATCTATCCTGCAATAGCTTTTAGCATGTTTCGGTCATTAGTCACTTGCCATACTATTTAAGAACACATTGGTTCATTCTTTTTTAAGAAGGAAAAGAAAGAGGAAAGTTAAAATGGGGCCAGGAGTGGAGGTCATCTCTGGATAAGACATTATAATAGAGGTTTATATTTTTATTCTGGGACTCTACTGGAATGTCTTTGCATGTTTTAAGCAATCTGACATCATAATTCAAAAGGAGCATTTTACATGTTAACCCAGTTTTGAAACTTTAACCTTGTTAATGACTCCTGACATATACAATTCCAATTCTGACCAGTTGTAGTAATTAATTGTATTGAAATTGTAAATTGATTGACAGCCCCAATGTTTTAACTTTTAGATGTATTTTCCTTTCCTATTTTCTGCTTGATTACAGTTTGGAAGGCGGAAGAGGACTCATTCTAAGGCTTATACAAAAGTGATTGGGGCTTCACCTAATTTTAATTCAGCTAGCACATATTATATATAATATTATTACAGACCAGTGGAGGATGTAAATGACTGCATTGGCTGATAGTGAATATGTCAATTATAGTAACAATAATCACAGTCTGGTTTTGCTGCAAGCCAAAGTTCAGACAGAATATATATAAATATATAATATATATAATGTGTTAATCGCGATATAAGGGCATAACCTGTTATTTTATGTATTTTTCAATTGCATTAATCTCTCCTCACTGACTCACTGACTGTCACAGATTACTGTTATAATGGAGTAAACTGCACAGTGCTCAGCATGTGTTCATATGTCAGGAGTCTTACTGCTGCCGTCATTGTTGGACTTTCTTTGTCCGAGGATTTTGATATGAGCCAGCATCAGCCAGGGAGGTACGGAGCGGCACACACCAAAAGAAAAAAAAGATAGTTTTTCTATCACTTCTTTGCATGAAGACATGAGTCTTCTTTTTATAAAGTCACAGAGGTTGAAACAAGTAATGAGCCTGTTTTGATAATGTAAGGAGTAGAAAGTACACATATTTGTGTTAAAATGTAGGGAGGAAAAGTAAATAGTTGTCAGAAAATACTCAAATAAAGTAGAAATACCTGGAAAATCTACTTAGTACAGTAACTAAGTATGTACTTGTACTTCCTACCTTTGTTAATTTTTTTTTCCGTTTGGAAACGAGGTGCAGCTATGACTGGAAAATAATCTGATGATGGAGTCGCCAAAAAAAGTCACTTCTGGAAGAAATATAAATGAAATATAAAATATATGGAATGAAATGTATAATTTTATCCACAATTCAGTGCCTCCACACCCAAAATTACAAGTAGATAATTTTTACCCATTTGTTTCAGGTTGCTCTCTCACCGCTGCAACCGCGAGTTTAGCAGTTTTTGCGGATTGAGACCAGCTATTTTTGATCAGGCTGCTTTCACACCAACAGCAGTTGGCGCGCACTATTTCAATTCAGTTCACTGTAATTGTCATCCTTATGCAGGTACATAAAAATGAAATACTGTTTCACAACTTAAAAACACTTTAAAAAAGAGAACAGTGTAATAATTAACATTAAAATTGCCAGTTAAAAAATAAGTGCTCAGTTATTTTTAAAATTAAGTGCATAGTGGGGACAGAGAGCAGTGGTGTGCACAAGGGGGGGGGCATTGTGTCCCAATTGTTGACAAACGTAGGCTAAAGTGCCCTCCTGGTTGGCAAAATACAACTACCCACTTTGGTGGCAAAAACAGCGCCCTCTTCAGTGGTACAATGTGCTGTATGTGCCCTTTTTTTCTTTTCGCCCCTGCCCTTCAAAAAGCCCTATTTATTTATTTTGTGTGAATGCTATGACATATCATTTCGGGATTTCTGAATTGTATTATTTGCCTTTTTTACTGAATGGATCCTGTAACGTATTGGTGGAGATATAATGTTTCGATCACTGTTTGAGAACTTTGTTGTGAACTGAGTTGATTTTTCTTTTTGTTATTTAAGTTAATTTAGAAATATGTTACGTTAAAGCTGTTATGAGAACGAAAAATAAATTAATTCAAATGTTGAAGTGACGAGACAAAGTTCTTGAAAGCGCGTGAAGCCGGCAGCTGCAGTGGCCGACAGCGGCTTTCAATGTGGAAAAGCTGTCTCTTCAGCCGTGTCGTTTCAGTCTCAGTGTCAGATTGACCATAAGCGGCTGGATGATGCAGCAAAGATGCAGACACAGGCGATAGTAGTTTCACCAAATAGTGGGTGTTTATTCACCACAAAAGACAAAAGTACATACAGCGGTACATCACAGCAGCATGCATGACTGAGAGACCTGACCAGCAACAAGGGCAGATGGAAGATGGCGCCTTTTATCCCCTATGACTAGTCTAGTCTAATTGGAGGCATCCACTCATGGGTTTCTTTAAACAATATGATTTCCCAACTAACCCCAGAAACAATATTATTCCATCACACTGATCCCTACTGCTGTACTGCTGTTCCGCTATTTACACCCCCCAGAATAAACAAACCCACTACAATAAATATAAATATATATACACACACACACACCAACTACCAAACCCCCCTCTTCCTATCCCCACTTAGTCTCTCCCGGAACCTTTAAATTTGTGTTTGTACACCTGGGGACTCTTTTGGCTGAACACTCTGGAGGAGACATAAGACAAATGACAGGTAAGAATATACAAACAACTTAAAACACAGGCTGCAACTCTAACACAGTAAAACACTCACTGAAATATTCTGCACATTTATGTCCTCGTTCCCACCGTTTATCAATTATACACTGGAGATGTGCACACAATCCTATCTAAACTCCCTCTCTCCCTCAGATGAAGCAGATAATCCACACCTCCGCCTGGCAGAAGACACATAATCACATTTCAATAAAAGCTCAATGTGCAAATATGCAATGTGCAAACTGTGAATAAAGTGCAAATATTACAATGAAAGTGCCGTGTGCTATTATTAAAGTGCCTCATTAAGTTGTCTGTTTAAAAAGTGCTATTAAAACCCAGACCCAGTTGTGCCATATTCCCATAGTCTCTTGTAATGAAGGGCTCTTCGTTACACTCAGACAATCCCATAAACTGAATAAAATAAAATAATTAAAATAAATAAGACCCTATCCATCCCACACTGGTCCAGCAGAAAACAAACTGCCCACAGTCAGCACGACCAAAGTAAATGATTGTGCATGCGCAATGCGTAACGGGTTACATCAACTGGATCATACAGACCTCTGTGTTAAAGCCTAATTATAGCTGCAGTATAGGTTTATTTTGCTATTATGGCGAGTTCTGCTGCCAAAGTCATCCATTGGTCATATTAGTTATGAAAACACACCTGCAGTAGCTTGTATATTATCCTGATCAATCTTCATATATGAATCCTTGTGTTGCAGCCTATAGCTATACATTACATTTCTCAACCTTAAAGTTCAAACTTCGCCTATGGGTGGGACATGAGGTCACCAGGTTAAAGTGAACTTTAGGTTTATAAACTTCTTCAGCAGAGAGCCAACAACACAGGTCACCATTTCTGACAGTCACAGATTTTGGTGTAACACCGGTTAAAACAAGAGAAAATATATATATTTTAGACAATACTTACATAATATATTACATTTTTCTGAGGTAATGAGTATTCACATTTTCTTCTATCATTACCCATCCTTACCAAGATATAGAAATTATTACTTAGATTTAGTTTTTAACATATAACTGTTTTCATTAGCAACTAGATCATACTTCACTATGTGATTATGCATGTAAAGACATTGTGTCCACTATATTATAATTTAGTCTGTGTGTCATAGCCTATATAAACATTTTTCAGAAATCCCATTATTAATATATATTGACCTTGTCATCATTCATTATCTCATTTCAACAAACTGTCTTGACTTTTCAGCAGTGTGCTGTGAGGACAATTGCTACAGAATGAGACAGCAGAGTTCATCAGAGCCACCTGAGGCTACAGGTACTCATACCTTCTGATTAACCCTTTCATGCCTATATATGCATATATTTCAATTAATGTACAAATAAACATATTGCTGCTTCACATTCTTACCTACCTGCTAGCATTACCATGCTAATAAAATACCTACCTAGCTAACTAATTTATCCCACAGCAACTCAATAACAATTCTCATTCACCCATGTCCTAACATGTCATTGGTTATGTGGATCTCATTTCAAACAACTATCTGACGCAACTACTGTACACTCATGGATTATAATTTACTCAACAGCATAAAAAACATTTGAAATATTTACTTTTCAGCTGAGCGCAGTGAGAACGATCGCCAGCCAAAGAGACTGAAAAAGACACTGGAGCCACCTCAGGTTACAGATACTCATACTTTCTGATTAGCCCAGCTGATTCATTCCACAGTAACAACATTAACAATGATCATTTACGTACACAATCTCATTCACAGATGACCTATAACTAACCTTGGTTGTGTGGATCTCATTTCAAACTACTAACTGACTCTACTGCACTCATAAATTATCATTTAGTCAACTACATAAAAGCCACATTTGAAATACACTGCCTGGCCAAAAAAAAAGGTCACACTCTAATATTTCGTTGGACCGCCTTTAGCTTTGATTACGGAATCCATTGATGGAATAACCTGGTCATTCAGTATATTCAGGTAGTCAGCTGACCTCATTCTTTGGGCTCAAAATGTTGCTGAACCTAGACCTGACCAACTGCAGCAACCCCAGATCATAGCACTGCCCCCACAGACTTGTACAGTAGACACTAGGCATGATGGGTGCATCACTTCATCTGCCTCTCTTCTTACCCTGATGCAACCATCACTCTGGAACAGGGTCAATCTGGACTCATCAGACCACATGACCTTCTCCAATCTTTATGCTCCCTAGAAAATTGAAGCCTTTTTTCCCGATTAGCCTCCCTGATTAGTGGTTTTCTTAAGGCTGCACAGCTGTTCAGTCCCAAAAGCTTGATCCCTTCGCATTGTGCGTGTGGAAATGCTCTTACTTTCACTATTAAACATAGCCCTGAGTTCTACTGTTGTTTTTCTACCATTTGATTTCATTCATTTAAGTTTGGTGAAATAAAATCGTAGAAAAACAACAGTAGAACTCAGGGCTTTGTTTAATACGGGCACACACGGACATATTCCAAGATGACAATGCCAGGATTCATGGGGCTCAAATAGTGAAAGAGTGGTTCAGGGAGCATGAGACTTCATTTTCACACATGGATTGTCCACCACAGAGTCCGGAACTTAACCCCATGGAGAATCTTTGGGATGTGCTGGAGAAGCCTTTGCGCAGTGGTTCCACTCTCCCATCATCAATACAAGATCTTGGTGAAAAATGAATGCAACACTGGATGGAAATAAATGTTGTGACATTGCAGAAGCTTATTGAAACAATGCCACAGCGAATGCGTTCTGTAATCAAAGCTAAAGGCGGTGTGACCTTTTTCTTTTGGTGGTGACTTTTTTTTGGTGGCGACTTTTTTTCGGCAAGGCAGTGTATTTACTTTTCAGCTGAGTGCTGTGAGGACAGTCAGCAGCAAATGAGACTGAAGAGATCATTGGAGACACCTGCAGCTACAGGTACTCATACTTACCTATTAACCCTTTCAGACATTTGCCCATAACCAACACGTGGCTCCAGGTTATGTATAACTAATACCAGACAACATTCTGACTTTTAAGGTCAACTAGGAATGGCAGCTCAGCAGTGGAAAACAACAGACACGACCAGAAAGAGGAATCAACACTTAAGAGTCAAACATGCACTTCCATTTGACACACCTCACATGGATTTAGTCTGCATTTCCTGCACTGCTGTTATCTTCCCTTGGGACACAAATAATTGCATGTATTATATCAATTCTATTTTAACATGTACATATTCTGTCAGCAATCCCTAAACCTTTGTATGGCAAGTTCTCCTTTTGGTTTCTTTTTTGTATTGTCATGACCTGGCTCAAAGTTCAGACAAACCAAGGAGGAGAACACACATTTAAAGGTGCAGTGTGTAAAATACAGTATAGGTGATTTCTAGAACAAAGGACTTGGTAAAAATGGAATATAACATTCAAAACTATGTTTCAATTCCTGTTTAATCAAATGAAAATACGGGCCGTTGTGTTCGTATTATTTATTATTATTTATCATTTGAGTCAAACATGCACTTTCATTTGACACACCTCACATGGATTTAGTCTGCATTTCCTGCACTGCTGTTATCTTCCCTTGGGACACAAAAAATTGCATGTATTATATCAATTCTATTTTAACATGTACATATATTCTGGGGGGGGGGGGGGGGGGGGGCATGCATGTTCCTCCTGTCCACCAGAGTAATAAGTGAAGATATAAACCTGTAGGTAAATAGTGCAAATATGAATAGATGAAGGATTTTTTTTTTAAATTAACTATAAGCCCTTACCAGCTAAAGCTGAGGTGACTGGGTTGTCAACAACAATGACTGCAGGATGACAACATTTGAATTGAATGATTTTATCTCACAGTTTGATAAAACTGTAGAATTAATGTCTGGAATTTGGACCTTTTTTTTTCTTTCTTGTTTGAGTACATGCATACATATTAGTAATCATATGGTAGAAGAAAAACAGAGCAAATAGTCATTCATATAGCAGCATGTGATACTGATTATACTAGTTGAGGAAAAACAGTACAAAACAAGAAATGACAATACCAGTGAATTGTTTCATATTAAGCTAAACGCAGGGGAGTACAATCACAATGACTATGATGACTGATGATAATGATATCACCTGCTAGCACACAGCTCCACTGCACTGGTAGTCTATGTGACTAAAGATGGCATGACACACTTCTCATCTGAGCAACTTAATAAAGTCAAATTTTGATATACAGTTTCTGTTAGATCTCTAACAGTTTCTGTAGTGTAGTGGTTATCACGTCTGCCCACGCGAAAGGTCCCCGGTTCGAAACCGGGCGGAAACATTTCTTTGATTTCTTTGTGTTTTCATTGTAGAATAAATAAAACCTCACAGCTGATAAACTTTGTTTAAAACAAATTTGATAACACTTCACCATGCCTAATAAACTCCATTATTAAAGCATTTTAAATACAGTTTCTATTTTTATTGCTTTAAACCTTAATATATTTCTTTTTACAATGTACACCATTAGTTAAAACTGTAGAAAACAGCATAGAAAATCATACAACACAAGTTAACAACATACTCACAAATTAATTTAAAAAATCATATATGTATTTTAATTAGAGTAAATGTACTTATTTGTGTGTGTGAATGATACAGGTTGGACAGGGAGGATCAAGCATGATGTTGTTGATATGTTGGTAAACAGCTGGTAGAAAAGTGAAACCTCCCCATCGGGGAATCGAAACCAGAGGCCTGTACTATGAAGCTGGATTAACATACCCAGGATATCTCTCCGTTACCTGGGTTGATTTATCCAGACATTCGCAATCCTGATAAGCGGTACTACGAAGCTGGTTATCAACTCGGTAATTGAACCCAGGGTTTTCCAATCTGGATCACTGCACGCTCATATAAAGGGGAGGTGTTTGCAGCATCTGACCAATCGCAAACATGGAGAAACCCTGCAGAGCAGCCTACTTTACCATGGAGGAGCAGACAATTATTATTCAACAATATGAAGAATTCAAACACATCATCCAGGCCAAAAGCAACACTGATGCAGCAGCAAAGGCCAGGAGGGAATGCTGGCAGAAAATAGCTGACTCTGTTTATGCGTAAATTTGTGAGATTATAGCTACAATATTAATAAATTGGACAATATAAACGGACAGCACTCTGATCACACAATGTCACTTTATTACAGCACAGACGTTTCGGGCAGAGCGCTTCCTCAGTGCCCTTCCTCTCATAAGAGACATTAAGTTAGTTTAATATTCAACATTCAAAATACAAACCTATGACTCATTAGACACGTCAATCATTTAGTCTACTATTTATTTAAGTACTGATTAATATGATTGCTGATAATATTTGAATTCAGGACAGTTCTTCATCCCTTGTATGAATGCTTTATGAATAACGTTTTATTATTATTATTGTTGTTGTTATTATTGCTATTTTGTGTAGGTTTTCATGCTCTATGGAAACACAGTGCTGTGATAGGCCTACTGATTTTTTTCTTTTTAAGTATATTTTTTCAGGCTTTTTGCCTTTAATGTACAGTGGAGATAGACAGGAAACAGGAGGCAGAGAGAGGGGGAATGACACGCAGGACACATGGGGCGGGCGCTCTACCCACTGAGCTATTCTCAACCCCGGCCTACTGATTTTTAAAATTATTGAATGATTGACATGTTATTTTACTTTGAGATTCAATGAAAATATGATTCTTATTTTCTCTATGAATCACATGTTTAGATATTATCAAACACATTTCCTGAAAATACTATTGTTCTGTACACTGTAAAAATGACAACTAGCGATTGCTGATCTCATTACAGTTTTGAAATTAAACTGACTCGGAAATATGGCTTTGCAATAAGCAATCTATAAACTCTTGTCTGCCCAGCACATTTCTCCCATTGTTGACTTAAGTACTATTTTTAAATCAGCTCAACAAGAATTTGTAAATCTTTGAGCAGATTTTTGAGTTAAGTTGGGCCAACTCCATCGATTGCTCATGTGCGCATGCGCACGCAAGCCTGACCCAGTTTGAACCGGTTTTAACAGCTCTTAGCACCTGTGAAGGTGTGCGCCCGTCTGACATTTTGTGGAGCAAAAACCATGTGGTGGGAGCTGACAAAACCTTCGCTCTAGCAGGTAAGCTAAGTGTGTTTTTACTTTCATCATGCTGAATTTGGTCAGAATGACTTTTTTACTTTTCATCTGAAAAGATATATGATTGGTCAGATGGAGTAAGTCCCACCCTCTGCACGCTAGGGTTTGAGTGAGTCAAAACAGCAGAGTCAGTGTTGCCAGGTGTATGATAATTATAGTATTTGTACGATAATTTGGCCCTCTGTACGATATACGATCAATAATCCCAAAAAAGGCCAAAAATACGATAATTTGACCATTCAGTGAATGTGTGGTTGTAATCGGTTGTAATCAGCCTGTTGCAACTGTCTGTCGGATTTTTTTTTTTTATGAACCCTGAAGGCATCTCTTTCCATGTGACAAATTTCAAGCCAATCGTGCTTTTCTAAATGTGAGCTTGCCTCAGAACAACGGCAATGATTGGCTGAATAGTACGCTGCGCAGAAGCAGAGACGGCTCGGCCCGGTCTGGAGAAGCGCGGAAATGAAAATGAAAGAACCTGGAGGAGGAGGAGGAGGAGGAGAAGGAGGAGGAGGAGGAGGAGAAGGAGAAGGAGGAGGAGGAGAGGCTAAAAAAACGGCGGGGAGTCGAAGTAAGCAGCATCGCCTACAAACTTACAGAAAAGAGTGGGAGAGCCAATTTGCCGGGTGGTTAAGACCTGTTGCAGGCTCGGAAAGCAAAGCTTTTTGTCGGTGCTGCAAGACAGAGATGGTGGCCGAAATAACTATTAAAAAACCACAACAAATCAAAAAAACACAAAGAGAAAGAAAAGATATTAGCTCCAATACAAAAATCCATAACACAATGCCTGCAAAGAACATCTGAAAAGGAGAAGCTGGAAACAGCGGTAAAGACTGCTGAGGTCAAGCTGGCGGGGTTTTTAGCAGAGCACAACATCGCAATGAGGGCCACAGACCATCTGGTGGATTTTATCAAGGACATATTTAGTGACTCAAAAAGTCACTTGGCCGCACAAAGGCAACTGCCATAGCAAAGCATGTTATTGGTGACTGCTATTTTGAGAGTCTGTCTGAAATCCTGATGAGAAAAAAATTCAGCATCCTCATTGATGAATCAACTGACATTGGAAATGTCAAAACGCTATGTGTTGTGGTTCGTTTTTTTGATGAGGGTACAAACAGGGTTCAGACCCGCTTTTGGAAGCTGGTGCAGATCTTTTCAGAAGAAAACAGACATCTTGTCAGAGAAGGAACCACTGCAGAAAGGCTGTATGAAGAAATGATGAAATCATTCACAGAGGCAGGCGTGCGTCCCACTTAAAAACATTGTGGGGTTTGGGTCGGATGGCTGTAATACCATGATGGGACGACACAACTCTGTCTCCAGTCGTCTAAGAAACGATTTGCCAGGAATCACCATAAAATCGCTGCATCTGTCACTCCTTACACCTGTGTGCCAGTGAGGCGTGCAAGCAGCTTCCTCGCCAGTGTGAAGATTTAGCCAGAGACATTTATGGATATTTTAAAAACAGTGCTAAACGTGTGGCTGAACTTCGTGAATTTCAGGATTTTTGCCATGTTGAACCCCACAAAATACTGAAGCCCTCCCAGACACGATGGCTGTCACTGACTGAAGTTGTCAAAAGGATATCTGCCCAGTGGGAAGCCCTCAGGCTTTTTTTCACTGACCAGTGGATTGATGCCAGATTGAATGCTGCTGAGAATATTTATCATGCACTCAATGATGAGTCTCTCCGGCTGTATTACCACTTTCTGGAGTGGGCTCTGCCCAAATTCACAGACCTCAATCAATATTTCCAGAGTGAAGGCGTGGTTATTACATCACTGAGGAGCAAGATGTGTCAGACCTACAAAGATCTCCTACTGACCTTCATGCAACGAGACTATGTTTTACACACAGTCCTGAGTCAGATCAGTTTCAATGATGACTCAAAGTTTTTACCACTCAACACAATGTACCTGGGTGTAAAAGTGATGCAGAAAGTCCAGCAGTCCAAATTCACACCAGCCACCCTGACAGATTTCTATATGCGCTGTCAAAAATTTCTCCGGGTTGCCTGTGGAGAAATTAAGAAACGCTTTGACTTTGATAATGCCCTCTTGGTCCACATTGCATGCCTGTCCCCTGCCACAGCGACCGATGCAAGAGCACGAGCTGAGTATCCCTCTCTGTTTCCACTCATGAGACTATTGCCACGTCTGATTGACTCAACAGATGTTGACCATCTCCAAGCCATCGATGACCAGTGGAGGAGATTGCCTCTCGTGAGCCTTAATGAAGACACTACAACAATGACTGTGGATGAGTTCTGGCACCATCTCTCCACTTTGGAGGACTTTGGGGCAAGAAGGGTGTTCAGGGAACTCGGAGAGTTTGCCCTTGATGCACTAGTGGTTCCTCATTCAAATGCATCCTGTGAACGTGTATTTTCCAAGGTAAATCTAATCAAAACAAAACCACGAAACCGACTTATCACAGGCACCCTTAATGGGCTCATGCACACATCAGAGTGTGTGAAGATGGCAGGTGGATGTGCCAGTTTTAAGCCAACAACCACAATGCTGCGGTCCATGACAACATCAAATCTATACAGGAAAAGGACTGCCCCCACCCAGCAGGATGCAGCAGACTTGGACAGTGACTCAGAGCTGGAGATTGACCTTTAAGGTAAGCATAATTAATTATTTAATTAGCCTAGCTGATGGCCTAAACTGTTTCATGCACATTATGAACAGAGTTCTAGTCATCTATCATAAATGTAATATGTAATTAATCTAAACAATAGTCTCCTCTCGCTCTTCTTCATTTCATTCAGAAAACTGCCAAAGATGGAGACTGACACAGACTGGACAGACAACATGTACCCCTTGGAGTGTTGTTTTTTTGTTTTTTTTACTATTAATTTGTTATCTTGGTTACCTCTTTGCCAGGTTATTATATAGCCAGGTTATATATGCACTTTATTTTATTTATTTTTTCCACAATATCTGTTGTAGAGTGACTATTGTTCGGTTGCAGTTGAATACCTATAGGGGGCGCACCTGGCTAGAGTATCTCCTGATTAGGCAGTCTGTGTGTATGCAAGAGAAGACGCTACTAACACGTTGGTCATGTACTATCCCGTGATGGGTCCTGCAAATAAAGTCAGCTCAACGAAGTATATGTTGCACTTCTATTAATTGATATCCGACGATATCACATATGGCGACGAGGATAAAAGCCTGAAGTGAAACGGCGAGTTAAGACTATGGGCGCGGTGCTGGCTGAGTTAGCAAGTGACCTGAAGCTAGGCTAGTGCTAACAGTCCGACCGTGAACTACAGACGTTGTGCCGACGGCGTGAAGAAAGCTGGGCGCTCTCTGTAAGAAAAAAACATGGCTGCCACGGTGGGGTCGGTGTCACCTTTTGATTGCAAGTCACAGACTTGGGAAGAGTACTGTGAGATTCTGGACCATTTCTTCGTGGCAAATGACATCGACAATGCAGAAAAGAAACGAGCTGTGCTGCTGAGTGGAGTAGGCGCGCAGACATATGCACTGATGAGAAACCTGCTCAGCCCCGACAAACCCGGAGATAAGTCTTACAGTGACCTGGTAAGGCTGTTGAGAAATCATTTTCACCCTAAACCTAGTGAAATTATGCAACGATGGAAGTTTAATACACGAAACAGAAAGTCTGACGAGACTGTGGGTGACTATGTGGCAGAGCTAAGGAAGCTAGCGCAGGACTGTAACTATGGGGAATCTTTGACGGTGATGCTGAGAGACCGTCTTGTGTGCGGCATAAATGACGACAGGATTCAGCGGAGGCTGCTGTCGGAGGATGGTTTGACTTTTGACAAAGCCCTCAAGTTTGCGCAGGCCATGGAGGCGGCAAACAGAGACATTGTGGATTTACATGGCATGAAGGAGCAGGGCAAATGGAGCCGTGCGGCGGGCTCTGTCAACAAAGTGAATGACACGCGTTCAAAACGTCAGCAGGACATGAAGAAGTGCTACAGATGTGGAGGTGACAACCATCTGGCTAAGGACTGCAGGTTTGCCAATGAAAAGTGCCACGGTTGTGGTAAAGTGGGACACATAAAGAGGGCCTGCAGGATGACAATAGGGGGAAAGGAAAAGGCTAAGCACTTTAAAGGGGATAAAGGCAGGCAAGGAAAAAGGGCTAATTTCATGCAAGAGGAAGGAAGTGATAGTGATAGTGAGGATGTTTCCACTATATATCACATTAAGGATAGGGCATTGACCATGTACAACATAAATGAAGAGATAATCATCCCCAGAGAAGAGCCCATAAAAAAAGTATTACAAGTAAACGGGAAAAATGTAACCTATGAGGTAGATACTGGCTGTGGGTACACCATTATGTCGAAGGGAGCATTATACAAACTATTCAGTGAGGGTGACAAACCTAGACTAGCCAAGTGCAGGATAAAACTGAGAACATACGGTGGCCATAAAGTGCCCGTATTAGGAGCGACAAAGGTCAAAGTTGAACACGAAGGCATTGCTAAGATGTTAGCAGTGGTGGTTGTCAAAGGTTCAGGGACAAGTCTACTGGGACGAGGTTGGCTTAAAGCTCTCAAAGTGGACTGGCAACCTGTACACAAGATAGAGGACAGAGAAAACAATCTACAGGAAGTACTTTCAAGGCATGAAGCAGTGTTCAAAGCAGAGCTAGGGATGTTAAAAGGCTTCACTGCAAAAATACATGTAGCTAGTGATGCCACACCCTGTTTCTACAAGCCAAGGTCAGTACCTTTTGCAATGAAAAAGAAAGTCGAGCAAGAGATAGAGAGGCTCTTACATGAGAAAATCATAGAGCCAGTGAAGTTCTCAGAATGGGCTGCACCCATTGTACCAGTCTTAAAACCAGATGCCAGAGCGAGAATTTGTGGTGACTATAAACTCACCGTAAACAAAGTGTCACCTATTGAGCAGTACCCCATTCCAAGAATGGAGGACATGATAGCCTGTTTAACTGGAGGAGAGACATATACCAAGTTAGACATGAGCCATGCATATCAGCAAATAGTACTGGATGAGGAATCACGAAAATATGTCACAGTGAACACACATAAGGGACTGTTCACATATACAAGGTTACCTTTTGGGGTGAGCTCCAGTCCAGCCATCTTTCAGCGTACTATGGAGGGTGTGCTGCAGGGATTGGCAAATGTGGCAGTGTATTTGGACGACATCATTCTGACAGGAAAAGATAGTAAAGATCACCTGCAAACACTGGATCAAGTACTACAGCGACTGGAGGATGCAGGACTTCGCTTAAAAAGGAGCAAGTGTGAGTTTATGGAGAAAGAAGTGACATTCTTAGGACATCGAGTGGACAAGACAGGGTTGCATCCATTGCCAGCAAAAGTGAAAGCAGTTCAGGAAGCTCCCACTCCTACATCAGTAACGGAGCTAAAAGCTTATTTGGGACTGTTGAACTTCTACAATAAATTCCTGCCAAATCTGTCAACATTACTGGCACCTATGCACAAACTGTTGAGGAAGGATGAACTGTGGTCTTGGGGACTCGAGCAAAATAAAGCTTTCAAGCAGTCAAAAGAGCTTTTGCAATCGAGCAGTGTGTTAGTGCACTATGATGAACAAAAAGAACTGATACTGTGCTGTGACGCTTCTCCATATGGAGTTGGAGCAGTGCTGGCTCACCGCATGTCAGATGGAGCAGAGAAACCTATAGGGTTTGCATCACGCACACTTTCAGCGGCAGAAAAGAATTACTCCCAGCTCGATAAAGAGGGACTAGCTGTCATTTTTGGAGTACAGTACTTTCACAAGTATCTATATGGAAGGAAATTTGTGATTTATACAGATCACAAGCCCTTGCTAGGCTTATTCCATGAGATGAAAGCGGTGCCACAGATGGCATCCCAGAGGATAATGAGATGGGCTGTGCTGTTAAGAGCATATGAGTATGTTATCATGTATAGAGCAGGTAAAAATAATGGTAACGCTGACGCTCTTAGCCGTCTCCCACTACCTGATACACCAAGTGTTCCAGCACCAGAGGAACATGTGTTAATGTTGGATCAGGAGCATCCACCACTGATGACTTCAGAGCAACTAAAAAAATGGACAGATAAGGATCCTATACTCTCACGAGTACGTGAGTATGTACTGAGAGGATGGCCAAAGAATCAGGACAGAGACTTTGTACATTATCGACAAAGACAACATGAGCTGAGTGTACAAGATGGCTGTGTGTTGTGGGGAGCCCGCATAGTGATACCGGAGAGGGGACGAGCTCCTATGTTGGAACAGTTACACCAGTCACACCCGGGAATGAGCCGCATGAAAGGCCTGGCACGAAGTTACATGTGGTGGCCACACATGGACAATGACATAGAGAATAAGGTAAAGTTATGCTCCACATGCCAAGAACACAGAAAGGCACCTGCTTGTGCACCACTCCACCCCTGGGAGTGGCCTGAGAAGCCGTGGAGGAGGCTCCACATAGATTATGCAGGTCCCTTTATGGATAAAATGTTCTTAGTCATTGTGGATGCGCACTCAAAGTGGTTAGATGTGTATCCAGTAGCATCAGCTACATCAGCAAACACACTAAATTGCTTGAGAAACAGTTTCAGCACACATGGTATTCCAGAAATGATTGTGTCTGACAATGCACAGTGTTTTGTCAGTGAACAAACCAAAGAGTTCATGACACGGAATGGAATCACACATGTCACATCAGCACCGTACCACCCTTCATCTAACGGCTTAGCAGAAAGGGCTGTACAGACTTTTAAAGAACTCATGAAAAAGAGCAGCGGTGATACACTGGAGACAAGGTTAAATAGGGCTCTGTTTAGCTATCGCATAACTCCACAGTCAACTACTGGACTTTCACCTGCTGAGATGATGATGAGTCGGAAGTTGAGGTGTACATTGGATCTCATACATCCTGACTTAAAAAAAAAGGTGGAGTCAAAACAAGCAAGCCAAAAAACCCACCATGACAAACACGCAAAAGAGCGCAACTTTGCAACAGGAGACTCTATCTATACCAAAAACTATGGATGTGGACCTAAATGGATACCAGGACTGATACAGGAGATCACGGGACCAGTGTCTTAAACAGTGCTGCTGGGAAATGGTAAAGTTGTCAGGAGACACGTGGATCAACTGTTCAGCAGACAGGAGCAAGATCTGCCAATTCTGATACCGGATATGACACCTGAGGAGCATGTGGTACCTCCAACAGTAACCAACATAGGACCAGAGGACATAAACACTACACCAGTGGATGACAAAGCTTCCCTTACTGTGAAGCAAAACAAGGAGGACAGTACACCTGGTGGTTCGCCCACTAAGGAGCTGTTCAGATCTCAAAGACACAAGAGACCACCAGCTCATTTCAAAGACTTTGTTGTTAAGTGAAAAGGCATGTTTAAGATGCAGAGACAAGATTGTGTTTTCTTTAAGTTGATTACAGTAGTAATGTTAAACACACAATTGTCATATTTTGGGCTGAGAAGATAAAAAAAAAAAAAACAGGATATATTTGTTATCTGATTTATACATGCATATTGTTGGGACATGCTGTATTTTATTCTCTTACAGGATTAGAAGAAAAGTCATAAGAGAATGTTTGTTGCTGTGCTTAGGCATACAGTGATTTATTATAGTTATGTGGTGTTGGATTACATACAAACTGTGGTGTAGTTTGAATTTAAGAGGGGAGGGATGTTGTAGAGTGACTATTGTTCGGTTGCAGTTGAATACCTATAGGGGGCGCACCTGGCTAGAGTATCTCCTGATTAGGCAGTCTGTGTGTATGCAAGAGAAGACGCTACTAACACGTTGGTCATGTACTATCCCGTGATGGGTCCTGCAAATAAAGTCAGCTCAACGAAGTATATGTTGCACTTCTATTAATTGATATCCGACGATATCACAATATCTTTATTTGAGTTTTAAAGTAGCTGTATGTAACAAATATATTCCAAGTAATCATAAAATGGCCCTAAAATGTCACCAGACATTAAGGAATCATGTTCATTTCAAACACTGATATCACTGACAGTAGTAGTCCAGCCAGAATATTCACATTTGAAAAGCTCAGTTGCAGCCCTCAAGTCATGTTTATGTTGTCATTCTGTGTTTTGGCCTGATACGCCACCCACCACCTAGCTACCAATCACCAAGTCAGTAGTGTTTCAGCAGCCAGGTTGCCAATTGCCAGTTGCCATTGAGTCGCAGCCTTGCAGATAGGAGCAGAAAATGTGTGATATAAAACCAAAAAAGCCTCGCCACGACTCCGAAATTCATCGGGACAAGGCGAGAAATAAAACAAGAGTATGTATAGGAGATTCGTTTGAAAGGTGGAGAACGACGCTGAAGTTACTAATTTTCTCCTGGACAGGTAAGCTAAGTTTGGCTAACTTAATGCTACTCAATGTAGGCACGGACATTTCAAATATTCTCTGTAGTCAAATAACGTTATAAGCATGCTCGTTCATTTAATACCCGAGACAGTTGGATTATAAAGTATCTTTGATAGTATGTTATATGAGTTGACCAGGTAATTGTGCAGGTATTCAAGTTCTCCGTCGCTACCACGGATTTCCTTCAATTGGACTGTCAATTTCCAAATATCTATACATAGCCTAATTAAAATGATGCTGGAAACAAGCAGGCCATTACTGCATCTAAATTACGGAGTCAGACAACTCCTGTGTGTGTGTGTTAGAGAGAGAGAGAGAGAGAGAGAGAGAGAGAGAGTGTGTGTGTGTGTGTGTGTGAGTGACGGTTACGCTGTCCTTTGCTCTCCGTGTTATTTATAAGTTCAAAACACTGAATGGAGGACAGAGTAGCTCCGTTAGAGAGCGGCTACAAGACGATGTTGTGTTAACTGTGGTGGAGTGAGGTAGAGAGAATGAAGAGGGAGGGAGCGGTGAGTGAGGTAGAGAGGATGAAGAGGGAAGGAGCGGTGAGTGAGGTAGAGAGGATGAAGAGGGAGGGAGCGGTGAGTGAGGTAGAGAGAATGAAGAGGGAGGGAGCGGTGAGTGAGGTAGAGAGGATGAAGAGGGAGGGAGCGGTGAGTGAGGTAGAGAGAATGAAGAGGGAGGCAGCGGTGAGTGAGGTAGAGAGGATGAAGAGGGAAGGAGCGGTGAGTGAGGTAGAGAGAATGAAGAGGGAGGGAGCGGTGAGTGAGGTAGAGAGGATGAAGAGGGAGGGAGCGGTGAGTGAGGTAGAGAGAATGAAGAGGGAGGGAGCGGTGAGTGAGGTAGAGAGAATGAAGAGGGAGGGAGCGGTGAGTGAAGTAGAGAGGATGAAGAGGGAGGGAGCGGTGAGTGAGGTAGAGAGGATGAAGAGGGAAGGAGCGGTGAGTGAGGTAGAGAGGATGAAGAGGGAGAGAGCGGTGAGTGAGGTAGAGAGGATGAAGAGGGAGGGAGCGGTGAGTGAGGTAGAGAGGATGAAGAGGGAGAGAGCGGTGAGTGAGGTAGAGAGGATGAAGAGGGAAGGAGCGGTGAGTGAGGTAGAGAGGATGAAGAGGGAAGGAGCGGTGACAGTAAGAAGCCAGTGAATCAGATCAATAATACGTTATGTTTGGATTATTCCACAGCAGTTACGTTCAACAGCACAGATAAAACTGTTTTAAAGAGTACACAATGTCCAACAGAGGCAGTGAACAAGGTGACAACTGTGACAGCTACACTGGTTATGATACTGTAAGTGTAATAAAATGTATCAGAGTAAAAAAACAAGACTAATGCTTAACATTAATGTAAAAAAAGGAGTGGTTATTTCAATAGAAATAATAATAGAATTAAAATAAATTTAAATACAAACTATTTTCTATTTCCTGGTCAAAAAGAAAAAGGAATGATTTACCCCGCGATATATACTCTCTGTGGTAAATGTGTTGGTTGTTGTAGATTTTGTAGGTATGAAAAAATGCTTGTTTCTTCAGCTATGATGGTCCCAGCACCTCAACCCCCAGTAAGAAAAAGTGGAAGAAGCATTACTTCACGGCGCCCTCACTTTCTAGTATTCCATCATCTGAAACACTTTCAATTCGGTCAGTGATCAGTGTCATATTGTTTAATTTCCATTATTTTGAAACATTTCTTGTAGTCTAAAACACCTGCACTATTCATAGAGAGGACATGCCGCCTATCGAGGAAAGACTGGAGAGTGAGACCACCATGGATGCCACTGAGGTTCTAGAGGAAAGGTAGATAAAGCCTCTAAAGGTTCCTAATTTGATTAAAGACAAGAAATGATGTTGAACATGTACTGATGTACACCAGTCTATAGTGTGACAGCCAAATTGTTTTCTTTTAGGCTACAGGACATGAGCATCCAGGATGCTGGAAACCAGATCATGGATGAGCAGGAGATAAATGACCTGATGAATAGTGTGTAAGTTCCACTGGGTTTCACTGTATAGTGTGTAACAAGATGTGCTGATGTGTATTAACCAACATTGTTTTCTATCAAATTTTACAGAATTGATTGCGATGACGGTGGAGGTGTTAGCAATGATGAGGAGATTGAAGCTGATGACAGTCAAGATGAGGACTATGTCCCTCGTATTTGTATTCGGTATGTTACCATTTCGCACCATGCGTGTCATATAAGTTTAGTATTAATAGGTAATGTATAAATCAGAAATATATCTGTCATGTCTTTAGGATGGGTGGAGCATTGCAGGCACCACCATGCCTAGACAGTCTGCCTGTAATAGATGCCAGTGACACAGTGCATGACATCCCGGATATAGAGCATTCATCAGTTGACCTACCTCCACCTCAACAACCTCATTTTCCTGATACATTGGAGGTCATAACGGAAGATGACCTAATTGGGAAACATGCCTCCATCACATATGAGGTCTGTCTGAAGCAGCTAGCAACATTCCTTGTGCTGCCAGTCCAAAAGTGCCCATACACATGTGGTGTCAGCCAAGTGGAGTGTGAGGTTTCTTTTAATAGGGAGATTCTTGATGTGTTGATGAAGAAGGAAACCACCGCTGACACGTAACTTTGAAAGGTTTTATTGCAAAGGAGAACAATGTCAAACATCCAATCTTGGGAGAGCCCTGTTTCCCAATCTGAAGCTCTCTCTGCCTTCTTCAAGTCTTCCAGCACTATATATACAGTTCCTAAAAACTCCACCTTCTAAACAAATGTCTAATCTGGAAAAACAGTCTTGACCCCTCATTTATGACTTGTTTTAACAAATGGTCAGTCTAAGGAAATAGGCTTTGTCCCGTCCTTTATGGCTAGCCGTAAACTTTTACTCAAGTAAACATCTGTTCAAGTGATACAGAATTTCTAGGGTGTCATATATTATCACAGTACCGATGACCAGATACCACAAGTGTCAGTGCCGTCCTCCCTTTGACGTCTCCATTACTCACAGGGGTACAGCAAGCATCATAGAATGGGTAGGTGTTGTAATCGCACTACATTGCAAACAAGTGTAGATTTGAGTTGGAGGCAGTGCTAATGCATTGACAATGGTTTTGTGACACTCAATTAAGCTTCTAAAGTAGTTGATGTACTTATTGGGAGCAATTCTATGTTTGTATTTGATCATGCAAAGTAAGTTGTGTCCCCTTTATTGTCAGACTTGTCCTGTTGGCCATGCTGTGTGGAGATGGTGCTCACAGCCCACTGTGAAATATGGGATGCTGGCAGGGGACTTCATGTTGGCCAGCAACATCCTGCTCTCAGGAAACAACTACGGAAAAGTATCTCTTTTGTTTCAATTTATGAACATGGGGATGGTGGACCGTAGTTCCTTCTTCATGATTCAGGACGCATACTGTGTTGACACCATAAAGGAGTGTTGGGAGGAGAGGAGGGCTGAGGCTATACATCGCCTAAAAGACAGAGATGTGGTGATAGTAGGTAATGTACACATTTGTTGTTCTTTTAGGCTACAGTAATATGTCCATACGCAAATTTGATGTTCTGTGAAAATCATTGATTCTTCTTAACTATTTAAATAGCGGATGGAAGAATGGACAGCCCTGGACATTGCGCCCAGTACTGTACATATACAGCAATGGAGAATGATTCCAGGGAAATAATCTCTGTCATCACTGTGGACAAAAGGGAGACGGGGCGAAATTCTGTGATCATGGAAAGAGAGGCATTTGTGCGGACAGTCGACAGTCTTCTGAGTGAGGTGAAGCTAGTGGAGGTCTGCACTGATGCCCATGTCCAGATTTCCGCCCTAATGAGTAAGTTGGCACTGAAATTGTATGTTAGGATTGTTACTCTTAGAATTAGTTTGTATTGGGAAGTTGTATTTATTGTTCTGTACATTTTATTTCTCTAAATCAGACAAAGGAAAGTACAAGGACCTTGGGCTGCAGCACAGCCTTGATATGTGGCATGGGGCCAAGAATTTGGCAAAAAGGATCCATGCTGTAAGTTCAGCTGTCATTATTATGGCTTTATTTTCTGCATGACAACCTACCCTAGTTTGAGGTATGTAATAATGACTGTTATGTCTATCCCAGGCTGCACAGGTCAAGGGTCAGTCCAGTTTGAGCTTTTGGCTCAAAGATGTTGTCAACCACTTTTGGTGGTGCTGCAAAACGGCTGACGTTTACCAAGAGTTCCTTGTAAGTTGTCATTGTTTTGAAAATATTTGCCATGCTTTATGTCAACTCAATCGAAAAACAATAATGTATGACACTAACATGCTGTTTAATTACACACAGCTTGTTGGCAAAGGGAATAATGACAATAATGGCTCCTTGATGTTAGATATTACCTTATTGATTAAAGTTTACCACAGGTAGCCTGAGATGTCATTGTGGTCAATGAGGTGAACCCACTAAGAATACAATACTTACAAATACCATCATCAGCACTGGATTATGTACAATGTGCATGATTTTGTCTGTACATTATAGTTATATATTATTTGTAGGAGCTTTGGCTTGGACTTCTACACCATGTTGCAAATGAGCACAAGTCGGTGCTGGGAGGCTGCCAGCATGCAGACTTAGAATGTGATGGAAGTCAACAGTGGCTCGTGAGAGGCTCGATGGCACATGAGGCTCTGAAGACCATTGTCAGAAACAAGAGGTGGCTTAATGAGGTCCACAAATACCTGAAATTTAGGTAATTTGATGAGACTTTCTACTGAGTATGTATACATACTGTAGCTACAATAGTTTTTCAAAATCCCCAAAAATATCTCTTGTCACCCACCACCCACAGGTCCACTTCTGATCTGGAGGCCTTCCAAAATCATATTTTAATGTATCGTTGAAAGAATCAACGGAACCCTGAAAGCAAAAATCAGTAAGATCTGTGCTAGCACAAAGATTAACTGGGTGGATGCATTGCCACTCGCACTAATGAGCTACCGCATGCAAACTCACAGAAACACGCATCTAACACCGCATGAAATGCTAACAGGGCGGGCTATGCCCTGTTCAAACCTGAGAACTCCTTTCAAGGGACCAAACCTTGAACAACTGCAAATTGAAATGTCTGACTATGTGAACCAATTAACTGCCATCCATAGATCTATATACTTGCAGGAAAAAGCAAAAGAGCCAGAGGACCAGGTGGTCGAGAGACAAGTGATTCCAGGCGACCAGGTGTACATAAAGGTCTTCCGGAGGAAGGGGCACGAGCCAAGAAAGGGAAGGGCCATACACCGTGGTGAGAGCAACTCCGACAGCGGTCCAGATCGAAGGAAGCACGACGTGGTATCATCTGAACCACTGCACCAAGGTCCAGCAAGAGACAAAGGGCAGTATAAAACTGAAAAACAATGACGAAAATGATGTGGTTATTTGCGAGAGTAATGTGCAGCCTAGTGTTGCAATCACCAGGCAACCTGGGGACAAAGGAAACTGCACCAAGGAGCCAAAGCCCGACTCTGGAGGCATGGCTGAACAAACGTCCACCGGAGTTACAGCCGGTCCAGGAGACTACGCATGACCATGCCCAAGATAAATATGATGCAACCACAAAATTCCCAATCCACACTGTGTTGAAACCCATGCCAACATTTTCAGACGCATATGCTGTACATATATTTAAAATAACACTGCAGCTGACGGAACATTTTCTGTTGCTATGAAAAAGCTTGAAATGCTAAAATCTGAGGTGACTGACAATGCTGGTAAGGGTGGAAGCATTAAGTGGGATGGGCTAGACAACCTATTTGGAAAATGGGGAGCCGTTTTGGCTAAAATAGGGATGAGTGCCCTGATAGTACTGATTCTGGTTTTCTTATTGACATGTTGCATCGTGCCTATCCTGAAGAGATGGTGTATGAGAGCTATGGACGAGAAGCTGAACCTCGCAGCGGACATGCATGGAGCAAAAATGCTAAGTATGTTGCCGCCTGAACAACTTGTGCGCAGAATCCTTCTGACGCAAAGGGGGGAGGGAATACCGGACTTATTCCCAACTCCTGACTATATGAAGGACGCTTCGGATGAGGAGGATGAACCGTGAGGTAAAATGAGGAAAATGGACAATGGCTGACGTACTCTTTGGACGAAAAGAGATACACTATAACCACATACCACACATATAACAAGAGACTATGATTAGTATACAATATCATTGTCATTGTCACTATCATGATGTCATGTAATCAACTGTGTGTGATTTATGTTCTGCATCCCATATTCATTTTTACATTTTTGAGTTGTATTTGGTATATTGAATGTGTGCCTTGGGCTGCACTATAACAAATGAGCCCGGCAACCCCACTAAAGCTACAAGGATTCATGTTACAGTTCAGTTGAAGTTATGTTGCTAATTCATTAATAGCATATTTGAACATCTGTCAAAGTATAGGCTGCCCTTGGGACGGGAGCGATGGGGGAATTTTCCTGATTCGACAGCCGATCAGGTTTTTCGCCTTCATCATGTGGGACAGATGTTGAAATGTGTTCCAGTATTTCATGTGTGCCATATAATCATGCTAAGCCATATATTATTATACTTCATATATGTGTTTTTATGTGTACCATGTTCATGTTAGGAAATTCACATCATATATCTACATTAGTGAGGAACACAGGTTGTACTCACATCACCATATATCCGTAATATCCACACATATATAACCACATTTATCATATATAACCTCAGGCGAACATTTATGATAAAATCATAAAGAGGAGGAATTATGTAGGAGCAAATCCTACATTTGTGTGTATCAAGAAAGGAGAACGTGGAAAACACCAGCAGAGGCGAAAGGTTAGGAGATTGCTCAACATTGCTCAACAGGCCATTATGTTTATTCCATCAAACTCCTAATAAGGAGTTGTTTTTCACCATATCTAATATTCCAGGGAAATCTGGCCACCAACACTTAAGAATAGAATTCCAGGAAACTGAGAATTAGCCTGAACATGCCAGGTCAACTTGACCTGATGCACGAACACAATGACGCACGACACCATACGCAATCAATGGTATAAAGGGTCTGTAAGGGCGCGCCTCGGGGCTGTTTTGCTGTTTTACCGTTCGTGGTCTATCTTGTTGTTTGTATCGAGAATCTGCAATAAAGATCCCAGTTGGCTGTTCGACGACTTCTGTTCTCCGTCTCATATTTTAGATTACTGAGTTTAGGTAATCGATCAAAGTTACAACAATGCCAACAAGCGTACAGCATTTAGCCCTCCTGTCTTTGAGGCCAGGACGCTCCTTGCAGCAATGGACTATAATTATCACAAGGACCGGCCGGAGTTGTGCAAATATGATGGGAGCAAACAGTAAGTCACTTGATAATTTCTACATAATATTGTTTGTAACATTTACCAGGTTACATCCTCATTACAACACTATGAAACATGGCCCTTGTAATGTAAATGTCTTCTTCACTCCCCTCACCACTTCTAACCATTTCAGGTACAGGAGACTGTACAAGAAAAATGCTCGAAGGTATATGCTGTACACTGTGAAGGCATCTAAGACATATGGCTACATCCCAGAACTGCAAACTATGATTCTTCGCAAGAGATTAGCTGGCAAGGGGATGCCCAGACAGAGGACACTTCGACCCAATGACCCCAGAAGGTACGGCCTGCTTCCCCCTGTGCCGGCACCAACTATTGAGGAGCTCCTGCACACCCAAGTCAGGAGAGGTCTTGGTAAGTACAATGCCAGTTTATTTATTTTTCCCTGTGGGCTACATGCTACACTCCAAGTTAGATTAAGGTTGAAATACACTAATTATTTTTTTTATATATATAATGCTCTCCTCAGTTCCAGCATTCCACACTGAAGACCAGTGAAGTCCAGTTTCCAGAGCCTCGCAACCATGACCATGGTCGTTGTCATGTGACATTTTGTGTCACAAGCTGCTTCTCATCATTTACAGACTAAAAGACTGAAAAGTACAGAGCAGCTTAGTCAAGTTATATATTTATATGTCTTATAAATAAACCTTTACCACTATACCATATTTTGGTTTGGTATTGTTTTTCTACTGTAATGAGAAATCTTATTATTCATCTTCTCTGATACAAATGAGCAACTATGTCATATGATTATGTGTATGTGTGTGTCATAATCTGCTGACCAACATTGTCCTGATTGTACACACATTATGACGTGACTATTGTGCTTCTATTGTTGTAATGATTGAACAAGGTCATGCTTTCACTAGATAATGTATATAATCTGACTATTTCCTCTGCTCTGGGCTCGCTGTGCCATCTCACGCTTGAGACAGCACGGAGTCCGTCTGCAGATGACTGAAACTAGAGAAAGACAATGTATCGGCTTTGTGCTTCTTGATAAATAAATATTGCCAGAATACTACCTACTTATTTTAGCATTCCTAATATGCTATTTTATGGTAAAAAGCAGTGCACTGTTTCTCTGAATAAACATATTTTATTGAAAAAATGAGAAATTTTCATTACAAACTTAAACAAATCAAAAACAAATTGGTAAAACTATATATACAGCAATAAATAACCTAAAGTAAACTGTTTACGGTAAAGTGGGATGAAATGGTGGTTACAAACCCTGATTAGAATTAAATAGTGGGTACAAAGCCTGTGTACTGGCCCTGGGGGTCGGGGTATTTGTCCCTTATTCTCCATATACAGCAGCTGGGAATAACACGACGGTTACCCTGACCCAGTGCCCCATGCTGCCAAAAGATATATTGCCGATAGGCAGCATACCTAAATTGTCGGTTGTAGGTGAAGCAATAGAGCCAGGAGATGACAACAAACACATCGTCTCTGTACTGTCTATGGAGACGCAAATAACCATCTTCCAAACAATACAGGTCAAAGTGTGGCAATTTACTGATGCAGTGGTCAGGCCCCTGGCCACAGCATTTTCTCTCAGCATCTGTGGCCATTTCCCTGCAGTTCCCACAGGTGCACCATGGAAGAGTAGCGGCAGGTGGGGGAGTGGGTGTGCTTTGGAATGTAAAAAGTGCATCGAAAACTAATCCAGGTTCCTGGGAGAAGAGCTGGGTTGTTAATTCTCGTAGCTCCACCTCACTCATCTGCTGAATTAGTGCCTAAGTAAACAAACCATAAACGGAAGCATTTTGGCATTTGAATTTGGTTAAAACTAAAAAAGATGCTGACCTTGATTCAAAAGGTAAGATGTTATTACAAGCCATGAAGTTACTACAGTCTAACAAATGTTTAGCATACTCTGATAAAATCTCTGGAAACACAAACCTCTGTCTGTACCCTTAGCTCATTTTGGAGCACATGAATTCTGTCCTCCTCCTCTGCATCTCGACCTCCTCTCCTTCCTCTGCCGCCACCTCCAGCACTGGGACCTGCATTATCTCCTCCTCTTGCACCTCTCTGGCCTCTGCCACTTGAGACAGGACCTGGACTCTCTCCTCTTCCTCTTCCTCTTGCACCTCTCTGGCCTCTGCCACTTGAAACAGGACCTGGACTCTCTCCTCTTCCTCTTCCTCTTGCACCTCTCTGGCCTCTGCCACTTGAAACAGGACCTGGACTCTCTCCTCTTCCTCTTCCTCTTGCACCTCTCTGGCCTCTGCCACTTGAAACAGGACCTGGACTCTCTCCTCTTCCTCTTCCTCTTCCTCTTCCAGCTCTCTGGCCTCTGCCACTTGAAACAGGACCTGCACTCGCTCCTCTTCCTCTTCCAGCTCTCTGGCCTCTGCCACTTGAAACAGGACCTGGACTCTCTCCTCTTCCTCTTCCTCTTCCAGCTCTCTGGCCTCTGCCACTTGAAACAGGACCTGCACTCGCTCCTCTTCCTCTTCCAGCTCTCTGGCCTCTGCCACTTGAAACAGGACCTGCACTCGCTCCTCTTCCTCTTCCAGCTCTCTGGCCTCTGCCACTTGAAACAGGACCTGCACTCGCTCCTCTTCCTCTTCCAGCTCTCTGGCCTCTGCCACCTGGTCCATCTCCTCCACCTGGATTCTCTACACCTTCTCTCTGCTCTGTGTCTCCTGGACTAAGGCCTGCACGCTCTCCTCCTCTTGTCCCTCTCTCTTTCACTTTTCTTTTCCTTGGTCTGCACCTCCTCTCACCTGGCCAGCTCTCATCTGCCTCACTTAGGACAGCGGGCACCTCATAACTGAGGTCTCCATCAGGCTGAGACAAGTGAGAACAGTAAATGAATTACAGCTGCAACAAACTACTTTGATAGTCGACTAGTCATCGATTATTGAAACTATTTATCGTCTAATTGGATCATTGGTGGTTCTAGTTATATATATATATATATATATATGTATGTATGTATGTATGTATGTATATATATATATATATATATACATACACATACATACATATATATACACATACTTATACTTTTACATACATAATACTATATACATACTTATACTTTATACATATATATATATATATCGATATCTACCTATTGATATCTACCTATCTATGTCTCTCTCTCTCTCTCTCTCTCTCTCTCTCTCTATATATATATATATATATATATATATGTGTGTGTGTGTGTGTGTGTGTGTGTACCCTTGGTCGGGTCGCGGGGGCAGCAGCCTAAGCAGGGCAGCCCAGACTTCCCTCTCCCCAGCCACTTCGTCCAGCTCTTCCCGGGGGACCCCGAGGCGTCCTGGAGACCTGGAGAGACATAGTCTCTCCAGCGTGTCCGGGGTCTCTTACCGGTGCGACGTGCCCTGAACACCTTTTTATGAGCTAGTTTATGTGAATGAGTATAATAACAACGAGTAATAATGGCATACACATTAGCCATTGAACTTACAATGTGGGTCGCGTCCTCGCTCCACATTGTGTATGTTGAGCTAGTCTCGCGCGCGTGCAGGATCACGTCCAACAACTGGCAACCCACATGAACGTCAACTCTGGGAGAGAGGGGCGAGGAGTGATAGCTCTCTCCAGTGTTTTGAACGTGGGCTGCAGTACAATTTCAAAACGCTTGGTGTCAGAGTTACATACTACAACTTTAAGCAGCATAGCAAAGAGAAATACAGTCTTTGACATTCCTGCAACATGTCAACCAGTCCCTCCAGGATTTCGCGGGATTTTTTTCTGATTGTTGCGGCCTAAAATGCCTGATTTTGCGGCAGCATTTTTAAAAAATTGCGGTAAATGTTGCAATGTTTTAAGCACTTCTGTTGCAATTAAATTGCGGTAGACAGTGAAAATTGCAAAAAAAGAGTTGTAGTTTTGTTCTGAATAATTAATTAAAAATCAAAGGAATTTTTTTTCTAGGGAAAACAAACTGCATTTTGCTTTGTTCCAAGTAACAGGCTGAGGATTACGAAAGTTCTCACAAAATGTTTTATTTTTGCATGGTTGAAAGGTTTAAACAATAACCTTGCAGTAAATTCAACTTCAACTGCACAGAACTTTTAAAGAGATAGTTCATTTAAAGGGATATGGACATGCAGTGCTACGCCGAGACCCCCTGTAACTCAGAAGCCACGGAGGACTCTGAAACTTCTCCCAGCCCTTAGTCCACATGAGGGAGAGTAGACAATTAGTGAAATTTGAATTTTGGGTGAACTATCCCTTTATGTAAACAGGTACATTTATGTTCAAAAAACTTCAAATTCTGCTTAAAGTTAAAAGGTCACAGAGCTTATTCATAAACACTCAGC
Organism: Scomber japonicus; assembly: GCF_027409825.1. Taxonomy (NCBI): domain Eukaryota; kingdom Metazoa; phylum Chordata; class Actinopteri; order Scombriformes; family Scombridae; genus Scomber; species Scomber japonicus. Next base: position 27,721,097 of record NC_070598.1, read on the forward strand.
ATCACTTGTGTTAAAACAAAATAAAATAAAATCTGAGGTCTCAATTTAAAGTGCACAGCAAAAGTAAAGCAGTGCAAATAAAGTACAAGTGCAGAGAAATTCACAGTAAACAGTAACACAGCACAACGTACAACTGTAAACACTACTGTAAACATATACCATCCAATTCCTGCTAAATACATTTTCAATCTTCCTAATAAAAAAAAAGAGAATATTTTCGAGTCGTGGTTGATGAAGTTTGGCAAATATCAGAATTTTCTCAATCAATCAATCAATCTTTATTTGTATAGCGCCAAATCACAACAAAGTTATCTCAAGGCACTTTACACATAGAGCAGGTTCTAAACCGAACTCTTCAGGTTTTAACTTTAAAGAGACCCAACATTCCCACATGAGCAACAGTGGCAAGAAAAAACTCCCTTTTAACAGGAAAGAACCTCAGGCAGAACCAGACTCAGAAGTGGGCAGACATCTGCCTCGACCGGTTGGGGTTGAGAGGAGAGAAAGGAAGGATAGAGGAGAGAAAGGAAGGATTCAAAAATGAATTTTCTAGAACATTTTGAATTCTGCTCTTATGGGAACAACTGCAGTCAATGTAAGAGTGACATTTTAAACTTCAGATTTTCTCTCGTGAAGCAAAACACTTATCATTAAAAAAAAATCACCAACATTCCCATGCTGTCAAGATAAATTATGTATGATCAGATTTTTGTTCAGTCAACAGAATTTCTGACAATTTTGACCATTTTTGAAATCTGCCATGACAACTGCTGCCTGGCTTTGACTCCCTGAGTCTATTTGAGAAGACACACACCAGGTCTCACTCACAGACAATTAACATACTGTTAATGTTTCATGTGTATTGCAGTCTTGTATATGCTGTATTGTTTTGTGTTATATGTATCCAGGCTCCCGCAATAAGCTTTTGGTAGCTTCAATGGGAGACCTGATTCACCTGTGTGTGTGTGTGTGTGTGTGTGTGTGTGTGTGTGTGTGTGTGTGTGTGGAAATAAATACATATTTGGAAAAAAAAAAGAAAATAGTTCACTGAGTTAGACCTCAATGTCCTCCTCAAAACCCTCCATCCCATCCCACCAACCCTCATCCCTTTCAAAGGCGCCACTGGTGAGGCGTTGGTTGTGGTAAAGGAAGACTAAGGCTTTGAGCTTGTCGTTCGTCATTGATCTCCTTCGACTGGACAACACCAGCTTGTAGATGCTGTTACTCCGTTCAGCATCTGCTGAATTAATGACGACGTCTTTGTAACGTTTGGCCAAGACACTCATCATGGGAAGTCTCTCCTGCAGCCCATCCCAAAAGACATCCAAGTCCACCTCTCCAGATGCTGAAGCTCTGACTGCTGCTGGACCCAGGCGGATGAAGTAGGCATCCAATTCGTCTTTAGGAACAGCACTGAAGCCAGGGATGTGTTCGTAGCTGGACACACTCTGATTCATAAATGCAGTATGACGAGGATCGAACACCCTGACCTCCTGAAGGAAATTAATGGCAGGCTGTCCATCCGTCATATACTTCATCAGTTTTTCTTCAGCATTGTTGTATGCCTGTTCGACTGTGTTGAGGATGTATGTCTTGGTGGCAAAAGGTAGGTCAAGTCCCTCAAAGTACCCGGAGCATGTTTCATACTGTAGCTCTTTATTTGTGGCAAAGTTCATCTGCAGATCCTCCAGGTAGTCAAAAAGCTTGGTGGTCGACTTCCGGTTGACAGCCGCATGGAGTAGACGCACGCGTTAGAGCTCCTGCCTACCTTTAACTAAATCCACTCACTCACTCCATCATTTTGTCATTTGGGCGATTTGCATAGAATATTTTTAATTTTTTTAAACTGAATTATATAATAATGTCTTCGAACCGCGGTAAATCTGGAAAGAAAGACGAGAATGCCGGTGCTAGCTTACCGGTATCGATGGCTGCTATGGCTCAGCTACTCGACCAGCACAGGGAGGCGCTGGCCGCGGACTTCAGGACCTCTTTTACTCAGCTGGAGAAAAAATTTGAACAAGTCCGCTCCGTGGTCGATGAACATAGCCAGCGGCTTTCATCACTCGAGCTGGCGTCTGATGACCTGAGCCACGAGTCACTGAGCTGGAAAACGTCTGCTCCAATCTCCGGGAGAGCAACACGAAATTGGCGGCGAAAGTGGTAGACCTTGAGGGCCGCAGCAGGCGGCAAAACATCCGCATCTTGGGCTTGGCGGAGTCCATTGAAGGCGACCGACCCACACTATTTTTCTCTGACCTCCTGTGTGAAGTCTTCGGTAAGGATACACTTCCATCCCCACCAGAGATTGATAGAGCCCACCGCTCGCTGACCGCCAAACCGGCCGCCGGACGGAGACCGCGACCCGTTATTCTCCGCCTGCACCGCTACCAGCAAAAGGAGCTCCTGATCCGCGAGGCCCGACGGAGGGGGAAACTGGAGTACCGCGGTCGGCCGGTTCGGATCGTGGAGGACTACTGCCCCGAGGTCTTGAGCCAGCGCGCCGAGTACAGGGAGGTGATGGCGGATCTATACAAGCGCGGGCTTAGGCCCTCCCTGCTGTATCCCGCCCGGCTCCGGATCACACTTTCCAGCGGCGACAAGAAGTGGCTACGGTCGGCTGAGGAGGCACGGAGATACATCGCCGGCCTTACCTCTTCATCCTCCATACCGTAAATGACTCCACGGCACGGAGAATTTTACATAACATGCACCTGTCTGTTATTACCAACTTCTGATTGGCTAAACTGGCCTGCAACTAGTGACGCTGTCCATAAAGGTGCCTTTCACACTTTTATTACACCTGTGTGACCGTGAGTATGTCATATTCGGTGAACTGTTATATTGATATGACAATATGGTGATATTGTTCATATTATGGTTATATTACTGATTTCTTAATTATATAATTGTTATTGTTCTCTTATTGTTGCTGTAGTTGTTATTACTGCTGCTATTATTATGTTATTATTCTTATTGTTGTTACTATTATACTATAATGTTAGCATTGTAGTGATAGTAATTATAATAATAACATAACTCTTTACCTCGCAGAAGAAATTTTGATTTTCTGGGTTCTACCTCTTTATTATTGTGCCCAGTATGGTTAAAATTAGGTTTTAGGAGTGTTTTGTGAATATTTACAATAAGATAAGGAGTAAGAAGATGAAGAAGAAGCAACGGGAAGGTTTTCTTTTGGTAATTGTATGAGCTTGCTGCTATGTTCTTTTGCAGCTGTCTTGGTGTGGGGTGGGAGGGTGGGGGGGCGTATTCTAAGGCTAATATTGGTTCATGGGCTCACACAAGCGCTGTGCAGCCGGTTATTTGTTTATCTATTGTTTCATGTTCATGTCATGGATTCATTACCTGGAGTTATCATACTATATGTACTCATCAACCTGTGTTTTTATCTGAAGGAATTGGATAGAGTATTAAATCTTGTTAGCTGGAATGTTAAAGGTCTAAACCATCCTGTTAAAAGGAGGAGAATATTCTCTCACCTTAAACAGTTCAAAGCAGCATTTATTTTTCTACAAGAAACACATATTCGGGGTTCTGATAATTCTCGCTTGATGTCACGGTGGGCGGGGCAGCACTTCCATTCTTCCTTCCAGGCAAAGTCGAGGGGAGTTTCAATTCTTATCGATCAAAATATCCCCTTTGTACACCACAATGTAATATCAGACACTAATGGCCGTTTCCTCATCGTTACAGGGAAAGTATATGATATAAATGTAGCTCTTGCTAACGTGTATGCTCCAAATATGGATGATGTGAATTTTTTCCAAAGTTTTTTCTCATCCCTCCCTGATCTGAGTTCATACTCTCTTATCCTCGGCGGTGATTTCAACTGTTGGCTAGATCCTGTGCTGGACCGTTCCTCCCCCAAACCTGACTCAGTGAGTAAGTCGGCCTCACTCATTCGGTCCTTTCTTGCTAGCTCTGGTGTCTCTGATGTGTGGCGGTTCCTCCATCCAAGTGAAAAAGAGTACTCTTTCTTCTCACATGTCCACCACACTTTCACTAGGATTGATTATTTCTGTATTGATGATCAATTATTACCATATGCTCGTTCCTGCACTTATCAGGGAATAGTGATCTCAGACCACGCCCCTGTCGTACTATCCCTGGCTTTGCCTAACCTTCCTCAAATTAAAAAGCACTGGCGTTTTAATTCAACCCTGCTTTCAAATGATGAATTTGTGAAATTTATAAAGGAACACATATCTCTCTTCTTCCAGCTGAATGCCACTCCTGATGTATCCTCCTTAGTAGTCTGGGATGCTTTTAAGGCATACCTCAGAGGACAAATAATTTCTTTCACGGCAAATATGAGGAGGAAGGCCCAGCAAGAACGTTTAGAATTGGCCAAGCAAATTAAGGAAATAGATCATAAATACTCTCTCGTTAAAGATCCTGATCTCTACAATAAGCGAGTTGAGCTTCAAACTAAATTTAATCTGGCTTCAACATACCAAATAGAACGTCAACTTTTACGAAATAAGAGTCTGTTTTACATCCATGGTGACAAAGCAGGGAAATTGCTTGCTAATCAACTGAGAGGACTTAGAACAAAAGGGCATATCACGAGAATTCAAATGGGGGACGGGACAATCACTTCAGACCATGTGAAGATTAATGACACATTCAGGACCTACTATTCCAAACTATATACCTCTGAATTTGCTAACGCTCAATCAATGAATGATTTTTTAAGTGGCCTCAATATCCCTACACTTTCTACTGACACTAAATTGAAATTAGAGGAACCTATAACGAAGGAGGAGGTTGCTGCAGCTATTCTCTGTTTGCAATCTGGTAAATCCCCTGGGCCTGACGGGTTTCCAGCAGAATTTTTTAAGGCATTCTCCCCTCTCCTTTCATCTCACTTAAGTGTAGTTTTATCTGATTCATTCAAACAAGGTAACCTCCCATCCTCATTCTACGAGGCGTGCATCACACTTATTGCCAAAAAGGACAAAGACCCTACTGAGTGCTCCTCGTATAGGCCAATATCTCTTTTAAATGTTGACACCAAAATCCTAGCTAAAGTTCTGGCCCGTAGATTGGAAAGCATACTACCATCACTTATATCAGATGATCAAACTGGCTTTGTCAAAAACCGACACTCATATTTCAACACACGTCGTTTGTTTGATATTCTGTACTCTCCCTCCAGTGGGGCTCCTGAATGTGTCCTCTCTCTGGACGCAGAGAAGGCATTCGACCGTGTTGAGTGGACATATTTATTCGCGACGTTGGAAAGATTTGGCTTTGGTCCTGGTTTTATCACTTGGATAAAACTTTTATATTCATGTCCTGTCGCGTCTGTCCTGACCAACTCTCAGCTTTCACAACCGTTTACCCTCAGTCGTGGAACCCGACAAGGGTGCCCTCTAAGCCCGCTTCTATTTGATCTGGCCATTGAGCCCTTAGCAATAGCGATACGCAACTGTGAGAAGATTTATGGTATACGGCGGTATGGTGTTGAACATAGGGTGTCTCTGTACGCTGACGACCTTTTATGTTTCATTTCGCATCCAGATATCTCAATACCTGCCCTGCTGGATTTACTGAATGGTTTTAGCCAGTTCTCAGGCTACAAACTAAATCTGAATAAGTCTGAACTCTTTGTCGTCAGTGAGGGGACGTCAGCAGTGGCATACACCAACTTTCCCTTTAAGATTGTGGAAAACAAATTCACTTACCTTGGCATTGCTGTAACAAAAAAACACATGCACTTTTTCAAAGAAAACTTTCTTACTCTGCTAAATCACACAAGACGTTGTCTATCGCAATGGTCACCTCTTTCAACATCCTTGGCAGGTCGAATTAATTCGATAAAAATGAATATTCTACCAAAATTTTTATATGCTTTTCAATCTGTGCCAACATTCGTTCCTAAATCATTTTTTGACTCTCTAGACTCTGTCATCTCATCCTACATTTGGAAGGGCAAGTCGCCTCGACTACATAAGACACACCTCCAAAAATCTAAAAAAGATGGCGGCATGGCACTGCCCAACTTTCGTTTTTATTACTGGGCAGCCAACATTCGATGTCTAACCTTCTGGTCCCACTTTCACAGCAGATCTGACTGTCCTCTATGGGTGACAATGGAGGTAGACTCTGCCAAAAACATCTCCATTCCCGCACTTCTTGGATCTTCACTCCCTTTCTCATCAACCACACTCATAGATAACCCCGTTGTCCGCCACACGCTGAGAGTGTGGGCTCAGTTCAGGAGACATTTTGGCCTTCTTGATTTTTGCCTCTCCAGCCCCATCACAACTAATCATCTCTTCCAACCTTCCTTACTATACCCAAAATTTCAAGAATGGCAAAGACTAGGTATCTGTCGCTTTAAAGATCTCTTCATTGATAATATGTGTGCATCATTTGAACAACTAATGAGAAAATTCAACCTCCCAAATTCCCATTTTTTCAGGTATTTACAAATAAGAGACTTTATTCGCTGCCAGATACCAAAATTCCCTGTACAACCCGATTTGAATATTGCTGACTCGCTTCTTTGTCTGCAGCCATCACACAAAAGGTTAATATCAGTCATATATGGTAAACTACTAAGTGTAAGGCAAGCCCCCCTAATAAAAATTAAAACAGCTTGGGAGCAGGATCTGAATATATCTATACCTGAGGACACATGGGAGACAATCTTCAAATTGATAAATAGCACTTCTCTCTGTGCCCGTCACTGTCTGCTACAATTTAAAGTTGTGCACAGAACCCACATATCAAAAACCAAATTGGCCCGTTTCTATCCTAATGTAGATCCATGTTGTGACAAATGTAAGACAGACGAGGCTTCTCTTATCCACATGTTCTGGACGTGTCCTAGTCTGGAGAAATTCTGGAGGGAAGTCTTCCAAACAATGTCGCTCATTGTCGGCCTAAATATAGAGCCTGATCCGCTAGTGGCTATCTTTGGTACTATGCGGGGCACCCAGCCATATCTGACCCCGGCCAAACGCCGATCACTGTCTTTTGCCTCTCTACTTGCTAGACGTGCAGTACTATTGAAATGGAAGGATGCTGCCCCGCCCACCCATGCGCAGTGGGTGTTGGAGGTTATGTTGTGCCTACATCTCGAAAAAATACACTACTCTATACATAACTCCAAAGAAAAGTTTGAGAAGGTGTGGGGACCTTTTTTGAAACACTTTGATGGTTTCCAGTCCCACTAGTGGCTTTCAGCATGTCTCTGTCAATAACCCCACATATGTGATATCATAACCACCTATATTTGTATCATTAACACTTTTTCTTTGTTATTATTTACTGTCTTTCTAGTATGTGTATGCATATTTAAATATGTATGGAGATGCCTACTTGTTGAAATAGTATTGAAGTGCATATTGTTGTGTGTTTTATGCTGCCCATCTTTTTCTCCTCAAACTGAACCTGACTTCCAGCTACTACCTCTATCACTCCAGGAATGAAGAACAATTGATTAATGTATTTGAATGTCACCGCATATTAGCCTGTTAAGTTGCGTGGGAGGGTAAGGGCAGGGATGGGATATTTTGTACATGCATTTGTTATTGTGAGAAAATTAATAAAAATATATTTGAGAGAAAAAAAAAGCTTGGTGGTCATAGGGCGTCTGCTCTGGAAGATGTCCAGGAGCTGAATGATGATGCTGCACTTCTCTGCCATGATGCTGATTTGGACCTGCAGACTTTGAGCCATATCTGGACTTTGTAGCATTTCATGGAGTCTATCCACAGACTGTGGTGTGCTTCTGCTGCATATCTATGAATAAAATCACAAGGATTGACAATGAGTCAAAATTGTGTCAATACAATCAATCAATATTCATCACAAAATCACTAGTAAATGTTATCTATGATTATATCTTTGTTTTGTGTGTGTGTGCACATCTTACGTTTATTTCCATTTCGATAAATTCTTTGTACAGTCCAAAGTGCTGTGAATGATACTGTACGGCAGTGAACCAAGAATTCCATCTTGTGGCACATGGATTTGGCAGCATCGTTGCCTTCCTTCCTGGTGGCAGCTTTTTTGTCATGAAATGAAGGTACCTTCTTTTGCGGGACCCAGCATGGTAGAACATTTGTGAGAAACTCAACATGAATGCGTTCAGCTTACAGATGAAGCCATTTCAAAGTTCCCGTGTTTCCTTGATGGCTCCTTGACCGGTCCTTGGCTGGCCGATAATGGAAGCAGGGGGATAATGTGATCCCCCAGCGATGATGTGGTCAATGAGGCACCGACTGGAAACGCCCCTAAGTTGCCTGAGTGAAAACCAGCTACAATGCCTCATTTGTCCACGGGGAGGAGCAGTGTGTTCAGACCGGTTTAGACCCACTGCTCATAGGAAAGACTAGGCTGTCCAACAATTAAAAAAATTAACTGGATTCATCACGTTACAACCCTGTGATTGAACCTGATTAAAATACGAGGCTAAATATTATATACACTAATATTACTTGTTTTACTTCTATTCTTCTGTATAAAGTCGCATAATGAAGGGTACAATATAGTTAATCCATTAGAAAGTACAGTACGGTTGCAATTGAAGCTGCCGTACATCTGACAGGACACCGTGTGTCACAGGAAACACTCGCGGACACTTAATAATTCCTCTGACTGATCACTGATCACTGTCACTGTCAAACCAAGAAATAGCCCATGAGACAAACCCAGTCTACTGATTTAAAACAGGACGCGCTATTTAATACGTAGTGTTAATATTATATGGATTCCCAATCCGACCATTTTTTTGTGTATTATTTTATCATTATTAAGGCAAAATAACTCAATCTATGTCCATCGACATTATAATGAATAGGGTATAGGCTTAATATTAGTTTGCATCCAGCGTGCTGCGTGGACTTCATTACATCTGCTGCACCGCTGTTACCACAATTATGAAATGCTACATTTCTACAGTCTGTGACTGTGGCCCTCATAAAAGTAATATTTTACAAATCTGCATTATATAAACTAACGAAATTCGTTAAAGCAAGTCATTTGGCGACTTCTAAGTCATTCAGTTAAACTAAGTCTGTTCGGCTGCTGCTGGAGAGGCTGCGAGCGTGAATGAAATCAGTGCGTCTTTTTTACACAAGTATCTGTAGTAGGTGTAGCGGAATATATATCTTAAAGATATTGAAAATAGCTCTCGTAATAAGGGGCACCACCTTCGTATGAAGGAAAAGATTTTTACTTAATTGGTTGTTTGATTAGCCAATTAATAAATCAATAAATCATAATAATTAATAAATCAATACATTTCTGAATCAGTCAAATATCTAAAGTTCGTGGCTCTACGGTTCAATAGATCCCCTGTATCACTTCAAACAATAGACATACACAATTGATTGAGTTTTATGGGTTTTATTAACTACACACTACTAATAAATGATGTATAAATAAATGTGATGGTACAATACAATATGAATTCAAGAGGTTACTCGATATAGCAACATGAATGAAAGATGATGGTGAATGATGAATTTAAATGAAGGATATGTAATTATGTGGAAACTAAGAAAACTTAGCCTATAAGTTTTACTGAGCCTTAATTTTAAAGGAAATTAGAATTACTCGATCTGACCTCAACCCTTGATTAATGCAATATGTGGATCCTACTTTCATCCGTGGAGGGTCTCTCAGCTGTCCGTCCTGCAGAACCGCGTACGCACACCAAGTGGAAGATCTCAGAGAGCGTCGCAGATTCGGGCGGGGTTCGATGTCCGGGTCGGCTTGCCTCAGTCAGACTGCCGGTTCCGGTAGTTGTCCGCTGGCAGACTTTGTTCCTCTCGGTTATGATGAGTCGTAGGGTTGACAGACGTTTGTCTGCTCAAGAGTTCTCTCAGGTTGATGAAAGATGGAGGAAGGGTCTAATTTAACTAGCTCTCTTTCTGGAGAGATCTCAGCGTCAAAATCATCAAAAATGTCAAAAACAGGCTGAATGCAAAACTTAATGACGTGTTTACTTAAAGGGCCTTTTCTCTAGACGTTGCTGGTGAAAGTTACAATATTACAAAACTTAAGAAAACCTAGATAAAGAATAACTAAAGATTAAACTAAGTGTGTGAGGGGAAGAAAAGAAAAGATGGACAGAGCAAGACCGCTGGTTCGGGTCATGCTGAGTCCGGTTCAGGTCATGCTAAGACCAAGACCAAAAGGGAAGAGACAAAGAAGAGAGAAGAGACAGAGACAAGAGTGCAGCTGGGTTTTGTCCCTGGGGTGGGCTGTGTGTCAGCCAATCAGATTCATCAGAGCTCACTCTGAGGATCTAATTTCCAGCTTTTTATCATGAAACTTTTCATCATCATCATTCATTCATTATTTAATCCTGATTATAAAATGCATACTATAATCTATTGACACAGAACACAGGGTGTATTATTCTGTTATTAATATGACATCAGCTTGATTCATCAAGCTGCCATTCATTAAAACCTGAAGAGGATTAATATGATCAAACATAACACATTGTTATTCTACTTATTCCATGATAGATAATTGATTATCACCAAAATGTAAGCATAACATCAATGTAACACTTTCTCACATTAAACAAACATTTTCATACCAAAATTTAGTAAGTAAGTAAATTAAAGTAAGTAAGAAAGTCTAATAACAGTTCTCCAAATACACAATTGATCTTTGATCGCTGTAATAGCTGTTACAGTGGAGGTTTAGGTAATTGATAATGATATAAGTAATTGGTATTGTTTAAACCATACTTTTCACTAAGATGTTCTTATTTAAGTATTTAACACTCATTTTCTCACTTTCATGCTCTGTGTGGTTTCAGGAGACACAGAGGGGGGGGGGAACTCAGGAATGTGTCCTTTTTTAGTTTACGACCGTTGTTTGTGTGATTCTTCTCTGAGGAGAAGGAGTCTCTTTGATAAATTATGACGTCCGAAGGAGACACCACGTCTGTTTTTCGTTACTTTATGTAGTTCTGTTCACCCTTGGTTGCCCGTTGGAAGACTGGATGGCTTACAAGCTTCTCATGAGACCCCTCATAAGACCAGAGTCTCCGGGTTTGGGGTGAGAAAGGCCATTTTCCATGCCTCGGGTTAAACCTTATGACCGGAAGAATGGGAAGGGGGGACAAACTGGCTCATTCTTACAAAGTGATTTATCACTTAACAGTCCCTCTGTGATTAGCTCAAAGCCCTCCATATGGACCGATTCTGTCCCATGGAATGGTAAGGGATCTTTGTTTGTCCAAGAGAAGGACCCTGTTTGTCTCTATCAGACCTGGTTCAATTTCCTCATCTGAGGGTCAAAGGTGACTCTGACCAGAGGATGTTCTGAGCAGTACTGATGTCGTATTCACTACATAGGCTACTGCATGACTCAGCCATGACTCAGAAGAATATGCTTGTACTTTTTAATCATAGTGCGTTGTGTTAATTGATCGGCTGTGTTGTGTGTTACCGGCGCAGCACGCGTTATGTTTTCGCGCAACGTATGTGTCGGAGGCAACCATGCTTGAGTACACTTGGGTTTTGAGGTAATGTGAGTGCGGGCCAGCGGGGGACGGGGGGCATTCGCTTTGAAAGACAATGGGACAGCACTGTAACCATCCCCCTCAACCCATCACCTTCGAGCTGGACACTTCCCCCACCGAAAATCAAGATCAAGACACTGTTTGTGCCCCCACTATATCCAGCACATATGCTACTGTATGTGTGGTTGAGTTTTCAGTTTTACATCTTTTCTAAGTGAGTGAGGGGTGTAGTTGTAGATGTGTGTAGTGCCCCCACTCTGTCCAACACGTATGTGTGGTTGAGTTTTCAGTTTTACACCAATAGTTAATTAACTAGTTAGTTACTGTAATAATAATAACGAATCTGAATTTAAAGTCAATTTGTCTGACTTATTATCTTTTTCATATAATTAATGCTCATTAAACTCTGTCTGGCCCATATCTGTCGCGGCATCTGAGCGCTCTTTCTCAGCCTTGAGCAGGCTGAAAACCTGGCTGCGCAGCACCATGACGCAGGAGATATTTGACTATTATGAAAGCTCACAGTGACCCCTCTCAGAAAATAGTTCCGACGTCCAGGGACACTATTCTGATTCTGAATCTCTGTGCGTGATTTGTGTGACAATGGAACCAAATGGCCCATTAAGCCCAAACAAAAGGTTGAGCAATGATAATGCTAATAAGGTGGCTGGGCTTACCTGGCTTAACGCATGCACTGAATAGACCGGGGTTGGCTGGTACAAATGTGCTGTATAATTGCACATAATCAAATACAGTCCTGTGGCCCGTTTTTGTCATTTCGTATTATTTATCTGAGCCTAAAAGTAAAATACGAAAAGGCTTTTTTTTTCTTTGTTTTTTTTTGTTAGATTCAAAACAAATAACACAATAATCAGTAGTCAGTAGGCTATTTAATTTTTTGATTTGATTCGATGAATTTCGGATGACCACTGATCTGTCAGTAAAAAATCATAAAACATCAGAATGTGGGCTAGTTTGTGACAGATGCGCCATCTCCTGGTCAAACCCTGTATTACAATGAATAGGTGGGTTTACAGGAAAAGATAGACACGCCCAGGAGAAGGAGGGGGTCTCTCCAGCTGCTGGAACTCAGCTGGAACTTGGCTGGAACTTGGCTGGGAGTCAGCTGCCATTCAGCTGGCATTCAGCTTGGAGGGGAACTTTGAAGTGGCTACTACTGTATCAAAAGGTCTGCGGAAGGCACTACCAACGAGGTTCATAATGTGCGCCATGCAGGTTACATGCAGCGAGTTAGGAAATAAAGACTGCAGAGCAGCTTTATATGCTTTCTTCATGTATGCTGCATTGTCCGTGTCAAACACGATGACATCCTCATTGTCTATGCAGTACTCTTGCAGACACTTCACCACAGACATAGACACCGTAGAATGGTTGCATTCCTCTAGGAAAACGGTATCTGCCAGATAGGCCAGGATCCTCCCTGATTCATCTTTCTCCAGGGGTGCGATGAGGATGTTAAGCACACATCTCCCCTCAACATCTGGTGTTTCATCAAATATAACAGCAACAGGCTTTTTAGCCAAATGTGTCTTGAGGGCTTCTTTTTCTTTTTGGTACACTGCACCTAAGTATCTGTCTTGGAGTTGGTGAAAACCAGAAACAGCTCCTCCATTGAAAACCTTTTCGTTCAAGAATCTTCTCATTGCTGGGTGGTCACTCTTGGAGAGTGGAATGTTGACTGCAGTGCAAGTGGCAACCCAATCTTCACATATCTAAGGGGACAAATATATGCTATCAAGATTACATGCAATCACAATCAGGATCGTAAATTTTATTTTCAAAATGTTAACATCTGCCAGCCACTGACATAAAAGTTCAAAGTCAATGGTAAAATAAATGTATATTAACTAAATATTTTGTGTCTGGTAGATTCATAGTTTACCAGCATTTATCTGGTGCTAATTTATTACTCTTTACAAAATATTGTTTAGCTTATTTGTATTTAATTATTCTTTTCTCTTTCCTCTGCCTCACTCTGTGACCTCTCTCCCTCTCACACGCACACACACACCATCTCATTGCACATTCAACTTGATATTTTGAAGACAGTTTTCACACCGTTTTTAACATTTTATTTGACAATATTTATCTCTCTCACAGACACATGCACACACATACACAGCCAGAGACACACAATATGTATCTCCCTCACAGACACATGCACACACAACACAGCCAGAGACACACAATATGTATCTCCCTCACAGACACATGCACACACAACACAGACACACATACACAGACAGAGACACACACAATATTTATCTCCCTCACAGACACACACAAAACACGCATGTTAGATCAAACTCACCTTCAGTCTTTCAGCGCTTGCAATAGATTTAGATGCAACGGCCTCTGTCACAGTGATTTGTCGAGTAGTCTGTGTTGCACTTCTTTCAGCCATTCTCCGGACATGTTTCGCGGTGGAAAAGTGTTTGTCTATTGCCGACTTTCGTTTGTACATCTGGAAATTGTTTTCCACGGTCTTTTGCAGTTATTTTTGTAGGTAAATGTGACACGTTTGAGGCGCACATGTCCTGCTTCTTCACGTCCTGAACAAGGAAGTGAATTTGGTGGCGCGTATGTTACGTTTGCACGGGGTTAGGTCATATGATTGGTGGAACTCACGGAAAGCACAGATGATTGGTCCAATTTGCGGAAAAGTTGCGGTGATTGGACAAAATTGCAAGGCCCGCACATAATCGTGCGGATTGGTTGAATTTGCGTTAATTGTTGCGATCGCGACATCGCGAATTCCTGGAGGGACTGGTCAACATATGTTAGCTGCTTTACTATGTTCAGAACAGAACATAAAACAAAAAATCACATAGAACTGCACTTTATTTTAAGTTAGAACCTGGTGCAGGCACTTTTAAGTTTTCATAAGTGCAGTTTTTGTTTATTTTATGAATTGTTGTCATTTTGATGACAGAGACAATGTTGTTTCTCTGAAAATAAAATTTCAATATGTGAAACCAGATCTTTATTTTCTTGTCAGTTATCATGAATACTATTTCCCTTTTAAACCTGATGCTATGTTATTCCTAACAGTGGGTGGCCTCCAGGCCTCATGATTTGGCTCATTAGTTCCCACCCGTCATTGTTTATGGGGGACACGTTGGCCTAACGCAACTGTGGGGCTGCTGATGAATCCATTCCGTACCAACGCAAAGCCGTGAGTGCCTGTTAGATGCTATTCAACACTCGAGTGACTATATAGCACATCAATAGACTTGTTATTTTGATTATGACGGGTGTACGATAATTTCCCTTGAAATACGATAATTTTATGTCTCTGGTACGATAATCCTACATTTCCCACCTGGCAACACTGAGCAGAGTCAAAACAGTAGAGTCAAAGTAGCAGACTGAGAGCAGCGGTCGGAGCAGACGAGAGATACAGATGAGAAAGTCAGAACAACGGTTGTTAACACACTGAATAACCATTAAAGTATACTTATCTGAGACAGAGAGGTGGTTCAATGTCCATCAGCCAGGAGTAACTTAACTTTTGGCAGTGTCTTGGTGAGTTGCTTGAACTAGCTAGCACTAGCGCTAGCTAAGTGTATTAGCCACACTGTGAGTTGATACGGGAGGTGGCAGAAAACGTGTCTTTGCTCCGGGACTCTTGAACCTGGCTTATCACTGCTGGCTACTGTGTATGTTAAGAGTTAACGCTGCATATTTCGACTCTGATAACCTGATAGAAAGTGAGGTATAATGTTTATTTTGCTGCTGTGTGTGTGGTTATATTGAGACGCACTGTTTATGATGTGTGGTATTATAAGGACTGCTAAATATGTTCATTCATAACAAAAACAAGTTAAACCCATCATAATTCATGATTAACCACTTAACACACGCCCCTGTTTTTTATGCTGTTAGCCTAAACGACATGCCCAAGTTGTGAGCAGCACAGATCCCACATAGTTTGAGACTCAGAGATGTGTCTGGTATCATTGGAAAGGAGACACTCTCAGGATTCTTGTAAAAGTGTCTGTGTGATTCTGTGACTTACTGACAAAGAGTGGCAGAGGTTACAATGATGGGGTTGTTTACTCGCCCATAGGTTTGTCTTTACAATGACATGTGTACAGACATTCAGGGACCTCTCAGCAGGATATAGACACAATGAGGCCACAGCCACATGTCTTGGCTTCATGCAGTCCAAATTTGGAGTCAAAAGACCAAAAGATGAATTTTTCAGAATTATTTTTCAACAGGTATGTCCATGCGTTTTCCTCAGGTCCTTTTTGGAGACTCCAAATGGACACTTGGTTACCAAAGCTGTATAACCACAGTCAAACACTTATAACTTCACATCCCCTTTGCCTACAATCAAAATCTTGGTCTCTAATGAAAGCTGACGCCATATTATTACTATTATTATTATTATTACATATAACCATATTTTTTGTTTGGCCATATCTATCTATCTATCTATCTGTTTATTTTGGTATAAGTCATATGTTAAGTCGGAGAAGAACCAACCGTGTACCAAAATGCCGTGTGCGTAATGATATATGGTTCAACTCTTTTACGTACAGGGCGCACGCCGGTTACGCTTGGAGTTTGTTTATGGACAGCCAAACTTAATAGCTTAGTGTCATACACCGTTGGAAACCTCTGACTATTGGCTAAAAGGTTATCAACTTCATTTCACTGAATATTTCCATAGGCTAGAACAGCAGTCAATCAAAGCCATGTCGTCGTTGTCGGTCACATGTCCTCATTGGCTTTGGAGACATGTACTGCCTAATCCTAAACACCGATTGGCTTGTGTATGGTGTCGTCAGAAGCAGAAGAGGCTCACGGTCGTAAAAATCTAGTCACGTGTACTCTGAGATGCACGTGCAGGTCAGGAAATGACGTAAACGGACCGTATATGGTTTGTTATTTGTGTTATTACGTTACGTGTTGGACTAAATACATGTTGACATATTGAGGAAAGTATTTCGGTTTTATGGAAACAGATTTCATATTTCACAAGAATGGATACTTGGCGAGCTGTACAGAAAGTGCTGAGTCATAAGATGATCGTTGTGGATAAAGGGAAGACTTTGAAGGTATGTAGGCATTGTAGCTTTTCTTACTTAGCTCAGGGGCTAGCCGAGCTAATCGCTAATACTATTACGGCTGTGAGCAACCATATAAGTCGTGGGTGGTCTTGAATGAATCAGGACAATCTAAGCTTTCCAACGATGTACGGCATGAATATATATGTTTAAGGGTTGGTGTTTAAAACATCCAGAAGAACTTGTGGCTACCTCCTAACATCCGTCCTGTCCCGTAGACGGAACAGCGTGCGTTAAGTGGTTAAGCAGATAAAATGATTCATGTTGGTTAAAAATGTGTAAAAATGTGACAAATACTTACATTGAGTTAAAAACAGTTGAGGGCTATTGTATTTGGAACTGTAATTGCAAAAAAATTAATTCTTCGGACATGGAAGGCGGACAGCACCCACATACGATTTGTGGCTAAGGGAAATGGCGAACATGCTGCACCTGGAGAGACTGAGACTTTGTAACGAAGACAGAGAAGAAATGTTTAAAAGAATGTGGGACCCTGTTCTGCAATTATTTCAAAAAAAGGACTAATGTTTCAATGTGATACATCTTGCTATGTGTATTTCTTATTTTACTTTTTGTTTTGTACAGTTTTCTTTAAATATGTTTAGTTTATTGTATTGACTGTGGCCTTTACTTTCTTTAGAGATGAGCTGATTCTGTTCATGGCTTACTTGTTTATTTTGAGGTGGGGGGAGGGTTTTGTTCTTTGTTTGTTTGTTTCCTCTGTTTGTTATGTGTTTTTCTTCAAATTTGAAAAGCAATAAACATTTTTTTTTTTTTTAAAGATTTATTCGGCATAGACACCTTTATTCAACAGTAGACAGACAGGAAACATGGGAGAGAGAGGGGGTGTGACATGCAGCAAAGGACCTCCGGCCGGGATTCGAACCGGGGTCGGCTGCGTACATGGCATGCGCTCCAGCCACTCGACCATCTGCGCGCCCAATAAACATATATTTAAAAAAAAAAAAAGAAACTGTACAGTTAAAAAGATAATTTATTTAATCACTATTGTGTTACAGTAATGTGTTGAGATTTATATACATATGGCCATAAAAGAAATGTTTAGTGATGTCACATAAATAACAGTCCTGTCTTTATACAGGCTGGGTTTTTGAGAACCATTAGATTTGGATCTGGATTCTCCCTGTTGAGGGGAGATGGCGAGCCCCCAGTGAGATCTTTCCTTAATCGGAGGAATGAAGAACCAATGGCTGAAGAGGACACCACATTCCTTCTTCACCTTCACCCATGTCTCAGTGTGGTAGGACCACCACGCAATTGACTACTTGAAATCCCCCCTGACTTGACTTAAACTCTTTTGACTTAAGCGTGTTGACTGATATCAACACGGACACTTCAAGAACAGTACACTCCATATGAACACTCTCAGTTGGGTTATGTTTATGAAAGACTGTGAAATATCGATAAACCAGTGGTTATTGCACTGAACTTTATTTTCTATTTTTTATATATTTCAATACAGTAAACTTACCTTAAACGCACCTCGTGGCTCCATTTATCTATTGTGTCTGTCATTCCTCTTTTCAACCCTCCTACGAACCTAGTTGTTGGTCCATATATTCTAAACCCTGTGGCACATAGTGGGTCACATTTCTTATTAGAATGACGACATTACAGTACTATACTAATTAAAATACTCATGTTTTCCACTGGATACTTATAAACATCCGACATTGTGTCCCACCAGAAAACAGCAGCACTGAGAGGCCTGCCTATCTACCTCCGCGAAGATGAAACCAAGTGCTCGGTAAGTAATAGTAACTGCAGGAAAGACAAATAATTCAGGTCATGCAGCTAATTCCTCATTCCCACGAGATGTTTTTAAGGAGTAGTTAATCCAAAATGTAAAAGTACACCTCCCCAGGACAGTTTATCAGTCCAGATAATTTTGGGGTGAGGGTTGCAGTTTTCCACTTCAGATCCCTTTTTTTCTGCTGAGGGGAACAGTTGGTCATTTTGGGTAGTGTTTCATCACAAGGTTGGTGGGTGACATTGATTAAAGAAAGAGATTTACTTTTTCTGGTTAATACCTTCACAAGTTAAATGGGTGATTTACAATTCATGTAAATCACCCTCCTTAAACTACTAAATCTATTCTTAGCTATGTTAAAATTGCTTTATCAGTTTTCATTGAGATTTCAGTTTATAGATGCCCATTTTCTTCTGCCTTTTTAACATTTCAACTTCTTTTAGCCCTTATGAAGCCAATCATCTCTCTGCTTACAAGTTGTACTTTTCAGCTTTAGCATGAACCTTTTCAGCACTCACATATTTTTTCAGAAAATGCTCTTTCTAGTTTGTCTTACTTTTTCTAAGCTCTTAATAATGTATCTGTTCTTCTTCCTCAGGACACCAACACTTTGGCACCAGTGCTGTAAGGTGTAGATGATCATGGAGGACTCTACACAGTGATGAGGACACATTCACAAACTCTTCAAATTTCATTCAACTGTTATATGACAATTATGTTTTTATATAGCTGCCCGCCCCCCCCCCCCCCTCCACCACAGCTTAACATCACTGATATTGTTTTGTTGAGGGCTTTATTTCACTGCTTCATTCAGCTGCTGTCGTCCTAAATGTTCAGTTCAAAAAGCTGATCTACAACCAGTGTTTTTTATCTTTTTATTTTATTTTTTTAAAGTTACAAGGAGAGGAATTTGGTGCTCTGGACTCTCTCAACAGGAGAGCCACTGATGATTAATGGAGGATAGTGGGCTGGCTGAGCCTTCCTAAAGTCAATTTTCATCTCCTTTGTTTTTCCTGTGTTGAGAGAGAGGTTGCGTAAATTGCACCAAGTCATCAGGGTCTCCACCTCATCCCTGTATGCTGATTCATCTCTATTTGTGATGAGACCCACAACGATTGTGTCATCAGCAAATTTAATTATGTGGTTGGTGTTATGATTCGCGGTACAGTCATGCGTCAGCAGAGTAAAGAGTAATAATAAATAATCAAACTAGTGGTGTGAAAGCGCCTCGGTTAATTTGGTGCTGACCTGAGTGCAATTGTTGCATTCTGAACGACGCAAACGACCCGAAACAAGGAGTCAAATGAACTATGGTTCGTTTAAAGCGCACTAAATGCCTTAATTGTTCTTATGCAAGACACTGAACCCCAAAGTGATCCAATGGTTGTGCCAGAACCTTCCATGGTAGCTTGCTGCCATCGGTGTGTGAGTGTGTATGTGAATGGATGTATGTGGCTTGAAGTGAAAAGTGCTTTAAGTGGTTGGATGACTAGAAAGGCATTATACAAAATGCAGTCCATTTAATATTTACCATTTATAAACTTGGCAAGTCATGACAGGTAATGATTCAGTGTGCAATAACAACACCATATAGTACACCACTTTACTTGAGGAGACACAAAAATAGAAACTATTAGATGGCTAATAATGAAATAAAGATGTGTTATTGGTTAAGTGACATATAGCACATTATTCAGAAGTGATCAAGATCTCTGCATTAAGTAAAGAACCATTATATGGATTCACACATACCCATGAACAATTAATTACATATTAGTTCATCAACATACAATCTAAAATTCTTTTCTCAATTAACTAATCAATAATCACTCTATAAAATGTAATGAGGAATTACTTAAGAACTGCCCGTTAACTAACAGTTTACTAGCATTTAGTTCCTCATTTGTTCCCTGGCGTTACCTCATAATGTTGGCTGTAGGTTGTGTTTGGTCTGATATTATGGCGCAGGGAGAGAGGCCTTCTATGTCTATTGTGAAGCTGATTCGTGATTTAACTACTGAAAGTCTAGCACTCTCTGAGGCAAGCTGCCCCCTCTCTGAACCATGTAGTCTAGTGTCTACCATGGCAACCTACTGGATTGGTAAGTGACTAGACTGTAACCAACATTCCTCGGTAGTTAACTCACATTGCCAGCTCACTGGATAGGTAACTTACTTCCCTCTCCCTTCTATATGGCATTTCTTTCTGTGATATTCATACCCATGCACAGATAGACCCTAGGAGGTGTTCAAGTACCCGCCCTTTGGCATTTCACTAGATAATTGCCTTATTTGTAAAACATTGTTTCCACCACCCACACATATGGCCAAATAACCTGACCCTACCTGTCAACACAAAAGCTGCATGTCCTATAATAACCATGTGCAGTGTTTTCATCTTTAAAGTAATCATTTTGGGCCATTAAATATGTTAAAGATAATATATTTTAAAATGAAGGTCCTATAATTCAAATATATGTTATATATATATGTATATGTTCTCTCATCATCTTTTTATATGTATCATTTAAAATAACGAGTTCAGATGTGTAATGTGAATTCATGTATTCAGTTATCAATACCTTTTTTTATCACTTGATGGGTGTGATCTATTTACCCACTTATAGGCTCTGTCTCTCACTGCCCAAACACATCTGACATCAAACATGAGGCTCTTAATTACAACCTATCAGCAGCTAAATTAGTCACAGGCTTCAGTATAGACAGAGGCATGTTTGGCAAACTTCCTGCAACATCATGGCTCTTCTTATGAAATTCTAATTCCAACCAACAATGCCACCAAAAAGGCCAGATTTCCCACGAAGAACAAAGCCAGCAGCAGGACATCAACTGATTTCTATGGTGACAAAGCAACACAGTTTACATTAGAAGACAGATGTTATTGTTTATTTATTTACTTTTAAGCATTTGTTGTCTTACCGTAGTAGATTCCAAAGTATCTGTAATCCAAAGAAAAGAGTAACGATTAAGACTCTGCAGGATTCCTACATAATAATACAATGATTTCCATGTAAAAGCTTCTATGATTCGTTTGTTGATTGCTAACAGCAACTAACCAGCAGCATCTGGACCCACAAATTAAACTGATTCTAACAAATTGAATGGACTAGCTCCAGTTGGTTTCACTTGCATCTATTAGTTAATCCAGTTTTGGACTAGATGCTACTGAAAACCTTCACTTTAGAATTACAGCAGTTTAATGTTTCTGTCTGTCAAATTGTTTTCTTTTTTCATTTTTCTTGGAAGGGCAGATGTGAACACAGAAATCGTACAAAGCCTATTAACTTATCCACTGATTCAGACCAGGGCAAACAAACTATAGCTGATGATCTAACCTGTATTCAGTTTAGGTCACATTATTAAGGGTTTTGGAGGTTTGGGATTACCCTAAAATTTAAAGGAAAGTTTCACTGAGCATGAATGCTGTTTTGGTGCAGCCTTAATCTTAACAGTAATCCACATTCACGCATTGTCAATTCATGAACAGTTTCCTTAACTTTGTTAATTGATGAATTGAAAGAAAGAAGTCAATCCAACACTCACTAAATGAGGTTATAGTAATATGAATGAACACCACCACTTCAGTTCAGGCTGTTTATTGTGCCTTCTTTTCAGCTGCAAAAAGGCACACATTGAGATGTACTTTATAGCTTTGTTTTTTGTTTAAAAAAAAAATCAGAATTAAAAGGGTATTTACCTGTTGTATTGACCGTCCACTTTAAGTGGATCTCCAACAGGATGCAGAAGAAAGCTTCCCAGCCAATAAAACCACCCATCACTTTTATCAGCCATTGTTCTGGAGTGCTGTCAATCAACATCAGGCCTGTGCATATGGCTGCCACTGTGTGACATCAAGAGCCTTTTCAAGACTTGTAACAAAAGTTCACAAGCACAGTCTCTTGTGGAAGCATTGAACATCTTTTACTAAAAGTGGTCTGGAGCAAAATATATTTAGGTCCTTACCAGCTAAAGTCTTTATTACCACTGCATTCAAAGCATGAGTCCAGTTGAACAGAAACCTCCTGTCACAGAAAGAGGGAAAATATTTCAATTATCATTAGTCACTTCTTGTACCTGACAGTTAAGTTTCTTAACAAGCAGCCTTTCTTGACTGTGATTGTTTTCTCTCAGTGCCTCAGGCTTGTGCCTCATCTCATACCAACAATTAGTTTTGACTGTTTTAACCTCAAAGCTGATCTTTATTCGACCATGGCCACAATCTATAGACTGATATGTCTTTGTCCAACAGAAAACCAAGTCAGCAGAACGCTGATAATATTTTTTCAATAGTTTTAAGGACTTGTTAAATCACACACAAACATAGCAGGTTACTTACATTGCATGTTGTGGGCCACAGCGCAGCAGAGCCAGTATGGGCTGGAGGAAAGACATGACCATAACCAGGCAGCCTAAAACAGGGTGGGCACCCTGACAAAAGCACAAGGCAACACTGACATTCAATGATTTACACTTGTCACACTGAGGAACTGTTTACACTGTTTACACTGAATTCTTCCATTTTCCATTTAAACAGTATTTCAGGAATATTTTATGTAAAATAAGGCTAATACTTTGTTCGAAGTGTATCATTAGGTAATCAATATGTCAATATTAAATCTGCTCTGAAAATATTGCCAAGTTAAACATTTTACTAATTTAATCAAATGTATTCAGTGTCATTTATTCATCATTATTTTTCTGGAAGTTGTATTTTTTAAACTTTGGACAGACCACACGTATTCTTTATGAAATATCAACACAAGCCTGTTGTTTCACAGCATCTCAACTCTGTCATTCTTATCACGTGGTAAATGGTAATGGTATGACACAGAGAAGTAGACTGCTTCAAAAGAAACAACACATCCCTGGAGGCATCAGTCTATATGATGACGGATGGAAATTGTTCATAAAATGCTGATGTACTGACCCCAGACCAGTCCTTGGCATATGAAAAGGAGAGGATGAAGGCAATGGCTGTAGCTACTACTGTCAAACTCATCAGTGCAACATGGACCTGGAGAAGCACATACAAGACAACATTCTTAGAAACACACACTGGACCTTTCTGGTATAGATCTTCTCATTTGACTTGGCTTTAACGGGAAATAAATGTATTTCCTTTAAATGTAAATTGTTTTCATTTATTTCCTGTTTTAGTTGCATACAACCATGGTTGTATCCTCTCAGCTGTGGTAAAACAAGAACACCCCCCCCCTCCCCCGACACACACAATTTTGATTAATAAAAATTCTAAATGTCCAATAATCTACTAGGCATTTAGTTTGTTAGTCTCTGCCACAATTCATAATATACAGAGAATAAACTATTAGATTATCTTCTCCTATCTGTGTCATGGATTCCCTCTGCCAGTCTGGTACTACACTCGATTGGCCCTAATCACCTTCACCTGTCCCACTCTGCTCTGTCTCCCTTAGCCTCGTTAACTCTCCAGCTGCACTGCATTTGCCATTTACCATGCTCTGCATTTAAGGTCCTGTGTTGCAGTCATTTGTTGTCAGATCGTCTGCAAGCTCACCTGTGTTACCAGTCTGCTCCTACGTTCTCTGACTCCTGTACCCGGACCTGCCTGAACTCTGCCCTGTTCTCCCGTCCCGGAAACCCGACCTGCCTTTGTCTTCGACTCCGATCTGTCTTCTGCCCCGGTAATTTCGACCTGCCTTCTGCTTGACTCTTGACTTGGATTTGCCCTGAACTGTGCCGCTGCCTTGTTTTCACCTGCTGTTGTGGTGTGTGTGTGTGTGTGTGTGTGTGTTTTCCCCAGGACCTCCCGGATTCTCCAGCTCCAGGATTTGCTTCCCTGGGGAGACACACACACACAGCACCTTGGGCACACCGGAACCCTTGGAAGCCCAGAACCCTGAACACTTCTCCTTCCCACTCCCCTTCCCTAATTCAATAAATACCCTTCTGGGTTCGAACGCACTTGGTTCCTCCGTCTCGTACTTGACAATATGTTTCTTTTTGGATATATATTATATGTTCTGCTGTCTTTAATTTTGTTTTTTAGTAGTTTCACTAAATGTTTTTTGTTCTTACATCTCTTTGACATCTGATCAAATATGGGATATACTGTTTAAAAAAGTAATTTCTCTGTAAAACATTGTTGTATCCATGAAGTCTCACCAGAAACCAGACATCTTTGCCCCACAGGTTCTGTCCCTTGGCCAATCCTTTTAGATACCTGGCTACCATCATTCCCAGTGATCCTGTGGTCATCCAGGCTATCAGCATCAGTGATCCTGAAATACAGTCACATGTTGGAATGCTGGCCTGTTCTCAGATCACACTGTATGGTTTTATGACACAAAATGCATTTTGTCTTCTCTCTATGAAGTAGCTAAGAATAGTAGGTCACATTTAAGGCCAGCGCAGTCAGCAGACACCAGAAATCTAAATCAGTGACAAAACCTTAACCATCCTGAACAATTAAATAAAAAGAAAAAAGTAGTTACACATGGACAGATTATATGACAGTGAACTAATAGTAAATGGACTGTATTAATCAAAGTTCTTTTACATTACGTCTCATTCACCCATTCATACACTGATGACAGAAGCTACAACACAAGGTGCCAACCTGCTCATCAGGAGGAAATTAACCATTCATACACATTCACACACCAATGGGAGCAATTTGGGGTTAAGTGTCTTGCATTTGGACTGCTGGAGGCGGGAACTGAACTGCCAATCTTCCAATTGGTGGACGACCACTCTACCTCCTGAGACACAGCTTTCTGTATTGTTTTTTAAAGATTTCATTTGTGATTTTTGCATTTATTTAGATAGCAACTGGCAGAAATGCTAACAGGAAACAGAGGTGTGACTGATAGGTCCGGCCCAGCCAGATTCAAATCAGGGACACTGTGATCACGTGGCTTAGCTCTAACCACCTGACCACCAGGGCGCTCCAATGACTTCTGTATTGTTTTGACCTTTCAGACATGTGAAGCAAAAATTAGATTAAAGCTGTGTCTGATATCACTTGTTATTTACTACATAGATAGAGTTAGTGCCCTCTCAAATCCCCCTTCTACAACAAAAAGTGGCCATGACATGGTGCTGCTAACATGGTGCTGCTAACATGCTGCGAACATCCTCCAATGCAACATGTCAGTGTGTCTAATACTGTAATGACATAAAATGGTGATTATTCATATGAGCCCAAAATCTTGCTTACCATAGAGCAAACCATGAAGTGGCTGTTGTATAAGAAGTACTAAATAATTGAAAACGAGCTTAGAGTCTATAGTCACACTAACCTCCTGTTATCCCAAACTAATGGACAGATCAAATAAACCATCGACATCACTCAGCTACATTATTTAAACACAAAATACAGCTGAGGATGAAAGGAATGTCATCAGTTTGCAAGTATTGGATACATTGACATTTTCACCTGACAGTAGTGCTAAATGGGAAAAAAACACATTTTATAACTTACAAACTGAATACAAAATGTGGGTCATATACTCTATCTGTATATCAAAAGAATTATGAACATCTGAGTTTTCAAATGCAGGTAGTGCTTGTTATGTTCACACTAGTGCAGAGTTCAGCATTACATAGCATAAACGTTCTTGCTTTGTAAAACTATATGACTTTGGAAAGTTGAGAGCACTAACACTGTTTTATCAGTGTTTGTCTCCCTGATACATCTCTACAGTACATTATCTCCTAAGGCAAAGGACAATATTTCACCCATCTATGTTTATCTACAAGCTTGTGCATTCACAGCCATCCAAATTAAGTGGTCTAATGAAGGTAGTTGTTGATTCACTCCTGACTACACTGGATGTGTTTCAGCCACATTTTTACTTGAAGTCAGGTCAGACAGAATAGATACACTAAATTTATTTCAATATAGCAGTCCACCCTCAGGGAAGCATGAGTGTGCTCAGTAATTTCATCACAAAGCCCCCATTGGTCCTTAATGAAAGGTAAGGAGTCACCAAACTCACTCATTACTTTTCTCAGCAAATTTGATCACAGTCCAGGTGTCCTGCTGTGGACTAGTGTTGGACAAAACAAGTGACATTATTATGCTTAAGTTCTGCTGTTACATTATATTTTTCCAGTTGTTGCTGATGCACATGTCACTCTGGGTAGGCTCTTACCATGTGCTTTGATAATAGGAGGCCATACTCCTATTGTGACAAGCTGAGGTCTGGAAATATCAATCTTGTCAGAGCTGATGAAGGTATCTGCATGGAACTGGATTAGTCCTGAAGGATGAACACATAAAACAGACAGCTGAATGCTCTACCTCCTGTTCACTATAACTTTGGAATGATGTTTACACTTCAGCTTGCTTTTAGAAAGAACTGCTGCTTACCTTGTTAAAGCTGAAACATGGCTTCCTACATGGTAATTGAAACTAAACATACTGTAGCACAAAAAGTAAGGACATTTGTGTTTAGTAGATTATTTTTTTGTTGTAACAATGCATCTTGGCAATAAATCTTATACTGTTGGAAAGCCTGTTTATTTCCCTTTTAAATTGTGCCACATTTGTAAGGAACATACATTTGTAGGATGAGCAGCAGAGCTGAGTATCTGCGTTGCACTCATGAAAAATTTGCCAAATCCAACAGTATAGCATAATAAAGTAATAAGTACTTTTATAATTATTATTTATTACCAATAACCAAACGTACTCCTTGCAGGCCGTACACTGCGATGCAGACGTGGGTGATTCTGCATCCTCTCACAAAGGTAAAAAATGTATATGTTCTCTTCTAAATGTTAGTGAATAACATTATTGTATAATAATGATGTTGACAGAAAGAAAAAGGGCTCAACTGCGATGAAAGTGCAGCACCGAGACAGTGTACTGCACACACATCTAGAGTTAATCCTCTCAAAAGGCAGTGATTTCAACTTTAAACTGTGAACTTTCTACTGTATGCCATCACTTAGAAGCTAACGCTAGCAAAGCGAAGTACCAAACAAGATCAGCTGACCAATGAAGAGTCACACCACTATGTGGGAGGGTCAATATTGAAGTGAATAGATGGTTCCTCTGAGTGTCTAATAATGATGCAAATGGTTTTACATTACAGTGTGCCTTATGCATCAGTATCAGACACTGGGAAGCATGACAAAGTGTCAGTCTTTTTGATGCCCTGGGAATGAGAAGCGGTTGGAGGCATCGAGAAGCACCAGCACACTGTCAGACAGATTGTAAATCATTTATCAAGATTATCTAAACCACTCTTTTGGAGTTACCATTGCTGCTGGGTCCATAGGCATACATGAGATAGTAGGCCATGTTAAAGCCAGATGTCCTTTGAGTAGAAATTGGATTCATTGAGGTGAAGGAACAGCTGATAACCATGCCGTGCACTGATGCTACTACATCAGAAACATTCCCCTATGAGGGGACAGAATAATAACAGAAATCATTTCAACATCAAACTGAATCTGGTTACATGTGCAGTTCATTCATTGTAAGAGCAGTGACAGAGCAATGACAGAGCATAAGTAAATCCTGCACAAGAAAAAGTACTGTATTAAGGTACAGTGCTACACGTTTTGTTATCAGAAGTCAGTGGCATAAGAGAAATTTCAGTACCAGAGGAAGAATTTGTGGAGCTGTTTTTCCAGTTGAAATGGCATGCTGCAACTGCACCAGGCCATTACTGCCTATGCCACAAATATAAATGTCATCATTTCCCTGTGGACAGACAGATGTAAGAATATGAAAATATCTGGTTTAGATTTTGATATTGCTCAGATGAAAATCATTCAAGATCATTTTTGCCTTGCATTGCTACCACTTTTTAAGGAAAGTTTCAGGAGCAGGACCACACCTCAACTGTGCCACTTCTGGCAGCTCATTTCAGTTGGAGCCATCAGCATTGGAATACCAGCACCCCCTGCTGCCCTCCTCCAGCAAGCGCAACAGACCCAGACCCAGACAACATCAGCCCTACATTGGAAGGGTTTTCTATCTGCTGATTTTGGGGTTTCTTAAAACATCTCCAACTGTTCATGAGATCTACCCAGTTGTCGTTGCTTTCGAAACCAATGCAACATAACCTACCTATACCAATTCTGTGATGGCCACCAAAACACATAATATCCATGTTTACCGTAGCCGCATCAGCTTCTTCTTTAACCTCCTTAGTGGTATCGGCTTCTTTTCTAAACTCCTAACCAGCAGCCAGGCCTTGCCTCCAGCCATTCTCAGTTAATTTCACTCTTGCAACAGTGGTACACCCAAATATTGTGCAACCATTTTTGTGTTTATTTAATTTAATCAGCTGAGAGGTCATTTTCTTTATCCTCTTTTCATGATCCTTTGCAATGTACGTTTATTTTTCATATGTACTGTGAAGAAACAGGGTAAATGTAAACAGCACCCATGTGGAACTTTTGTCATGGGAGCAGTTGCGCCCCCGAGTTATCTCAGGTGGGACCTTCCACCCACACCTCAGATGCAACTTGGATGACGAACTGAATGCTCCTGTCTTCATTGCTGCGTTTTATCTGTATTTTACAGGTCAGTAGTTGGTGAAAGTTACCAATTTCAACTCTGTAAAGCATAAGTTTATGTGGACAAGTATTATAGAGAAGCTGTGATATTGTTTTGAGCATTTCTGTGAAGTTAAAAAAAAACGGGGGTTCAGCCAGCAGGTACACACACCACATCGTAGGTGTTTTGGGTTTGCTTTGCCCTCAGCAACACCTGCTTTTCAAGTTTTATTTTTTAGATCACACCACAGTAATCTACTCTAATCTCAACCAGCTAAAGCAGATGGCTTCTGATCTAGAACCCAGTTCTGTTTGAGGTTTTAACCTATTAGAGGTCAGTTTTTCTTTGCCGCCTTCACCAAATGCTTGCTCATGAGGAATGTTGGGTCTCTATAAATTAAAAATGTGGTTTGACCTGCTGTCTTGAGATTTTGTTCTGATTTGGTGATATATAAATACAATACCTGATTTACCTTCTTAAAACAAACTAAAACTAATTAATCTGGTCAGTCATATCCATCTTTACCTCAAAGTCCAATCTCTGCTTAATCCCTCCAGGACTCTGGCATTTCTCCATTAATTACACATTCCTTCAGGATCAGAGCCCGCCTTCAGCCTCCCCTAATGGCATCCCATATTACTACATACGACTCAAGGGCTGTTGCATTCCAAACATATCGTCACTACCTTCACCAATCCACCTAACCCTCTCCTCCTCTTTTGCTCACCTATTCTGCACCCCCTCCCATCCTATTTCTCTCTTCCCTTTCCTGCCTGATCCTCCCCTTCTACCCCCACTTTGTACAGTTCTGAGAGGGTCTATCATTGCTGGGGTGCTACGTGAATTGTTTTTACTAGTAAGTCATTTAAATATTTAAATGCATCTTGTCGATGGTGTGGTCCTTGCTAGTGAAAAGATAATATTGATATAAAAATTATTATGTGAAAATCTACAGAAACTGAAATCTGATCTTTCATTTTTGAGATAACATGATAAACTAAAACACAGGCCAATTTACAGTTACTCCTCCAGGTATATACAAAGAACACAGGTAGGTATTCAAATAGAATGAAGCATTTATCTTCAGATTACCATCCTCTGATCATCTGAGAATCCAAAAGAGATGTATCCATCTGAAGGACCTGTTATCTCATAGTGGGCGGCTGTGTCATTGGGAGTTATGCTGGCTGACATGAAATAACAGTTGACACTGACTGCAGGGTCACAGTTTAAAGGCTGACTGATACACACTTTGGTGACACCACAGCCCGATTTGGAGATATTCTGTTGCAGGAAGAAGAATAAAACTTTACAATTATGTTACTACAACCTAGTATAAAATGTCAAATTTAGAACATCGAGAACACAGAGACTCTCAAGAGGTTTCGATGCACATGCACATTGCAGAAAAAAGTACCGTAAAACAAGTGTATAAGTCGCACCATTGTGTAAAATATATTTTGGGGGGTTTCATGCTGGGAAAAACACTTTTACAACAAAAAAAAAAGTATTTATTTGAATGCACCAGTAGTTATTCATTTAACACATATGTTTATATTCCATAACTTATTCAATTTACTTTTATTTGAAACAAGTGAGTTTCAATTAAACCTTTTAAAAGAACACAGTAGCTTTACATATACAGTGTGTAGCCGTGTGCTTTCTTGAACCCCAAACTCTTTATCAGAGCTTTCACTGTGTGCAATTAGACTACTGCACCTGAGTCACGCTTTTGCACATGGTGCTTCAACATCAGTTTGGTCAGTAAATACTGAAACATCACAGAAACTATTGTCTAAAATACTTCTGATCAACACACAATCAATTTTCCACACAACATACAGCATTAACAGGTCATCAATAGCTGCTTACACAGCTGGATCGCGCGGCTCGTGCTTGACACTGCTGTTTATAGGACGTTATAGTTCATAAGTGTGGATGCTCACATCATTATGTTTATAGTTATTGTTATAGTTATCATTCTTAGTGTAGACGCCTTTTTACGTACCTATACCCATACACCGATTTTTACAGTAATTAAAATGTTGGCATTGAAAATAAAACAATAATAAAATAAATAAAAACCAAACAAACATACAAACAAACTCAAACAAAACAACAAAACATAATAATAATAATAATTAATATTATTACAACCAGAATATCCTCTATAAGAGATTGTAACACACCATTTGGTCACACTACATTTGAGCAGTCAGCATTCTCTGTGAAAGTCACAACTCACTAACTTGAGAACTTTACTCATGTCTCTAACTTGTAAGTGAATAACTGCAATACTTACAGCAGGTGGTGCAGGTTGATTTAATGCGGTTGCCATTATTTGTGGTTTGGTAGTTAGACTGGCAGACCCACCAGTAGTGACATTAAAGAAGGTCAGGGCAGGACTTGTAACATCAACCCAGAACGTCTTGAAATTCTGCACAAAGGATGCACTACAAAACAAACAAAACCAATTTCATTAAAGTCTGTGTAAAGTAAAAATAAATATGTGTTCTGAGTTTGACATACCACAGAAAAGTGTGCTGTTAACCACCCTGCCAAATTTGAATGATTAAAAAAATCGCCAAATATATGAAATTAGGCTTCAAAGTTGTGTAAAAGTTTTTCGCTGCTCCCAAACACTGTGGGAGTGCCTGCCGAGTTCGCTGAAACAATCAAACAATCAAACAACAATCAAAGTCACCACCTCTACCAGAAACTCAGCTGCTAGCTCGGCGGCTAGCTCGGCGGTAGACTGTAGTAGTAGTAGTGTGTGCTGAATGTATTTGTACCAGGGGCGATTGCTCTGAGACAACAAGGGAAGCTCGCCTTCCCCTAAAATTTCATCAAATAAATTGTCACAACTGTCATATTAAATTCACACTAAAATTATAATTTACATTACATCAAATCTGCACTTGAATGCGTTCAATTTTACAACTATGACATCCTGTAACCAGCTGTTTATTGCCGACGCTATTATTTTCCAACGTGATTTCCCTATCACACACTGGCAGTCCGCCGCAGACACAGAGCGTCAATGGTGTTCAATGAGGCTTCTCCCAACAGCTGTTTTGGGCTAGGGCGGGACAAGCCAGGATAAGATGCTCATTGGATAATGCGACAGACTCGCAGTTTTTCAGTTTTTCTGGTGTTATTGGAGAGTTTTCTGATGTTTTGGAGACTCTGACATGAAAGCATGTATCACTCTGTCCTCAACGAGCAGCGGGTGCTGCTGCGAGCCCTGCCCCCGTCCCAAAGCACTCACAGGCGGTCAGGTTCACCAAAAAAACAACCTAGAAATCAATCTTGTTACTCATCAATGACATATCCAAGACTGTTATAATCCCTCCAAACCAAATTCAAATTGCATTAATTAAATCAATGGTTTGGACCAATAGAGGAGAAGTGGATTAGAATATGCCTGCGAAAACAAAACTGGAAAAAAATCTCAAATATGCCTTTTTTATGGCATCAAACACGTTGGACACTTTTGTCCAATGTGGTACTTGTGCCAGTTTGGTTCTGAGAGTCACATGGACAAAAAACTAAAACCCCCTGGAAATCAATCTTGTTACTCATCAATGACATATCCAAGACTGTTATAATCCCCCCAAAGCAAATTCAATTTGCATTCAGTATATTGGAAATAATCACCTTTTCATAGGGTGATTATTTCACCTTTTACTATAGGGCTCTGTTACCTGGGTGGGTGAGGTGTTAAGTGTAGCTTTAAGGCCCTTTGTCCTGTGCTGGCCTACCTGGGCAGGCTAGTGGCTAGTTTTGAAAATCTGTTTTTGTGTGTGTTGATGTGGTTCTATGGCATAGATGAAGCATACAACAGCCTCAATTAAACACTCCTTTTATTTGTAACTGCCTTGCTTCAATATGACAACGTTTATGATGAAGATGTAAAGTGAGCTTCCCCTGTTTAAAACACCAGCAGCCGCCACTTATTTGTACCACTACAGCAGCAGGGGCGGGTTTATGCTAATCGTAACGCAGCAGTGATTTTCAGACCCGCCCACTAAATCCTGAACACAGAAATGTTGAAACACAGTTTGTGAAGTCTAGCTCCACAATTCAAATCTAAATGGTTGAAATGTTTTTTACACCTTTTTTAGAAATACATTTATGACCTATTTAATGTGTTTAGAAGAAAATGTCTGAATTCACTTTACACTGTCTTTAAGGTTGAAAGATATATGAACCATGCAATGTAATTGCTCACATTTCTGCCCCCCTTGAGCATGGCAGTACAATAGAATAGAATAGAATAGAATAGAAAAGTTACATTAAACCTTACTGGAACTGAATGGGTTTTGTGTCTCCTGGGATTTCTGATCTCCATGTCACCTGAATGGATGTCTTAGCAGAAACTGAATTGTGGGATACAGCTGAGCCCTGGACACACACACACACACGCACACACACACACACACACATTACAAACATGAAATGAAGTCAAGTTATTACTGTATATTTTTCCTCCATATTTTAACACTTTCCTGTTGTGTTGTGTGTTATTCTTTCTGTTGTACATTATTCCAGTAAAGACAGAATATTTCTGGCTTGAACAACTATGTATGGAATTTATGCTTCAAATATTTTGTATTTAATTCCAAAATGTGTTAATCCTCCAGAGACTCTTTCTCGCTCCACATGACAAACTGACATGTCTAACAGCTGGGGTAAGGAGAAATTTGAAAGCCAGAAAAATAGCCAGAATTGCCATGTACTCAATACATACAGTACATACTGTAGTATAATGTATACTATGGTTTGATATGGTATAATTGATTGTGTTGCCTGCTGTAGGCTTTACTGTTGTCAACATCAAAGTCTGCTTTATGGGATAAACTCACAGGCTTCTGGCTGCAGGTGAGTATTTGAGAAGCCATTGTTGTCAGAGTAAAGTAGCCCACAGGAGACTCCAGCCCAACCTGTCTGGCCTGTAATAGGAAACCAAAGAATGGTTTGGAGCTTGGAGCCTGAATCTTGACTGTGGGGAAGAAAAAAACCAAAACATTCCAGATTAATGTTCACAGCCCAGAAAGCCCTACTAACAAGGAATCCAGGCATTACTAGACACCCACATAAGCATATTATTTATCCTTTATCATAAATCATATGCTCATTTCAAGTAATATTAAAATAAACATGCAGAAGTAATTTTTTTTGTGATTTAGAACCTAATTTTTTTTGTGGTGGAGGGGGGTGAGAGATATCACTATTGGGTTTAGAGAAAACATGTTATGGAATCATTTTGGATAAACCTATACCCATGAGGAGAGCCGGTCGCTTACCTGTGACCTCCTCTCCAAGCCTGTAGCTGCTGCGCTCCGTTGTGATGGTGAAGGGTGCAGGGCCTGCCTGTGGGCTCAGATTATTGTGGTGGGGTCGCAGGTCAGCACAGCTCGTCGTAACGAGGCCCGAGCTGTAGCACTGAACCACTGGAGCAACGCACAGCAGCAGCAGCAGCAGCAGCAGCAACACAACATGGTCCATAGCAGCAAAATTTAGTTTCCACTCTATTCACGTGAAAAACAGAGACAAAGGGTGATACATGCTGCCTTTCAACTGAGAGGAGCTCAGGTGTGGAGAGGACTGGTGTGTGGAACAAAGGGAGGAGGAATGTATGGCGCACTGGGAGCAGGCTGCAGGAAGATACACACCTTCTTTCTGTTACACACATAGGAGAGGTGGAGACTGGTTGGAAGGTGGAACATTTTTGTGTGTGTGTTTGTGTGTGTATGGATTCAATGAAATGATACTGTACCATGGTTATTCTTGTATACTTTGTGTGCTTACAGAATCAGGTGATCTCATTCTACCGTCCAAACAGGAAGAGTGGTTTCAGCTGTTGCTAGGCAGCGTCTTGTGCTTTCCAGAATAGTGAATTATTCCAAGCAAGACACTGACAAGACTGTGATTATCAAATGATGAAAATGTAAAGATGAAGTAATTTATTTCTTACTGAAATGTGTATTGACTGCAGGTTAATTGTAGGAAAAACACATTTATTAATTTCATAGTGACTTCTGTGACTGAACATGGTAATAACAAACACATTCAAACGCAGCAAAAATTAAGACACAAAATTGAACGAAATTCAGCCTAAGGTTACAGTTTTATCTATACAAATAACCACAGACTGACAATGCTCACAATGAGACCAGTTAACAAGCAGCAAGTTGTGCCAATTAAGCAGTCAATGACTTTCTGCTTCTTTATAGCATCATGGAAAGTGTGGAGTTATATTATATACGTAGAAATTTTATCGTCAATCTTTTCCCAGAATAAGGCAACATGTACATTCATGTTTCTCATTCAGCAGAGAAAGAAGTGGGATTTACTGAGATGATGAGTTACTGTTCATTGTCAATCAATCAATCAGTCAATCAATCTTTATTTATATAGCGCCAAATTTTGTCTGGGAGGGGCCAGACAAAAGGTAGCTCAGAAGACCCTAATGATGATTAAGATAGATGGTCTTTGGTGTCCCTTGCCCGGACGCGGGTCACCGGGCCCCCCCCCCCGGAGCCAGGCCTAGGGGTGGGGCTCGGGGGCGAGCGCCTGATGGCGGTCCGACCCTCGGCTGAGGAAGCTAGCTCTAGGGACGTGGAATGTCACCTCTCTGGTGGGGAAGGAGCCTGAGCTGGTGTGCGAGGTTGAGAAGTTCCGGCTAGATATAGTCGGCCTCACCTTGACGCACAGCAAGGGCTCTGGAACCAGTTTTCTCGAGAGGGGTTGGACTCTCGTCCACTCTGGAGTTGCCACTGGTGAGAGGCGCCGGGCAGGGGTGGCAATACTTATTGCTCCCCGGCTTGGTGCCTGTATGTTGGAGTTTACCCCGGTAGACGAGAGGGTAGCCTCCCTTCGCCTTCGGGTGGGGGGACGGATCCTGACTGTTGTTTGTGCCTATGGTCCAAACAGCAGCTCAGAGTATCCACCCTTTTTGGACTCCTTGGAGGGGGTGCTAGAAAACACTCCCCCTGGGGATTCCCTCGCTCTGCTGGGGGACTTCAACGCCCGAGCGATGTTCTGTTATTGGGCTTCTGTGCTCGTCACAGATTGTTCATAACGAACACCATGTTCAAGCATAAGGGTGTCCATATGTGTACTTGGCACCAGGACACCCTAGGCCGCAGTTCGATGATTAACTTTGTAGTCGTGTCGTCGGACTTGCGGCCACATGTGTTGGACACTCGGGTGAAGAGAGTGGCGGAGCTGTCAACTGATCACCACCTGGTGGTGAGTTGGCTACGATGGTGGGGGAGGATGCCGGTCAGACCTGGCAGACCCAAACGCATTGTGAGGGTCTGCTGGGAACGTCTGGTAGAATCTCCTGCCAGAGAGAGTTTCAAATCCCACCTCCGGGAGAGCTTCTACCACGTACCAGGGGAGGCGGGGGACATTGAGTCCGAGTGGGCCATGTTTCGTGCCTCCATTGTTAAGGTGGCCGACCGGAGCTGTGGCCCCAAGGTGGTCAGTTCCTGTCGTGGCGGCAATCTCCGAACCCGCTGGTGGACACCGGCGGTGAGGGATGCCGTCAAGCTGAAGAAGGAGTCCTATAGGGCCTTTTTGGCCTGTGGGACTCCGGAGGCAGCAGACAGGTACCGGCAGACCAAGCGGAGCGCAGCTAAGGCGGTCGCTGAGGCATGGGAGGAGTTCGGCGAGGCCATGGAAAAAGACTTCCGGACGGCTTCGAAAAGATTCTGGACCACCATCCGGCGTCTCAGGAGGGGGAAGCAGTGCGCCGTCAACACTGTGTACGGTGGGGACGATGCACTGCTGACCTCGACTCGGGACGTTGTGGATCGGTGGAAGGAATACTTCGAAGACCTCCTCAATCCCACCGACACGCCTTCCGGTAAGGAAGCAGGGCCTGGGGACTCGGGTGTGGGCTCTCCCATCTCTGGGGTGGAGGTCGCCGAGGTGGTTAAAAAGCTCCTCAGTGGGAGGGCCCCAGGGGTGGATGAGATCCGCCCCGAGTTCCTCAAGGCCCTGGATGTTGTGGGGCTGTCATGGCTGACACGACTCTGCAGCATCGCGTGGACATCGGGGGCAGTGCCTCTGGATTGGCAGACTGGGGTAGTGGTCCCTCTTTTTAAGAAGGGGGACCGGAGGGTGTGTTCTGACTACAGGGGAATCACACACTCAGCCTCCCTGGTAAGGTCTATTCGGGGGTGCTGGGTTGGAGGGTCCATCGGATAGTCGAACCTCGGATTCAGGAGGAGCAGTGTGGTTTTCGTCCAGGCCGTGGAACTGTGGACCAGCTCTACACCCTCTGCAGGATCCTTGAGGGTGCCCAACCAGTCCACATGTGTTTTGTTGACTTGGAGAAGGCATTCGACCGTGTCCCTCGGGGAGTCCTGTGAGGGGTTCTCCGGGAATACGGGGTACCGGACCCCATGATAAGGGCCACCCGCTCCCTGTATAACCGGTGTCAGAGCTTGGTCCACATTTCCGGTAATAAGTCGGAGCGCTTGTACCAGTCTGCTGATTTACTCTCAATAAATCTGGTCAAAATGTTCAGGGACAAAAACCAACCGTTGCAGATTCTAATAAACAAATCCAAGTTATTAAGCGTCCATTACACCTCGCTACATCAATCCATATATACAACAAAAGTGAGAAAATCATCAAATGTGAATATTTTACATAGCCTATTATTCATAATATTATTATAATTATTGTTTCTTTACTTTGATAATAATAATAATTAGTAGTATTGTTTTATAGTATTTTTTTTACATCATTACTTTAGTTTGTTGCTGTATTCACCCAGATACCAGTGGAAGAAAAACTGTAACAGGTCTATTTTCCTCTCTGTTATATTAGTTCACGTTTATAACAAGGATCTAGAAACTGTTACTATTAGTTCAGTGAATAAAAATAAATAAAACATAGTTATTAGGAGTATAAATATTCTTTAACTAATTTTCTTAGGCATTCACTGAATACCTAGAAGGCCCAGAGTGTTTGAGTAGTTTACTCCTAACAATGATCAAAACATCATATTTGCAGAATTTCTCTTTAAGCAACAATATAACTTTAGTTTTTATCTGGTTACTGATGCAAATGTAGCTTTGTCTTTATACACAAACCTTGGATGATGGCTGTGATATTGTGATATATATATTCTCTGTTACATTTCTACTGTATTATATTATAGTGTATTATAAAAATCTGCAGTATTTCTGATTTGATTCAAATCCTGTGCAGCATGTACGATGATCACTGATTTAACCTCATGAAGGTCCAGGCAGAATCAAACATTAATATGGTTAACAAAGAGAGGACAAGGTTGACAGTTCAGACAGTGCAGGCATTTCCAAACTATGTTGACAAGACCTTCTTGTGCTGTCAGTGATTCTAGTATAAAAGACACCTGAGCTTTGTTATTTCACAATTTATTACAAGATAGTCCAAACAAATGCTCTCTCTCCTTCCAAGGCTTATTCAAGGAACAAAACTTTCTTAACCTGCCATGAAGAGCCACTAGTCTGACAATGTTTATTTCAGCCCTTCATCACATGAGATGGTCTCATGCACACAAATGAGGCTTGATGGTGCCCAACAAAACTATATGCTCTAACCAGTGTTACCAGTCTAAATAATACACTGGTGAGATTTAACAGTGGAGATATAGCAGTGTTATTAAGCTTTTATCGAATATTGCAAGTATGAGTCAAAGAAGAGTGATAAATGAAAGAAAAACCCTGGATAAAAAATGAGTAGAAAAACGTAACAAATGCAGATGTTTCCATACATAATATGAGGACTCAATTAATGGTTTATTGAGTATAAAATGATGTTAATCATATAATATGGTCTTCACAGTCTTCACCAGATCTCAAACCAACTGAACACATATATTTTAGCAAGATGCAATGAAGCCTATATTAGGGGCAATATGTTACTTTGTGCAAAATCTGACATTCTCAAAGATTCTAGATGTTCAGATGATGATCATATGGTGCTGTGCTGCTTGTGGGGGTCAAAGGTCATACAGGACCTCCAGGACGGTACCAATGGATGAGGCTTGGCTCCCACAGCTAAAGGGGCAGTGCTGGCCATTCTCATTGGTCAACCCAGGGAGACCCTTCCAAAGTGACCTATAGAATAAGACATGGCAGACAAGAGTGGGGCTTCAGCACAAACCTTGTTGAAACAGATTTATTAATGGGAGAATACTAATAACATTATGACTTCCTACCTTTCCAAGTGGACAGCATGATGAGACAATATGTTTTTGACCAGGTTAACAGTTTTGTCATATGTCTCTTTTCCCATTTTCTTGGCAAAGTAGAGCTTGGCACGCAGGAAGTAGCCAACGGGCCACAACCATTCCTGAAAAAGAAGTGCAAATCTGTCAGAAGCTACAACATGACTGCCAGAATAACTGCATTCAGATCTGTCAGAGGCTACAACATGATTGCCAGAATAACTGCATTCAGATCTGTCAGAGGCTACAACATGATTGCCAGAATAACTGCATTCAGGTGGAGAATACTGCACGTTTGCTTACTGGGCCTTGATGATAGTTGAAGCCTTTAGCTTGGGTAAACTTCTCATTATCAAGGTTGTTGTCATATACTCCACAGTACACCATGTCACTGGAGAGAAAGGTAGAAGGAAAACATCTTGCATTTAAAGGTACACACAGAGCTAGCTCCTGGACAATGATCTTGCTATTAAAGCTCTTAAAGGTAATTGTGGTAGAAATAAACATATAGCACAGGACTACAGAGGTACACTTTCAATTGAAACCTTGTGTATAGTCAGAGCTCATTTAGTGACTGATAACAGTACATTACAATCAACCTTTTTTTTATTATTATTATTTTTTTTTACAACTTTTAAGCAAAGTTTTACAACGTCTATCTTAATTGAACAGTTCAGTCAGCTAACTCATGCAGAATAGACTATGTGAATGTAGAATATAGCCCCAGTAACCAAACACTTGCTCAAGAGAGGGGCCCTCTGTTTTTCATGAGATTCATAGCCACCATAGGTTTTCCTACAAAATTGTGGCTTCTTTAAAACTATGCTTGATGATTTTATTGTAACAGCCACACCCTCAAACCACAGGTCACTTCTGATATTGTTCATTCTGTTGATGTCACATGACCACCCTCAATACTAACTCAGGGTCCAAGGTCTTCATTCCCAAGGGTCCCAGCAGCTTCAACTCAGCTACACACAGAGACTCCCAGGCTTTCTCCACAGTGAACAACTCAGGGGCCTGCATCACACACACGCAAACTGATTGAACCCAATAGAACATGATAAACTGCATGTTGAAAATCACAGTTCATTTCATTGTGCAGTGTTATGCATCAGTGCCATAGATTACAGAAATCCTTGGCAGGACTTGTTGGGGTTTCATGTTTTTTGCTGCTAAACTTTGCACATACATCATTCTGTACATTGAAGTTCAAACATACAACTTTATATATGATAAAATACATTTTTGACTGGACGGAGACTTTAACAAAAAATACAATTTGACGTAGTTGCCAAAATATACACACAGGCACAACAGCTGTAGTTACCTACCACCACCATGGCAATGGGGAAGTTAGGCCGGAGCTGGTAGTCACACCATGGGCTAGAAGCCCCAAAACTGTCCTTGTAGATGCCTTTTTTGTGGACCAGCTGTGGGTGCTTCTCCTCGACATCTTGGGGATCATGAGAAATGTTGAACTTCTTCTCAAAGTTCTCCTGGATCTTACAGTCCCACTCCACGTATGACACTGAATATGTCTGTCCTGAAATCAAACATTTATGCCAATCATAGTACCCTATCATAGAACTGGACAATATAAACCATATACACTGATCAGCCATAGTATTGAAACTGTCTTGTCTGCATTTTCTAGGATTACATCACACAACTAAAAGCAAAAAGACACACAGATACAAGACAAGCTGTTTCTTTCTTTATTATCTTTTCTTCTGATGTCTTGTCATGCTTGAAGGCTGTTGTGCAACAGAGAGTTTACACTGAGAAGATTTAAGTTAATTCTAGTATGCTTTATTTATTTAAATGTATTTTCTGTTCATAGCCCATTATACTAATTTTTCACATTCTAAATCTGCTTAAAGGAAATAGGGGAACCCTGATCAAAATTATTAACTTGATTCGTATTGTGATATATACAGTATATATATATATACATATATATATACACGTGTTTGTGTCTATAACTACCAACACTATCCCCACTTTCAAACTTAACAAAATTGTACATGCTACATTTATTCTTGTGGCAGCCGCTTCTGTCTGTCTAAAGCTCTGTACAGATGAGGTATAATTCATGTTACTGTTGATCAAGTAAAAACCATACAGAATAAGTGCCAAATGATCATAAACACCTTAACATCATGTGGAAAAGAGTTTCTCTCTCAATATAAAACACTTGTTATGATGTGTAAAAGGTTGACTGTACCTCCTCTGTGTACAGTTACTGCTGCGTAGGGGAAGTGGCCATCTTTATGGAGCTTCACAAGCCAGCGCAGAGTAGACTTACACAGGCCTACTAACTCCACTGCAGAGCCATCCCTGGATCACACACACACACACACACACACACACACACACACATACACATACAAAGACTTGTATGGGTAACTTTGAAGATTAAGAAGCTGTAGGCTTCAAGTTTCATTGTGGAATGTGCAGAGCTGTTAACATGAGCTGTCTTGTAGCTTGTCTCTCCCTCTAGAAGCTGCTGTAGGTCAGCTACTGATGTTATGCACTGTCTGAGAAATTGGCATTATGTTGTCAAATTTCAATTAATCTCTGACACCCATCAGCCCCTGAACAAACTATATTGACCACCAGCTAACGGAAATAAAGGAATGTCTTTAAAAATTCCGGTTCAGTATGTTTAAAACCAAACAAACAATGAAACATAAAAAAACAAACTGTAGTACTTTTTCATTTTTTATTTTAAAGTACTGTAATGCTTTCTGAAATCTCTGTCATCAAGAGTTTTTATACCTCGTTACTATTATCCACCTTTACCTTCATTTTAATTAGTCAAATATAGTAGTAATGTATTCTGTTATAGCTAGCACTACCAGTCAGTGCATCTTATATGGAGGGAGAGTAGATAGAAACACATCCACATTAGGATCGTCACACCAGCCCAATGATGTGGAGCAGCTCAAACAAGAGAACAGACACCACTCACATTCATTGAGTAATGGACCATTACTACAGCAGTGAAGACAGTTGTAATAATAATATCTATGTTATACTATGTTTAATGAATAAGGCTGTTACACAGGTAGATTATAAATAATAAGAAAGACATGGCTTGTCATCAAAAAGATTTCTGCAGTGAGATTTTATATTGGACAACAGAGACTCTAGTCTGATACTGAGTACTGGTTTGTAGTTTTACAGGTATGTAACCTGATTCCTCACAATATAGCGACAAAGCAAAACAAGGAAGACAATTTAAAATAGCAACACATCAAACTAACAGGCTCAACCTCAGTAACCTGATATCTGATCAACTTAAATGAAGTATCTTAAATATAAATATAGTATACAGATCATTATATATAACTTAAATACCATTCCTCTCTATCAAGTACACTCATCTTTATCCTTCACCAACTGAAAGTTCAACAATACAATTCCAAGCACTCAAGTGTTATGTACACACACACACACACACACACACACACAGCTGTATATGTACCTGGGTGTTGCAGGGATTCCCTTGTTGCGGGCCTTCTCACTCTCACCCATCTTGTCCATCCAGGTTCCACAGTTGAAACGATTTCCCCCAACGACAAAGCCGGTACTCTCATCCACTGCAGCCTCTACATTGAACCCTGATGGGAGGGAGATGGGTCACACAGTCAGCAACATTTCAGGTAAAACTGCTCATTCTCAAATGAAATATACAAACCACTGTATGTATGAATAAATGTGGTGAGCAGGATATTTAACGAGTGCATGAAATTACCTTCATCAGTCATATTGCAGTCTAACTGTGGCCCAGCATTGCTCTCTCTGAACTGGATACCCTGCATGTGTCTCTGCATGACCTCCTGGATCACATCATACAGTGGCTGATCCTGGGAGAAAAACACCATTACAATTTTAGATATTATTTATTTTTAAATACCAACAAATCACCAAACACAACCCCAGCATGAATGAACATTGACTCTGACTTAAGAGTCAAGACACTCCACCAACACTATTTAACCATGTACTCAACCTTAACTCTAACCAGGCTTCCATAGGCTTGCACGAGGCTTGAATAAGAGCAAATAAGCCCAGAACATAGAAGCATTAATGAACTTTGGGTTCATCTGAACTAGAAGAAAGGTCCGACAACTCAATTCACACATGGACAGAAAACTTTACTTATCTCCCAAGAC
This sequence comes from Scomber japonicus, assembly GCF_027409825.1. Classification (NCBI taxonomy): domain Eukaryota; kingdom Metazoa; phylum Chordata; class Actinopteri; order Scombriformes; family Scombridae; genus Scomber; species Scomber japonicus. The sequence continues at coordinate 27,764,409 of NC_070598.1, forward strand.
CAGGGTCCAAAGTCACATTTATTTATTTCTCCACAGAGACAATGTACTTCACTAAACATTTTCAGAGAACTAAAAACTGCAACCAAGGGCTGATTTCCATTGGCAGTCCCTCCTGCCAGATGTTACCGGCACAAGTCCTAAAAAAGTAACTACATTACACATAATACATACTAGGTAATTACAATAAATAAACATAACAGTCATAGCGTCACAGTATAAGTCACCCAGTGACACATTAAAATAGTATTGCACACTTCATGTTGCTTCCAGTACCTTGTGCATGAGTAAGCTTTATACCCTGTTTTAAATGCAGCTGAATAGTGATCAGAGGGGAGAAGGGACTGTTTGGGTGTGTAGATGGAGTGAATGGAGTGACTGCAGCAATGCAGAATCCAGTACATAGGTCTTATTGTGGTTGCCATTGATTATAATGGATGACAGTGGTAGATATATGGACATTTAAGGGGTTAATGTGCTGCTGATTTCTATGTGCTGTCAGTTACATAGTAAAGTGCAAGGTGAAAAGATACAGAAACAGAAATACATAAATAAGTAAATGAAGATTAAAAAAAATTAAATTAAATTTAAAAAAAAACTTTACTATTTATAATTGAGTCTCTCTACACATCTAAGTCAAACCTGAATCTGTTTGAAATGCCTTTCATGTAATGTCGTTATTCATAGAAATATAGTAACAGTTATGTTGAGTGTAGATTTGATATTATGTTTCTGAAAGTTTAATCTAATCATATAATTGTTGCTTTAAACTTTTATTTCACTACTAGACATGTAGATGGTTTGAGATGGTTGAATCAATGCAGACTGAATGAGAAGTGTTCATGTAAATATTAATGTTTGGTATGTTGATATAAAGGATTACCTAGTTATGAAAAAATGTATAACACTGAACTGTTTATCTGAATGGCTTTAGAACTGATTGTTTACAATGTGACATGAATTCAGACAATAATGACTCTAAAATGTGAATTTTGTGTTATATAATTATTTAAACAGCATACATTTTTATATGGGAATGATTGTGTCCCAGGTGTTTTGATCCATATAAGCAGCTGATCACTGTGACTGTGATCACTATCATGTTTCCACTATAAAAGCTATACATTTGAACACAGCAAAAGGTCAGGCAGGAATTATCAGCTGCTCACACTTCACCACATCCTCCATTTAGCTCTCTGAGTTTTGTTTTGCAAATGTAAAGTGAACTGTAACCATGAACTCAGCAGTGCTGATCAAATATGGATTAAAATGATGTTTCTGCATTGCCTAATTATGTTTAGCTGTAATTTGAGGAAGTTTGTGACACATTCATGTTGGAAACAGGAGGGAGTCACATGCACTAACATGCTAGTATGGCTGAAGGAGTAACCAAAACAAAGAACAGAGAGGCTCAGATTACACCACTCACAGGTAGAGTGCAACTTCATTGTCTGCCTGGGTTACCATTGTTCACTATATATCTACATGGCAAAGAGTTGTTTGTTGCCATCTAGTGGGGCTAAATGTTGGTTATTGCAAAAAAAATCAAATTCAAAATAAATTCAAAATCAAAACAAAATATTGGTGGATATCTAATAAATAAAATATTATCTATAACATAAACAAGTTGAATGGCCTATTATTGTATGTTCATTACTTTGAAAGAAATGAAAATGTATATATGAGTGAAGTTCCTTGTTTAATAGTCACAGATAAACAGTGGCTCCTGCTCATGCTTAGATGTATGTGAGATACAGTAACTGCATAGTGTCTTACCCAGGCTCCAGGAGGCTGTGGGTCGGATACGTTGGTTGGGAACATCCTAGATACAGGAAGCTTGAGGATGGAGACACCGTCTGGTACTAGTATGCAGAAGTCCTGGACACATTGCAACCACCACCACACAGCATCCCGAGAGTTGTAGCGTAAACAGCTGCCTGGGCCGAGGAGGTTGGGAATCAGGCCGTAACGTAGCGTGCCCGCAAATGCCAGGATGATGTTCCTGTGGCAGTCAAGACAATCACACACACACACACACACACACACACACACACACACACACACACACACACACACACAGCTTAGCACATGCTGTCTATTTAGTGTTGTAGAAAAGTGAATACTGCTCTGCAAAGAACTCCAAAATACTTCAACCTGTACTAGTTTTTGAACTGTAAAGTAAAATTTTCATCAGAGTACCAAATGAATTGTTAAGTATCATTTTCTTGTCTTTCAGGATGGTGACCTGAGGCAGCTTAATGTAAATTAAATCCTACTTCATTATTTCTGATCATTATTCATCATAAAACATAAAATGGTGTTAAATCCTGACATTAACATTGGCATCCTATGTAACATGGTGTACTGTTGGTACAATTATTCATAATTGCAACAAAACATTCATTTCAACAAAATTTGCCAAGGAATATGCATTTTCCTATATTAAAATTCTAGATTCCACTTTTTAAATCCAAAACTTATTTAGTGTTTATATTCAATACCACTAGTCTGCCATCTATCTGTACTAACAAACAAGTGCATTTTGTTGGGAATTTTATTAAACAAATTGAGCTAAAGCTATTTAGAAAATAATCTCCTGAGTTATTGATAACTACCACTGCAAACTGTTTTACAGTGTCACAGGTTCAATGGTTGGACAAGGGAAACCAAGAAATATACTGTATAGCATTTTTGCTTTAAAAATGACTCAAATATGAATGTCTTATCAAAATAGTTGTGATGATCAGCTAATCAATGAATCAACTAATCATTGCAGCTATACTTGTGTTGGAATATTTATTTATATATTTTGTTACAATGTATGTTTTTCAGATGCATCACTGATCGCCACAGATTTGAAATAAGGGCTCTGCTCTCCCAAGAAGAAAAGCTTATACCTCTTTTAACATATTTCATATATTTACACTGTATTTTTTTTTCAAGATACTTATGGCTGTGTGACATTAAAAACCACTTAAATTGTAATTAATATTACTAAGGGGTGCACTTAACGCATGCTTAAACACACTAACCATATATTTTCTTGTATTTTGGGGTACTTTTGCCTACCAAAATGGCAAACTAGAATTAAAATCAAGCAGGTAGTTACAGATGAAAAGTGAAGCCAATGCGGAAGTGCGTTAAACCTGCGTTCTGTCTAACAGCCATTTGGGGGGGTTGTATAGAAGTGTATGAAATAATTACCCTACTTGATTTATTTACAGCCAGTTTTATTTGTTGTAATATACCATCCTCCTGGCCCGTATGCCCAATTTTTATCTGACTTCTCAGAGTTTTTAATCAAATTTAGTCCTTAGTACTGATAAAGTAATCATAGTAGGTGACTTTAACATTCATGTGGATGTTGATAATGACAGCTTTAACACTGCATTTATTGCTTTATTGGATTCAATTGGCTTCTCTCAAAATGTGAATGAACCCACTCACCGTTATAACCACACCCTCGACCTTGTTCTGACATATGGTATTGAAGTTGAACATTTAATAGTTTTCCCTCATAATCCTTCTTTATCAGACCATTATTTAATAACGTTTGAATTCCTATTACTGGACTATAAGCCGTTAGGCAAACATGTTCTTACTAGATGTCTGTCTGATGGTGTTGTCACTAAATTTAAAGAAATAATTCCATCAGTACTGAACTCAATGCCATGTCTCAATACAACAGGGATGACTTATTCTGACTTTAGTCCCCCCCAGATTGACTGTGTTGTTGATAGTGCTGCAGACTCACTGAGAACAACTCTGAACTCCATCGCCCCTCTAAAAAAGAAGGTCATTAAACAACAGAGAACAGCTCCATGGTATAATTCACAAACTAGACAATTAAAGCAAACTTCACGAAAATTAGAAAGAATATGGCGTTCTACTAAATTAGAAGAATCTCACTTAGCCTGGCAAAATAGTCTTAAAACATATAAGAAGGGTCGCCTACTACTCATCACTAATAGAGGAGAATAAAAACAGTCCAAGATTTCTTTTCAGTACTTTGGCTAAACTGACAAAGAGCCACAATACTACTGATCCATGTATTCCTTTAAAGGAACAGCATTGAAATGGTTTAAATCATATTTATCTGATAGATTTCAGTTTGTAAATGTTAATGATAAATCCTCCATGCAAACAAAAGTTAGACATGGTGTTCCTCAAGGTTCAGTGCTTGGACCAATACTATTCTCCTTATATATGCTTCCTTTAGGAAACATTATCCGGAATCACTCAATAAATTTTCATTGTTATGCAGATGATACTCAATTATATCTATCAATAAAGCCAAATGAAATTAACCAATTATCTAAACTACAAACATGCTTTAAGGACATAAAGGCCTGGATGACCTGCAACTTCCTGTTATTAAACTTAGAAAAAACTGAAGTTATTGTGCTTGGCCCTAAACACCTTAGAAATTCATTATCAAATGACATAACTACTCTGGATGGCATTACTCTTGCCTCCAGCTCCACTGTAAGGAACCTAGGAGTTATATTTGATCAGGATCTGTCCTTTAATTCCCACATAAAACAAATTTCAAGAACTGCCTTCTTTCATCTGTGTAATATTGCAAAAATTTGACATATCCTGTCTCAAAATGATGCTGAAAAACTAGTCCATGCATTTGTTACTTCTAGGCTGGACTACTGTAATTCATTATTATCAGGCTGTCCTAACAAGTCTCTAAAGACTCTCCAGCTGGTCCAGAATGCAGCTGCTCGTGTTCTGACAAAAACTAGAAAGAGAGATCATATTACTCCCATCTTGGCTTCACTGCATTGGCTTCCCGTAAAATTCAGAATAGAATTCAAAATCCTCCTCCTCATCTTCAAAGCTCTCAATGATCAGGCTCCATCATATCTTAAAGAGCTTATAGTACCTTATGTACCTACTAGAACACTGCACTCCCAGCATGCAGGTCTACTTGTGGTTCCTAGTATCTCTAAAAGTAGAATGGGAGGCAGAGCCTTCAGCTAACAGGCTCCTCTCCTGTGGAACCACCTTCCAGATTGGTTCCAGGGGGCAGACACCCTCTTTACATTTAAGAGTAGGCTTAAAACTTTCATTTTTGATAAAGCTTATAGTTAGGGCTCTTAGAGCTCTTAGCTTATGCTGCTATAGACTTAGACTGCTGGGGGACTCCCATGATGCACTGAGCTCCTCTCTCCTCCTCCCTCTCTCTCTCTCTCCCTCTCTCTCTCTCTCTCTCTCTGTCTCTCTCTCTCTCTATCCATCCATCTATATCCATTAACATTCATGTTCTATTAATGCATTCAATAACTTAAACTTCTTCCCCGGAGTTGTCTGTGCTTTCTCGTCTCACAGGTAATCTGGGCCTGTAGATGTCCAGATGACAGACTCCAGTCCCGGACCTTCTAGCTTCATTGTCAGGGATTAAAGCAAAAAAAAATCCTGAGTCTGAACTTTTTTAGACTTGTGCACGTGACTCTATACGCCACTATGTTGGTCGATCAATTGGAAACCGGTTTACTTTTTGGAGTGTTTGCACACGACACAGGCCTTGTTTTTGATGTTGGTGGTAATCTGTGGCGTGTACACATTCGCAAGGTCAAAATGATTGGATGAATGATTGCAGACTAAGGTTTGACTAAACTGCAACACCAAGAAAGGCCAGTAGGTGGCAATAGTAGTCCAACACACTACAATATACTACATGTAGCATTTAGGATTTCTTTTGATATCAAGTTTCTCTGCTAATCTTTGTCTTTGACAGGTTACAAAATGGCCTACAATCACAAGGTAACATGTTATAAGGATATGTGAAATTGGAAGGCAGGCATTTATGATTTAAGATATATTTGCAACCATTTAATTTAAGGTATTCAAAAAAGGACAATGATTCTCTTTTTAAAGAGTTTTAATTCAACAGTTTCAACATATTTGAACTTTCTTTAAAATAAATAGTGGCAAATTAAATACTAAGAAATTACTAGACGTTCGAAAATCAAGTCTATAAATAACATAAACAATATTAACTTATACATGAAGTAGTAACAAATTAGATAATTAAATCAGATAGTTAGATTTAAAACAGAAATACACACAGTGATCTATTTCTTCCTCTTTTTAGTGGGTTTTGAGTCATAAGAACACTTCCTTTTTGTAGAGGCTGTTGAGGCTGATGCAGAGGAGGCTGGACCATAAAAGAGAGGAAATAACCTGGCTTGTCCAGAAGAGGAGGTGGCTGCTCCAGATGTGGAAGTTGGTGGCCTAGAGGTGGAGGTGGATGGCACAGAAGAGGAAGGCTGCCTAGATGGTCCTGAGGTGCTGGCTAGTGCAGAGGAGGAAGGCTGCCTGGCTGGTCCGGATGAGGTCTTAGCTAGTGCAGAAGAGGAGGGCTGCCTGGCTGGTCCTGATGAGGTCTTGGTTAGTGCAGAGGAGGGCTGCCTGGCTGGTCCTGATGAGGTGATGGCTAGTGCAGAGGAGGGCTGCCTGGCTGGTCCTGATGAGGTATTGGTTAGTTCAGGGGAGGGCTGCCTGGCTGGTCCTGATGAGGTCTTGGTTAGTGCAGAGGAGGGCTGCCTGGCTGGTCCTGATGAGGTGCTGGCTAGTGCAGAGGAGGAAGGCTGCCTGGTCCTGATGAGGTGCTGGCTAGTGCAGAGGAAGGCTGTATACCAGGCCTAGAGGTGGAGGTGGATGGCACAGTGGATGGAGAAGGTCTAGCTTTTCCAGTGGAGTTAGGGTTTAGTGGAGGTCGTCTGGTTGGTCGAGATGAGGTAGATGGCCCAGTGGAGGCAGAGGATGGTCCAGTAGAGAAGGCTTTAGCTGGCCTTGTTGTTTTCTTGGCCCGGTTCACTATCCGGTTTGCTACTGCTGTTGAACGCATCCTGATGGCCTCATCCATCCTTTTCTCTTTCAATGCCTGTTCGCTTGCCTTCTTTTTACGCAGGTGGAGTTGGTAAGTTTCATAAGAAGAAAGGCAGGATTTCCTCAAAGGCTGGTCTATCAACATTGTTGAGGCTGTGCAGTTCCTGGCTTTCATGGTTGACTTTATAATGGCAAGGCTCTCGTAGGTCTCCACATTCATCCTACACCTGTCTGCCTCCAGGATGTCGTCCATTAGGTTAAAGGATCCCTCCACCAGGGGGCCTGTGATAACTGAAAGCCCGAACCTCCTCCTGCAGTTGGCCGAGTGCTTCAGGCTGAACAACATTAGGCAAGGCCTTTCCTAAGGTCTTGAAAGCTGCACATACAGAGTCACACTGAATAAGAGATGGAGTCAGAGCAGAGAGTGAGGTGATTATCTGGTTCTGAAGAGGAAGATTTTTGAGGAGGAACTCTGCTCCCCTCATGTATCCTTCTCTGAGAAAGGGGTATAGAGTTCCCACCCATACCATCTTCTCCACACGGGCCTTGGTCATGGAAGAGAAGGCAAACCTTCCAAAACACAAATTCTTGTTAGAGAGCTGTGAGGCTGTTTCCCGCACATTGACCTTTTTTGAGAAACACCTGAAATGTTGGAAGGACACCTGCAAACATGAAAAAAAAATATTTAGACATGTTTTTGATATAATTAAAACTAAAAAAAAGACATCAGTTATTAACTATACAATGCTATGGGGAAATCTCTTGAAGTTGATCACTGTTGTTGGGAAGTCCTGACTGTTCCATTTGTACCTCGTCTTAAATACAAAGCCGTGTCATCCGGCAGAGCTGGACCATAACAACTAACTAAAAAAAAAAGCCACATTTATATAAACTGGCCACAAGCTTTCCTACTCATACAAGATACCTCTGAACAAGTCAACCATGACCGTGAGCCTTTCAAATTCTGTGAAGAGCACAGAGATCCGTGCCTTCCGATTCTGATTAATCTGTGTCCTGGATGCTGTAGCCTGTTCTTGTTGCAGAACTTCAATTCTGGCCTTTTCCTCAGTTGAGACCTCATGTCTTTCAAGGACTTGGTTAAGTAACTTTCTATAGTGTACACACACACACACACACACACACACACACACACATACATTATGCTCCCTCTTATAAAACCTAACAACTCAAATGTGGATTAAAAGGCTGCACATCATTATATACATCATAGACCAAAAACAATGCACTGACTACATCCCTTATGAAGAACTGCAGTGTATAACAGGATTTGTCATATTAAGGCATGTTAACATTTATACAGGAAGGCATATCATTAACATAATTAACATAAATTGGTATTTTTGCATGATTTGTATTACCTGTATTTATGTTCTTCGCCTGGATCCACTATGTGATAGTAGTGTACAATGAGAACATCAAGGAGTTCATTCACCCTATTGCATACCTCCAACATCTGCAGAAATCTGCTGCTGATAGGCCTGATCAAGCTCTTGGGTGTAAAATGAAGCAATTTCTGAAATTAAGCAAAGATTTCCTTTTGCTTTGGTGATTTCTCAATGTCGTAATATACATCAGAGAAGTCTTCCATCTCTGAGTTGAAAGGGCTCATGAGGGCCTTTGCAGAGTTAGATACCATATGGACAGTGTCTCCAGATATATCCAGGAGGTATGGGTTCTCCTTTCGTTTTTGGGTTTCAAGTCCTGTCTTCTTTCCCCGTATGACTGCGCAATTATCTAGTAAAACACTAGTGACCTGCTGCAGCGCTAAACCATAGGACTGTAGCACATCTTTTAATTCTAGCGCAAGTGCAGTGGCATTGGCTATATTCATTTTCCTACTCGCTAGATGTTGCGTTTTCACTGCATTTTCATCCTCATCAAAAAAACGAACAAGGACATTGAGGACTTTGTCCATGTTTTTATTGGTGGCTTCATCAATATTTAATGAAAACATGCCGTTTTTTAGCTTGTTGGAAAGCTGTCTTTTGAACTCTGGTGTTATGCCGTGTGTGTTCAAATAGCTGGCATGTTGGTTAGATACTGACAATTTATTTAAAGCAATTTTGTCTTCAGCTATTTTTTGGCACAAATCCACCAGAGGTTGGGCGATCTTGAAAGACAGATCATGCTCAGCAATGAATACGCACAAACGAATTTTCAGATCACACACACGGTCAGTAATTGATACCGGTACATCCGCCGTTGCTGTTGCTCCCGGTAAGCGCGTTGTGTGTGGTACAGCGCGAACAGCTGCTCTATGAGCAGGGTCTGACTCGTGACGAGGAAGAACCTTTTTGCCGCTGGATGCGTATTTAATCTTTCTGGAGCACAGTGTGCAGAAACAGGCACCTGGCTCTCTCATCTTTTTGCACCAACTACTAAACGGCTTGCCGTTCTTCCCTAGCTCATCTAGCCATGCCCAACGCCATTTATTTTTCAACACTTTATTCGATTATCGATTATCAGGGCATTTTCCCCTGGAGTCATGAACTGAGCCATCTTTCCACTCCATGCAATGTCTCTCTCTCTACTCTGGGAATTAGGCTTCATACGTAACTTGGTGGAGGCACGTTTCCTCAAGACCCACCTTATTTCACCTCTGATTGGATAATAATGTTAGTTTCAGAGCGGGAGAGTTGTGCTTCTCTCATATCATTGGCAGACGAACGATTACACTCTCTTTCACATTTAAAAAAAATATAATTTTATTTATTTTGTTTTGACGCGCCCGCAGTCAAGCACCGCACGCCGGAATTCCGGCACGGGGCCAGAAAACTTTAATCCCTGCATTGTTGATTTTCATTGTGCTTCTCTCCTCTATCTTTCCTTTCTCTCCTCTCAACCCCAACCGGTCGAGGCAGATGTTCTCCCACTCTGAGTCTGGTTCTGCCTGAGGTTTCTTCCTGTTAAAAGGGAGTTTTTTCTCGCCACTGTTGCTCATGTGGGAATGTTGGGTATCTTTAAAGTTAAAACCTGAAGAGTTCAGTTTAGAACCTGCTCTATGTGTAAAGTGACTTGAGATAACTTTGTTGTGATTTGGTGCTATACAAATAAAGATTGATTGATTGATTGCTTGATGAGTTTATGGCCTCAATTGCTAGTTTCAAGTGTACTTCAATATAGCATAGCACCATTTTGTAAATAATGGTCTCATTTCATTTAAATTTGACAACAGCGTGGCTGCATTGTGACTGACAAGTTGCTTACATGGTGATGATGTTGGTTAGATAACATAACCATGGTGTAACCCCAGATTCACAGAGTGTAGCTGTAGCCATTGTTATTTCAATATGTCTTCAGTATACTGTAACATTAAAAAAAAAAAAAAAGCTTTGGTCTCTATTATTATTATTATTATTGTTAGTATTATTATTATTATTATTATACTATATTAGTTTGTACTAAAAGAACCTCTAAGGAGTCAGATATTCAGGTTTTCCAGTTCGTACAGTACATTTAGTTTAATGGTTTTAAGCCTGTTTTTTTTTGGAGGGGGAGGGATGTATGACCCACACTGCAGCCAGCCACCAGGGGGCAGTTGAGATGTTTTGGCTTCACTTTTGAGGAGCTGTCATGACATCCATATACAGTCAATAATCACTCACAAAAGTAAATATGAAGAAAAACAGTTACTGAAATACAGTATAGTCATGTGAGAGTAGGTTGACCATTAGAACTAGACAATCAAACTTCCGGGTGACGCCATGCTGGAGACAGCAGCTTAAAACAGAGCTCTGTAGGTTAACTGTTAATTTCCTAACAAAACTACTTAAAACTCAGCAAACCCCGAGTGGCGCAGCAAGTGCTAGCCCTAGCAACCATGAGTCTAAAATATTAGCTGAACTGGAGAAGTTAAGGGCAGAAAATCGAGACGGACACATGCAGACCAGACTGTCGCTGACAAAACTTGAATCTTCCATGCAAGAACTCAAAGCGAAATGACTCATCTTGAAAAAAGAACTACGGAGGCAGAAAGACGGATTAGCGCTTCAGAGGATACCGTGATAAGACACCAGAGGGCAATACGCTACCTACCTGCACAGAGAGATGGACCTGACGGCCAGGTGCGAAGACCTACAGAACAGGTCAACACGAAATAACTTAAGAATCTAGCGAGTGCCTGAAGGGAGTGAAGGAAACGATGCGAAGACTTTTGTGAAGGAGCTAATTCAATCAGTCCTTCAACCAATGCCTGATGTGAATATACAAATTGAAAGAGCCCACCGATCTCTAACAACCTTGATTGATTGTCAAGTTTCTGGATTATTCCGCGAAGGACGCTATCCTAAGACAAGCCTGGAGCCAAAGACAGATCCTATGCAAAACAGAGCCGAGTCTAATGCCACTTTGACCCTAAATTTGACCACCTAAACATGCTCCAGGACAGACCAAATTCACCAAGCACATGAGGCCTGGCCATTGATTTGATCAAATGGAAAGATTAATCCCAAAAGTGCCTAAATGTGCTCTTTAACGCCACCTATAAACACTAAAACAGCCAGTACGTCTGATAGGAATGTCGTCGAAAGATCAAACTAAAACTCAATTGTTTGTCTTATCAAGACCTACAAATCACGCACTGATACCCCTGACCTAAATCCAACAGGAAGTGCACATTTTGCCTTTTAAATGTATGATTTTGGACGATTTTTTAGGCATTTCAAAATATATACATTATTCCTACTTATTTGTAGTCTTAGTGTGCCACCCAGTGGAGAAAACTTGTAATGACTCATGATACCTGATGAGGAAAAGGTGCCTCAGTTTTCTGTTTATAGTTCAAGTTTATTGACTGTATTATTATGTTTTTAGATATATGTGCAGTCTGTCAGCTATTTCACTGACAATGCTGTCAAAGTCTAGATCAAACATGAACAAGAGCATGACCTACAAACATATCTACAGGTTTCACTGCAAATAAGTTCCTCTCCTATTTGACTCATCAAAGTGTTGGCAGTTACACACAGACAGACAGAGAGACAGAGAGAGAGACAGAGAGAGAGAGAGAGAGAGAGAGAGAGAGAGAGAGAGAGAGAGAGAGAGAGAGAGCGTGAGTGTTTATGTGTGAGTGTGTGTGAGTGTGTGTGTGAGTGTGTGTGTATAGATGTGAGTGATCTACTTATTACAGTGTCCGATAAAAGCCTGGGTCTGAAGACATCTAAATGCCCCTAACGGAAATCTTTCCGCTTCGCCACGGCCCGATGTGCGCAAGGGGCGAGGTCCCGCCCAATGCTGCTTGGAGATTTAATTATTATTACTTTTTTATTATAATCTAAAATATACCTTTTTTGGAGTACAGAACTAAATATGTGCTATACCCTTTACAGTGTTATCTCTGTGTGGCAGATGAGATGATATTAATTGCCTGTTAATGTGCATTTAAGGCAATAAAGTAAAAAAAAAAAAAAAAAAGAACTAGACAATCCCCCCAAAATGTTATTTTTTATTTCATCCATGCATTTGAATCAGTTGGATCTGTGTCAGCTTTGAAATAATGAGCATAGTATCTATGACTGCAATATACTGTGCTGGACCATCAAAACCTTAAGTATGGTGTATGGTGTGTTGGACTCACTGAGCCTCCAGGTGTCTGCCAGTCAGCAACATCAAGCCTCTCAGAGCAATGAAGGTGTCACGACCCCAACAACGGAATACCCCCACACAGAAGTGAGGAAGACCTGAATTATAGACAAACATCTTTCAGCTCAGAGCAATACTGGGCCTCAGTATATATTGCCTACATTTAATTCCAAATCAATCATTGAGGAGAATTAGATGCCATGTTGCTGTGTTTGGTTTTTAGCCTAACAGAGTTGATATCAAATGATTGAAGGAAAGCTCTGCTATTATTCTATATTTTCTTACTGACAACAAATCCAACACAAAGACCAAAATCAAAAATCATTTCTGACTTCTCTAGTCTGTCTCTTGGACTCAACCCTAGGACCATTGGTTCCTACTGAAGATATACATCTTTTTTGTTTTTTTAAAGCTCAGTAACTTCACAAATCAGACAGATACTGTTGTTTTTAGTAAAAGTGACTCAAATAGCATCTATTTGTTATTGCAATGATTAATTTATTGTTTTGCATTTTATGCCCTTATTAGAAGGGGGAGCAAAAATGCAACAAAGCTCCACAGACAGAATTGAGAATTGAACCGTGGTTGTTGCAGTCATGTGGTATTCATGGTGTTAACCAAGAGACTACTGGGGCATTTTTGTATGATCATTGGAATGAATCATTGGCTTTCATACACACACAATATCAATAGACAATTTCATTGTTGGTTTTTGTCTCTTCATGTGATTTGTTACAATAAAAACACTGTCTAAATGCTTTTGAATAACAGTTTGCATTTATATGCTTTATTGAGTCAGTTGGCAGACACTGAGGTAGAAATTCTCAAGTAGGTGACTAGATAAAAATGCAATGAGACAGAGTGCTATACAGAATTAAACACATCCACGTTACTGTTTGAATATTCCGGTTTTTAACATACTATAGCCATAGTAACATTGAATCCTTGATACAAAATAACTTCCTGTCTTATCTGAGATGAAACATGATGACATGAGAAAGAGAGTGCTGACCTGCTGCCAGTGAAACATCTTGAAGTTGAGGAGAGATGGTGGATAAACAGGGACCCATACCATACATCTGCACTGAACCTAGTGCCAGCTGTTTAACCAGACTGGAACCATCCTGAATGAAGCTGAGGAAGCAGAGACACAATGGACATGGACACACAGATGTCACTATTTAAACAGTTAGAGTTGAGCAGAGAATTTAATATTGAAAGTCAAGCAAATGAATAGATGGCATTCCATTCTATTCTATTCTGTATACAAACCAGACAATGTGTAAATACTAATACAAGCTCAAAACATCAGCAAGAAATATTAGTACGGTATATATTTGTCTGAAGAACCCATATTAGTAATTCCTCTATTTGAAAGCATTTAGGAAATGAAGGAAAAACCTTGACATCTGTTTGAAGACAGCTTCCAGAGCAGTAGTATAGGCTCCCTGGATGATTGCATCAACGTAACAAGGTACCAAGTAGCGGGGGATGTTCTTCAGGTAGCTGAGCATTGCTTGGAACCAGTGGCCCACCTGTCAATCAAAGGTCAACATCAAGAGAAATGTTTGAATGACAGATGTCATCTCTGGTGGGACAGGAGGTTGGGGGCTTTAACCAGGCAGCAGATTTTGAGGACCACAGTTCTTTTCGTGTCCCAAAATACAAGTCAGGATGGTTCATATATGGTTGTGGAGCACTTCATGACTCATTTAATTTTTAGGACTTCTTGACCATGACACCAAAAAGATTGTCTGTTGCACTCCACTGCTTGCTTATGCAGACAACTTTGCAGTTTTTTTTACAGGAAGAGCAGGGTCCTGCTTCAGTTATTATCATTAAATGTAGATCACATGTGGCAGCATACAGTACAGCACTGAGGCATACCTCTCCTAAGGCACCACCCTTTGCCAGCAGTCTGTTGGAGATGAAGTCCATCAGCCAGTTTCCTTGCCTCAGGTTGTGACAGAGTGGATGACCAAGCTCATTTTTTGGGCGAATCTCCGCCAATGCTGACATCAGTCCTGAGGAGGTGTTGAACCACAGAATATGATTATACATGTACATGTTCATCAGCTTGTGTTGCTTTTATTCAGTGTATTTTAGTACCTTGCAAGCCTCCGTATTTGAGAGGTAACCATGATGGAATGTTATAACAACCTTTCCCATTCTCCCTCTCCTCAGCATCACAGCGGTACAGCAGTATGTTCATGTCAGCCAGCGTCAGCCTGGACATAATGCTGAGGATGAAGAGCATTTCAGAGGTGGCATGAATAAAGTCTTGTGAAATACACTGAGAAATGTAATGTAAGGCTGCTGACTGACACTGATTCATCATATTTATCAAGCATCCCAAAAACCCTGACAGGGATCTTGCTGAAAGTGAACCTACTGCAGCCTACAGCCTCAGAGGAGACAAAGACTTCTCTTACAAATGATGGGTGCATTTCAATATTAGTGTTTAACAAGCCTTTCTTCACTTCACTTTGCTCACTTCACCTCCTATTGCCATTTAAAATGTTATTTAAATTCAAACGACATTGTCATCACATATTGTAGTCAATCACTGAAAGTGCCATTTTTTCATTTGCATTATCTGGTAACTACAATCCACAGACAGTTAGGGTTAGCAAAAGCAAATGGCTCATTGACAAAAAAAGGCTTTTTATATTTTAAATCATCCACTCCCCTTAGACTCTGCCTGCCTAGTGGCCACTTGCAGGACACATGTTGCTACAATATATCAAGTGCCATGAGGAAGTGAATGAGGGAATGATTATTGATGTTTGCTATTTTATCACATTCACTGCCACAGAGTATCAATAATAAATACAGTTGTTTTATGACTGTTGCTGTTTGGAGGATAAGTTTGGATGCAGAAAATACCTTTTTATGTGTATACACAAACAACTTGTGAGTTACCTTGGTTATATATCACATAATGATATTGACCACTATATTGCAACGGTGATAAGTAAATACTGACAGAACACTCACATTGCTTAAATATCTGATAGATAGATAGATAGATAGATAGATAGATAGATAGATAGATAGATAGATAGATAGATAGATAGATAGATAGATAGATAGATAGATAGATAGATACAACATGATGAAGGTATCAGACTGTTGCACTGATAATAATCATTTTATAGTCATGATTATTGTTATTGTTAATGTCATTATCACTGTAACTGGCATACTGACGTCATCAGTGGCTTGGTGAGAACAGAGAGGGTACTATGTTCAGCCAGGCTCCCAGTCTGGTACTGAGGACTGAACTGGATCAGGTGGTGTCTTAGAACCCCCAGCTGTTTCCGGGACCTGGACTCCAGAGTTACCCTGGAGAGGAACAAACAATAACTTAGACCACTGCTTTAAGAGATCGTAATTAGATACAAACAAGATCAACACACACTCAGCACTTTGTGTACTGTAAGCCAGTAACAGTGTGTGTGTGTGTGTGTGTGTGTGTGTGTGTGTGTGTGTGTGTGTGTGTGTGTAGGTGTGTACATGCACTTACAATGTAAGTGATGGGGGACAAAATCTACAGTCCTCTTTCTGTACAAGTTTTTTCTGAAGCTAATGTTATTTGTGGCCCTGTAAGGACTGTGTTGCACCCTGCTTGCTGCTTGCTTTGTCTCTGTGTCTCTCTTTATCTCTCTCACTCTGTGGCAGCCTCCCTCAATCTCCATCTGTCTCTTCTTTTTCCAGGAAGAAGCACCTGAGAGTTATTTTCAGTGATGGGAATAACGCCCTTTAAATAAACGGCGTTACTTTTTTCAGTAACGGGTAATGTAACTAATTACTATTTCCATGGTTACAACGCCGTTACGTTACTTAATTAAATGAGGCACGTTACAAACTGAAGCTAATCTACTCAGTGAACCTGTTCTCATCCAACTTTGCTCTCAGCCACAAAAGCTGCAAAGCCTTTTTTTTTCTTTTTTTTTTGGAGAGGGGAACGGGAGAAGGGAGGGGCGAGACAACCGTGATGATGATTGGTTAAGGCAGAGAACCCCCAGCTGGGTAAGCCAATCAGAGGCCAAACAGTTTTTACACACAGACGACACATGCACACAGCAGCCTCACACACACAAACTAGCAGACGCTGCAGCAATGGTGAGTTGGGAGGAAAAGGTTGTGTTTTTAAACAGGAAGTACAGACGCTACTTTAATCTCCTTGAGGTAAGAGGCAGGAACATACATGTGAAATGTACATTATGTATCAGAGCGTCCGTTACAAGCAACTCTAACCTAATGAAGCATCTCTCAACGGCACACGCCACTACAAAACTTGTGGCCAAAAACACAGACATATTTATACTTTTTAAAAAATTATTATTTTCTAGAGTAACGCTTTAGTTACTTTCCCTGGTAACTAGTTACTTTTATAATGGAGTAATTCAGTTACTAACTCAGTTACTTTTTGGGAGAAGTAACTGTAACTGTTTAAAAGTAACATGCCCAACACTGGTTATTTGTCATCACCTGGTGAGAGGATTTAAGGAGGAATGGGAGGAATCCTCACTCTCTAGTAGTAGTCACTGCCTGAAACATAGTCAAACTTTTCTTGTTTTTCCCTTTGTTTCCCCCAGCATGTTTTTCAGTGCTGAGTTTTTGTTTTGTTGTGTTAGTTTGTAAGTTTCATATGGAGATTACTGGTAGTTTACGTTTTGGTTTTGTTTGGTTAAACTTGTATGGAGTTAGATTTGTTTCATAATGTTGTGTGTGTGCAGATCGACAATCTGTGTGTAAATGTGTAATCTGTAAATATAAACACCTTCCACAAATACAAAAAAAAGATTTGTATATTCACAAAAATATTTTGCAAATATAAAACGGATCTGCAAATACACAAACAAATTCCACAAATATAAAAAATGCATTAAATTAATTTTGTGAACTCAGTTTTTATTTGTGAATCGAAAAAACATTTGTGGATCTCAGTTCTACGCTTGTGGATTTGCTTTTTACACACACGGAGTTTTGAAACAAACTTTCCGCCGGTCAGAACGAAAATCCACTCGTATCACTCGGCTATTTTCGGATAGCAAGTGATCGCCTACTGGTGACGTCATTTCCGCATATCAAAGTAAGAGCACGCAGTCTTTCTATGAGCTTTTTAAAATGTTTATCAGCGATAAGTGACGTGCATTCATGGTTTCATGTTAATGTCATACAGTGATTATTAGTGTGTGTTTATTTGTTCTATGTATATTATCTAGCACACACTTTCATATACATTTCTGTGTGAGTATGAAAGGCACCAGGATGCTTGTGGGCAATGTTCAGACAATTTTTATCGTTAAACAATAATAAAAAATAAATAAATAAATAAACACAGCTATTCATAAAACAGAATGAATACAAATGCAAAATATATTATCATTATTATTATTATTTTTATTATTGTTTAACGATAAAAAATGTCTTTTAAATGCTGTGCTGAAAATGTCTAAATCTTAAACCCCATAATTTTCTACTGATTACACTAGTATTGAAAGGTTGTGAAGAGATGTCTGGATGTCAGTCACCAGCATCTTCTACAGGGGCCCTCTTTACAGGTTGGATTGTTATGACTTCTGGTCTATTTACAATGCATCTTAATCATATTTGCAATGTATAAAATCCTGCACCCTGTTCGTTCTCCCAGCCTGCAACATGAATGCTTACACATAGACATTAGAACTACATTAGTAAGAGTACACTACTAATAAGATGAAGTGCGTTGTGACTTTTACCCATCTGAAAGAATACATGAAAAATATAAAGGATGAGGTGGCTGATAACTGCTTACTGAAGAAGCAGCCAAGCCACCGCTTTAGAGAGCTGAACGTTGCCCACAAGCATCCTGGTGCCTTTCATACTCAAACAGAAATGTATATGAAAGTGTGTGCTAGATAATATACATAGAACAAATAAACACACACTAATAATCACTGTATGACATTAACATGAAACCATGAATGCACGTCACTTATCGCTGATAAACATTTAAAAAAGCTCATAGAAAGACTGCGTGCTCTTACTTTGATATGCGGAAATGACGTCACCAGTAGACGATCACTTGCTATCCGAAAATAGCCGAGTGATACGAGTGGATTTTCGTTCGGACCGGCGGAAAGTTTGTTTCAAAACTCCGTGTGTGTAAAAAGCAAATCCACAAGCGTAGAACTGAGATCCACAAATGTTTTTTCGATTCACAAATAAAAACTGAGTTCACAAAATTAATTTAATGTATTTTTATATTTGTGGAATTTGTTTGTGTATTTGCAGATCCGTTTTATATTTGCAAAATATTTTTGTGAATATACAAATCTTTTTTTTGTATTTGTGGAAGGTGTTTATATTTACAGATTACACATTTACACACAGATTGTCGATCTGCACACACACAACATTATGAAACAAATCTAACTCCATAAACTTGGATTACTTTTTTTCTCCATTGATAGTTTATGGGGAATAGCTGGGTGGGTTAGGGCTGGCCCAGTCATTTCTCTTTTGTTTATTTTGGCTGGGATCTCCATCCCCTTTTCTTGGGTACTTTTGTTTTTGAGGTTTCACTGTTGATCTAAAAAATGAAACTTTGTTAAATTGTGATTTGTGAAGTCTGAACTTCCTTTCAATATGTTGCGGTTTCTAGTTAAGCCTGCCTGAAGCTCAGACTGCTGAAGACTCATAGTCTACTTTTAAATCATTCCTCCAATTCACACTGACTGTTGTTTTAAGACACACTTGAAAATTGTGTTTTTAACTTGATACATGTACTGTCAAACAAAGTTTGACCCACCTGAAAATGATAATGCAGCCGGGTTTGAACTTCTTGAGCAGAATCTCCTGGACAGCACCACTGTGTTTTGGAACCATGGCTGCATTTTTCACCAGTTTACTGTCCTTCAGCTGGAAGACATTTTGAAAGGTAAAGTCAGCAATTATACTCTCATCCACCCTTTTTCAAACTGATTGAATATCTTCTCATGTTCTGCTAGCTGTCTGTTCTGTGTGACTGCTGAAAACAATTCTGGTGTCCATACAGAGCCCTTGCTCTGTAACTGGACATGTAAGCACAGTGGCTCGGATTGAGCCACACAGCCAAACTCCAATCAGTCAGCAGCATGGGGCATTAATGCTCATGCACATGTAGTGAACACAGCATCAGGACGGCTCAGAACATCCTCTGGTCAGAGTCACCTTTGACCCTCAGAGGAGGAAATTGGACCAGGTTTGATATAGAGACAAACAGGGTCCTTCTCTTGGACAAACAAAGATCCCTTATCATTCCATGGGACAGAATCGGTCCATATGGAAGGCTTTGAGCTAATTGCAGAGGGACCGTTAAGTGATAATTCACTTTGTAAGAATGAGCCGGTTTGTCCCATCTTCCCATTCTTCCGGTCATAAGGTTTAACCCGAGGCATGAACAATGACCTTTTTCCACCCCAGACCCGGAGTGGGGGTCTTCTGACTAACTAACTAACGGTCGTAAACTAAAAGACACATTCCTGACTTCCCCCTCTCTGTGTCTCCTGAAACCACACAGAGCATGAAAATGAGAAAATTAGTGTTAAATACTCAAGTAAGAACATCTTGGTGAAAAGTATGGTTTAAACAATACCAATTACTTATATGATTATCAATTACCTAAAGAGACCTCCACTGTAACAGCTATTACAGCAATCATAGATAAATGTGTATTTGGAGAACTGTGATTATACTTTCTTACTTACTTTAATTTACTTACTTAATAAATTTTGGTATGAAAATGTTTGTTTAATGTGAGAAAGTGTTACACTGATGTTATGCTTACATTTTGGTGATAATCAATTATCTATAATGGAATAAGTAGAATAACAATGTGTTATGTTTGATCATATTAATCTTCTTCAGGTTTTAATGGATGGCAGCTTGATGAATCAAGCTGATGTCATATTAATAACAGAATAATACATCCTGTGTTCTATGTAAATAGATTATAGTATGCATTTTATAATCAGGATTAAATACTGAATGAATGATGATGATGAAAAGTTTCATGATAAAAAGCTGGAAATTAGATCCTCAGAGTGAGCTCTGATGAATCTGATTGGCTGACACACAGCCCACCCCAGGGACAAAAACCAGCTGCACCCATGAACACACTCTCTTGTCTCTCTCTTCCCTTCTCCTCTTGGTCTTAGCATGACCTGAACAGGGTCTTGCGACCCGAACCAGCGGTCTTGCTCTGTCCATCTTTTCTTTTCTTCACCTCACACATTCTTAGCTTAATCTTTAGTTATTCTTTATCTAGGTTTTCTTAAGTTTTGTAATCTTGTAACTTTCACCAGCAAGTCTGGAAAAAGGCCCTTTAAGTGAACACGTCATTAAGTTTTGCATTCAGCCTGTTTTTGACATTTTTGATGATTTTGACGCTGAGATCTCTCCAGAAAGAGAACTAGTTAAATTAGACTTTTCCTCCATCTTTCATCAACCTGAGAGAACTTTTGGGCAGACAAACGCCTGTCAACCCTACAACTCATCATAACCGAGAGGAACAAAGTCTACCAGTGGACAACGACCGGAACCAGGCAGTCTGACGAAGGCCAGCCGAACCGGACATCATCTCCCCCGCTTGGACCGGCGATGCTCCCTGAGATCTTCCACTTGGTGTGCGTACGCGCGGTTCTGGACAGCTGAGACCCTCCATCGATGAAAGTAGGATCCACATATTGCATTAATCAAGGGTTGATGTCAGATCGAGTAATTCAAATTTCCTTTAAAATTAAGGCTCAGTAAAACTTATAGGCTAAGTTTCTTAGTTTCCACATAATTACATATCTTTCATTTAAATTCATCATTCACCATCATCTTTCATTCATGTTGCTATATCGAGTAATCTCTTGAATTCATATTGTATTGTATCATCACATTTATTTATCCATCATTTACTAGTAGTGTGTAGTTAATAAAAGCCATAAAACCCAATCAATGGTGTATGTCTATTGTTTGAAGTGATACAGGGGATCTATTGAACCGTAGAGCCACGAACTTTAGATATTTGACTGATTCAGAAATGTATTGATTTATTAATTATTATGATTTATTGATTTATTAATTGGCTAATCAAACAACCAATTAAGTAAAAATCTTTTCCTTCATACGAAGGTGGTGCCCCTTATTACGAGAGCTATTTTCAATATCTTTAAGATACATATTCCCCTACACACAGGTCAGGGAAAGTAATCAGAATCCAACACCACTGAAGATACCTGGATGTGTTCTTGGATCTCTGCAGTGTACTCTGGCAGGCCATTGATGCTGATGTCATCTTTTCTGTCCCTCACAATTGTCCTAGCCTCCAATACCACCTCTTCTATCTGACCTGTGAAGACAAACAAAGAGTTAGTTGGAATCTGAAAGTGGATGTCATTTACCACTGAACATTAGGATTAAGGGTTAAGGTTGGGTTAGGGTAAAGTTAGTTTAAAATCAGAGTCTCTTTGTAGGATTATCACCTGGTATGAATACAGTATGATGGAGTGCCTCATCTGTATGATGGTGTGCCTCTGGGTTCTTGAATGCCCTTCTCAGCACAGCTACAACAGACCGGTGGCTACTGGGACAGTGTCTGGTCACTGCAACTACATTCTCATCCAATTGCTCCACAAACACCTGTTCACCCAAGTGGGAAATGATGGCAGAAAGACTACATTTATAAGAGGTTTAAAAAAAACAGAATGTTCAGTATATAGACCCCGTATTTTATTTAGTATTGTTAATGTGGGACTTTTAAGGAGTAGATAACATTCTAGAGTTCATCACTTAGTACTCTCAGCTTTGAAATCAAACTACTATATGTCCAGTGCACTGTCGTAGTATCTTTATACTGTCTTCACATAGAATAGCTTAAATGTGTGTGGTTTAATTAAAGAGATACCACAGCTTTGGGTCATTGTCTGTTTTTCTCACTTTTTCCGGAGTCAGAAACAGAAGCATGCCTTCAGACTTAGCTTTTTAATGTATCTAATGTAGTCTAATGTATGTCAAACAACAATATCAGACCATATTGACTCAAATGTTGAGTGTCTATGGAATCAAATAACATAATCATGACCCCATAGGCATCTGGGAAGCTTTGTCAAGAGGCCCACAGTCTTGGAGTTAAAAATCCCTGCTCTAAAGGTGCCCCCACATTATGATATAGTGCCCCCCAGATGACTCCCCAGTGAGATAAAATGCTACGAAGGTGCCACAACGCTACAATAAAGTGCCCTCTAAGGGGCCTGCACACTGACTGTAAATATATATGCAAGTCATGACTGTAGAAGCTCCCCAAAAGTGAAGCCAACACATCTTGATTGCCCCCTGGTGGCTGGCTGATGTATAGGCTGTAAGTCCCATTGCCCTCATTCCGTGTTGGTGGACATGGATTCTCATTGAGTGTTTAACTACTGTATGTGATAACTAAGCAATGGAGTTACTAATAGCTGACCATTCAATTAACATAAAACATAAAACCCAAACATCCAACTGACTGCAAAAAAACAAAGCTTCAAGAATATAATATCACACAAATAATCGTTATTATACAACATAAATGTGTGTTGCACCATGAACAGCTCTTAATAAAGGTATTCATGATGTTTATCAGAAAAAAACAGACCTGAGTAAAGCCCTCAGCAGCAAGTTCCTGGTGCAGCTTGTTCAATGCCATCTTTCCTGCCATGATTCCAGTCTGCAGGTTGACCTGGTCGCATGTTCGGACAAAATGGTTCCAACAGCAGTACAGATGATCCTCCTTCAACAAAGAGATCTGAACAACACACTGAAGGTTAATCACTGTGCAACAGCTAACACAGATGTGGAAGAAGAACAGGACTGAAGTATTGTTGTGTCTGGTGGAGGGTCAGTCCATCCATGTGTTCTGATACACTGAAGTGACATGTGTTGTGGATGTTCAAGTTCTCCTAATGGTGAACACTACTGCAAGTGATTACCTCTAACCTTCCCTTTACTGCCACCAACAGGTACACAGTTAAATGTAACTAAGTACATTTACTCTAAGGCACTATTTCCAAGGACTTGGTTTTTCTAAATGAATACAACTTGAGCATACTGAGTTTGGAATGTTTTTCAACTCCAAAGTACAAGTAACTTATTCACAATGAGTGTTAATAACATGTTGATATCTAAGTTAGGTACACTTAATATCTCTTATTAAAGACAATGTTTAGATTTACGGTGTACTTAAGTGAATACATGTCACATGCAATAAACAGCATGAACTCAACCAGTGAGTCTAGAACAGAAGAAGGTAACGTTGGGTGCTATGGGACCAAATCCATTAGAGAATATGAGAAATTGCAGCAAATCAGGAAATACTGTCAATGTCAAACATCTGGTGATTTCTCAGTGGGGCTATAAACTTTAAGTTACAGGCTACAGCGGTTCCTCCATTACTGCTCAATCCTGCAGTGCTGTTAGCAGCTAGAAGCCTCAGGAAGAACCCTAGAGCTGGTAGTAGCAGTCCTGGTTGGAATATTCTGTCATTTAAGACACAGCAAATGAACTATAATTCAGCCCAGTCTGAAACAATCTCTGATGAAGCCCGTGTTCCCTGATGCTGCAAAGTGGCATTGATAGCAGTGTGCTCACCCTTTAACACCTCAGTTGAAGTGGTAGATACTGTACAATGATTTTGCACTTTGTTTGTTTACTTAACACCATCTAATCTTCAGTCAAACCAGTATATCGTCAGCAGAAAGATAGAGGACTACACTGTGGTACTTTATGTGTATTTATTCTTACCTCATTAGGAAGCAGCTCATCAAATCCTCTGGTGCTGCCTGTAGCACAGCAGGCCATAGAAACCAGAGCAGACCTGGGCAGGAAGTCATACACTGAACACTTCTGAAACAAAATAAAGAGAATGAGTTCCTGGAAGGGTTGTAATAGTTGATCACAAGGTTCAAGACACTGGGAATTGCATACTCAAATTACAGACATAATCATACCTGGATAGGACTGTGATTGTTCAGGGTGACATCCATGAACATGGTGTGAGTGAGAGCTGGGAGAAGAGGCCGAAGGCTGGGCTGGAAGAAGGCACCTACAGGCTCCTTACCAAACCAAGACAGCCATCCCCCCTCCTCCTGACTGCCTGTAGCATGCCCAACATCTGACAGAGGAGAGGAGCTGCTGCACATTACATCAGCCAAGTCAATAATGATAACAACATTTACATGAAAACATGCAAGTTAGAATCATCAAGTATGGCTGCAACATCCCAACTCATTAAAATGCTGTTAAATCTTTTTTAATTCCAGTTTGATGTGGTTTCTCATGGGTGATCATACATACAGGATATATATTCTTCTGTCCTTGTCCTACATTTTACAGTCATTTTTTTCCAGCTGTAGTTACAGTGCATGCCACATAATTGCAGTGTCCCTGGTTCGACTCCAGCAACATTTGCTGCATGTCATTCCCCTCTCTCTCCCGGTTTCGTGACGGCCTCTATGCCATGTACTTACAAATAAAAAAGGCAAAAAATGCCCAAAAATGTATAATTGCAACACATTAGCTTCGAGTCACACACTTCAAGCCCCTATTTCTGAACAATTGTCTTTATTATTTTATTTTATTATCATTTATAGGCATTATTATTTTTTATTTATCATTCTATGCTTCATCATGTATCCTTAAGACATTAAGCTGTTAATAAATATCTTCTTTCATCCAAAGAAGCTGTGGTGGGTTTAGATGTTTATTCCTGTTGATTAAGTTCCTAAATTTGATGTTTTTCTGTCTAGTTGTTATAAATTCTGTTTAAATAAAGAAAAGAAAAGATATCAAGTAAGAGACTTTGAAGCACTGTAATCTTTTGTGACTGTGATTTGTGAAAGTTATTATTTAGACAACATTATTATTTACATAGTGTACATAAAAGTCATTAACAATCAGAGGGGCTATATATACATCATGTAAAAATGCAGTGTTCCAAATAAAGATACACCAATACCAATACTGATGTTGGATATATTAATGGATTAATCTTATACTGTTATTTTAATCATTAACAATTCAGTAAATGTATTTATTGTTACATTTTGTTTTACAAAGTTAAGAAAGCAGTGTTTAAGTCAAGCCTGATGTTGCCTTACACATCGAAAGAATGCTCCTAGTCTCTCCTACACAGTGAGGCATACAGTGCATTCATTATAAACTGGAATCAGATCAGTACTCATAGCATAGATAGCAGTATCAGAACTGAAAAAGTCGAATCTGTGCATCCATAGTTCCAAACTATATACACAATGCTGGTTTGATACCTCTGATTAGCGAAGTAATGTCCTGCCTAGTCATATAGTCATTCTGATGAGTAGCTCAGTCACTACATATAGATCTGACAAAGAACGACCGTAATTAAGCATGTACTGCAGAGCCGGGCCAGACCAAACCACACCACAACAAACACAACCAACACAATCACCTTAACCATGCAAAGGTGGACATGTGACCAGAAACAGAGGAAGAAAATAGAGAAAGATTGCAAAAGAAAAAGAGATAACACAAGGGAGGACAGGATGATGATGAAGATGTGTAGATGAATAGGACAGATGAAGAAGGAGATGATGTATTAGACATGCAGCGTGATGATGTAACATGGATCAGGTTGATGAGATTAGGGATTTAATTGGACATAAAAGGACAATAATGAACCTAAAATTATATAGTTGAAATAGATTTGTATTAAAAAATATTTTAAATGAAAAGGTGTGACAATAGGAAACATGCATGTTCATGTTTGATGCATTTAAAAAGCAAAAGGAAGCAGAAAATTAAACAAGGAGAGTAAAAAGAAGCCATTTAGAGTCATTCCCAGTCGTAACTGATGAATGCAGTTCTTCACATACCAGTGCACTTTACAGTATTTTATCTACATTGTGCATTTTCTAGTCAAGCATTAGAACGGCGGGTCAGTGTCAGTACCTCGCACCAAACTGGTGATTCCCAGCCGGTTTACAAATACATTGTTGGTAAGCTGACTGCCAGTAAAGAGCTCAGCTACCACGTAGAGGTCAGGCCTGATGGCTCTGGCTGCTGCCAGCATCGCCTACATGGAACACATAAAGTTCACAAAAGTTAACCTGGAGTCAGTATACCAGAGCTAAGCATGTCAGTAAATTAAAACACAAACCCGTAATACAAGCCCATGATTACATAAGGCTTAAAGTCTGTGTAAAGTAAGAATAAATATGTGTTCTGAGTTTGTCATACCACAGAAAAGTGTGTTGTTAACCACCCTGCCAAATTTGAATGATTAAAAAAATCACCAAGTATATGAAATTAGGCTTCAAAGTTGTGCTACTGTGGTCGGCCATGAAGGATCACTTTCAGTGGCAAGTTATATAAAATTTTGCTCCTTCTTTCCTTCATTTTAGAGGTTCTACATGAAGTGCATCAAGTTTTTGACCTCTACAGTTTCACAAAAAAGTATTAAGTGTGTTATGAAGTAGTGCAAGGTGATTCAGCAGATAAGCATTAAAATGTAAGCAGTATGTACTACCATTAACAATGGTACAATCATTAACTAAAAAAAGGGATACTAGTTCACTTAATTTAGCATTTTAAGTCCAATATTGTATTACTACAATAGCTATCAAATGGACATAGAGGTGAGACTTTATTTTAATATCTGCTAGGTTACATACAGAAATGTTCATTAGTTTTAAGTCATTATAGTATTATAGAGTATTTGTGTGTCGGTATGTCCTGTTCAGAGGCTTTTAGACTGTTGAGATGAGTGGATGACACACACACACACACACACACACACACACAAACACACACACACACACACACACACACACACACACACACACACTCACACATCTCAGGATCTCCACACCAACACTCATCAGGATCACACACACATCAAAGCACTATCATCAGCTGGAGTAAATCATCTTCTTAAACTAGGCAGGCACTGATATTTTTCATTAATCTTGTGCTGCTATTGAATATACCTATCACCACAGCCAAAGCATATGACTTCTATGTTCACACTGTATGGTATGTATGTGTATAATGTGACAGGATTGACAGTCATTTTAGCTTCAAGGATAAAAGACACATATCATTTAATAAAACAAGACATGCTCCATGTAGAACCTTTAAAGAATACGATCACAATTTACCAGTCTGAAAACAACAGTCAGGTGTCCATATGGACATTGAAACATAGTCTATCTATCTATCTATCTATCTATCTATCTATCTATCTATCTATCTATCTATCTATCTATCTATCCATCCATCTATCTATCCATCTATCTATCCATCTATCTATCTATCTATCTATCTATCTATCTATCTATCATCCATCTATCTATCCATCTATCTATCCATCTATCTATCTATCTATCTATCTATCTATCTATCTATCTATCTATCTATCTATCTATCTATCTATCTATCTATCTATCCATCCATCTATCTATCCATCTATCTATCTATCTAGCCATCTATCCATCTATCTATCCATCTATCCATCTATCTATCTATCCATCTATCCATCTATCTATCTATCCTGTTCATAGTGACTATTAAATATGAGAAGGAGACATACAAATATGATAAAGATATATAAAATACTTTCCATCAGAAAGTAACAGGTCCCAATCAGATCTGGCCATGTCACAGCAAGTTCTGTCTTCCTATTGAGCTATACAGTAACCCCAAAATTTAGATAAACATAGTGAAAGATGAAAAGTTAATCAGAACTAACTGAAAGCAGGCCATCTATTGCTGGAAGAGACTAGTAGTAGTAGTGAAGAAGGAGCAAGAAGCAGAGTACAGCAGAAGACATCACCGTGAGTAGAAGGATAGGACAATATGCCATACAGTTGTATCTATGCAGTCTAAAAGCTAAAAGGTTAATCTCGCGCAACCACACGGTATTTCAGTGATCGCGTGAGATTTCGACGATGTTTACAGCTTTAGCAGTAGCTGCAGAGTAAAAGTCATCAGGTAAGTGTTTATTTTAATTAACTCCTGGTGTACTTACAAACTTTCCAATGCATGGATTTATGAGTAAAGACCCTATTTGTACTACTGTAGAAGTTTGATAACAATCCAGGCATTATTAGTGGGGTCATTTACCAGATACACTGGTGGTCCCGTTAGCGCCTGTACTAAGCCATTCGGCTGATGGCTCTAACTCCACTCATTTGCGACCAGGGGAAATAAACGGCTGAGGTGGTGATTAGATAGACGTCATGGTGCATATGACACTAGGTTGAAATTACGCCGAACCATCGCTTTAAGGAGGGGGAAACAAAAAAGGGATTGATCTCAAATATGTATAAAGCACTACAACATGAAGGTAGTGATAATAACATGGATGTCAAAGAAAAATGGGAATTGCAAACAAATATTATAATATCAGACGAAAACTGGGAGGAGTCCTTTAAAGCAGGGCATAAACTAACAAACAGCCTATTGTGGAGGGAGTTTGACTGGAAGGTGAAGATGCCATATTTTAGCACTCCATCATTTACCTCAAAATATAGTAAATCATTCTTTTAGGCATTAACTTGACTTTAGATCCAGCACTGTTCAATTTGGGCATTTCTCCTCAGAATATGACAGATAGAGGCATGATCTCCTTATTGAGGATACTGCTTTAAATAGCTAAAGACAATAACTGCCTCCTGGCTGAAGCCAGAGCCACTGAGAATAATGCAATGGAGAGACAGGGTAAAAAATGTCTCCATCATGGAAGAAATCACAGCAAGATTACAGCTGAAAACAAACAGGTTTAGTGACAGATGGGCACCCGTGATGCAAGCAATGTCAGAATCATAATCTCTTTTTTCTTTTCTTATTTTTAGTTGTCTTAATTTTAATTT
The DNA here is from genome assembly GCF_027409825.1 of Scomber japonicus. Taxonomy (NCBI): domain Eukaryota; kingdom Metazoa; phylum Chordata; class Actinopteri; order Scombriformes; family Scombridae; genus Scomber; species Scomber japonicus. Next base: position 27,793,745 of record NC_070598.1, read on the forward strand.
CAGTGTTTCTATTTGTATTTCTATGTGTCTTTTTGTCTGCTTCTTGTAATACCAGCTTCACATGTGGCCAAAAGACTGTAGTGTCAGTTTATGGTTGATATTGGCTGTTGTTGACCTGTAGATGCTAGGAAATGACCCTAACTAATGGAAAGGACTAACCTATATTAACAGTCTTAACAGATTTGATGGGACTATAATTTTAATCAAGTATACTTGATAATACATCTCCGACTTGTTACTGGTTTATGTACTGTTGTATAAATATGTGGTCAACTGAAGCTTCATATTAGCTTAAGATCAACTTTTAAATACATTTTTGCACAGAAGGAGGACTGTGGATTTAGTCCTCCATCACTTCCATTAACTTACATTCATGAATTGAATCTGTTTCAATGTCCATTTGAGCTCCTGACTGTTGTTTTATGACAAAAGTGTACAGGTATATGTGGAGAGGATCATGTGAAGTGAAGATGGATGAGTGCTTAGAGAATACCTCAGTCACATGCATAGGGGTGGAGTGGCAGTTGACCAGGCGTACACCACAGAAGAGCTTGGCTGTAATCTCTGTGTATGTATTCATCCGATCCCACAGGTAAGGACAGTCCTCTGGTTTCTCTCCATAACGGAGCTTGATAGTGTTGCTCTCACAGGTGAGTTCTCTCCTCAGGTAGACTTCTGAGCCTGCAGATATACATGAGAGAAAAAAAACATCAAATTTAAAAAAGATCATTCATGTCAACATCTCTCTTATCTCTGTCTCTTTTCATTTTTTCCTCTTTTCATTTTTTTATAGGTAAATGAGTGTCAAGCCCTACTCTGAGGGAGTATAAGAGAAAGAATATAGAAATGATAGTAGTGATTCTGCCAAGCTAACATTTGTGTCCTCAGAAAATAGCAAATACAGCAATTGACACTGTAGAAACACTGACCACTGCTACTAATGATTATTATTTTAATAACAATAGCAATAGTGATGAATCAGTGACTGTTGCCTCTGATAATTCTACTAACCTGGTTCAGCAAAGTTTCTAAGTGTGTCATTTCCTGTTACAAAGCCATCATGGGCCAGGAAGTGACATGCTTTGTCTTTCTGCTCCGTTAGTTGCATTTCCTTCTCAAGGCTCATCTCTTCAAATGGAAAGGTGAAATACCTGGAGAAGGCACAGTCACAGTCACTGACTCTGAGATAATAACTTCTAACTTTAAAATACACTCCTATATTTCTTGCTTTTCTATAGATTTTCTTTCCATGAAATTCTCCTCAGATCATGCTTATTTGTATAGACAATACCAGGTCAACACAATGTTTCTATTACAAGCCCCAGTTTGTAATCCATACTTAGATATTTGTAATAGAGATTGTAATGAGATGATTAAAACAGGAGGGTCCCAATTTCACAAATTTCCAAATCCTACACAAATTGGTTTTAGACAGACAGACAGACAGACAGACAGACAGACAGGACAGGCTACCTGGGACAGAGGGGGTATTCCCTTGTGACTAGGCCCAGCTTAGGTCCCCGTTCAGCAAGACGTTCTTCAACTACAGTTCCCACAATGCAGTTAACCGCCTGAGGAGAGAAAACAGTGCTGGAGTTTCAATAAAAAGTCTGACAGGAAAGAAGCTGAAAGTTCAATGGTAAATACTATTATGCAACACACACACACAGCCATCACTTCAGACGGCATTACATTGACTTGCTTTAAACTAATTGTTTACCCTAAATATGATAATTTAAAGTCCGTGTAAAGTAAGAATAAATATGTGTTCTGAGTTTGACATACCACAGAAAAGTGTGTTGTTAACCACCCTGCCAAATTTGAATGAGTAAAAAAATCAACAAATATATGAAATTAGGCTTCAAAGTTGTAAAATTCAGCCTCTTTCTCTGCTCCCAAACGCTGTGGGAGTGCCCACCGAGTTCACTGAAACCCCGCCCCCTACCAAGTGTCACCTGTCAATCAAAGTCACCACCTCTACCAGAAACATGGACGCTACGTCTGAGAGCTTTCTGCTGCTAGCTCAGCTGCTAGCTCGGTGGCTAACTCAGCTAACTGGCTAACTGTAGACTGTAGTAGTAGTAGTGTGTGCTGAATGTATTTATACCTCTACAGCAGCAGGGACGGGTTTATGTTAATCACTGCCGTGTTTTCAGACCCGCCCACTAAATCCTGAACACAGAAATGTTGAAACACAGTTTGTGAAGCCTAGCTCAGAAATACATTTATGACCTATTTAATGTGTTTAGAAGAAAATGTCTGAATTCACTTTACACTGTCTTTAACTTTTCTCGGTCCAATTAAATGTTTTCAAAGATGCTAAATGACACAAACACTGTGCTACTGTGGTCGGCCATGAAGGATCACTTTCAGTGGCAAGTTATATAAAAGAAAATGTCTGAATTCACTTTACACGGTCTTTAAGGAGACTTGCTTCTTTCCACATAATGGGGGCGAATCCCCACAACATGACTGTGTAAACAGATTTACAGATATCTGGTACACACACCTTCTCTGCATGGCTGTTCATCTCCTTGTACAGTTCTGAGTTGAGCTCTTCCAGTCTTCTCCTGAAACAGTCACAACACTCCTGGATGTCTGATGTGCTCTCACTGTGATCAGAGAGGGAGACATTAACACTTGATGCAGGTCATAGCTTATCATCATATTGTTGCATAGCTGAGGACCAATCAGAGTTTTATTTTATCGGTTTTCATGGCAACTTCACATATCTTTAACTCAATAGATAAGGATATATTTTTCCATTTTAACATAATGACTTTTTGAGAATATATCATGGTTTTCCCAGGATTCCATGGGTTTCTGGCTAGAAATAAAGTTTGATTTTGAACACAGAACGGCAAATAATTGGTGTTCACATTTTTTTTTAAAATTGCACTTTGTCATACATTATACTATAACCTAAAAACACTAATACCAGGCAGTGTTACAATATGTACAGTATCACTATTTTGTGTGACGTATATATTATTTATTTATTTATTTATATATTTATGTCACAAACCAAGATTCATTACAACAACAAAAATGCCACTGTGCTATGGTGCTATCTCAGTATATGTCAGAAATGAATCAGATATGCTTCAATAGTTTTTTTCCCAAGTAATTCCAAGTAAACAGAATGAAACCAGTGTCATTCTTGTAAATCAATACACAATGACACACACTATACAAACATGTGTACTATACTATACTATACTATACTATACTATACATGAATATAAGATAGCTACAGACATAGAAAGACAGTCAACTCTGTCCTCTGTATTTGACCACAGTTTCTTACTGACTTACTGTAATACCTGAGGAAGAAACGTGAATGCAAAAAAAAGATCCACAGTGAATTCAGTTATTTAGAAATGAGTGTCATCAACTGTAAAAACATGAGCTAGTAAAAAGCCATTTCAGTGGTTTTAGGCAGAATGTTGTTGATGTGCTCCACCTGCTGAACACTACCATGATCTGTGATTTGGAGATGGAGGCCTGCAGGGTTGATTCACTTACTGAACATTTATTTTGAACCCTTTACAGTTAAAATAAACCATTGATTTTTTTTAACTCATAAGGTTGAACTGTCCAAATTGTTTTGGCTCCAGATTGTATGCTCCACTTTGCTGAAACATATCCAAAAAAAATGTTTCACACACAGATGAAGTTTTAGTACACAGTCAAATATAACTGGAAGAAAAGGCTGCAGTTGAGTACAGGTTGCAGTGCAGTGGTAATATGCAGGTGTGTAATACAGTCAAATTATTGAGAGGACCCATTAGTTTCAGTACATACAACAGTATTTAACATGACACACACAAACCTCCACTGATATTTTCCCAGCAAATAGGAGCAGACAATCCTGATTGTGTAACCTGTTTAGAAATGTGTGAAATGATGAGATCCTCTGGAGGTCACATAATACTCTTCATCCTATGAGGATTAAAGACCAGTCCTGTATATGGAGCACATAGAGAAGAGTCACCTGTGAGGTGTGAAGGTCTCCAGGGCAGAGGTCATGTCCACTGTGTTTCCATAGCGTTGGTGCTGAGGGTCCTGAACTATCTTCAGCTGCTGATTACAGTCTGGACTAGACCTGGAACTGACACCCACACTGCCTGGATAGACAGAGGGTCACACACACAATAAGACCATCAGTATGCAATAGAACTGTAATGTGTTTCTGGTATTTAGTTGGGTAGCAACAATGACCTGCACTACAGTATGTTCACCTCATTCTCCTTCCCCATTCTGTTTCTGTATGTATTTTGGTAAACTATATTACACCTTTTGTCTTGGTGGAGGGATAATAATCGATACTAGCCTATTAGATAGGGGTGTGACGACGATATATTTTCGCGAAGCTTATAATTCAGGGGCGCACCAAAAAAAAAAAAGATTGGTTTTCTTTCGCTCATTCGCACGTCATGTCTTCTTTTTTATAATGTCACGTGTGGATCATTAACCTTGTTGCAGCTTCTACCTGTTGAGAAGATCTCAGAAGTATGAGATGAGGAGAGGACCAGGTTAACCTCAGGTCTCTACACTGAGACTGAAGTAGGAGGAGCGGAGGAATCTAGCGCAGCTGTGGAAGCCTAATGATGCCAAATAGAGTTAAAATCTCGTCTCGTCTCGATCTCGTGAACCCAATATCGTGAGCTGAGTGTATCGTCACACCCCTACTATAATATACTATTAGAATTTACTAAATGCTGTGTGTGTGTGTGTGTGTGTGTGTGTGTGTGTGTGTGTGTGTGCGTAGATTGTGTAGGTTTAAAATAAAAATTAGACCGAATATTCTAACATGTGGTTATTGAAGTAATTCAAACATATGGGAGGCCGTTTAGGGTGAAAACATTGAAATATGTGCACACACACATTGAAAACGTGCACACACACATTGAAAACGTGCACACACACACTGAAAACATGCACACACATAGAAAACGTGCACACACGCACATTGACAATGTGCACACACGCGTTGAAAACGTGCACACACACATTGAAAACGTGCACACACACACTGAAAACGTGCACACACACATTGACATGATGTGCACACACGCACTGAAAATTTCCACACTCTACCACCTTCTCACACAGCGGGATATAGGCTACTGTGTGTGTGTGTGTGTATCTGAGTGTGCGTGTAAAATCTCAGTGCGCCCGGAAGTTGTTTCAATGTAACAGGAAGGCACCGACATCTTTTCAAAATAAAATCAGGGCAAATGATTAATAAGATTTATGAGCAGGTGATGTGCCTCGTGTGTGTGTGTGTGTGTGTGTATGTGTGTGTGTGTGTGTGTGTGTGTGTGTGTGTGTGTGTGTGTGTAAAATGTCAGTCTTGGACAGCTACTTCTGGTTTAGCCACGGTGTCTAAATAGACATAAATCATTGCATATTGTAGATTATAAAGCGAAGTATAGAAGGTTTCATGTGACGTGTGCAATAAATATCTCTCTCCACAGGTTTTGGGATGTTGAACTAAATTATTAAATAAATTATTAATTGTGCATATGGTTGCCTAGATACACAATCATACAATCTGTCATTACAAGGCACATCACCTGCTCATAAATCTTATTAATCATTCACCCTTCCTGATTTTATTTTGAAAAGATGGCGGTGCCTTCCTGTTACATTGAAACAACTTCCGGGCGCACTGAGATTTTACACGCACACTCAGATACACACACACACACACACAGTAGCCTATATCCCGCTGTGTGAGAAGGTGGTAGAGTGTGCACGTTTTCAACGTGTGTGTGCACATCATGTCAATGTGTGTGTGCACGTTTTCAACGTGTGTGTGCACATTGTCAATGTGCGTGTGTGCACGTTTTCTATGTGTGTGCACGTTTTCAGTGTGTGTGTGCACGTTTTCAATGTGTGTGTGCACGTTTTCAATGTGTGTGTGCACATATTTCAATGTTTTCACCCTAAACGGCCTCCCATACAAACATATATATCATTGTAACATAAATACAACATACACATTTTTTTCTCAAGTTAATTATCAACACTGATTGTAAGCCTCACCAGCCTGCAACAGCAGTCTGAGCTGCTCCACAGCTTCATCTATGTTGACCTGCACAAACTCCCACAACCTGAGCCTGGAGAAGACCTGCTTCCTCAGAATGTCCCCCAAGGCCTGAGACATGACACACACACACACACACACACACACACACACACACACACGCACACACACACACACACACACACACAGTAAAGTAAATATGTGATTTTATCATGACTATATCATCACTATAATCACTATCAAATACATCATCATTAATTGTGGTACCTGTGAAGTGATGCCCTAATGTATGTAAGCACGATAATATACATGGAAAACATGATGAGAAATATGCTTACGTTTAAAAAGATTAAAGTATAATTATATATATCATATATACTGTACATCAAACTAATAAATATTTGGGTTCATGTAGCTATATAGAGAATGCAAGCTGACACACATCTTATCATGCTTATCATGTTTTTATGGATAATGTGTTAATAAAAAGAGCAAATGCATCCCATTGAAGTTGTTTTTCAGGTCACCTGACCAGTGGATTTAGATATCAGGTTCTTCACCTGATACATGATAAAGTCTCATCACCATCCGCTGGGCAGGAAGTGTATTTGCCCGAGCTCGTAATCTAAGCACAGTGTCATATGGTGGAATGATGAAAGCTATGACTCACCACACAGTCTGTGTGCAGTCAGATGAGCTAAAAGACATTTAAGCTGCAGAGTCGCATGCCATTTTCTCATGGGTTCAACACTACAAGCAAACACTTTCAGATTACACTAAACACTGTGCAGATTTACTATTCAATAAGTTATGTCAACAAAAACAAGAATATGCAGACTCACATGTATATGCTGCTCGTGTTGGATGAGTGCTGGTAATCCTTGTTCAGCATATTTCCCCTCAGCCATGTCACAGCTCAGGTGCCACAGAGCTCTGTCTAGGAGCCACGCTGGTTTCAGATGAGGAGAGTTGATCAGGTTGTAACCACACTCAGGATGGAGACGAATCCACTCACTGTCAGCCGCTGTGAGGGGACATTACCAGTGTTTTGTATGTTGAATCATTCTTTAGTCTGTTAATTCATCTGTTGTGAGGTTATATCAGAAATGTAATATAAATGTAGTGGTACTGTTTACAGGATTATGGTTTGTTAAAAAGAGTCAGCCCTACTTTGTGTGTGATTTTTTCAGAAGTTGTTCTGCCATTGATGTTGTGTGTAGATCACTAAAGGCCTGCACCACAACGTAAGAGCAGTGACTGTTCTGTTCCATTCAATGCTCAGTAAGGCAAGGCAATTTATTTATATAGCGCATTTCATACACAATGGCAACTCAATGTGCTTTACATAAAACAGAAAAACATGTAATTTGAGAAACATTAAAACATACAATTAACCCCAAAAATAAAAACAAAGTAAATCATTAAAAGGACATAGAGAGCAAATGAAAGATTAAAATGTAAAGTGCTTTAAAAGAGCTCAATCATAAGCACAGGAGAAGAGAAATGTTTTTAACCTGGATTTAAAAGTGTTCACAGTTGGGGCTGATTTCAGTTCTGCTGGTAGTTTGTTCCAGTTGTGTGCAGCATAACAGCTAAAAGCTGCTTCACCAGTAACAAAGATCATTTATACCACAGAAGTACCTCACTGCACTGCCTAGCTGTGGTGTTTAGAACTGACTTTAAAAATGTGACTGCTTGTTTTTAAATCCCTGAGTGTCTTCTCAGCTCTTACACCTCTGGTTCATACTGTCAGATCTGCAGACCAGCTGTTGCTGTCAGTCCTTAGAGTAAAGCTTGAGACAGAGAGTAAGGGGGACATTTTCTGCCAGGGCTCTACAACTTTTTAAAATCCTTTTTAAACCTTTTTAAAAACTTTTATAAAAACGTTTTTTTAAAGGATAGCATTGCCTTTAAGAGTTTTTTTAGTTTTATGCTTTTATTTGTTTATTTATTCTTAATATTTTAAGATCTTATAAAGTGTCTTTAATCTATGTTCTATTTCTTGATTGTGTTGAAACTATTATCATTTCTAATTGCACTGTGTATTTTCTGTTTTCATGTCTATGAAGCACTTTTTTTTAAAAGGTGCTATATAAATAAAGTTTACTACTCTTATTTTAAATTATAAATAAATGGTAAATGGACTGTACTTATATAGCAAGTACAGTCACTCAAAGTGCTTTTACGCTACATGTCACATTCATACACTGATGACAGGAGCTACCACACAGGGTGCAAACCTGCTCATCAGATGGAGGCGAACATTCACACACTGTTGGCACAGCCATCAGGAGAAATTCAGTGTTCAGTATCTTGCCCAAGGACACATGGACATGCAGACTGGAGCTGGGAATTGAACAGCCAATCTTCTGACAGGTGGACAACAGCTTTATCTCCTGAGCCACAGCCGCCAACACATTTAAAAATGCAGTACATATGCCAAAAAACATAACCTTCTAAAGTTGACAATTGACTTCAGGAGAGGCTTCCACACACTATCAACAACACCACAGTCACAGCTGTGGATTCATTTAAGTTCAATGGCACGGCCATCTCCAAAAATATTCAAAGGACCTCAACATAAGGTGCTTAACCAAGAAGCTACAACATAGGGTATTCATCCTGAGGCAGCTGAAGAAGGCTGACATGCCACAGACAGTGTTCATCCAGTTTTACATCATGCCATCATCGAGTCTGTCCTCACATCATCCATCACTGTTTGCTACAGTGCAGCACCCAAACAGGACATTCAGAGGCTGCAGCACATCATTCACTCAGTCAGCTGAGAAGATCATCTGCAAACTCCCACCACTGATCAGCTGCATCTCTCCAAACAGCATGCAATAAAATCATCTCTGACCCCTGACCTTCTGATTTTCTATCTGAAGTCTAGCTGTAATGTCCTGATAAAGTGTGCCCTTCTGCCATTACCAGTCTGTCTACATGTATGGCCTTCAGCATGAATAAAGACTAAATGTCAAAGAGGAAACTGAGAAGGTGATGCAACAGCCACAGCAGCCTGAAGGAAAGGCCAACAGCTGTGGTTTATTTTAACCATGGCACTGTCACTATCCTTGTTAAAAATAAGACAAGATACATTTTCACTCATCCCCCTGTACTGAGTCATTGCAGCAGTACATATAAATAGCACACAGCAAAGAGGAATAGTAGTAACATAATATCACAGTGTATCCCACACAAAGGTTAACAGTGCAATTCTTAATCCCATGACCCAACTAAGGTAGCAAATTAAAGACACATAAACATCCTTCATGTGACCGCTGACAGATCACTATCAGCGATCATTAAACTGTCTTATGAGAAAGTTGCATTAACAATTAAAGTCTGTGTAAAGTAAGAATATATAAAAATATGTGTTCTGAGTTTGACATACCACAGAAAAGTGTGTTGTTAACCACCCTGCCAAATTTGAATGATTAAAAAAAATGCCAAATATATGAAATTAGGCTTCAAAGTTGTGTAAAAATCAGCCTCTTTCTCTGCTCCCAAATGCAGTGGAAGTGCCTGCCGAGTACGCTGAAACCCCGCCCCCTACCAAGTGTCACCTGTCAATCAAAGTCACCACCTCTACCAGAAACATGGACGCTACATCTGAGAGCTTTCTGCTGCTAACTCAGCTGCCAGCTCGGTGGCTAACTCAGCTAACTGGCTAACTGTAGACTGTAGTAGTAGTAGTGTGTGCTGAATGTATTTATACCTCTACAGCAGCAGGGGCGGGTTTATGATTTTCAGACCCGCCCACTAAATCCTGAACACAGAAATGTTGAAACACAGTTTGTGAAGCCTAGCTCCACAATTTAAATCTAAATGGTTGAAATGCTTTTTACACTTTTTTTAGAAATACATTTATGACCTATTTAATGTGTTTAGAAGAAAATGTCTGAATTCACTTTACACAGTCTTTAATGATCAACAATATTTTTTTGCTTTCTAAGTTTGACCTGAAATCACACACTTTGTCACACCTCTGCCTCCTCTTTCACCTAGCCTACAGCCACTCCCTCAGTCTCCACCCCCTTGTGTGTCTGTACTTGTCTCATAACAGGGGTGGAGACTATTAGCCATTCATCATATCTAGTTCAGCCTCCACATTGTCACCAGATTGTAGACTCTGTTCATAGTCAGCTTCCAGCCAAAGTCTTGTTTCTCTTTGCCTGTAGAAAACCTTCCTCATCTGTCTCACTCGGCTCCCCATTTTCTGGCTCCTATGCCATCTGGCTCCCTCAGCATTCCCCTGCTTGGCCCAGCTTCATGCTCACACCTCTGCCCCAAGTTTGTCTTTGGTGGTTGTCATACACAACAAACCTTTGCCCCAAGAAACCCAATACAGATACTTTGAATGTTTTTAGTTGTAAATGTCTTCTTGGACAGTATGTAGCCACTTCTTATCACAACCCAACAAAACACTTCTAACCTTCTACCTAACATGAACAAGCCTGGCAAAGTAAGACTAGCTCTTTTTAGTGAGTTGTGCACACTATGCAGTTCTCAGACAAGCACAAATGATCATAGCAATATAAATACTTCCAGAGTGGAAATTCTATGAGTACCATCGATAGCAATGTCTGTACCTGTTTTGTTATAGATTACATCAGTGATGCAAAGCATGTTCCAGTCTCTCCTCACCGTCTCCACCATTTTACCAATGTCTTCCCATGCATAATGCTTTCCATCAAGTGAGAAGTCAGGGTTCAGCTCCAGTTGATCAGCTATGGAGTAACAGGAGCCAGACACACCAAGCTTCTGCAGTGGGGTGAAGTGGATCATGTTGTAGCCTAGACAGAACAGGGGCAAAGATTGGTGGGAAACATCAGATAAAGACAATTCATTATTGTTGTTGTATCTGAAATGGTGATGGACACACATTTATATATATATGACAGACTGGGTCACATGTTTTCAACACTGTTCATATGGGATTAATACCCATAACTTTTGTTTTTACCTGTTTTTAGTGATGCATAGCATCATGCATATACAGACTGCAGTTTTGCACTTTCTGCACTGATTAGCACGTTTTGTTTTTTTAGTCTTCTCCACATGATTCCTTTTTACTGCAGATAGGAAGGGATTCATTTAATGCTGTAATAATGTTTAGTTTATTTTGTTTAGCTGATCTCTTAGGGGGAGTGCACACAAGCTGTAAACAACACATATATTAGTACATAATCAGTAATGTCAACTTAAAAAGGTTAAGATGTAAGGACCATGATTGGATGGCAAATCATCCAGCAGATACAGAGCAGTGAGTTGTGTTTGTATACGCCTGATGAGTCTAATGATGACGTCATTATTCACTTCTTTTAGCTCTGATTTGGTCTCCACTAACTGCTGAGAAAATATATCTTTTTAGCAGCTAAATACTACACTGAAAATAAATGTATGCTGCTGCAAGGCTGATGAGAGCAGTCAAAATGACACATACAATAAAGGCCAGAAAGTATGGCACACAACAATGGCACTGATGAATTCACATGATTCATCACTTCCCTTTCACACATATTAAACAATCAAATAGAAATGTTGCATCTTTGGTCACTTCATCAGATTTTCACTAACCAGTCTCTTTTGCGACTCTGACCCTGTCCAGCCATTTGTCCAGAGGGCCGAGGCACTTGGCCAAGTATGTTTGGCTGCTGATGCAGTCCAGTGGGAGGATGTCATTGTTGGCTCCCACCCTCAGAACTGGATCAACTACAATGTAACCACCACTCACTCTCTCTTTATCCCTGTAAAAGTGAAAAAATAATAAGAGTCAAACACATATCACTAAGTGCACAACACCACATACATGTAGAAATAGAATAGATTTGTAGCTGCAGTTCAATGCGTCATGTCAATCTGCCAGGCACTAGTACATTTTTATGCTCACAGTTTGATTTCCAAGCTCCATGCTTACCAACAGTTAAGACCCAGTTGACTGAGTGTGTTGATGCAGATCATTTGACACAATGCAAATTTGAAGCTGTTACATAAATAAAGTTTATACACTGAAATATTTAGATGTATAACAGACATTCTCATGCATCCTGACATTAACTGAAACTAAACCTACTGGTATTGGACAAAACTAAAACATTCATAGTTTTGCTATGGGGGCAAAAATGTACACTTTGTACTGAGATGTGTACACATGATATACATCAACATGATGTATAAATAGTGGAAGAGTGCTCTACCACCACAAAGTGGACACAGGAAGTGATATTTAACTCCTTCATGAAAATGCATATGCATGTTGGGTGACCTCCACCACATTTAGTGCTATTCCCCTCCGAGCCCATGGTGGCATGTTATCAACATCCGGGGTCTGTAGGTTGACCTACTAACCTCTGATCTGGATGATGTCATTTCCGAACGTCTCTACCACAGCCCGGTTTATCATTGAGCAGAAATCCTCCAGTGTTGTGATACAGACGTTTATTGACACATCCAGACCCGTATCTCCTGAGGGGTATTGCACGAAACCAGGATAAGGGATTAAGCCGGGATATGTTAGTTATCCTGGCTGAATTCAGCCTCAAGTCGGTTGCATGAAAGCAGGTTAAATTTAACCTGGCCCTGTTACTATGGTGATTTATTCTCTGCGGCTAGCCTGCTCCAGACCAGGCTAACAACCAGGCTAAGATTATTCTCAGGGTTAGGGGCAGTTCTGTCAATCGTGTGACAAATTAATGTGTTTTACAGCATTTCCAGGGTCTTTCTAAATATGTTGATATAATAGACTATATTGTCGTTTCATTAAAGTCTGTTGACTGTTTAATTGCAACAGTCATTTTATAGTCATTCATGTGGTATCATTATGGTGTATAATGTACAGTAGATTTACTTTGTACTATTTACTAGCTGATACTCACAATGTTACTTGGCTGCTTCTGAGGCTGAGCAGCATCTGGGTCCTGTTACACATGTTATTTTCTATTAGCATCAAATCACTGACTTCATATCCATTATGGGCTAAATGAGCAAGACATGATACCTCAAGCCTGGAGTCCAGCAACACTGTCTCCTCATCTGCAGAAGTGCATCCTGCAGCTGCAGATGTGCCTTCCCCCTGCCCTACACCTAATTATAATAATTGTTTGCACTTAATTATATTTCCTGAGTAGCATGCACTTTTACTTGCCACATTTAAATCAAAGTGTTTAATTTAATTTAAATCAAAACTGTTGATTAGTGGGCTTGGACAGTAACTTCTTTAGTCCTTTAATTGTAATTTAGACAGTTCTAGTGGAGCACTGTGTATTAATTGTACTTTTTTTTTTTAAGTATATATTTTGGGCTTTTTGCCTTTGATGTACAGGTTAGTAGAGAGAGACATGAAAACTGGAGACAGAGAGGGGGGAATGACATGCAGGATAGGAGTGCTTGGTGCGGGATTTGAACCAGGGTCGCCTGCAGCGAGGACTGTAGCCTCAACACACGGGGCAGGTGCTCTACCCACTGAACTATACTTAACCCAATAATTATACATTAATTGCACTACTTATGCATTGAGCCGGTCCGCGATTGTCTGCCAGGCTTTCTCCCTTTCCTTGATTACAGTGCTTTGTGCTTGTGTTGCTTTTTTTTCTTATAATTTCTTTAACCTCATCATGAAATTCCATCAGGAGCTGTTGTTCAGCGGCCGTGAAGAATGATGCGCAACACTTTTCCATTTTCCAATCTGTGATTCTGTGATCGATGCCATGGGTCTACTTGAGAATGCTGTGAACACGCACTTATCCCAACTATCTACACCTGGCTTGACATAGCCGCGCCTTTTCATCCTGGCTCAGCAAACGTGCAACCGAATAAACCAAGATGCTCCGGTCAGACTAGTTCAAGCTGCGCTTGCTCAGTTATCCTGGATTTCTTTATTCTACTTTTGTGCAATAACCCTCTGGCCTCACATGCCACCATGGGCTTGGAGGTAAATAGCACTAACGTATCATAACTAAATATTGGTGAAATGAACTAGTTTCGCGGCAGATAATGTGTTATATAGAGGCTGCGCTTCGGTGCCCCGTGTACTCGCATTATATGGATATATGCGGCGCTCCACTGGAGCTAATTTGGTCTGAACGACTCCAAATGACACCAGAGTTGTCTGGGTGAGTAAATGATCGTATTTTATGCTAGAAATAAAGTCCAGGTTGTAAAAAACGGTAATTATCCTTTAAATTTGATATAAATGAATGAAAAAAAGTGTAACAAGTCCAGACTTGCCCTTGACATGATACTTAATACTTGATTGGAATCCATGTGTGATGTAGCCTCAGCAGTGTAGCAAGAAAGGTGGTAGGTGAGAGACCCAGACTCTTATTGAAGGAGTAAAACTATTTAGTCAGTCCAGTGTAACAACAAAAAAGGTGTCTCAGAAAAAACAAAAAGACTACAAGCAATCACATTTAAGTGGCTTAACTCAGGATAAAGCAAACTAAGGCATGATCATATATACACAGCTACACTGTCAGCCTCTAATTTCTGCTCCCCTGAACCTCAATTTTTCCTCTTCAATAGGCCCTCCAAACTACTAGACAGAACCATATTTATTGCAGGGGTGTTCTGTCACTTTTACCAACTGGCATTTAACAATGCTCAACACTGTTTACAACACACACATCACCCACAACATGATCTTTAACCCAAACCAAAATATGTACAAATCATATTGAAACTAACCCAAACATGTAAGTGAAATAAATCCTCCACACTTGGTCTAAACCAATGATATCACTGATGATCTCACCCAGTGTATGAATACAGGAAGTAGTTGAATGCCTCCTCCTTTTGTCTGAAGAACACATGGTATACTGTATATGGCGAGTAAAGACAATTAATGTTTGGAATGCAGAGCTAAACCAATAAACATCTAAGCTAAGACTTGTCTGTGTTTTAATTTAACAAAAAATGTTGCTGGTATGTCAACTGCAACCAAACATAATGCAAACCACAAACAAACCTAGGATAGTGTGTGTCTGCAAGTTACTTATTGACTGAACAAACAATTAACCTTAGACTTTAATTGTGAAAATGTTCTCACCCACTTTATCACACCAGGCCTGAACACATCTACATGTCAATGAGCACCACCTACTGACAACAGGAAGTCATCCATCATCTGGTTTATATGAAGTGTACATGGTGTGGTCTGTACATGATATATGGCAACATGGCATATAATTAGTGACATTTACTGTATTAAGCCACAAGAAAATAAAATTTGGACATTTTGGTGTGATGGTGGCACCAGGCAAAAGGTCAGGAAATAATCAAATTAAAGAAAATCTTCTTAATCAATCAATCAATCAATCAGTCAATCTTTATTTGTATAGCGCCAAATCACAACAACAACAAGCACAACAAACAGCACATACATGTACCACATTTTATGGGAATAAAGCCAGAGTTAGAAAGGTATATTGGAGCAGTGAAGTGTTGCATGGGTGGACTAGCCAACCAACATGGACATCCTTGTGGCTTATTGGTCTTAAGGGAAAGTCTTAAAGGAATTATTCCTCTCTAGACACTCAATAAATAGGAGCAACCTGGCAGAAACCCATGCAAACACAAGGAAAATGTGCAAACCCCACACAGAAAGGACGGCCAGTTCAGCAACAGTGCCAACAGTCATCTATTAGGTTAGTTTTGAATACTCACATGTGACACACATGCAGCAGTGGTGACAAAGCAACCTACCCACAAGAAAAGTAGTATTGATAAGATCCAGCCACTATTAAATCCAGTCTGCAGTACTTATCACAGTCATCCTCCTGGCCATTTGGGTAGACCCAGTCCAAAGAGTGAAACTTTACGGGATCAAACTTGTGGTCTTTTACAGGGAAGTTGGTGTACACCTGAACTTCCTTACCCTGGAGGGTCGGACCCAGACGGAACTGCAGCTCAAAGCCTGAAGACAGCAGTAGAAATTTGTACTACTAGCATACACAAATCTTCAGTTACAAAACTCAATGCTTTTAATTATCAGCATGGAATTAGAAGGAAAGTACACCCAGACAGACAGTGTTTTTGTTTACCATGTTCTCATATTACTAGCATAACATGCACTGTTTATGTTGTATGTAGGGAGCAATGTAGTCCCAGTTCCAGCTCCTGACAACACTTAAATTACCTGAATGCCAAGCATATCATGTACTCAACTTCCTGTTTCATTTTTTCCCTTATATATCTTCAACATACACTAACACTATTCAGAATAGTTATTGTATTCATGTTGGGGCATACAGATAATTTACAAAGTACAGTAGTTCTTTGTTGTAATTTATGGTCACACACTGTTTACAACAGAGCTCCATTCTGTATTTTGGTAGAGGAGTGTGGTCTAGTGCACCACGTCTTAAAAAGTGATGACTTGGGTATTGGATCTATAATCATTACCAATAGATCAAAGTTCTACATTTGATGTTGCAGTCACTTATAATTTGGGACATGGTGCATCCTGCAGTATGTACTGAATTGCACTTGAAACTGCAAATTCTCTATTAGCAGGAGACTGCACAGTATATAACCTGACCTTCCTTTGAAACAGGCCAGAAACATGCTTTCTATTTTCTTTTATAATATTTAGATGCCTCCCTGATCTAGGACAGTTTTTTTATTGGATCAGTTGGATCATACTACACCCTGTGAGTTGAGTTGATGATTGATGTCATGACATTTAATTAATTTGCACCAGGTGTGTGTACTTGATACAAGTGAACAGAACAGTTTAGTAGACAAGGGTCTTCACGAGGGAGTATCTGCTCCGAATGCACAAATGCAGTCCTGTGAGCATCATCCACTAATCGGCAGATCGGCAGTTGGATTCCTGTTCCCTCCAGTCCATATGCTGATGTGTCCTTGGGCAAGATACGCAACCCCAAATTGCTCCCAATGGCTGTGCTAACAGTGAATGAATTCCTCCTGATGAGCAGGTTGGCACCCTGCGTGGTAGCCCGTCATCAGTGTATGACTGTGTGTGAATGGGTGAATGAGACGTAGTGTAAAAGTGCTTTGAGTGGTTATAATGACTAGAAAAGCGCTATATAAGTACATGTTTACACTTGGCATTAACAAGTCTAAGGTGATCCAGTCACATGTGAACACCGCAAAATACATACTCTGAAACACGCTGTGATCCCATGACCCAAACCATTTGCTGAGGTGGTATGGAACATATCTGAGCACATATCTGTCAAAGTATAAATACTATGTGTCCTGATCCCCTCCAGGGGAGGACATAGCTGGAAAATGTGCAGGATCACTTTTTTCACTACTGTGATCAATGTGTAAAAACTGGTGAAAAAATGTAGAGCAGAGATGTTTGTGGTTGGAGTAATCTGAACAGTTGGAATAGCCCCTACATGTATTAGTTCTTGAAACATTTGCATTATCTCTTAGCTCTTTAGCCCAAGCTAACAACAAAACTGGTGCTTGTCTGACTGATGTATTAACTGTGAGCAGGGCCGTTTGGCTTTCTTGCGGAAGTGACGTAGGTATGAAATCTGGACACAATTGGTCAGTTGAAGACACAAATACACAGGTGTGAACAGCAATGTGTCTTGGCTGTCCACTTGTGATTTGATCATCATTTGAACCACTGATACCCCGAGTAATGGACAATCCACTCTACCTCCTGATCCGCAGCTGCTCAAAGTTAATCACGTGAGAAGAAGAGTCATTTATTCAGACATTCCTATACAGACCTAGACTTCTTTTTGCAGCCAGGAGTCACCCACTGCTGGCCATTAGAAAGAATACACGTTTCAGGCACTTCACCTTTTAGACCGGGAGCAATCTGCTTGCTCAAGACTAGTTTGTTTATCAAGTTGACTTTTGAGACTTTGATGTGGGGATGCAATAGAAAGTCCCCTTCTTTGATTGGTCAATTAGAATACTGACCATGACCTTTGATTAGCTGTTTGGGTTGATGACTGACACAATTGAAGACAGAACAAAGGGAAACGTACATTTTGATATTTAGAGGCTGAATCTTTTTTCTTTTTCTTTTTTTTACCACTTAAACAAATTAAAAAATGTTAGTCATCATAGCAAAAGACAGATTTATGAGATCTTTATTTTACTCATGAAAATAGAAAAAATATACATTTCAATGATAGTTCTCAATCCAGACCACATCAGACCAGGTCTAGATCAAATCTGCATTCGTGTATGTGCAACAGAAATGCTCCCTTTTTCCCGCTTGCTGATACTGTTCTGTGCGCTGTCATCATGTGCATGCCTGGTTTTTATATTTGTGGGTTCTGACACTAACCAAATGATGTGTTCAGTGAATAGTGTGAGTGTGCACGTACACACAAACTATTTAAACACAAATACATTTTTTTCCCATCTTGTTACATTATTAGTGTTAGAACAAACAATTACTGCCCAGTTTAGCCTTTATAGTGTTGTGGGCTGATGAGTGGAAGAAAGCTAAAATGATCTGCAGACCAGCACACTGTGTGTGTGAACAGGACATTTGCTTCTGAAATATAAAGCCTTTCTCTCAGTTGGACTCTCTGACTATATAAAAGGTAAATAAGTAACTTTGTGACTAAATTGCATTGGATAGACTAGTCTGGAGAACTGTGACCAAGCCCCTCACCATGCTTCAGGACTAACGTTTTAAAGGTTAAACATGTGAGACATCGAGTGCATTGCATTGCATTATTCTGCTACAGTAGCCAACAGTTGCATTTATTGTAGATGACAGTGTAGAGGAGATATTGTGGTGTAATGTGTTCAGTAGTTGAACTCTGTGCGCTGTTATTAACATGCAGTGGTTAAAGTTCAGAGTCCTACCTTGTTCCAGGCGGAACAGAGCTCTCTCCAGTTTCTCCATGCTCAGTCAGCTGCTGTCTAACTTGCTGCCCTGCTTTATTTAGGTTGCCGTCCACACGGAGAGAGAGAGAGAGAGTGACAGCATGACATAGCATGGTAACATGAGACAGCTCTGCTCTGCACAGAGCCCCTTATGGAGGACCAAAACTGCCAAAATTATTGATAAATAATACAATAAAATAAATTTATTTTGTTAGTAAAAACTGCCTTCTCATGAATCCTCAAAGCAGTCTGGTACCACAGCTGGGCAACATGTTTAGAATTCATCTAAAGGGCTGGAGAACTTTTCTGGATATTAAGTGTCAGCTTTATGAGTGGTATTCAGTATTTATTTAATACCTGTGTTGCATGTATGTTGCATTATTTGCTTCTCAGATTAACCCACTGACATTAACAGGAGAATATGTATGCAGTATGTGTGCGCATAGGTAGGCTATGTGTAAATATAGGCTATGTAAATGTATAGCTATGCATACTAATGTAAGAAAATGCTGTCTGCATGTGCAGATACAAAAGTGTGTAGGCAGTGTTGGGGAGTAACTAGTTCCATGTAACTGCATTATGTAATTTAATTACAAAATAAATGTAAGTGTAATCCGTTACAGTTACTGATGACAGTAACAGTGTCATTAAATGACACTGTCATTAAATGACACTGTTACTGATGAAAATGTTGATGATTACAAAGAAGGTTACATCTGAAGTAACACCTTTAAGATTTTACTCAGGAGGGGTTTTCCTCATTTTTTAATGATATGTTGTTACTAAATACATATATTGTTGTTTTTAATTCTTTGAAATCAATATTTTTTTCATGCCAGGCTTTTGACTTTTAAAAAAATCTAATCTTTATTTTATATTCCAAAATCTACATGAATTAATGAATACATTTTCAAATGAGAGATAAATGTTGCTTTATAAGAAAGCATCTTATAAATTATGTCAGCATCCATGAAAAACAGCTGAACTTAGTTAGTTAGTGTATCTTATGCACTCCTCAGTGTAGATAATCTACTTCCCAGACATTAACATTACAAGACTGCTTCTTTTTAAAAATCTAATTCTCATCATTATATTATATTATTGTTTTTATTTTGGCCGCAGTATTCATTAAATGTAACAACTGTCCAGTTCCACTTCTATTCACTCAGCGGTCATTTGGCCGTTTTTAAAGTGGAGAACAGATGTGGTCCAGCAGGGGGAGACGTGGTCTATTTTTTCTGAAAAAAAGAGGAAGAAGAAATGGTGCGATTTCCCAGCATGCAGTGGTAGAAGTGTGACAGCAGCGGCGACCTGAAGAACAAACCAGACTGGTCGTTGTGTCAGAAACATGGCGGCTTTTAGTAAGTATGTGACTGCGAAAAACTCCTCCATAGCCGGCGGTATTTTGCTGGTTTTATACCTGCTTAAAAGAAGAAGACGGACGGCCAGGCAGGACGGGTAAGTGAGGCAGCAGTATGGAGTATTTAGGTTTGCTTTAAAGAGGAGCAAATACGGCTGACAGGATGCTAACTAGCACCTGCTAAGTTAGCTGCTTATTCTGACAGGTGACAGCCACCCGGTGCTGCTCTCCTCAATCCCTCCCTGCTGTGTGAGGAGGCGGCTGCATACTCTGCGCTGTTTGGCCTTTCTGCACACTGATACCAAGCAGCTCTAATCTCAGTTCAGTGACCAAACAACGAATGTCATTGTGCTCCGAAAACCGACGCTAATAGTGTGACTTGTTTGCTGCATGCACAAATAAATTAGCTAACTTAACTAGTTGTCACGTTTTTATATTGAGACACGATTGTTTTCATCAATATTGGAATCTGTCATGTTGCTGTATAAGGAACGATAGATAAGCCAACCTCCATGTGTAAAAGGGACAGGTGATCTTATCACACACAATCTGATTCAAAATGCACTTCACCTTTCTGAACTGTTACGCCACTTGCAAATCCGACGTAATAGTACAGCCTGCTACGTAAAAGCTAGAAGTATAAGTTTAATGTCACATTAAAACAGGAATTTAAGAGAAAAAGTTTAAAGTGACACTTTTCCTAACTCGGAACCGGTTCAACACGTTTGTTAGAGCTCAGTGTGAATCATGAAGGAACGTTGAGTTACTCTGTCACATTTCAGATGAGTTAGGTTCTACTGACTATCACAAACCCAGTAAGTCTAACTGATGTTATGTATCCAACTAGATAGCCAGGTCTATTAATCATTGCTATGCTTTATATGTTTTGTATTACTAAATATGTTTGTATGCTTTAGTGTGTTTGAGCCCAAAATCCATTTCCTGGCAGTGAAACACACTTATTATAAATACAGTTACTGTATTTCCTTATGTAGTGTCCAGGGCCTTTATTTATCTCTACTGCAGAGGGTACATGCCCTTTTATTGAAGCAGGCTTATATTAGAGAGATGCCTTTATTTCTAATTCCTTCTGTTTGTAAGTATATTTAATTATATTTCCATATGAAGCCTCTTTGTTGTCTGAGCTGCTTCTGTTTGGTTCTGTTACATTTTGTTGCTACATTACTATTAATCCATTCACTCTGATGTGCAGAACAATCATTCTATAGCTTTAGTTAATCACTTTTAGAGACTATAGACTATATACTAACATTGATCATAATGCTCATAAGGCTGGAGGCTTTATCACATTAGCTGAACGAGAGACCCAGAACAGATGATGTCATCTGTTCATGGGACACTGGGAGGAAAGGTTTGTACATTCCTGTTTGAATGTTATCCTTCTACTGTGAATCCAAATCCATTTCTTGATTTAAAGATATTTAAAGATTACAATCATGATTTACATACTTCTATGTTTAGAAGACCAACTGACTGCAGCACAATGCTTAGGTCAGACAGTCTCCATCCTCCTTGGTTGATACAGAACATATCTTTCACACAGTCTCAGAGACAGTAAAGCAAAATGTGTATCAACCCTTAATGATAAACCTGTGAGGAGTGATCTCACTCACAACAGAAAACATGGTCAGGCACCAGAGCAGGTAAGCACCAGTGTGGAAGCTGCAATCATTGCTGTAATGTGACCAATGGTAGTTATGAAATGAAGTCATTTCTCTGTGGTGTGCAGACTGGATGGTCCATGTGGTTGTTTTTAGACTGTGAAAAAAACAAACCGTGCTATAAGAACTGATGACCCCCAACACTAATAATTCCACGTTATTAAGAGGATGATCCCAGATGTTGTAATATCAGACGTAGTTTAAAGTCAATAATGGCTGCAGACAGACACTTGTTTTGGATGTATAGATTGAAAGTTTGAATGGAGAACTTTGTGGAGATGTGGGGTGTTTCAGATTCAGATCATTTATTGAACCCTTAGGTAAATGTGTTTGTATTTGACCTGTGTTGAGTTCTTTTTTAAGAAGCTTTTAAAGCTGCATTTAAATCGATGTTTACTTTTCATCCATCTTCTTCTTCTTCCTGGACTTTCTCTGCACGTTTCCCTCACCTGCAGATCAGTGGAATAGAGTCTAGTGGGACACAAGAGTATAAACATGGCTCCACTGAGTATGTGTAAGCTGTTGATCATATAAACAGGTCGGGTGTGAACACATTCAGAATTTAGTGTCGTTACAAGATATATTTTTTCATTGCTTGTGAAGAAACGGTGACATGAGCTGCACCACTCACATGCTGTACACATATTATCAAAATGGTAGGATTTCATACAGGAAACTGGCCTCAGCTCAGTGTGAAGAAATGCTGCCCTCTCATTCATTTGAGTGGGGGTGGTGTGTTGACACAGAGGGCTTGACAAAGCACTGCAGGGTCAGATAGAAAATCAGTTGAACCTGCTTCACCCTTTGCTGCTTTGCTGCTTGTGTGACATCATCTGCTCACCAATCACATACATGAGCACTGAGTTGTTGCTGTTTCTGATGTGTACATTTGACATACATATACCTTATGATGAGCATCATTTTATTATGTAACAATAATAATAATGAAACTTGATGTCATAATTTCCTGCATAGAACAAAGAATATAACAAAATCTCTTGATAGTTGACCAACTATAATGGTCTTGTTGTCAAAGCCTATGTAACATTATGAGCACAGAAATGACAAAGTGACGATGTGACACCAAATAATTACCCAGCCTAACTTGCACCAGGGCAAAAAAAAAAAAAAAAAAAAAAAAAAAATGTTATATATATATATATATATATATATATATATATATATATATATATATATATATATATATATATATAGTTTTATAGAAATGCAAAAGTGATGTGATCAACCATCTGATTAAAATATTGGTCTTTGTTTGCAGTCGAAAAGGAGGCTCAGATCTTGTACTGAACGCTGAGGTTTGTCATTCTTATTTTCATATTAGAGTGTAGAGTTTTCATAGCATGTCATGAACAGTTAGCTGTAGTCATATTAAACTCATCTTTTTTTTTTTACTAATCTTCCTACAGAAAGATGGCAAAAAAGACCGTGCAGCAGTGGACAAAGTTTTTTTCCTCCGAATCCTCCAGATTCTGCGGATCATGGTCCCTCGCTTTTTCTGCAAGGAGGTATGACATCACACTGCTGTTTGACTGGTGCTATGTTCACTGTGTTTTATATTGATCCCTGTCAGTGCAGAGCAGGTAGACTGACCTACACACACTCTCAACAGATACATCCAACTGTTAAATTCTGGATTTATCAATGTAGGATTATTGAAAAATCCAGAATTAGTACATTTTATTTTAAGAATTTTAAATGAGGTAGTTAAACTAAAGATCGTTTATATTTTGTTATTAAAGAAAAGTGTCTTGAAAACAAAACAAACTTGAACTTGACAACTAAATGTGTTAATAAGTCAATCTGAATAGTAAACTTAATTTAAAATAAGTATAAGCAAAAACAGGTACAGCTAGAATAATAAATAATACTTAACATATTTTTTGGCTATTTACCGTTGAGCTGACATGTGAGCTGATTCAGATATATGTGATCTAAAACAGGGCAATGTGACATAGATCTTATATCCTGATAGAAGTCATTTCATATCCTGATAACATTACACACATTTTAATTCAATGAATAAATAGTTGGTCCTTGGCTTTGATTACATTTAAAATTCCCTCCTTGGCTTTTCACTTAAGAAGCAGTAATGTAATCCCTGTCTCTACTGTGTGCAGCACACATGGAGGAGTCAGCTCCACCCTTTCTGTGAATCAGAACAGTGGGATCATAAATGACAGCAAAGTGCAGCACAGTCATACTAATATATAAATGTTATAAATAACATATATAAAGACTCACTGTCTCTCACTGCTTCTCTCCTCTTTCTCAGTGGGGGTGAGGCTGAGCAGCACAAACACACACTAGAGTAGAAAGCCAAGAAGAGTCATTTATCAATATAATCTGGGCAAAAGATAGACAGACTCTAAGTGATGAAAAATATTACCTTTTTAAAGTGTCTGATTTGCATAACAACGATATAAACAATAGAGCATAATATGAAACAGTGGATGTTTTTCTTTCATCACATGAGGCATATCATTATATCACACAGCCCTAATGTGATAAGCACATATTATGAAATGATATAAACTCAGCATAGCATGGAGTCACATCACCGTTGATGCCCTAACCCTAACTAGTTTTGCTCAGTCACTGTTTTCTTATGTCACACAGTCTGCTTTAAACGTAACATTTCTCAACCCTAAAACACAGCAGGTGTTTTCTCAGGTTTTCTTGAATACCAATTATAAAACTTAATAAAACATTGAACTTGGCATCCAAGAGTGAGACATTTGAGCAAATGTCATGAAGTGGCAGTGCAGACAGCAGAGCCCTTTGACACAGATACATCAGTTCCATAAGCCAAGGTCACAGCCACATGCTCCTCTGGTTCCATTCAGCCTTATCAGCTCAGGAGATATGAACAGAGTCAAAGGTACAACCATAGTGGACTTAATGATCTGCAGTTTGATGTTTTCTACTAACTATTCTCTTCACCACAGACTGGCTATCTTATCCTCATTGCTGCCATGTTGGTGGCGAGGACCTACTGTGATGTATGGATGATCCAGAATGGCACAATGATTGAAAGGTCAGAGTCTGAGTTTTATCTGAAGATATCTCATTCAATCCATGATTGTATTAATGATGTATTACTGATGTGACTGAGGGAGGAGAGCATCTGAATCATGTACTTCTCTCAGTGTGCACATGTTTGTTCAGTGTTTTTCTGCCTTAATGCCTGTTATTACCTGTCTGACCAGAGTTCTGTCATCCTGTCCATCCTGACATTATCTGGCTTCAGGGCTAAGCACAGAACTCATTTAGAAAAAGATGAAGTGAAATCATGTGTCAGCCTTATATTGACCATAGAGGAAATGATAGAGCCACTGTTTATTTATTGGCTAGAACTATCTGACGAACAGGCCTCACACCTCTCAACTGCTGTGCTGTTGAGTGGATGAAACCAATCAGCCATATCATTAAAACCAGCTGTCTAATACTGTGTAGGTCCACCTGTGCCACAAAAACAGCTCTGACTCATTGACTCTAGACATGAACTCTAAAAGAGCTCTGAAGGTGTCCTCTGGTCTCTGGCAGATCCTTTAAGTCCTGTAAGTTGTGAGGTGGGGTCTCCTTGTTTTTCCTGATTGTTTACCCATGTCTCAGACTGTTCACCTGCTGCCTAATATATCCCACACCTTAACAGGAGACATTTGAATGAAATAATGTTATTCACTTTGCCTGTCAGTGGTTTTAATGTTTTGGCTGATCGGTGTATTTAGAGAATAAGAACACACTTTATTGTCATTGCACAAGAAGTACAATAAAAAATGTTGTGCCATGCCTGAATATAAAAAATCTAAAATTAACTGTAATAAATACACAAACACACACACATACACAGTCATCACAAACCAATAAATATACTGTAGCTGTTTACTTCATACAAAAGGGTGAAATAAGGGCTCATGGGAGACATGGGTGAATATACATGCATGGATGAAATTATAGGTACCCTTGCATTTAATTGAAATGGTACTTCTTTCATCCTGAACGGTGCTGAAATGAAAAGATATTTATGTCTATGTTTGGTTTACAGTGAAAGACAACAAAAAAGTAGTGAAATAAATGAACTTAAGACATTCATAAATAGCCTGGACTAAATGACTGGTACTAAGTGATACTTGAGGCAGACTGTTGTGTTTTCAGTCTTGTTGTTGGGACTCAGTAGGAGCAGGTTTGCTTATTAACAGTCGGTAATAATGATCAAAGATAATTACCTTGCCTCCTTTATTAAAATAACTCAGGGAAAGCAGACTGTATTATGACTGTAGAGTATGTATGTTTAAACTGTGCAGCTGAAACAGACATTTCTGTTTTTTTCTCATCTAAGATTGTAATGAAAATGGTTAAGGTCCCATCATGCATTGCTGTTTGATTCATTTGCAGGAACTGATGACTTTGTTTTGACTCTCCACAGCGGTATTATAAGCAGAGACATCAGTCTATTCAAGAAGCACTTTTTTTCCTACATATCAGTCATACCAGGGGTAACTGACCATCATCCAGTCCTCATAGAAGTGAAACCCAGCTTTAAGCCACTAACACTGCCATCTTAACATCCTGCTTTGTAATAGTGTTGTGTTGTGCTTTTTCATCTCCTACTCTCTGAGGTTCACGTTTCATTCTAAGCCACAACACTGTGGGTTTTATCAGCTGGTCAAATGAATACTGTGGACAAATATTTACTGGACAACATTTTCACATGGAATTCCATTCAATTTATGTGTCTGTGATTTTATCAAACTAAAGTGGATACAACCATATGTCCCTTACATTGGCCCACACAGCAGAATAAGTAATGTGACTTATCAGCTTGAAACCTTAAACATTACAGTTGTATAACAGTAACAAGATGATGGATATTTATTTGAGAGTCCAGTCAATTGATTTTATTTATTCATAGATTTTTTTTGGGCACAGACGCCTTTATTTAACAGTAGACAGACAGCAAACAGGAGAGAGGGGGATGTGACATGCAGCAAAGGACATCCGGCTGCTATTCAAACCAGGGTCTGCTGTGTATGTGGCTCTAACCACAACACACGTTGACAAAAATGCTTTGCAGAGATTAAAATGTTCCAGCAGATTATGAGTAATGAATGAAGGCAGAATCAGACCACTAAAGCACATGTTAATTAGTACGAATGTTCTGCTATAGTACATTTAAAATGTAATTATACATAAGATTATAACAGACAGAACACATGTATATGTGTGAGCATGAATATAAGTATTGATGTCTGTAGTATCTAATAAGTGAAGGATTCATGATGTTGTTAGTAGATATGTTACTTGAAGAACCGAACAGAATGTGACAGAGAAAAACAGCATGTTGTAGTATAGGCAGCTACACTATGTTCAAGAGTCAGTGTAAATGATTCCCAGAAATTCTGCAGCTGTAATAGTATATATTACATACTCTGTACTTAGTTGAAATGCACTTTCTTCTCTCTGTAAGGCTGCTGTTAATGTAACTCACCACTTCCTGCAGAATACACATTAAAAGATTAGGAATCTGAAAATGAACAGGATAACAGTAAATGTGAACAGAGGCTCAGTAACAGCCATTCCATCAGATTCACAGGATTTATGATGCTCACCTTGAAGGCAAACTAGTGACTCCAAAGCCATCCATTATATGTCCAAACCCTTTATAATAAGATGGGAACACATAAGTTGAATGGTATTCCTGTGTACATATCTGTCAGGACTCCACTGTACAGTTTGTTTCATACCAGTCAAATCATTCACACTCTATTACAAGTTCAAGCAGAATATGTTGATTTTTAGCGAAGCTGCAGTGGCTCCACAAGATGAGGGAATAGAGTTTATCAGACCTCAGTGTTTGTCCCACTGACCCTCTTGGCAATGTTTGCTCATCTTTGTGCATGTTGTGGTTTGCAGTGCAATTATCGGTCGCTCAACAAAAGATTTCAAGACCTTCTTGTTCAGCTTTATCAAATTCATGCCACTTGTAAGTGTCTTTTATTTTTTAGTACATTTTTATTTCTCTCACACTCAAGTGTGATCTTAATTGCCAGATGTGCTCTACATATATTATTTTTTAACACATTAGTAATTTAGGGAATTTCCTTAAAAGTAAACAGAGGAGACCTGTCAAAATACTAACATTTCTATCTTCTACTGTAACTACTACTGTTACTAATTTCCTTTTTAATAGTTGATTGTACTCATTGAATCATTTCATGCAGTTATAAAACCCCACTTTCATTTAGCATGATTCTTCTTTTGTGCTAACATAAGCAGCCTAATGCTATTATTCATACGAACTGTTGTATGGCTCAATGTTAAAGGATAAGGCTCGTGATATTCTATATATATATATATATACATACATACATATATACATACATATATATACCAACACTGTTAATAGAATACTTAGTGTCTGTTGCTCTGAGCCTCACCACTGGTTCCTACTGAAGACACGGGTCATTTCCAGCTGGTCACTGTAGTTTTTAACACATAAACATTACATTTGTTGGGGACTATTTTCAGTGGAGGATGAATCCACATTTGATGCTCTAGTGACTATTTGTGGCAGCAGTGTGGCTCACTGATGTGTGATATTACACAGAGGAATAAGATATTCTAGGCTTTGAATACACACACAATACTTGATATTATTAAGTCATATCTGGTTTGGTCGACATTATGACAAACACAGTTTATCACCAGCCTAATTCTTTAAGTTGTGAATTTGCACTGCACTTGTAAGTCCTGCTACTCTGTTTTTGCATGTTTTCTTTATTCCCTATCCTGTGCTTGTAATTGGAAAAAAAATCAGCATGAATACTCTCAAGACTTCTAAAATCATTTACACAGCATTACTAAAACAATGAGCTCATAGTGAGAGATGGATATAAGGATGTGATGTGCAACATTCCAGATAGCCTTGGTGAACAACTTCTTGAAGTTGGGCCTCAACGAGCTGAAGCTGCGCTTCCGTGAGAGGCTCACAAAGCACCTGTACGACGAGTACCTGCAGTAAGTATAGCAGTACTAAAGCTGCTTTCACATCATATGGGATCTTCAACCCAGCTTTTCTCATGTGACAATTTGCTACTTTCATATTATTGTGAGAATGATAGACAGATTTAAATTATTTTCCGACTAAACAATTAAAAGAAGTAAATATGAACAGATTAATCAAAAACCAAAATAATTATTAGTGGAAGCCTTAGACTGACTTCCACTGTGCTCTTCAGTTGATGCTAATTGACAGAATAGAAAGCAGCAGTCCTCAAACAGAAGCATACGATGCACTAACCTTCCTTGTTGAAATATGACCAACAGTTTGCTAATGTAGCTTGTTTGGGTCTTCCCTCTGTTCTGTCTCTTCAGAGGTTTCACCTACTACAAAATGGGTAACCTGGACAACCGGATAGCCAATGCAGACCAGCTGCTGACACAGGATGTGGAAAAATTCTGCAACAGTGTGGTGGAGCTCTACTCCAACCTCAGCAAGGTACTACACTGTGTTGGAGTAACAGATTGAGTGTTTTACTTTGTACAAGACAGGTTAATGATAAATGATACATATGAGATATGTAAACACCCTCATGTAAGAGATAGAGGTTACATTGCCCACACCTTCCTGCTGCTTGTGTGTTGTACCAGATCTGCCCAGCAGCCCAAAATCTGAAAGCCAAATGATTATGACTCCTGCTGTCACTGCTTTCAATCACAAACTGAACAGAAAAATGAGCACTTGGACAAACATTAGTGTGAGAAGAATTAGCTAAAATAACAGCAACCATCTTTTAAAAAAGATGCATTTGACATTTACTTGGATTTTTTTTGTAGTTTTGGCTCATGTCCCATCTGGGAACTTGGTGAGGACAGGAGGACCTATGAACTATACTGCAGCCAACCACTAGAGGGTGACTGAGATATTTTGGCTTCACTTTTGGGGAGCTGTCATGACATCCATATTTATAAAGAGTCAATTTACAGCCCCAGCATGGTGATGACAAGTGGCCAATGTGTTCTGCTGCCTTGAGAAAGAGCAGCTAGTCCAGGAACAGTGCTAGCCCATGTCCTTCCCCTTCCTGTACATCTAAGCTTGGAAGTGCTCTTCACATACTTGATGTTAGAAGCAATATATACTGTGAGTTTGAAGTGACTGTGTCCTCTGTGTGTCCTGCAGCCTCTGTTGGATATCGGTCTGTACATCTTCAAGCTGACGAGTGCCATCGGTGCTCAGGTAAGCAGCTTCATATCTGCATGTTTTCTGATATGATATACAGTCAACTGAAGATCTACTTTGATTAATACAGGGCTCATGGTTCAATACAGTCACAATATATTTACTGAATGAAGAATGAAAACAAAGAGATTTTATTATTCCCTCTTAGGCATGTAGACAGTTTTGAAACCATTTCTTTTTTTTTTGTTTTTTCCCGTGTCTGTAAATTACAATGCAAAATACAACATTAAAAAATCGACTTTAATTTTTTTTTTTAAACAAGAAGATCTCTAACTTCAAACTAAACTGAAACAATAGCATGCCTAAATTCTACCACCTTTAATGTGTAAACAGCAATTTTCCTTGAGACTTAAGACCTGCGTTGGTCACACCACAAAATCCTGTTTACACCTTTTCTCAGGACCTAATTCATGTTTTTGGCCCTAGAGGAAATCAGAATGTTTACTTGTTGAGGCAGCAGTTGAATCTTCTGACAGTTCACAATGTGTCATAGTATGGCAGCATGGTGGCTCTATTGTTAGAACTGTTGCCTCACAGCATGAAGCCTCCAGTGGAACAGTACACTGGATATGTTAAATGACTACATCCAACAACATGCAGCTGTGACAGTAACCCTTGTCAGCCAACAACTGCAATTTTATCTCCTTTAGTTTTCTATTTGGATTCAACCGAATATTCTAAATATAAATATCCATTAAAAATACAGAGTAAAATAAATAAACCTTCATTTTCCAATCTGTAATTTTATTATTATAAGAAAAGCATGATCCCAACAATCAAACCATGACTACTTGATACTTACATTTAATACATTTATATCAAATCAATCAAATGCAATATGTGTGACTTATAATTACAAATGTTGTAGCTGAGTTTGAATTTCCATAATAAACTAATTTAAAATTTAGTCCAAAGTTAACATTTGTTAGATAATTCCAGTTACATATTTTTATACCTTTTTTAGTGGCATTTCTAACCAAATCAGTCACTTATTGTGAATGAATCAAAGACTGAAAGAGACTGAAGAGGTAGGAGTCAGCAGAAGAAGGGAGGGTGCTCCATCCAGCTTTATGCAGTATGTTTGTATCTGAAAAGAAAAACAGTAATTTCTTTCTAAAACTGTCCATTTACTCTGTGTGACTGGTGATGAGAGGACTGTTTTTAGCCCTGTCCAGTGTTCATCCTTCTGCTTTTAGGTCAGAGCTCATTGGCTCCTTGTATGTGTGTTGCTGCACCTCCACAGACTGACTGATGGGCCTAAATGATTCTAATGTTTTCCTGACTGCATTACACTACATCTTTGACTTCTGACAACAGTTTCATGTCTATGGCAATAAATACACTGTTTATCTCTTTCACCTGCTGACTTGATGCCATTAGCTGTGCTGCAAGACTTTTTCACAGTTTTGTGGCTTTTGCTAATGTAGCAGGTGGCTTGTCTTTGTGGTGTGGTGGTAGATGAAAGAGTTTGAAGTATAATGGAGCGTCCTCTACTTCCACCGCTCTTTGCAAAAACTATGAGCCCTGTCAGGGTCAACAAAAGGTCAGTCAAGGAAACTGAAATGAGCTCAATTGCGCCCTCTGGCATTAACGCCAACACATGACATCTAGAACCTTTGGACGTTATCATTTCATTGGCCTGATATGGTGATCCCTTTTTCAGCTTTACAGTGTGTATCATCATATTGTTGAATATTCTGCAGCACAATTAAATGCAGAACATGTACAATATCATTATCTTTCCCATTACCCTGCAACTGTATTTCATTCTTCTTAGAGGTAAATCATAAAAGTTAGACAAAGCAGAATGAAGCTGAATGGTTTAGAGATTGGATCCTCAAGCCAGAACGGCACAGTCAAAGGTCCAATCATGTGTTGGGTTTTTAAATATCACATAAAGATACAAAGTAACAGAGCTCAGAACTTTGTGCATCAGATTGATTTTTTTAAAGCAACAAAGCCATGTCAGTCTGCAGAGTGTTTAATAGTGTTGTAACCGAGACCGGGTCAAGACCAAGACCATACCATACCAAGACCAAGACAAGACCAAGACTTTAAGGGGGGGTAGACAGAGTCAAGACCAAGACCGTTTTGGAGACCATTATTATTATCACAATCATGTGGCTGAAAATTTGCATTATTCCTCTGCTAAAAAGAAAAGCTTTATGTAGGAATGATAGTAAAGTACTAATGGATGTACTGTAGGGCTGTGTGATATGATGGCCACTTCATTAGGAAAACCTGTGCAATATCATTCAATCCAATACAACAGCTATGTTATACATTCTAATTTATTTCAGTTTTTGTTAACATTGTCATTGTTTATTACTGAGGTTGTACTTAGTGATGGCAGCATTATACTGACTGGTGTTCCTAGTGTTTTGCCCCTCTCATGTAGGCCTACGTAATGGAGAGGACAAAATATTAGGACCAGTCAATATAATGAAGCCTAATACACCATTACCCACTATGACCTCAGTAATAAACATGAAGTAGAATTATCACTTTTTTCACAATGTTAATCGTTTATTGTCAAATCACACTCCTTCAGTGTATTTTATCATATGGCGTCTTTTTTCATGTGAATTATCTTGTTAACTTTGTGAGTTAAATTGTGACAACTCTGTGTGTGTGTGTGTGTGTGTGTGTGTGTGTGTGTGTGTGTGTGTGTGTGTGTGTGTGTGTGTGTGTGTGTATGTGTGTATGTATGTGTGTATGTATGTGTGTATGTATGTGTGTATGTGTGTGTGTGTGTTGCACAGAGGACTCAGCTCCGCCACACTGAATCAGACCGGTGTCATGTCCAAGTCTGTTCCTCTCCTCATTAAATTGTGCTTCTCGTAGCACCATGTCAGTTTAAAAAAAAAAAAAAGAAAGGTGTCATTGCAGCCGTAGTCTCGACTGGTCTTGAAAGAATATCCGGAGTCCAGCTCGTCCGAGACTGAGTCAAGACTGAGTAAAAATGCAGTCAATTCCGAGACAAGACCAAGACCTTCAAAATGTGGTCTCAAGACCAAGATCTTCAAAATGTAGTCTCGAGACCAAGACCAAGAGCGATCTACTACAACACTAGTGTTTAACATCTTTTCTACTCTTCTGTGTGATCTCTGGACACATCTTCAGTCAGTTCTTTCTGATATCAGTGTTTATGGGTTTTTGTTGTATTTGCTTTGCTTATTGTAATGTTCATTATTGTAATGTCAGTGTACAGATGATTGTTTTGATATAAAGCATCTCATGCTAGCATCGTCTCAGCTTGTTAGTGCTTTTTCGTGAGATGAAAATGCAGATATCAGTGCAGTGATGCAAAATTTCATCAGCTGGGTTATGGCAGCTTTGCACACTTCACACTGTGCAGCTTGTTTTGGATCAGGTGTGTTTCTTGGCTTGACTTTGTGTTCTGACAGCTGCTGTATTTAACAGCTTCACCTACGTGGTGCAAACAGTTCTCAAGATCAGACCTTTATTTGCCTTTTGTGCAGTTGTTTGTTCAAAGAGTCAAGTCAAGTTAAAAAGACACACAAGAAAGACACATAAATCTATGAAACACGTTTCTAGAAATAAAAAGAGTGCAAATAAAGGGAAAGAAAACCCTAAATAAAGGGAAAGTTCTCCTTATTAGTGTTTTAAAACATGCCACTCAGAAACAGCAGCAGTCATCTTGGGGATGTTTTGGGACTCGATAGTGCTGTTTGATCCTGTAACAATAAGTTAAACAGATAATCTTCTGTAAGTATAATTAGAATAAGTTTATTGTCATTAAACAGCAACTGTACCACGAAATGTCAGTTCTTCTCCTTTCAGTAGCATATAAAAGAACAAACCAATAACTACCAGTAAATAAGTGCAGGATAAAAAAGATAAAAGAACACAATCAACCTTGAGCAGGAGATTATTAATTATTGCATGAAGCATGGATTAATGCATGGTGTTATGAGAAGATCTTTTTACATTTTCAACAAGGTTTTCCTGTTTTTAAACTTTTAAACCAGCTTCTTCCTGATCAGGAGAGATACTTGTTTTATGTCATAGTGATGAGCAGGAGTGTTTATTTTTTCTGCCTCTCTTTCTCTACCAAGGGCCCAGCAATCATGATGTCCTACCTGCTGATCTCAGGTCTGTTCCTCACTAGACTGAGGAGGCCCATAGGCAAGATGACAGTGACAGAACAACGCTATGAGGGAGAGTACCGCTACGTCAACTCTCGCCTCATCACCAACAGGTAAACACACAAGCTACTGCTCAACTGTTCTCTCTGATCTGACTGTTCACTACAACACTGCATTGATACTTCTTTCTTTGTCTTCAGTGAGGAGATTGCTTTCTACAATGGGAACATGAGGGAAAAACAGACCATTCACACCACATTCAAGAAACTGGTGTGTAACACTATGACACTAAGGGCCCTATTTTTAGGGATCTATAGCGCATGGCGTGAAGCACGTGGTGCAAGTGCCTTTGGGGCGTGTCCAAATCCACTTTTGCTATTTTAACGGCGGAAGAATGGTCAGTGCGCCAGGTGCATGGTCTAAAAGGGTTAAAAGGACTTAAGTCCCCTCATTAATCATAGCCATGTTTTGGGCGTAACACGCTGTAAACCAATCAGAGTGTCATCCCCCATTCCCTTTAATATCAAGGAGTGCTGTCACCTTGGTGGATTGTTAGTTTAATGAGGGATTTACCAGGATTGGTCACATGACTACATTGACAGTTTCATTGATCATTACTGCGATTGACTGATTCTGATACATAGTGGCGTCATTGTGACTTTTTTTTAATATGTTGATGTACATCATAATATCAATTCACATTGTGGTCCTTTTATTAGTTATGTTTTGCATGTTAGTATGCTGCTGCGTGTCCGTGTGGTAACAAGCACAGTGTCTGCTCCTATATACCCGCCTATATAGGAGCATATAGGACTCTTGATGATGCTCCCTTAAATAACAGTAACATATGCACCAGTGACTTCAGACCTGTTTTTTTTGGTCAGTAGCACAATCGCTTTCCTCTGCCTCAAAATGGCAACTTGCCACCAATGCTCCTGACCACACCTCATTTAGAGACCAACACGCCCATAGGCGCACAGACTAGTGCAAGTGCATTTGCTATTTACAGTAGACAACGTGGGCGCAAGGTGAGAAAATGACAACTGCGCGGGGGGAAACTAATAGACACATGCACCATGCGCCATCCGCTGTGTGCTGACCGCAAAATAGGGCCCTATATGTCTAATTTTCATTAGAAGGAGCAGGTCATGTGTCACCTGTGACCACAACAACATCACTGTTGATGTTTGGAATCAGGACTCAGGAGTTATCACACTAGATAGTAATGAGACAGTGTCTTGGAGTACACTGGTGTGTCTCTGATAGCACAGTACTGACATCCCATCTTACTGCAAAGTTTATCAGAAACCAAGACTGGTAAGCAGGCAGAAGTCTGTGCCTGTGTGTTCCACTCAGCAGCTACATTTGAATCTTTATGGACTTTGAAAACAGTTAGAGAGTAGCTCTGTATACACTGTCTACATGAGGAAAGATACATCAGCTACATACTACTTTATTTACTTTATAAATACTAATGTGGCAGGTTGGCTTAAATTCATCCTACACATGTGAACATATTATTGTTCTTCCAGGTGGACCATTTGCATAACTTCATCTTCTTTCGGTTCTCCATGGGATTTGTGGACAGCATCATTGCCAAGTGTAAGTGTGTATATATAAGTTTTGCTTTGAATTTTTTTAGGTTATATGGCAGATATTCATTTGTCCTGTACTGAATGTATACAGAAAATAAAAACAAAAAAACAAATCACTCCACTTTCACAATAGTTTATATGAACAAAGTTACTTATGGGTCAAAAAACACAACATTTTAACAAATGAAAAAAGACAATACACAAAAATAGTAGTGTAAGAGCACTTTTTCTACACTACCTCAGATTTTCCTTGGAGTTAAATATTCAACAATGAATTGGGAGTTTTCCTTAAATTACAGAATGTTTTTTTGTTGTTTTTTAAAAAAAAAAAAAGAATATAGAAGCCAGTACAAAACTATAAAAAAAACAATGTTTTCTTCTAATCTTATAAAATCTCCAGTTATAAACAGTGGATGTGTATTGTTATGTGTGTTCATCCTCTCATGTGTCCATGTACTGTTCCTCTGCAGACCTGGCTACAGTGGTGGGCTACCTGGTGGTTAGCCGACCCTTCTTAAACCTGTCCCACCCCCGACACCTGCACAGCACCCACTCTGAGCTGCTGGAGGTCAGAGGAAGCACACACACGTCACATGATATAAAATAACCTGCTGTGTCAAAATGATCACTCTCAAGCGTTCGACCGATACAGGTTTTTTGACACCAATACACACACTGATTTTTAGAAAGAATAACTGACCGATAACTGACATGGTGGCTGATATAATGAATGTTTGAAGTGGATTGAAAATACCTTGCTAACTCCGCCCCTCATGCTAAAGGACAGTATTGTGAACAATGTAGTCAAAGCACGCTCTGCTGGACAAACTACGCAATGACACCATGTCTAAATCACCTCAATCATCAATCTCTGCATTATAATTTCTGTAAAAAGTTTTCATATTGGAAAACATGTACACCAATATATCTTTTAAAGGCTCATATCAGCCGATAAATCGGTTGGGCTTTTACTGATGTTGGGACATTTTGACTTTTAGGTATCTAAAAGGTCATTTTCACACTCGATTAAAATACATAGAAATGGAAGCTTGAGAGCTGGGAGACTGTACATGTTTATTTAGTGCTGACTTTTCAAACGGTCAGTTCATACAGCTGCATTAGTACACAGCAGTAGGGCAGGATTGAAAATCTATATAAAGTTTAGCAGTAATGTTTTGAGTGTGTGAGGTTTTACTGATGTGATGGACCTGTTGTCTGCAGGACTACTACCAGAGTGGCAGAATGCTCCTGCGCATGTCTCAGGCCCTGGGCAGGATTGTACTGGCTGGCAGAGAGATGACCAGACTCTCAGGGTGAGTGTTATAGAAAAAAAGTTCATATAAATCATACAGATCATATTGTCTTAGCTCCATATATGTGTTAAACCACAGCTGTAATGTGCTGTGATCTGTTAAAACCAGTTCAGTGGAATAAAACGTATAGATTTTACTTCTCTTAAGAGGCTTTTGGAATCCTTTTCAGGTCATTCCCTTAAAAAATGCTTCAAGGATACACAATACAGTTGGGTCCCAAACTTTCCTGCAGTATGTAGTGCTAACAGCTGATTAAAAATCACATAGGGCTTGGAGGGAGCCTTCAATCCCATTTCCTGCCACAAGGTGGCTGCACTGCTTTTCAGCTGTGATTTTCACACAACAACAAAAATCCAATCCCAGTCCTCTTGGCTCGCTACTTTCTCAATCACATGTCAAGTTAGATCAGCTCTGACCTGCTGTGTATCACATGACTGCAGACGTCTGGATTGTTTTTCTTGTAATCACAGACTGTGTATCCAAATAATGAATTGTCTAACAGGAAGAGATAAACACTCCTAGACTGATCTTGAATTGTTCTACTGCTGTATGAAACCTGGATCACTCTCACTCTGCATATATGAAAGCCTACAGTATACAGTATATACATTTGTCTTCTATGCACTCTTTCCTTTTTAAAGGTGCAGTGTGCAGAATCTAGTGACATGTTGTGAACAGACTTGTCAGAAATGGAATATAATATTTTTAAGTATGTTAACACTTTCTTTGACCCCAAAGTATATAATGCGTTGTTAATATATACTTAATATACCATGTTATATGCACTCATACATATTTGTAATAGTTAATAATGATAATCATAACACATTATCAAGCATTTTATAATGACTTATACAGTTGAGTATCATAATACTTTATTTTGCACAGATCATGGTGTGTTATAAATGTCATAGGTGTAATACATTATAATCACTGTTATAATGCATTGTAGTGTGGATGAACGCTTACAGTGAAATGATGACATTTCTGAGGTATAGGCAGATATAATACAGTACAAGCTGGTTATACATCACCATCAATTGTCATTGTTTGCTTTAAATAAAGTGAAAATATCATTAAATCTGTGCAAGAACACAAAACATTGAAAGGTCATAACAAATAATTGGCTAATTCAATCTGGCACAATTATATAATGAATAATGTCAATGACATTTACATTTCATTAATGTAATGTTTTTCCTAACAACTGTCTGTCAGCACTGAATGAAACCAACATGTCTCCCACAGATTCACAGCTCGTATCACTGAACTGATGAAAGTCCTGAAGGAGCTGAACGCAGGCAAATATGAGCGCACCATGGTCTCTCACCAGGAAAGAGGTACACATTGAAAAATAAATGTCACCTCAGAGCTGAGAATTGACTTCCATTCATTGATTTTGATGTCATTTCATTCACCTTTAGAATCTGACACTGCAGAGAAACTCACACTGGTGCCAGGAAGTGGTCGAATTATCAACAAAGATAACGTCATCAAGTAGGTCTCTTATTCTGGAATGGAATATACATTGTGTCTTTTTTTCCTGTTATTTGTATGTGCTCAGTGTTTATTAATTTTATTTTCAGATTTGATCATACCCCACTAGCAACGCCCAATGGAGACATCCTGATCAGAGACCTCTCATTTGAAGTAAAGCTTTAATTGTCTGAATTAATCATTTTAATGAACAAATACATGATCAGTTTGTTTAATCTGTTTTTACCATATTAGACATGTGCATTTTATTTATTTATTTTAGTTACATTGAGTGAGACCAGTGTATCTCTGTAGTAGTGTATGCTAACATGTCATTGTGTCCTTGTCCAATGAAGGTGAGCTCTGGCACCAACGTTCTAGTGTGTGGACCAAATGGATGTGGCAAGAGCTCACTGTTCAGAGTGCTAGGAGAGGTAAGTTCACTGTTTCCCATACACAGGCTCAATCAGTTCACAAGTATAGTGAATACTTAGCATGAGAGACTAACATTAGCAGAGTGGAGCAGTGAACTTCACACAACACACACTGCAGAGGTAAACAATTTGAACCAACTGTGAGGTGAAGAATAGAGCTCAGTATAACAGAGCAGAGATTTAGTGATGTGTGCACCCAGGCACACTCAGTCTTGCTTTTTTCTGAAATCAACTATTAACATTTTGATCACAAGTCAATTCTCAACCTGTGGCTGTGAATCAGTTTGCTCTGTGAAGTAAGGTACGTATGTTGATGATGGTTTTGTGTTGTGTATATAAAGAAATTGTGCTATTTTTTAAAGCTGTGGCCGCTGTTTGGAGGACAGCTGACAAAACCAGAGAGAGGAAAGCTCTTCTATGTTCCACAGGTAAACTCCTCTCACTGCTGTCTCCTGTAGCTCATGTTCTCCTTTCATCCATATCCATATTTCACTTTCATAACAATACTGAGATGGTCATTCCAGAAACAATACAATATACACTCACTGAGTATGTTTATATTGATATGTTGAAACATACAACTTGTACAGTTGTGTTCAAAATAATAGCAGTCCCACATCACTAGCAAGATAAATCACTGTTTTTGTTAGAATTTCAACTTCTACACCGCAAGTAAGTTTCTAGAAGGTTTAGTAAAGGTATAGAAAACCAACAGACCCAACAGGCATGATGTGCATGCTGCTGATTCTGTGAAACTGAATCATTTACTGAAAGGGGCGTGTTCAAAAAAATAGCAGTGCTGAGTTCAATTAGTGAGGTCATTGATTATGTGAAAAAAAAAAGGTGTTAAACAGATGGCCCTTATTTAAGGATCAAGGCAACTGATGCTGCATATGCTGGATGTGCATTTGTCCTTGAAAAACGGAGTAAAATGGGTCATTCAAGACACTGTTCAGAAGAAGAGTGTTCTTTGATTAAGAAATTAATAAAAGAGGGGAAATAAAAGGGAAAACCTATAAAGAAGTGCAGAAAATGATAGGCTGTTTAGCTAAAATGATATCAAACGCTTTAAAATGGCAGCCAAAACCAGAAAGGCTAGGAAGAAAAAGAAAAACGACTATTCGAATGGATCGGAGAATAACCAAAATGGCAAAGGCTCAGCCAATGATCAGCTCCAGGAGGATCAAAGAATATCTAAGATTGCCTGTGAGTACTATAACAATCAGACGACGTCTATGTGAAGCCAAGCTACCAGCAAGAAGCCCCCCGCAAAGTCTCATTGTTAAAATAAAGACGTGCTGAAGCGGTTACAATTTGCCAAAGAACACATTGACTGTCCTAAAAAGTGGACTGATGAGAGTAAGATTGTTCTTTTGGGGTCTAAGGGCCACAGACAGTTTGTCAGACGTCCTGCAAACACTGAATTCAAGCCACAGTACACAGTGAAGACAGTGAAGCATGATGGTGCAAGCATCATGATATGGGGATGTTTCTCGTACTATGGTGTTAGTCCTATTTATCGCATACCAGGGATCATGGATCAGTTTGAGTACATCAGAATATTGGATGAAGTCATGTTGCCGTATGCTGAAGAGGAAATGCCCTTGAAATGGGTGTTTCAACAAGACAATGACCCCAAACACACCAGCAAGCGAGCAAAATCATGGTTCCAGACAAACAGAATTCAAGTAATGGAGTGGCCAGCACAATCCCCGGACCTTAATCCCATTGAAAACTTGTGGGCTGACATAAAAAATGCTGTTCATGAGGCAAAACCAAGAAATGCAGAGGAATTGTGGAACGTAGTACAATTGTCCTGGGCTGCAATACCTGTTGACCGGTGCCAGAAGTTGGTCGACTCCATGTGCCACAGATGTGAAGCAGTTATCAGAAAACGTGGTTATGCAACTAAATATTAGTTTATGATTCTCAGGAAAGTTGAATCTTCAAGCCTTCTTAGTTTATACATTTTTGAGTTTTGTAAAGAAAGATGTCAACACTGCTATTTTTTTGTTTTATATTTCTTGACTTTCTGTAAAATATTATCAAATTCAATTACTTTTTTTCAATTTTCTGGCTTTGAAATAGAATGTGCAGTGTCCCCAATGCATTTGTGTTCATTAAAATACAATTTATTTGAAGAATTTTGAGGTTTACTCACCTTTTAAAACACACTGCTATTATTATGAACATAACTGTATGTCACAACATGAATCAAACCACAAGCGATTTTGGGGTGTAAAAAAAGAACAGACATTACAGCTACAAAGTCCAAATGAAAATAATGAAAGGCCTCATATTGTGAGAGTTTGAGTTTGACTTGACTATGTTGTATGTGTGTTTGTCCAGAGACCCTACATGACTCTGGGTTCTCTGAGGGACCAAGTTATTTACCCTGATACTCTTGAAGAACAGAGGAGGAAAGGTATCTCTGATCAGGTAGGACACACATTCTCATTCTCTCTCTCTCTCTTTCTCTCTCTCTCTTTCTCTCTCTCTCTCTCTCTCTCTCTCTCTCTCTCTCTCTCTCTCTCTCTCTCTCTCTCTCTCTCTCTCTCTCTCACTCACTCTCACTCTCACTCTCACACTCACTCACTCACATCAAACCTCTTTCACTTCCACTGACTGTGTCTCTGATTCCATGCCTGATCTTGTGTGTGTGTGTGTGTGTGTGTGTGCCTAGGTGTTGAAGGAGTACCTGGATAATGTTCAGCTGGGTCACATCCTGGACAGAGAGGGCAGCTGGGACTCAGTCCAGGACTGGATGGACGTGCTCAGTGGAGGAGAGAAGCAGAGGATGGCTGTAAGGACATGTTGCAGTGTGACATCCCACCAATCTCCCAATTTGATTCAATTTACTTTCACAAAGTCCAGAGTTAATTGAATTGCATTAAGCACTTCTAAATGATTCCTGGAAACTTAGAATCCTTCCAAATTCACCAAGTAAACAACACTGTTGTTATCTTGAACATTACAGGCTGAACTTTAAACACATTTCCTGGTTGTAAACTATGAACAAAGGTTGTTTTTTATTTTTATTCCAGCAATTGCAAAAAGACTAAACGTGAATTATAGCAACAGTGGAGAGATGACAGGAAATGAAGGGGGGGCTGTCCCAGCACACAGGGTAAAGCTATCAGCTGTGTCTAAACTAGTGATCAGATGAAAGTATCTATCAGAGCAGTGGAGGCAGCCACTCTACTTGAACATGAGCAGCTCACAGTAAGTTAGTCAGGCTCAGATTAATGAGGGCACAGCATGATGCCACTGCAGGATCCAAACATATGTCAAAATATCGTTTAATATGAGTACTGGCCTTCTAAAGGAATGTTCAACTCCCTGTTCAGGAAGCACATCAGTTTCAGATCAACATTCTGCTTCATAAAATGCACACATCTAAAAAAAATATAATGTCATCAGTGAGTCAGTATTTGCTGCATGAAGCACAGTACTTTATACTTTCATTGTTTTGTAACAAGAATAGTGTCATTGTTGTTTACCTTTCAGTCAGTGACAGTGGCAGTGAGAAAATGCAAACTCCACACAGACAGACAGTGTATATCTAATCCAAAACAAAGAGCAATACATTTAAACAGTGTTATGATTGTGTTGTGAGCAAATGATGGAGGTGTGTGTGTTTGTGTGTATAGATGGCCAGACTGTTCTACCATAAGCCCCAGTTTGCCATTCTGGATGAGTGCACCAGTGCAGTGAGTGTGGATGTGGAGGATTATATCTACAGCCACTGCAGGACGGTATGAGCCAATCACACATCATACAGAGCTAATACTGTACATCTCTGACAAACATCTGCACCTCTGCACTACAGTCCAGTATTAAGTGTGTTGTGTTTGATCCACAGGTGGGTATCGCCTTGTTCACCGTGTCCCACAGAAAGTCTCTGTGGAAGCACCATGAGGTAAGGACTGAATGTCATCCATGACTTCTCAGGAAATCAGATCATTTAGATCATTTATCATATACAAAGGCACTTATGATCTGTAATCTTGGTTTATAATCATCAGGTTCAGACTTGTTCTTAAATATCAAAAGTACTCAATCAATCAATCAATCAATCTTTATTTGTATAGCGCCAAATCACAACAAAGTTATCTCAAGGCACTTTACACATAGAGCAGGTTCTAAACCAAACTCTTCAGGTTTTAACTTTAAAGAGACCCAACATTCCCACATGAGCAACAGTGGCGAGAAAAAACTCCCTTTTAACAGGAAGAAACCTCAGGCAGAACCAGACTCAGAAGTGGGCGGACATCTGCCTCGACCGGTTGGGGTTGAGAGGAGAGAAAGGAAGGATAGAGGAGAGAGGCACAATGAAAATCAACAATGGAGCCAGATGGTCCGGGACTGGAATCCGTCATCCGGTCGTCTACAGGCCCAGAATACCTGTAGGACGAGAAAGCAGAGCCAGAAACCAGAAACCAGAAAGACAACTTCCGGGGAAGAAGTTTAGGTTATTGAATGCATTAATAGAACATGAGTGTTAATGGATATAGATAGGTAGAGAGAGAGAGAGAGGGAGGAGGAGGAGAGAGAGGCCCGGTGCATCATGGGGGTGGGGGTCCCCCGGCAATCTAAGCCTATGGCAGCATAAGTTAAGAGCTCAACTCCGAGTGATTATTGTCTGTACAGTAATCTCAGGAGCTAGCAGCAGCCAAGGAAGCAACACTGTCCATGATGCTAATACAAAAGATAAGATGACAGACTGAGGAGATTAAGTTAGACACCATCTCAAAAATTCATGCAAATAATTCAAGAATTTGCTGAATTTTTGTAAATTGCTTTCTGTTCTGTAATTTTGACATCAGCTCAGTTTAATTTAAATGTGAACTTTTCCCATTATAAACACAACCTTCATATGTTAAAGACACATATGAAACATAACCCAATGATCAGTTTTCAGCTAATTTTCACTATTGATTTCCAGTTAAACAGCTTATATTAAGTATCAGTTTAGATTTGTCTTATAGTGTGTCAGATTGTCAGACAGCACTCTGTTAGAATTAGGGCTGAGTGATAAAGGTATTAAACAGTATTGTAGGGACGACTATCGGTGCTTCACAAAATATTTATACAATGAGATTTCTGATAAATAATTCTCAGTAATGTGGATATAATGACTAAGTAGATAAAGGCAGATGATAGAACAGTCTGTTAAGTTCAGAAAATGACATTTTTTACTGTAATGCAGCCTTTAAAAGCAGGAAAAGACACTTAGTCCATATCAAAATCTAAGACAATACCTATAAAATATCAGTCTAATATTGATTGAATCCAACATGTCATTGCTCATAGCCTACTCCAGGCTGCTGCTCCTTTCTTTCTAACTGACATATTTATATTTCTTGTGTCATGAAGTATTACCTCCACATGGACGGGAGAGGAAACTACGAGTTCAAGCCCATCACAGAGGAAACGGTGGAGTTTGGCTCATAACTGACTCCTGACTGTAGCCGCAAACGCACTGCTCTAATAAAACCAGTCCCTTAATTTTTTGCACTCAAGACAGACGTTATATCTAAAACTAGGTATATTTTTAATCATTTGTAACTCTCAGCTTAGTTTCCTTCATGTTTTCTGTTGATAAAGCATTACTGTAGTTCTGTCTAATCATTCATTTTTGAGTGTGATTGTAAAAGAAAAAAACAACTTGTAATTTATATTGCCAAGTTCTAGGTTGTGTTTTACACATGCAAGATGTGTGTGAGAGAAGGTGGAGGTGTAGGATACTGTTTTAAT
Source organism: Scomber japonicus (assembly GCF_027409825.1). Classification (NCBI taxonomy): domain Eukaryota; kingdom Metazoa; phylum Chordata; class Actinopteri; order Scombriformes; family Scombridae; genus Scomber; species Scomber japonicus. The sequence goes on from NC_070598.1 coordinate 27,838,611, forward strand.
CATCTCTGCGCATGTTGTCATACTGTATGTCACAACAGTAATAGAGGTTAGCCTGTAGAGATACTGTAGGCTACAGACTATATTGTCCCACTCTAAACTGTACTGCACAGACAAACACTCATGTACATACAACATGATGCTTCTTAGATGAACTCACAGTGGTGCTACTGGCTGTCTCTGCTCTATAGGTTCTCATTAACTCCCCACTCTCTTATCAAGGTATCAAGTTATCTGTTAACTCCTGCCTTTTTTCTTCTCAAGGCCAAATAATGATAAAAGCCATTAGATAATCCATGAAGTAAAACATAACATAAAGAGACATGGACAACAATGTTGAGATCTCCAGAAATCCTTGGAACTAATATCTTGGGAAAAGTGTCTTTAAATGAACTAAAAGACTAAATATGATTATATTTTGTTCTTTTTGTGGTTTGGTTTTTTCTCTTGTGAAGAAGTAATAATAAAGATGAGCTCACAGGATAACAGGCTCTAAGAAATAGGAGTTAACCACAGCTGCTGTTTCTGTATCTTCAGGAGGCCTTAATCTATAAGCATCCCTCTTCTGTATAGCTGGACAAAACAGGAATATTTGAGACATGACAGCTGAAAGCATGACTCAGCCTGATGCACATGTGGAGATTTCAGTACAGCTGTTGTAATTCAAACATGGTGCAGGATTTCTTTCTCACTAAGAAATGACTCAGTGCTGCCTCTGGTGTTTAAGCTACTTAACAACAGTACTGAGGTAGAAGAGCTCAGCCACCAGTGACATCACTGCCCTCCAGTGATCTTCCTATAATGCAATGAATGTGTGTGTGTGAAGGCCATCCAGGACCCTGATGTATAGTATGATTGTGCATCAGGTGTGGTGCTCCCAGAATTAAAACAACCAACCAATGTTTCAATGGAATCATAGTGATTCACCAACAGAGTTCAGCTTTAATGGACTCTAACCTGTGACTTGCCACAGTTGACCAACTGCTAACAATCATGGCAGTGCCATACCAGAAAGCCACAGTGTCCAAAAGGAGAGCAGCTATCATATCCAGTTCATATAACTCTGTTCCACAGCAGGGCTACAACATGATCTGCAGTCAGCTCTCTCTAAAATGAACTCTGGTAACATTTCATATAGTTAGCTATTGAGCTAGCCCCCCTCCTCTAATGTCACAGTGCCACAGCTACAAGGTCAGGGATTGGCTAATGATCAAACACTTGAGTGATGTGCCTGAATAAACACAGCTAGCAGGGAAGCTCTAATAAAGAGGGTTCCCTCCTGAGTTTGGTTTACTTCCAGCAATTGATTTGTTCTTCAAACATCCATTTTTTAAAGTTTTTTTTAAATGAAAGTTGTAAGGTGTAGCAGTGGAATCAGCTCTGTTAGCTATCAGCAAAGAAACACAACACTATCAAATCTGACATTCCCTTCTCCTTCATGTTACCTGGAACATGGGATTCATACTGATTGAAAAGAAAATAATAATTATTTAACATTTTATTCTTATTATAAACTTGTTATGAACCTTTTCCGTTAATTCAATTCTGTAAAAAATTATTTTTGTGATATAAAGACATCTTCCTAAATTTTGGATAATTCTGTTGATCTGTATGAAGCTGAGGACTGCATCTGAAGTGCTCATTTTAATGGATCACAGGTACATGAACATTCTGATCTGTTATCACTAAACATGTCTGTGTTCTGTAATATTAATATACTGTCACTTTTCTTTTTGAAGATGTAAAGGAGCCTCAGCTCAACTAATGGTTTTATAATGATAATAATGCTGTTATGATCTCACTCTGCATTCAAAAATAAACTGTAGGAGTAATTAATTTTCAGAAAGAGGTCTTTTTTGTCTTTGTTAGTGTATGTGTGTGTGTGTGTGTGTGAGAGAGAGAGAACTAATGTGCACAGTAAGTTACAATGAATTACTTGGTTTGATTAACATGTAACTGTTAGCTTTGCTGCACCTGACATCCTAGTTAGTGTGCTTTTTAAAAAAAAAATCAAGTTCTTGAATCAAATGTCCAACTTACAGGCTGAAACTGAATCAAACCAAACCTCTAGCTGTGATGTGGTTAAATAGAATAAATGTGTAAATGTACAAATGTATCTTGATGTTCTTAATTTAGTGTTTCACAGAGAGCAGAGGTTACAGTATGAATGAATGAAGACATCACAAGTGCAGGCTGTGTTAAAGAACACACCCTTACAGTTTCCTGCTTTCACTGCTGTAAAAAGGTCATGTGATGAAAAGCGTCAAGAGCAGACATGAATGCAATCAATGAGTAACTCTCACTGACCTGCTGAACTGCTGATAATCACTTTTTCTTGCCTAGCTTGATACAGGAAGTCAGTTAGTTTCACTTTGAAACAAAGCAGGAACAGACAAAGTGTTGTGGTGAAGAGACATGGACAGACTGAAGTGTATACTGCTGATACTCTGCTTTCAGCCCTGCTGGCCTTTGCTTCACACTCTGGAACAAGGTAGTGTACTGTGGTAAGGCCTCAACACAGGACACAGCTTTAGCTGGGAACTGTGCATTTAGACCAGCAAACACTCACATGGTGATCAGGTGATCATATACAGTATTTGTTGTTTTATTCATATTTAATGGTACAAAGTTTTATTTCTGGTCAAGTGTTTGTTGACATGCTTATGGGTAAGATGAGTAATCCACACATTATTCATATGAAACAAATTCAGTATCAAATAGTTTTTTGAACCAAAGGCTAACATTCAGGAAAGAGACTGATCTGATATTTTCCTACTAATACTTTCTTTTTTTGTTGTAATTTTAATTTTTCAACATCACTGTTCCAAGCAGTGTAAGGTAAGTTGTTGTTTTGTCACACTGTTGAGCCCCGACTAACTATTCAGAAAATGAAACCTGTGACAGGAAGTGACAGAGCAGTGTTGGGTTTTTTCACAGCTGCTCTGCGTTTCATTGCATTGGCTGACTGGGGCGGTGTTCCTCTCCCTCCGTACTACACTCCTCATGAGGAGGCTGTAGCTGCAGAGGTGGACAGATTGGCCCACACTCAAGGACTGGACTTTGTCCTCAGCCTAGGTGACCACTTCTACTTCAATGGGGTCAAAAGTGTGGATGACCCCCGCTTCAAGGTCAGCACACAAAGCAAACACACTGAGCTTGTGGGAAATATCTTAGATTTCTGAGGTTCATACCTAGTAATGGTTTGTTTTGGAATGTTCTCAGTTCTGTTGGGAAAGAAGAAGGAAACTTGGTATGAGAAGCATGTGTCACTCCGCTGTAAGAGCTTCCTTCTTTTAAGATTGTATCCGATTTTTCCCAAATTCCCAAGTCCCATATAACGATTCTATACATGACATATTCCTCAAGTCCTCATATCTGTCCCTACCCAATGTATCTTCCAGAAAAGGACTGCATAGGATAAGTGTTTATTCATAAATAATCACTATTACTGTTACCATCATCATCGTCGAAACAATAAATACATAACAGCTAAATGTTACTCATGCTAAGTGTGCCACATGATGTTGACTGCTACTGAACTTGACAGTAGTGCATAATGAATACACACATACATATATGTGTGCTTGTGTTTATGAATATAAACTGCATGCTGTGAGTGTGAACATTGAGGATTAGTAGTTGAATGTAATCCAGTAATTCAACCATCACAACTATCACCATAACAAACCTTGTTAAACAAATGAAATGATACTCTGATGGAACAATGAATCTCTTTACTAGACTAATGACATCATGTCACTTAACCAGTTAGACGACAGGTGTGCTAAAATGCCTGAAGGGGACCGGGGGGGGGGGGAATGCAGCTTCAGTTGAATGTGTAATGGAAGATAGACGGTCGAACAGAGATTGTTGACACAGACTGTATCAGGTTTGAGCCAGATCAACCCTGGCACTGCACGTAGTGTATATGAAGAGACTTTCAATCCAGTTAGGTTTGGAGGGCTCTTGTATTGCAGCAGGACTTAGGTCTGTGTGAGGGTCCAAGCAGATGTAATGATGTTGGAGACATCATCATCATCACACAGTGTCTGACATTGTGTATAATACAGGTTATATGATAGAACACAGCTCATTGGGTTTGATGTTTTTCATTATGGTATATTTTGGTTGGAACAAGAACATTCAGTACATACACTTATTTAATTCATTAGAGGGTTTTTTATCAATTCAAAAAACAACAACATTGAAAAGCAATTTTAAAGCAGAATTGAGGTTTTAAGAGGATTTTAGGTTTGTGGTTGACTTGAGATGCGTTTCAGTTATGTACAGTATTTATATATAAAAAATATGTATTGTTTAAAAGCAGCATATCCTTAACAGCAGCATAATTCCATGTTAAAAATAAATACCAACTACACTGTGCTTTGATGCATTAATAATGATGTGTTTCCTGTCCACAGCACACATTTGAGCGGGTCTTCTCCCAGCCCTCAGTGCTGGAGGTCCCATGGTACCTCGTCGCTGGGAACCACGACCACAGAGGCAACATCACAGCTCAGATAGTTTACTCTGACATTTCTCATCGCTGGTAAACATCAAACAACACTCGTAGGAACAGATGCAGCATACACCAAACCCTATTACATTCATGTCAGTGTCCTACTATTTATTGTGTGAGACAAACGTTCTGTTATCAGTTTTAGAAATAATATTCATTATAGTTTCATATCCACTTTTGTTTTTTGAAAGAAAACCTGTACTCTTTGCAACATTCAAGCTTTGATTTCATGATCGTTTTACATCTGCTGCCTATGTTTGTATCAGTATTAACAGTTGTGTTTGGTCTCTATAGGAACTACCCACGCCTCTACTATGACCTCCTATTTACTGTTCCACATACAAATGTGTCAGTGAGCATTCTGATGATTGACACTGTGCTGTTATGTGGAAACACCTATGACCAAACCCAGCCTTCAGGACCAGATGATTCCAGAGCAGCAGACCATCAGTGGGAGTGGATCGAGTCTAAACTGGCCAGCAGCAGGTCAGCAAGTGTGTTAAATAGTATTTAGATAGCAACATGTCTGTTGATGGGTGCTCCAACACTGGACTTGAAAGTCCGTGTAAAGAAGGCTAAATATGTGTTCTGAGTTTGACATACCACAGAAAAGTGTGTTGTTAACCACCCTGCCAAATTTGAATGATTAAAAAAATCACCAAATATATGAAATTAGGCTTCAAAGTTGTGTAAAAATCAGCCTCTTTCTCTGCTCCCAAATGCTGTGGGAGCGCCCGCCGAGTTCACTGAAACCCCGCCCCCTACCAAGTGTCACCTGTCAATCAAAGTCACCACCTGTAGCAGAAACATGGACGCTACGTCTGAGCTGCTAGCTCGGCAGCTAGCTCAGCTGGTAGCTCGGCGGCTAGCTTGGCGGCTAAAGTTACCTGGCTAACTGTAGACTGTAGTAGTAGTAGTAGTGTGTGCTGAATGTATTTATACCTCTACAGCAGCAGGGGCGGGTTTATGCTAATCACTGCGTTATGTACCGCCCACTAAATCCTGAACACAGAAATGTTGAAACACAGTTTGTGAAGCCTAGCTCCACAATTCAAATCTAAATGGTTGAAATGCTTTTTACACCTTTTTTGGAAATACATTTATGACCTATTTAATGTGTTTAGAAGAAAATGTCTGAATTCACTTTACACTGTCTTTAAGTTACAAAGTCTTCCTGATTTAGGTGACAAATGAATATGAGCTTGAATGTGAAGCAGTTAACTGTGCTCATGTTTCTGAGACTCTCACTGGTTATATGACTCACCACAGGTCAGACTATGTTGTTGTGGCTGGTCATTATCCTGTGTGGTCCATTGGACATCATGGACCAACATCTTGTTTGGTCAAGAGACTGAGGCCTCTGCTGAAGAAGTACAGAGTGTCTGTGTATGTGTGTGGCCATGATCACAACCTGCAGGTATGTAGTGTACGCTCACTGGTGCTCAATAACATCATAATATTTAAGAGCATTGCTCCTTGTACTCAACCAGATACTTCAGCTTGATAAGTAAAATATGTTTAGTAATAAGTCTTCTTACTTATTACCATGGTTAGTTGTATATCTGATTTATTGTAACCAAACCACTTTGTCAGACAGCCTTAACTCCTCCACCAACCCGATCCTGGTATGAATGCTACTCTCAGACATTCTTGTTGCTGTGTGTATTGGTATGACGTCATTACAACAACAAGTCAGAATGTTGCTATTATCATGATATTCATTTTTTCATCATATTAAAAATACCACCAATATACCATCCCTAATCCTTAGTCACATAAATAGTACCATGTGTCCACGGATGCAAACAAGGAAATCTGTGTCTGTCTACCAGTTCATCGTCCAGTTGTTTGTCCTTCTGTCCATCATTTACATGATCTCAGATCTCATTGCACCTCTCTGGCATTTATTGGCCAAAGACATCTGGACCCACAGCTAGTCTGCTCAGCTTTTATAATTCTGTCACATTTTGAATTTCAAGACAAAAACATTTTGAAGTCAAACATATTCCTGAATCTAGATATTAGAGACAGGACAAGTTGTCACAGTGATATTACAGTTTTTTTCTATTGGTTTGGCTCATTTCTTGAAACAGAAATTACATTCTCAAAACTCTAAGATCATTTGGCAGAACAGTCTTACAGTTCAGCACAACAACATAGTTCACTTGCAAAAGCTCATATCTCTCCCAAAACTGTTCACTCATGCTTCAATACTAAATTCCTTTCCCATATAAATAGTCAGTGCCACCAAAAGGCAAAAGATCCTTCTCAATTGCTTTGGCTCATTTCTCGAAACAGACTGGACGTTCTCAACACTCTTGGTGCTTGGTGCCAAAATAACCTGGATGGTTCAGCACAACACCATGGTTCACCTCCAAAAGCTCATATCTCTCCCAAAACAGTTCACTCATGTGTCAAAACTAAATTTCTTTCTCATATAAACAGTCATTGCCCCCAAAATGCATTGTCCCTTTGGCATTGTGTGAGCACTGCAAGTCAAAATGGTTAGATGTTTTGTCACTATGGCAGAGGACCATTGAAATATCCCTTATGTCCACCTCTCAGTCTTAGCCCAGTCCTTCATTCACAATGGTTACTGTACTAGTTTTTTTGTCTAGCTAACAGAATACAATTGTGTATAAAACTGAAAAAAGAAAAGAAAAAAAGGACTTTACGGTAAGAGTACCCTCCAAACACATTGCACTCATACTGCCAAGGAAATTGTAACCATTTTTATTCATACACATAAAGTAACTTCCATACGTCAGAGTTACTAAAAGAAAATGTATACAGCACAATATACTGTAATATAAACATATACACAAAAAACAAGGAAAATTATATGTAGCCTACAGTGCTGTAAATAAAGCCGGAGATTCAAAACTAACATTTCTTCACTGGTCGCTGTCCTCACCCTCCCTCTCCTGGTCATCATCCTCACCCTCCTGGCCATCCACATGCTGCTGTCTGTCTGGCCACAGATTCTTGTCCACATCACAGTGTATATTCTCCCTTGCGATGCAACAAAGGAAGAAACGGCATGCATGTCGCAACCATCCCCTGCACTGATCTCCTGTAAGATCATCATACGCAGCGTCCATTGCATGGAGCAAGGACCTCTGATTTTGAGTCTGATGCTCATACACTCTCCACCTCCAAGCGGAGAAAAACTCCTCAATAGGATTGAGGAAAGGAGAGTAAGGTGGTAGGAACACCATGACCATCCTTGGATGAGTAGTGAACCAGGCTCTGATGAGCGGGCCACGGTGGAAATTCACATTGTCCCACACAATTACATACTTTGGTAGGTGAGGCCTTACGAGACCTCTCTCATTTTCAGGGATCAAATCAGAGCCGCTGGTTGATAACATGGTCTATAAGTGTGGCCTGAATTTCATCTGGAACAGCATGGTGTCTTCTTGCTCCTCGACCTCTTCCCCCTATTCTACCACCACGCACCCTTACTCCTCCTCCTTTTCTTCTTCCTCTTCCTCGAGCAGGCAGTTGCCCTTGTTCATTTACTTGGACAGGTGCCTCCATGTTCACAAATTGTACTAGTCCTGGTCAAGCTCTATATATACATGTTTGGCAGCATTCACTATCATGGACAGCACCTGTCAGGTAACTAAACATATTCTTTGATTGGTCATCTGAGATGTGTGAAACTCCTCCTTCCTTAGTCAAGTTCTATTTTCACCTGACTGTCAAAAATTTATCAAATGTTCCAAGAGATTCATATATGATATTCATGGTATTAGGTTCTTGACTTATTTTGACAATTGAACAGACTATTTTGCATGTGATGACTTATAGAATGAAATGATGCTGACATGTTTTGGAGAGAACAACCATTAGACTGAGAATCAATCAATCAGTTTAGATCAACAGGATCTATTCACTTGGAAATTGTGCTAAATGTAGGCTAACTGTGCTAACTGTAGGCTACCTGTACTTAATCATTTGCAAGGATGTACAAAGACATTTGCAAAGTGATGAAATCAATGAGAAATACAATTCTGTTGTGAACAATTGCCAAGTAGTTTGGAGGTTTGTCCATGGTGTTTTGAGAATGTAATTCCTGTTTCAAGAAATGAGCCAAACCAATGGGAAAAAACTGTAATGGTATTCCATTGTATTGTCGGAAACACAAGCAAAATAACAAGACAGTCTCATATGTTTAATCAAGTGAGGTTATTGTAGATACAGTTCAGCTGAGACTGACCATGTACACTGTCTGTCTGTCTCTACAGTTTATCAGAGAGGATGATGGGAGCTCGTATGTGGTCAGTGGGAGTGGGGTTGTCAGCGACCCTGCCACCAGTCACAGGGAGAGGATTCCTCTGTCCTGGCAGCTTTACTCCAGTCCTGTCAATCACACAGTAGGAGGCGTAGCTTACTTCACGGTCACTGAGCATCACATGACAGTGGGCTTCATGCAGACGGACGGGAAGTGTGTGTACCAGGCAGAGCTACCACCACGCACAGTCTGAGGTGGTGCATCAGTCTTCATCAGACATGTTCTGTAGTCACAGGTGGTGAATAGTGTACAATGCACACTTTGTACACTTTGGGCACATTCATTGTATTGTTTATCCTCTTTTTGAAGTCCAGGTATACGCTGCTACATTGTAATGCTGTTTTTCTATTTCAGTGTGATCATTAATATGGTTAACTGGCTTTTGAAAGGACAGTAACATGAGTGTAATACTGTCAGTTTTGTGTGATGTACTTTTTGATAACATGATCAAACAATGTGCACTGTACATTTGTATTGCATCCACTGAAAGTCTGGCTATGTCCAAAAATGTAGTTTTGCCATTTTGTGGTAATGATCAAAATCTTAATGAGTGAATAATGACTGAACCAATGTCAGTGTTTGAGCAGATAGTTCCTGATGTGAATCTAAATGTACAACCTTTTTGTACAGCTGTATGTGTTTACAGAATGTAGCATTTGACAGCTTTAACTTCTCTTGTGACATAAAATGGAGTTTTGTAAATAAACAGATTCATTTTCTTCAAAAATGAATGTCCTCAAAGGTATCACAAAAAAAACCTCCTTCACTGTTCATATGCACACCTGACTGCTGGTTGAAGACACTTGAAACAAACATTTCCTTTAAGACAGATGCCACTCATACACTAGATAAGGACTGAATAATAGCACATATTGGGCCTCATTTCCTAATAAGTGATGCGTATACAGCAGTCAGCATACTGCCACGCCTCTATTTCTCTATAGAAGGACATCTGTTTGTTGCATCATGAAGAGAGCGCTGTGCTGAACAGACAAGTTGAAAGAAGTTGAGTTATAAGAGATGATCCAAAAGGCTTCACAACAGCAGAGATTGAAGTAATTGTGTGTGTGTGTGTGTGTGTGTGTGTGTGTGTGTGTGTGTGTGTGTGTGTGTGTGTGTGTGTGTGTGTGTGTGTGTGTCAGTCATTTACTTCCGAAAAATGGAGATAAATCCATAAGGAAAAATGAATTATTTCACAAATGACATTTTGTAATAAAGCAACTTAGCATCATTAAGACGCTGCATTAAGGCGTAGAGCACTGTGTGTACACAGAGTCTGAGAAAGTTCTACATTTGTTTAGATTACCAACACATTTCTGTCAGAACATATTGAGTAATCCCAGGTTTGTGTGTCTAATGTGTGTACACACAGTTTAAACACAGTTTTATGCGTACACACTGTTTGTGAATGAGGCCCAGTGTAAGTACTGAACTATCAACATGAGCTGCATAGAAGTTATAGTACAAGCTATTTTCACTATGTGATATTCATAATTTGTAAAGAATGGAGGTCTAACGAGCATGCTTAACACTGTTAAATACTGAGAGGATAATGAATAACACACCCTGCTCTCATTTACAGCAGACACATACTGTATGTTAACATGAGACAGTTCCAGATGCTGGATCATGAAACTTTGCTTCAACATGGAGGTCACAATGAAGAGTTCATGTTGTCTCTTTTTTGTTATGCCATCTTTTCCATTTATGCCCTTTTAAGCATTGAAATATAAATGATAGCATATGGATGAAATGTATTGAATGTTTCACTTCTACTGTCTCTCTTTAAACCTAACACTTCATCACAGTTACTTATTAGCATGTATTCTTTCAGGTGAGGTTGAAAAGTCAAACGTTCATTGTGTAGCTTATGATTCTCAAAATATTTAGATATTATCTATCATGTTTGTGAATGCAGTGTTAGACATTTAAGTTCCCATTTGGTCCATCATTTCATGAACTGAAGGCAGTTCATTATCAGTAGAGGGCGATAGTGAGCTGCACAAGGCCCTCATACAGTAAAAAGTTCTATTTTACATCTAAACTACATAACCCAGTGATCAGACTCAGGACTCTGATCTGATGGTGCTATATTTGGCACACATACAACATATTCACAGTCTATATATACAGTACCGTGCAAACCTTTTGGGTACTTCAGATGTTTTCTGTTCCTATAAGGTAATACCATTTGATAGGAATCTGTTGGTATGATCCAAATGTATTGTACAGCATGACAACGAGCCCAAACATCCAGCCAGAGTTATAAAGAACTATCTTCAATAATAATAATAATAATAATAAGAAGAAGAAGCAGTCCTGCAGCATGGAGTCCTGATCTCAGTCTGGGATTACATGAAGAGACAGAAGAAGAAGAAGCAGTCCTGCAGCATGGAGTCCTGATCTCAGTCTGGGATTACATGAAGAGACAGAAGAAGAAGAAGCAGTCCTGCAGCATGGAGTCCTGATCTCAGTCTGGGATTACATGAAGAGACAGAAGAAGAAGAAGCAGTCCTGCAGCATGGAGTCCTGATCTCAGTCTGGGATTACATGAAGAGACAGAAGAAGAAGAAGCAGTCCTGCAGCATGGAGTCCTGATCTCAGTCTGGGATTACATGAAGAGACAGAAGAAGAAGAAGCAGTCCTGCAGCATGGAGTCCTGATCTCAGTCTGGGATTACATGAAGAGACAGAAGAAGAAGAAGCAGTCCTGCAGCATGGAGTCCTGGTCTCAGTCTGGGATTACATGAAGAGACAGAAGAAGAAGAACTATGACGACTTCTCCAAGATGGAGGAACAAGTGACCTGCTGAGAACCTGAAACACTGTGTGCAGGTGAACTGAGGACAACAAACTGATCACATCTAATATACTGTATATCTTAATAACATGTCTGCTGTATGAAGTTCATTGATCTATAAAAACTATTCATGACTTCATTTTGAAAACATCCTCACTTTACTAGAATATATATTTTAAACTGTCTACCTGTGTGCACACTGCCTTTAATGCTGGTTGAAATTGTTCTTAAACCTGCCTTTATTTTCTTCAGTTCAAAATTCAGTTCATAAATTCATTTTAGGAATTCAATGTTACCAGAATGTTAAACTGGGTTTAATGTTTTAGTCCCATCACTTAATAATCAGGCTAAAACACAGTTTGGAGTTAAAAATACACTTAAATGTGTCATTAGGTGACACATTTAAGTAGGGTGTGTTAAGTAGGGTTCTTCCTGTTAAAAGGGAGTTTTTTCTTGTCACCGTCGCCAAGTGTTGCTCATGTGGGAATGTTGGGTCTCTTTAAAGTTAAAACCTGAAGAGTTCGGTTTAGAACCTGCTCTATGTGTAAAGTGACTTGAGATAACTTTGTTGTGATTTGGCGCTATACAAATAAGGATTGATTGATTGATTGATTGTTTGTTTGATTGATTGATTGATTTATAGGTGACACTGCAGGTGTTAGGCTAAAACACAGTTTGGAGTTAAAAATACACTTAAATGTGTCAGTAAATAACACTGTGAATGTTAGTGTTAGTAATTGAATACTGATGAATTAGCTGTGTAAGTGTGGCACATAATCTCTATCTTTGTTTCTATCAATTCACCTCACTGACTATACAGTAAATGTCAGTGACATAAGCAACACCTGATCACACTCACAATAATCAATAGTGGCTGTTCACCTCTTCCAACAGTGTCAACATGAAGAGACTCCACAGCTAGCCTCTTCACATTTGGTTCATCCAGGATTGTCATTTTGAAAAAATGATGGCAAATGACAATGATTGATCTAAAATATTTATTACTATTTTAATATTCAACCATATAACAAAATGATCTCTGAAAGGGTCAAAAGTACAAAACAGCTCAAGCAGCATCATATACAAATATGTTAATTTCAAATGAACACAATAAATTAAATATCTGATATAAAAATAAAATATACTAGGTCTTAATATCCCATTAATTGTAGTTTCCAACAAAATCATCTGAAGTTAGCAAGTTCACAATAAAGTTAAATAAATAGAATCACCTGGTAGTGTTTATCTACAATCATCAGAAGTACCGCTCACCAAAAGACAAGGAATGAAATACTACAGCTTCAGCAACACAACGTGTGTGTACAGCAGTGATTCAAGTCTCTGCAGCATGAATTTATAAAGACAGAATCACATATACTGGACATATTCAGAGGCAGTTTCACAGAAACTATGTGCGGATTGATTCCAGTGTTTGAAAGAAGGAATGTTCTACAGGATCATGAGCCATTCAGGCCAGCTGTCCCATATAGAATACACTCTCTATACTCTCTGGAGGGGAACTCCTTCTTTTCCACTTTTCTGAGCTTTGTTCCTCCGTTTGCAGCAGATCACTGTGACAGCAACGATGACAACGATCACCAGCAGGATGAGCAAGATGGCAGCAGCGATCACACCCACTGAGTACACTGTGGACGACAAAGCAACACAACATTACATTAAATATGAGATGCAATAAAGATAAAAACACACATTATACTTTGATTAAGTGGGTGTGATTTACCAAGTGCAAGATTCACAAGCTTACATGTGTCTAACTGGTATTGATCAAATCAAACCTATTATTTATTTATTTTTGTCAACATAGAATGAAAATGAAAAATTGTATGAGTGTATTGTGGACAGAGGTCAAACATAGCCCTCCCACAGGACTGCTGTACACAGAAGCGTTGCCAGCATTTACAGTAAGAACATGTAAATACATGTGTCATAAGTACAGACACAGCCCACTCAGAGGAAGTGTTGCTGACTTGCATTTTGTTACAGTTCAAACAAAGAGGCATTAGTCATCCATCATTCCTCCCAACATCCCATCCTCCTCTGAGAGATGTGTTGACCTCCTACTGAATGACCAACAACAACTAAAGACTGAGGTTAATGTGCCTCTACTGGCTCTTAACAGTAACACCATCACTAGGCAGGAGGAAAATATTCTCAGTCATTTAGAAAACAGCTGTTGTACAGATGCTGAGCTGTATCATGTACATGGGCGTAGAGGGCAGAGAAGAAGGATTTCTCATTAATTCCATTCTGTCTGGATCAAAGTTTGGAATCTAAATTCCATTCTGCCTGCTTTGTACATTCCCTGTCAGTTTGGCATCTGCATCAAAGAGTTTAGGCCAAAGCAGCAGCTACATCGGCGCTCTCCATCATCAACTTTCTTTGCTTATGTAAGTCGTAAGAGCTCTTCAGTTCAAAGTTACTGTAAGAACAGTGGACAGCCAGCTGAGCACTAACATGCACCGCTCTGCCTCTGCATGAAAGGAAATAACTAGGGCAACACTTCACCTTTTCACCTAACACGCATTTATATTCAAGTCAGAAGCAAAAAATAACAGCAAAATGCATTCAAGTATATAAATATACTTGGTTTGTCGTCCATTATTCTGTGTAGAAACCACATTTGATCACTATTAAAGACAGTGCAGTATCATTTTAATGGAAAAATGCATTAAAAGTGTTTGAATTCATTTTGCACAAGAGCAGTGCAGTTTTTCTCCATGGCACAAAACTATGTCAGTCAGATAGAACCACTAGGATTTAAGTACCTGTGTGATTTGGTGCAAATATCTCACATGTAAAACTGCTCCTGTCACCAGATGGAAAGGCAGGTCAGTCCTCTGATGTATGTGTTATATCAGGACGGTTAATGGTATAACTGAGTCACCTCCCTGCCCACATTTTTTCTGCTTGCTGCCTCTTTAAAATCCTCTTTAATATTTAAAATCATCTCCTCCTTACTGTCAAAGATGGACGGGTCGTGTTTGGTGCACTCGGTCAGGCTCTCCTCTCCCAGCTGTTTATCCACGCTGCGGCTGGGGATGAAGGCCTGGACGTAGAAGCAGTAGCTCTCGCCTCGGTCCAGACCAATGATCTCTATCACACTGCTTTTGGAAATGTGCGTTTTCTGACAAACACAGAGGGGAAAACATCAGGCTTACTGTGTGTCTTCTGTGCCACTGGTGTGTTTGAGGCTGTTGTTGTGATGTCTGCTGCAGCTCACCTTGCCAGTGCTCTGATTTTTACGATAGGTGACTTTATATTCCAGCTCGTCTCCAAAGATGTCCCTGATGCTCTGCTGGTGACCGTCTTTAAACAGCGCAGTGAGCGGGTCAGTCACATGCAGCGTGGTCTTCTTTTTGTCTTCGCTCACCTCCAGCTTGAAATCAGGTCGACCTATACCAGCTGGTGGAGGACAGTGGATCAGATGTGTTTTATATAGAGCTAACTCTGCATCTAACTATGAACATAACAACAACATAACTTTGTTATGTTAACCATGGGGGGACTCATTTTCAATCAAGGGCCACATACAGCCCAATTGGGCCGGATTGGACCCCTCGGCGGGCCGGTTCTGGCCCACAGGCCGCATGTTTGACACCCCTGCTTTAACCTTACTTAATCAAGCTGACCAATCACAGTTCTAACAACTTAACTCAGATCCATTCATCCACATTAAGTACAGTAGGTCAAATTTAAAGGATGTTAATAATTCTACTGCTCGTCTTCTCTTGAATCATTTGAGTCCTCAAAAGCTATTACAATAAGATGTACATTATTATAAAGTGAAGTCCTTCTGTTAAAGTTGAAGAGAAAATCATAAAGTCATTGTGTGTGTAAGCTGTGTTCATACTGCTGACCTGGCTGATCATACTACTGAACAGTCTGTATGTTATTCTGACTTGACTGAAATGTTTCCAATACATTATGTTGTTAAAAAAAAGAAGCACCTACTGTCTTTGTAGGGGCTGAATCGTGGTGAGCGGGTGAAGATCTCAGGGCCGTCAGAGGTTTCCCCCAGCGGGGGTTTAGACAGGACCTCAGCTGTGTAGTAGGCTTTCAGCTCCGTCAGAGATGAAGTCAGATCACACACTGTCGCTGAGCTCCGGATGCAGTTAAAGTTTCTCTGTCCGTTTTGACCAGGCCTGCAACAGTTTGACAAGACAAACTCCATATTCCGAACTCCACAGACAGGACTGCTTGATGCCAGGCACAAGATAAAAGATTACAGGACCGGTAATTACTGCATTCTTGCAAGCACACTGCAGGAATACAATAATTACAATCAGAGCCTGCTATCATAATCTCAATACACAAAAAATGTTTGACAGTTAGATAACTTAATGAAATGAATGAATAACACAGCAAGAAAAGGTTCCCTTTGCCTCTGTTGCACTCATAATCTGTCACTAATATTTTAGATAACACTTCCAGTTTTGGTTTTGTTTGTTTTTTTATTTCATTTCCTTTCTCTTTCATTTTCCGGGTCATGAGGGTTCATGTTTCTTTACATTCCAGTAAAAGCTTTTACTGGATCAATAATGACTTCTTATCATGAACTGCTGCCATTAATCTTTCCTTAAAGGTTAGTCAGCGGGCATGTTAGAGAGCTGCTACTTACAGAGAGAACTCCACAGTGTAGGAGTAATCCTCTGATGGTTTTGGACCCCAGGTCAGCAGGGTTTTGAAGTTAGTGGATATCCAAGTAACATTCTCTGCTTTGGGAAAGGAACCTGCAAAATGAAAAAAAGCTGTGTTAAAAACTATTTCAAATTTTGTAAAAAAGAAAAACAACAACAACAAATAAACAAACAAACCCTGTAGGTATTTTATATTTACTTATACATGTAGTTTATGTGGCAAAAGGCTGAGCTGTAGAGCAGATAGATATATAACACACTGTCTGTCACACAGGTGAACTCATGGTGCACAACTCAAACACAACAGCAAACGGCCTAAAAGATTGTTTTACACTGTACTAAACTGCACTTTTTATTTAATAAAACTGTAATGAGTTTTGCAAGAATATTATTTTGCATCACACTAACTACTGTTTTAAACCTTGATACGTGCATTTGCCAAATAGAAAAATATTTGCTCACAGCTGCAGCGACATTAAATTAGTTTAATATTCAACATTCAAAATACAAACCTATTATGTGCTTCAACTATTTGAGTGAATGATGTCAAACCAACTGTATAACATACTAATATCCCTCATGTGCCTCAAGGATTATTTTTCACATATATATTTTCGTCAATTTTTTATTACAATTAAAATATATATTTAAAAAAGAATCCTTGTGGCACATGAGGGATATTAGTCTGTATGTTATACAGTTGGTTTGAAATCATTCACTCAAATAGTTGAAGCATATAATAGGTTTGTATTTTGAATATTAAAGTAATTTAATGTCGCTGTAGCTGCACGGTTGAATACTCACTGCAGCATGTCGGTGATCTCAATGAAGTGACTGACATCGTATCAGGCTCTTATCAGTGTTAATAAATGATCTAGAGTCATATAACTGTCTGGATTAGCTGTCTGCTCTCTGCCACACACACTTTATTTTATCGCTGCAGAAAAATGCAGCACAGAAAAAGAAATCTGCTTTAATAAGAAAAGCAAAGTGTGAGCAGGTTTTAAAAACGGACGGGTTCATGTGACACTGTGGACTGGATAAAACCATGCTGACAGTAATAATGAAAGCATGTTTTAGGGTGAAATAAAGTAAGGCCTACAGGTGTGGAGAATAACACTGAGAGAGAAAAAAAAATCAAAGGCACAGTGTGACTTCATGAAGGACATATGTAAATGATTCTTAATGCATTTTTACATTTTTTCTATCAATTCAAATGTTTTTTCAATTTAAAAAAACTTACATTTCAGCAGGATTTGATTCTCTTTCATGCTTGATCAATTTTACTGTGTTTTCGTATTTCATGCGCTCTTCACTATTCTCTAATTATGCTGTCTAATCAACTTATACTTTGAATGGAAATGGCTTTAAAATACAGTCCTGGTTAATGAGGTATGAATATGACAGGATGGTGGACTCACCTAAGGCTGAGTTAGTGAAGAGAAAGAAGAGAATGAAGCCAGCCAGAGAAGCTGCTGGTGCTCTTATTGTCTTCATGTCGGCTTATATTCCTCTCTGGTAATGTTAATTAGATTCAGTTGTCTCTCTCTTCGCTCCTTCACACAAGTAACGTAACAGTTCCTCTTGTGTCTGTAGACTAATGAGTCTCTTCCTCTGCGTCTGTCTCTCAACTCAAACCGCTCTCTCTCCGCTATTTAAACGAGCGAGACATCTCCATATAAGGAGCGTCCGGCGTTGTCGTCACAGTGTTGGGACAGTAGCTATACGTGCTGCGCTGCTGAGGTCATGCAACAGATTCAGTAAGAAAGAAGTCTACTCTGCTGGATTACCTCACTTAAAAACTCAACCATGTGGCAAAGCACCTTCTAACATTCCACTGTGAACTCAAAAGTTAATCATTCTTCACGTCTGAGGAAAGAATTCAGCAACTCAACCTCAAAATATGCATTCAAAATTGACTTTAATACAACAACAATAATAATAATACAAATGTCTTCTTCTGATTGATGTCAAATCAAATTATATGTCAGCATTTTAATGTTACCTTTGGATAGTTTCATACAGCAATGCATCATATTTTAAAAGTTGATCGAGTGTGAGAGTGTTATATGTGAAATCTTATCTGCCTTAGAGTAAAAAGTATGATGCATACTTCAAACTGTACTGAATGACCAAGTGACTGACCAAGTGACCCCCCCCCCCCCCACCACCACCACCATCCACACACATACATACACCCATATACGTAGAGTGACTGAAAATACTATAGTGCTCTATATATCCACAATACTGTATTCATGAGTCATTCATCTTTGCAGAACTGATTTAATATCCAGAAGTAAATGAATTCAGATGAATGTACAGCCTGCTTTTATAATTCATCCTCCCACTTACCCTGCTGGCTGCTGCTGCTGCAGGCTTTGAAGCTCACTGCTGCTTGGAATCACTTTCTCCTAAAGTTTTTCAATCCATGTCTCTGTTCGTAGTAGTGACTCAACTCGGAGCGTGCCATGTGTCCATGTGCTCCATAATGCTTCATCAGCCCACACTGTCTATGGGAAACATGAATAGGACTGTTGCTGTAGTAACGTAACTGCTGCTCAACATAAACCCCCTCTGTGGCTCTCATTAGGTCATGATGCATATTTTCTGTCTGTGATCCCTTCAATACACTAAATGATGCTCATGTCTGAAGACCTTGCATGTTACAATGCAAACAAATTAGCTTTTATTAGTTGTACACATGATAGGCCTGAGATAAAGGTTTCCTCATGCTGTGAAGGTGAGCACAGGTTTCTGAGCCTCACTTTCCCAGCTCCTGTGTACCAACAGCTGGCCTCTTCATCCCTACATTAACAGTGTAGGGCAAATATGTACGATACTGTATATATCATTTTTAAAATAATTTCTTTATTTGATTTAATTGGTTTGCTAAACACAGTGGAAGCTATAATAATAATTAAATCTGCAAGCAGCGGTGAACGCCCCCCCCCCCCCCCATGCATGTCGGTTCGTGCATGGCGCTGGTCAGCGCTCGGGCCCTAATAATAATAATAATAATAATAATAATAATAATAATAATGATAATAATGATAATAATAATAATAATAATGATAATAATGATGTATTGTATTGCACTTTACATTTCAGCAATCTCAAAGTGCTACAGACCAGAAAATAAAATAAAAAATAAAAAAAGTTTAAAATAGAACATATAAAAGACAAGATAAGTTTTTAGGTCTCTTTTAAAAACATCTGCAGTCTGACACCAAGAGACAGAAATGACCAGAGAATGAGATCACAGGAAAGACAACTTCAAGCAGTGTTGTTTGACTCTGACTGGTGTACTGGGAGAAGGTTTAAAATGAAGATGCTTTTGTTTATTTGCTTTCACCATAAATAAATATTCTAGATAGAATAGTCTAGACCCACTCTATGTGAAAAGTGCCCTGAGTTCCTTTCTGTATATAAATAAATGTGACTTGACTATTATCCTGACACATTGCTCTCATTCCTCAGTCAAACCTGTGTATTAAGCAGTGTAGTCATAGAAGGGATGACATGCTCTTCACTGGTATGCTGACCAACCGACCACATTTACTACTGCATGATGTAACAATGGAAAGAAATATTGTACGTGAGCCCCACTAATGGTTGATCTTACTACTGTGACAGACACTGCAGCTAAGAGCATGAGTCAGGACATGCATTCGTTTGATAACTCAAGCGAGTGAACTGGAGCTCTATTTATAGATTCTATTGTTTAGAGTTATGCTATATATCCAGGCACAATGAATTGCTATAGAAAAATAACGATGTATTTTAGAATAGATTAGATTTTACTGTATTAACCACAGTTAGTATTCCTACATGTCCTACACCATAATTACTTCTA